>NW_023425427.1:25630803-26330803 GCF_014108245.1 Pipistrellus kuhlii
TCCTCTGCCCTCCACCCTGAACCATACCTTCTGGTATTTGTGCCTCTCTGAGGCCCCTCCCAGGTTGAATTTGGGCTGGCTCTGTAGGAACTAATTGGACATGGCAGAAGTGATGCTGAATGACTTTCGAGCTACATTGTAAGAAGCCTTGCATCTTTTCCCTCGTAACCTTTTACTGGGTGGAGTGTATATGCGCACGCGCGCACGCATGCCAGCTGACATGTAAGAAGTTCAATCAGCTGAGACTATGATATTGTGAGGAAACCCAAGTTAACCTTATGAAGAGCCACATGGAGTGAGGTGCCTGGTCAGTCTGTAGCAATTCCAACCGTTCCAGCTCAGGTACCAGACATGGCGAGTGAAGAAATCATTTTGGACATCCAGTCCAGCTAAGGTTTTAGATAACACAAGCTTCAGACCCTTCTGGTTGCAACTGCATGAGAGACCCTAACCAATAGCTTCCAGCTGAGCTTAGTTAACCCACAGGAACATGAGCAATAACAACCCGTTGTTTTTAAAGCATTTCATTTGGGGATGGTTTGTTACACAGAAAATAGATAACGGGAACATACACCATCCAGCCTTCCATATTTTTCCTCTGTTCATTTTTCTTCTATATTGTTTCTGCTACATTTTGAGTGAATCAGGCTGTTGTGACCAGGCCTGGGAACACTAGTCTGGGCATCGATGCTGGGATGATGTTCCTCAGTGATTGGCAAGGAAAGATGCTCCAATATAATTACACATTTCTATTTGGGCCTGGGACACAGATGTGAGGAGATGGGTGATGTTCTTTCTTGAGTTTCTCGAAGGGCTGGCATTGGAGGACATTTCTTTGTCAAAAAGTTCCTGAATTGGGCATTCAAAGAGGAGTGCCTCTATAAGAATTTTTTTCTTAAGAATGTGAACTGTTCCAATTAAAGTTTTTCAGACAGCAGCCATATAGTTGTATTTTGTTGAGCGAATAATTAAAGTAGGGTCTTTTCCAAGATAAGAAAAGTGTCCTTAAATTGCCCACGTACCTAGAAAAGGATGGTGCTCATAATCAGTGCGGTATTATAGTTTGTTTCTGTTTCATTAGCTTTTCTTCAACAAGGCAAATAACACTTTATAGTGTTTGCTTTTTACCTTTCACTCACAGATCTTAAAATGGAGATTTGTCACTATGATTCATTCTCCATCTCTGGATGGGCAGTTATATACTGGCTTTATTGTATTGGCAAGAACATGTTTGTTTCAATAGTCTGTGTTGGTCCTTTTGCAAAGCAAGAATATTCAAGAGTTCATAGACATAAAAATGTCTTCAGCTCTTTACTAAAGAAAATCATCTTCCTATCAGTCCATATTAACCTCATCTTTCAGGTGAAAAAAACAAAATCTTAGATCTTAAAGAATGGACTTCATCATATTTAAGTGGGGAGCTGGTATCAATTTTAATTGTATTCCACCTAATCCTCCTTCTCCGTGCAGGTAAAGCTTAGTGTTTTTTGAGTGTTTACTTTTGATTTCATCCAGTAATGCTGAAACGGATGGTGGTTTCGGACTGGTGGTTCAATTTAAAGCTCTTATTGTATGGTTGGTGACCTTGGCTGTGGAACTAAATCTTTATGGCCTCAAATTTCTCATGTGTAAATGAGGATAATAATAGAACCTAAAATTTAGATTTCATAGGGGAGAGAGGGGATAGAAATGGAGTTAATGATTGATTATGCCTATATGATGAAACCTCCATAAAAATCCCTAAAGCTCTCCCTCCTCCACACACCAATTCTATCAGGACAGAAGCTCTTGGTCTCAGGACCCTCCCAGACTCATCTTATGAATCCTTCATCTGGCTAGTCATATGTAACCTTTATTATATCACTTAATAAACTGGTAAGAGTTAAGTGTTTCCCTGAGCCCTATGAGCCGCAATAGCAAATTCATTGAACCCAAGGAGGGTGTCATCGAACCTCAGATTTATAGCCAATTGCTCAAAAACACAGATGATAACTTGGACTGCAATTGGCATCTGGAATGAGGAGCAGTCTTGTGGGATCTGACTCTCTCCAGGAAGATAATGTCAGAATTAAGTTAAACTGTAGGACATCTAGCTAGTGTCGCAGAGAATTGCTTGGTGGCAAAACCCCACAAATCTGGTGTCAGAAGTGTTGTGAGTGTGGTAGTAGTGTGTGAGTAAGGGAAAAATACAGGAGAAAAATATAGTCTTTCCAATTCAGACTGGCACAAGTCCACAGGCCACACATTGAGTAATAGGACTATGCATAACTGATATGTAAATCTGAACAGTAAATAAGTAAATCTAACATAGAGAAATGTTTTATAAGAAACTTTCTCCTGTGTTTTTATTTTTAAAATTTAATTCTAAAATATTTTTATTTATTGATGAGAGAGAGAGAGAGAGAATGAGAGAAACATTGACTTGTCCCACTTATTTATGCATTCTTTGGTTGATTCTTGCATGTGCCCTGACTAGGGATCGAACTGGCAATCTGCTGTATCAGGGTGATTCTCTATCCAAATGAGCTACCTGGTCAGGGCCTCTCCTGTGATTTTAATTTTGTTTCAGGGTAGCTTCTTTTAAAAAGATAGTATAATTATTAATAAATTTTGACAAAATTTGCTTACAGAGGCTTGATGACTTTCAAACCTTATATTGATGCATTTAAGTGAATAAATGCAAATATGATTTTCTTTTTAAAAAAATTTTAAATTGATTTTAGAGAGGAAGGGGGGAGAGATAGAGAGAGAGATAAAAACATCAATGATGAGAGAGAATCATTGATTGGCTGCCTCCTGCACGCCCCCTACTGGGAATTGAGCCCATGACCCAGGCATACACAGGCCGGCAGGGGTCTTCAAACTACGGCCCGTGGGCCACATGCGGCCCGCAGAGGAGTCTGATCCGGCCTGCCAGGTTTTTTGGGCAGTGAGCACAGCCGAGGTGTTACAGTAGGAATTAGTAGTTCATATAGTCCGGCCCTCCAGCTCTCTGAGGGACCGTGATCTGGCCCCCACTTTAAAAAGTTTGAGGACCCCTGCAAGCAAACCAGCTAGAGCTTATTTTCTTTTTGAAAGAAAAATATGGAGTGGGAAAATTGCCACATGCCAGACGTTCAAGGATATTACCTATCGAAACGCTGTCTCCTGGATTCGTGGTTCCTCTTCTCATGGGTCTCTCCACGGGGTTGCTTGGGCTTCATCTTAGCATGGCAGCAGGCTTCCAAGAGTGAGTGGAAATAAACATGAAATTCACTTCTAGGCTTAGTATACTGCCTTTAATTTCAAGAAATATTTTTTTAAATTGAAGAAATATACATCACACCATTTTCATGGTTAATCAGGAATTACACAGAAAGTTCATTAAATCACAGCTAGGGAATTTAAGTGAACTCATGTAGGTAAATTAAGTGCTGAGTTAATTAAGTTGTTAATTAGTTAATTAACTTAAAATTTTAAGTGATGTCATTAAGAAATTGACATAAATTTCCCTTTTAATTTTTTATATTCAGATCTTTATGCAACTGTAAAGACTTGAGGGCCTAATTCTTTCCACAGAGTTTTGAACCATATACTAACGTATTTATAGTAAGATTTTCATTATTGAGGATTGATATCATTTTAAAATATTTTGTCTAATTGCCTCTTTCTTTTGCTTTTATGAGTTAGAGGATATTATCTTCATTTGCTTCTTAATATATAAAATAGAATATCTCTGTGAAGTAAACATGAAAATGTAGTACATAACCAGTCTGATATGTAGTACATAACACCACATTTCTTTTTTTGGTGTTGTTTTAAATATAAAGGTTTTGAAAAGGTAGTTTCCACTTATTCTCTGTGAAACAAGTCATTAAAAACTCAGTGGCTTAAAACAATAATTGCTTAGTTAGTCCACAAATCTACAAATTGAGCAGCTGTGCATGGGGACAGCTCACTTGTTCTGTCTAGGATTAGATGGTCCATTTCTAAGATGGTTCATCCACATGACTGGCAAGCTGATGCTAGCTTTTGGCTGGGCATTCAGCTAACGCTGTCTCCTGGATTCGTGGTTCCTCTTCTCATGGGTCTCTCCACGGGGTTGCCTGGGCTTCATCTTAGCATGGCAGCAGGCTTCCAAGAGTGAGTTCTAAGAAGTCTAGACAAAAACAGAATGAGGTCTTATTACCTAGACTCTGAAATCAAAGGACATCACTTCTGCAGGGTTATGGTTAAGCAAGTCACCAAAGTCAGCTCAGATTCAAGGGGGAGAAAATGAGTCCATCTCTCGGTGGGGAAAGTATAAAAAATATAAAGGAGTAATGCCATTCAGCAAGTTAAGAAGGACTTATAAACTCATATAATAGGCTCTGATCCTATAATAGATGGAGACTTAAAAATTTTCCTCAGTTAGGGCTACCCCATAATCAACTGAACATGCTGAGCAATACCCTGTGCAGATAATGTAGCAAAACACACTGGATTAGGACAGAAAATCTGGACTTGAGTTCAGGTTCTATTGTGCTATCTGAGAGATTTTGAGGACATTAGTAGTATTTAATCTTTTTATTAAGATTTTATTTTCTGATGTTTAAAAGAAAGATAATAGCCAAAGCCGGTTTGGCTCAGTGGTAGAGCGTTGGTCTGCGGACTGAAGGGTCCCAGGTTCGATTCCGGTCAAGGGCATGTATCAATACATTGGTTGCGGGCACATCCCCGTTGCGGGGTGTGCAAGAGGCAGCTGGTCAATGTTTCTCTCTCATTGACGTTTCTAGCTCTCTATCCCTGTCCCTTCCTCTCTGTAAAAAAAATCAATAAAATATATTTTAAAAAAAGAAAGAAAGATAATATCTGCCCTGTTGGTATATATCCACAGTAATTGAGAAGATCAAATAGGTTACTGTATAGAAATGTGTATTTTACATGGAAAAATAAGTTCCATACGGCTGGGCATTCTTACTGCCAGAATATAACCATTGTGCTTTCTTCCATATACATACATATATACTACATTTTTTATTTATTGTGTACATGAGTAACCCAGAATTCTTGAACTGTTGTGGGAATCATGACTGCATGACCACAGGCAATCTGCTTATACATAGGGAAGTAGCAATTCCTACAGCCAGGAATGTATGCAAAAGAGACCAGTTGAGATCATTTTGGCCTCCCACATTGGGCCTTTAGGCAGGTCACCAACAACAATCCCAACCACTCAGCAACCATTGACTCCCTTTTGCACTATGGTTCATGCTTCCATATTTATAGCCTGATGAATGCAGAATTCAGGTAATGCCCAGTTGAACTAGCACCATTCTTTCACAGGTACTATTTCAATATTAGGTAAGGTGCCCATATCTCACCAACACTACACCTTACCTATAAAGATGAATTTTTTCACACAATTTTTGCTTTTGGATGCAGTGTGGGGAAGTCAGTCGCAACTGGAGAAAATGTGTTAAGGTGCTGCTTCCATATTTCTTTGAGAGGATCTTTAAAAGATAGTGCATTTTTAAGTGTGATATAAAAAAATAAATCTGTGGGAGCTCCAAAATAGTGGACCCAGAAGCAAAAAGACAATCTTACCTCCAAAATTGGTTAATACATGTGTACTTAGGTGTTTTACTTGAAAATAAAATGTTTAAGTTATATATGTTTTTAAACAAGTTTCCATTCCGTCAGACACTTTAAGTTCATTATTCCAATAGGCTGGGTAAGAGTGCTTCTGCTGTGTGTGGAGAATCCACACTTACTGCAGGCAGATTAAATAAATAAATGAGAATCCAAGGGGATTAAGCAATGTTTAAACTTACCAGGTGGCAAATAAGTGGCACTGGCATCCTATTACTGTGGTGTCCTTGTTGCTCTTCAGCTGGCTCTTTTCCACGTTGAACACCAAGCAGCCAAGACCACAATCGGTTGGCCCATGGAATGAAATCTGTTTGTCAACCATGGTTTAGAGTGGGAGAGCAAAGTAGGCAAAAATCATGATTGTACCTTAGCTGGTTTGGCTCAATGGATAGAGCATCAGCCTGTGGACCAAAGGGTCCTGGGTTTGATTCTAGTTAAGGGCATGTAACGGTTGCAGGCTCCTCCCTGCCTGGACCCTGGTTAGGGCTCATGCAGAAGGCTACCAGTTGGTGTAGTTCTCTCACATTGATGTTTCTTTCCTTTCTTTTCTACTCGCCCTAAAAATCAATATCCTCAGGTGAGGATTAACAAAAAAATAAAAAATAAAAATCATGATTGACATGTCACTTGAGGTTGTGCAGATTGGAAGTATGTCAGGAAGATACTAGTATGTGAAAGGGTTCTTCTGATTGGGACATTCACCATTTACCTGGATTGCTAGAGTCCACCTGACTATCCTCCCTCTTGAGGCAGCATCTCCTTCCTCTGCACTCCATCAATGCTTCTTTCAGAACTGCACTCTACATGGAGACAATGGTCTTGTCTGAGAGAGGAAAGGTTCTATCAGGGCTCAGAATCACTGTGATTGAGTCACATCTAGGCAGCGTGGTTGATAGCATAGCCCTGGCTGTGGGATGTCAAGATTTGACCCTGGTGTTACCACTTTCTAGCTATGACTAAGGCAAGTTATTTAACCTCTGCAAGCTTCAGTAGTGGGTTTGTGAGGATTAAGTGCAATAATCTATACTAACAAAAGGATAAAATGCTAATTAGACCAGGAGACCTTCTGGACGCCCTTCCAGATGAAGCCATGGTGGCAGGGCCAAGGCAGAGGCAGTTAGGGTCAATCAGGCCAGGAGGGGAGGGCAGTTGGGGGTGATCAGGCTGGTGGGGGCTGAGGGGCAGTTGGGGATGAGTAGGCTGGCATGGGGGTAGTTGAGGCGAGCAGGCTGGCAAGGGGAGCAGTTGGGGGTGAGCAGGCTGGCAGGCAGAGTGGTTAGGTGTGATCAGGCAGGCAGTCAGGTAAGCTATTAGGAGCCAGCAGTACCAGATTGTCAGAGGGATTTATGACTGCCAGTTTAGGGGATCAGGCCTAAACCAGCAGTAGGACATCCCCCAAAGGGTCTCAGATTGGAGAGGGTGCAGGCTGGGCTGAAGAACACCCCCCCCTCCCCCATGCATGAATTTTGTGCACCTGGCCACTAGTCTCTATATATAAAAAGCTAAGCAACCACCAGCCATCCAACTGACACTCACCAATCACCAGGGGGCAGACACTTAACACAGGAGCTGTTGAGCTTCAGTGATTTGGCAGCAATAATTCTCAGGTGACACATCCCAGAACCAGAGAGGAGGGAGCCTGATTCCTCGTGGGGCCGTGTGATTCCACCTTTGGCCGTGAGTTATGTTGTAGCTGGGGCACTGTTGGTTTACTGCCAAACTGCGGTGACCACTGATGCCCTTAGAGCTGAGGCTCCACCCCAGGTGCGGCTGACAGGGAATGACCTCAGGAAGTTGGCTCCAGGGCATGTCCAGCCGTCTTGCCCAGTCCTGCCCCGCTGGCCACCTTCTAATTAATTTATTTTCAATGTACGTGAATCCATGCACCCAGACACTAGTAAAGTATAAAGAACTGGGTCCCACCACCTCAAACCCTCCATAAGGGTTTTGTAGACATGAATGCATGTCTTCTGAAATCCTATTTTTGTGCTCAGGGTCTATGACTTTCATCAGATTCTCAAAGGAGTCTGGGACTGAAAGCAAAACAAAGCAAACACTTAAGGCTTTCTTGTTTAGAGCAGCACTTATCAAATTGTAATGAATCACCTGAAAATATTGTAAAATGTCTGTTTTAAGTAAATTTGTCTGGGTTGGGGCCTGAGTCCCTACATTCCCTACAAGTTCCCAGTTGATACTGATGCAGCTGTTCCGTGGACCACACTCTGAGTAGCAAGGGTCTAGAGTGTCTACCCCTTTACTTTTTCTGTAGTGCTAAGAGCACTGTAACATGTTTATTACAGGCCTACACTATCCCAGCTGATGTAGCTCAATGGTAGAGCACCTACCTATGAACTATGAGGTCTCGGTTTGATTCCTGGTTGGGGTTTCAGGCTTGACCCCCCAGTGAGGGGTATGCAGGAGGCAGCTGATAAATGATTCTCTCTTATAACTGATGTTTCTATCTCTATCTCCCTCTCCCTTTCTCTCTAAAATCAAATTTAAAACGTATATGAAAAAAAAGCAAAAAAAAAGCTAAGAAAGAAAGCGTGAGCTATGGAGCCAAACAGCCTGGGTTTGCATTCTGGCTTTGACTCTTATCTTGGTCAAGCTGCTGAACTTCTCTCTGTCTCAGTCTCCTCAACTACAAAATGGGGGAAATAACAGTACCTTCCTAGTAGAGTTGATATGAGGATTGTGGGTTAAAGAGTTTATAACAATGCTAAGAGCAGAGTCAGTGTTATTCTTAATTTATCAGCTTGTGATTACACTCTTAACTCTGTCTCAGATGACCTTGTGTTTTCTGGATTGTCCCATGCCCAAAGTAATGTCTCCCAGTTGGCTCCTTCGGAACATTAATGATATAAGGGTCAAACAAATGTGTAAAACTTAAAATACCCTTCTCTTGGAGAGAGTGGTACAGCAGAAGACATTGTTTAGCCCACTTTTAGCTTATAGTTTTTAGTTTAGCCCACAAATTAGTTTAACAATCTAATTTAACCACAAAAGCCAGACTGATTTTTCATCTCACTGTTAGTTCACTCACATAAGACTTGGTGGGATGCTTATGAAGAGTGACAGACAAAGCCTGGTCACTCTGCACTGTAGGTGCTACTACAGCAGAAAGAATGGTTCCTCCAGGTCATCTGCTGCAGAAAAGAAGGTCTGAATGAATGCCATCCACCAACAGAGCACCCACCCGAGAGCACATGCCTCACTCAATGGGGACTGAGCACTAACAAGTGAATTTAACTCCCATTTCTGCCTCTGCCACATGCAGGCAGACCCTCGGCTCACACATGACCAAGTGCCACCCAGTCATGTGAGACTTTCCCATCCAACGTTATGCTCAAACCATAATTTCATTTCTCCTGTCAGCGTATCATCTTTAACACCTAGTTCTCTTCTGAGAACGTGTGGAAACAAAAATTCCCCTCCCTAACCCTGACTTTTGGTTTAATTTTTTTCTTATAAGGAAATCAAAGCTTATGGCAAAAACTGAAGCAAGAGGATATATGTTCGTTCATATTTTCTTCTTTTAAAAAATTCATTGAGATAATCATATTGAAAGAACAGATTAATGTATAGAACTTGATTAGCACATACTTTTTTTTATAAATAAACTTTATGGAGGTACAATTTGCATAAAAATGCACTCATTTTAAAGAGGATGGTTCAATGAGTTTTGACAAATGTGTGTACCGGTGTAACCAACACCACAATCAAGATATAGAAGGTTTGCTTGTGCCTATTTGAAGTTCCTCCTGCCCCAGGTAACCACTGATTTGATTTCTATCATCATAGATGTGCCTGTTCTGGAAAGAGAGCCTCCATGCAAATGGAATCTAATGAATGAACTATTTCATGTCTGGCTTGTTTTGCTCAGGCTGACATCATGTTTTGGGGAGCCATATTTATTATGTGAATCACTGGTATCAGCAGTAGAACCTTTTAAAGAAAACCTTGTGGTTATCTCTGTCTGAATGTCAACAATTATGCATGCATTACAAATTAACATACACACTTGGAAACAGTTTTTTAAACATACTCCAACTCAGGTTAGGAATACCACTCAGTGCTAACATATTTGAGCAGCTATGACTATTTTGTACTCGTGAGGGCTGTGAGAGTAGTGAGAAGACTGTGGTCACAGTGCTGGCCGGCCCCATCACAGAGTTTGTGAATTTGAGCAAAATCCCTCAGCCACTGGGGCTCAGTTTTCCCATTTGTAGTAGCCTCTGCTGCTTCCTAAGATCCATTCTGGGGCTGAGACATTGATTTGGGGATGGTCACTGAGCTGTGGAGCCAGCAGAGGGAGCAGGAGTCAACAAATGAATTGCAGAGCTAACCAGCACCTTGCAGGGGCTGCTGTGACACATGCCACCCCAGCACCATGACCACATTGTTCCAGAGCTCAGCAAGTCCTACTGACTTAGGACTCTGGATGTGATATTTCAAACAGATTTCTCTGATAAGGTGATATTTATTTCTTTAATTGAAAACAAAAGGAGATAAACAATAAGATCTCTAAGCAAATCAAACATTTACATTAAAATTTTATTTAAGTTAACTTATAAACAGCTGTAATTTAATCATTACTACTCTAGAAAAGAATTGTAAAAAATAGTAGAAAAAGGCTTCTTTAGAGTTTTCTTTCTAAAGAAGGAAAAACACAAACAAAAGTAGATTGAGTCATCAGAAATATAGTCTATAGAATTTTCAAGTAAGAGGGAGAGATCAACCAAAGGACTTATATGCATGCTTATAAGCCTAATCAATGGACACAGACAATGGGGGGAGGGGTGTTAGGGCATGAATGGGGGGATTGGGAGGTAATGGGGAAATAAGGACACATATGTAATATCTTAATCAATAAAGAACTTTAAAAAATAAATAAATTACAAGTATTTAAAAATATTTCACAATATACCATTATGTGAAAAGAACATTGAATTTAATAAAGCAGTTAACTGATTTCAGTCTGAGGCCAGATCTATCTAAGCACAATTAAATGGACATTTCATGCCATAAAATGCCCCTCATCTATCCTCCCTGAATGTTGGATTTATTTTGTTCTTATTCACTTTGCTTCTACAAACATAATTGATGTTGCATGAAATATTTATAGTCTTATATTTTTGTTTCCCAAATTCTTTATCAAATTGAACAACACAAAGCCAGAGAGAGAAACTGGGTTGGTCATGGCTTACTGGGGAACATTCTGCAGGCCTTTGAACATCACTCTTACAAGCCATTAACCTTACTTGTCTCCAGCACAAGCCATTTTCTTGAAACAACAACTTTGGTGAAAAAGTTTGTAATTTTCAAACCAAGTTGTTAATATGACAGGTACAACTAGGGAAGTTACATGTGTCAATACTATGATAATAGCTATGTACAGTGACTGATTATTAGACTTATTGTGGTGATCACTTTGTAAGGCAAATAAATGTTCAATCACTATGTTGTACATCTGACATTAACATAATATTGTATGTCAACTATAATTAAAAATTGTTTTAATTAAAAAGAAAATTAGATATGCTATGACTGACATTTTTTTCAGGTAAAATTAGATGAGTATGAACAAGACAAGGTGTACCAAGCAAGCTTTTGCTGAGATTCTTGGGAGGGACAGAAGGAAAGAAATAAGGAGAGTGAAGGGTGGAAATTAAAAAATTAAGTATGGGTAGAAACAACCTGTATTTCTTGTGAGAGAAAATCTCTTTTCACTTGTCAAAATGCTACCTGACAAACCTTTATAGAAAGTATGAATCTGGTCCAGCTGGCGTGGTTCAGTGGTTGAGTGTTGACCTATGAACCAGGAAGTCACGGTTCAATTCCTGGTCAGGGCACATATAGGAGGTAGGCAATCAATGGTTCTTTCTCATCATTGGTGTTTCTCCCTCTCCTTTACCCCCTGAAATCAATATAAATATAGCCCTGGCTGGTTTGGCTCAGTGGATAGAGCATTGGCCTGTGGATTGAAAGGGCCCAGGTTCAATTCTGGTTAAAGACACATGCTTGGGTTGCGGGCTTGATCCCCAGTAGCGGGCATGCAGGAGGCAGCTAATCAATGATTCTTATCATTGATGTTTTTATTTCTCCCTCTCCCTTCCTCTCTGAAATTGATAAAAATATATTTAAAAAATATATTTAAAAGAAAAGATAAATCTGATGTTATCTTAACTAGCCCATCCTACAGAAAAAGAAAGAAGCATCTTAGTTACTTTTATTAGGTCAGCATAACATTGATCTAAAAATCTGACCAAGATAGCACAAGAAATAAAACTACAGATAACCTTACTTATAATTGTTGACAAGAAATCGTAAGTAAAAAAACTAGCAATAAAATTCTAACAGTACATTGGGAGAAAATGCAGCATGACCAAAGAATTATATTCTAAATGGCTGAAAATAATGCATTGTATAGAGCAAAATATTTAAAATTTACTTTTATTAGTGGTCCCCTTTCTATTCAAATAAAATCTACATATAAATCTCACATAAGGCTCAGACAAGTTTCTAAGAGTGTCATTAGGCAGTTTTGGCCACCATATTTTAATTTCTTATAGCTCTATTGGTTTTCTGATGGTTTCTTCTGTTCTTATATCATGGGTTCAGTATCTTTTTATTTCTCTGAGGTTCTTAACTTTGTTTTATGATTGTGTTATGTTTCCTGCATTGTCTGTTTCTTTGCACCTACATTTTCTGGTTCGATAGTTCAATATGTATATTTCAGGAGGAAATTTTCTAGGGTCTGCAGATGTGCATTGATATTTGAGAGTGAGGTATTAAAATGTGGACTGGCACCTCAGTGCAGGTGGGTGAGGCCTGTCAACGGTGGGCTAGACTATGGGCTGACCAGAGGCTGAGCTGGATCTTTGTCATTGGCCCCCAAATGCCTGAGTCCATACAGATCTATTCTTTAGGACCATTCAGATCTTCCAGAGAAAAGTCCTGCAGTTTGGTGTGTAGAAGGTGCAAGCCTGGTTGCTGGCACTCTTGTGCAACTGGAGAGGGAGCTGAGAGTCTTTTGGCTGAGTGTGCAGACTTATTTCCCATTTTTAATCTGAGGCACCATCATCCCAGTCCTCTGCCGTGCCCACATTTTTAAAAACTGAATCTCTCTGTTTCAGTGCTCCAGAGAATAAATCTCCTATATCTTTGGGGACAGTTAAAAATTATTGCCTGACTGCTCAAAGAGAAGGTGAGACCTAACTCTAATTGTTCCCCATGGAGATTCTTTTCAACCAGTTTTTTTTTGCCACTTGTTTCTTTCTCCTCCACTGTAGTTGAGACTGCTGATTTCTTAGTCTATCAGGGGTCGGGCATGAAGGGGTAGAGGAGATCAGCATTTTCTCATTAGTTCCTCCACAGGCATTCCTTCAATTTTGCCAGGTCAATTTTGACTTCTCCATCTGTTTTCTACTTCCTGATTTTATCTGATTTTTATGTCTACTATTGTTCCTTCTCTGTCCTACCCTTTGTTTTTAGCCATTCGCTGTCATATTATTAGAGTTTCAAAGGAAGCAGAAGTAATGCATGCATCCAGTCTTTCATACTTAACTGAAAGTCTCCTCAAGCAGTTTAAGCCTTCACTATTTGGAAAAATGTATTTTGTTTATGAAATATATGAAGATCTCCAAAAACCTCACCATGGGTCCTATTGTATCATAATTACCTATTACCCTAGGATTGGACATGTGGGTGGTTGCCAATTTGATATTATGGTAGTGATACAATCTGAATATTTTTGTGCATGAATTACCATCCATGGTTATGGCTATTTTAAAATTTAAATTACTTAAATTTGCATGTATTTTTCTACCTTATTTTTTTTTTATACATGTGAGATCTGCATTTCTTTTGTGAATTAACTATTTTATATAATAGTATTTATGTTATATATTATGTTATATAATATTTATTTGTGCTAATTTGTTATACTTAATGCAATATTTTCATTCATTGTTTGCCTTTTAATTTGTGTTTACTTTTATGTGTAGATACTTCTAATTTTTGCACAAACGTACCAGAATTTTTTCTTTATTTCTTCCATCACTTTTTGTTTTTAATTCTCACTTAAGGATATGTTTTCATTGATTTTAGAGAGAGCAAAAGGGAGAAAGAAAGAGAGAGAGAGAAACATCGATGTGAGAGATAAACATTGATCAGTTGTCTCCTATATACATCCTGACTGGGAATCAAACTGGAAACTCCCTGACTGGAAATCAAACCTGAAACCTCTTTGGTGTATGGGATGATGCTCCAAGCAACTGAGCCACCTGACCAGGGCTCTTCTTTTAAAATTAAAAATATATCCCCTTGTTGGCATTTAGTAAACACTTTTGAATTTGGAGATAAAGACTTGAGAATGATTAGATATTTCCCCCGTTATTGTTGCACTCAGAGCTGTAGTGTTGAGACTGCAGCAGCTTACTCTTGGAAAAACGTAGCAAGAGAAGATTTGGGATGTGGAGATTAGAACTGAGGTCTAGGAAATGTCTACAGTAAAAGAAAGGAGAAAGGGAACTTGGTGAAGAATTAGGCAGAGAGGTGTCTGAGAGAACTGTGTGTGATTTAAAATTCCAATAAATTGAATTTAACAAAAGATAAGCAGAAAATAAATAAATACATCAATACTCTGAAGAGTGTAATACCTTAAGAAAGGACAAAATAATCCTGCCCCAGCATCACTCTTTCTTGCCCCAAGGCCATTCCTACAGATGACAAGCGTGTTGAGATGGAGAGATAAATGTTAAATTCTCTGTTGATGAAGTGCATTGCACCGGGGCCTCTTATATAATTCATCAGGCCCCTCTTAGCACTTACATGCACTGTCTTCTCAAGGGAAGTTAGTGCTGCCCCAGAAAAATGCCATGGACACCAGTCCTAAGCATTCTTTTTCTCTCCCTGTTCAGGAAGAGTTCTTAAGGACCTGAGTTACAAGACTCTTGTTTCTCAAGTAGAAAGCTTGGTTCCCCAGAAGAGTGGTGTATACCTCCCATTAGGAAGTGTGAATCAGAGCTACAGAACTCAACACAGCAGGTGGTGAACTACAATTTTTCAAATGGGTGTGTTGACTTTGCTTCTGATTCTGGGTCCCATTCTACCTCCCCTTCTTCACCATCACCACTCTGAGGAGAACTCTAAACCACCGTTTTGCAATGGTGACTCCTATACAAAGCCTTTTGTGTTTTTAAGAGGATTGCTTAAAATGAAAAAGTAATGCTGGACTTTTGAGATGGCAAAACTTCTCAAAAGGGCAGGGACCAGAGGACGCAAAGTTTGTAAATCTTTGTGGAAGATAGTATTTGCCCTATCGTTTTATCAAATGTACTTAGTTATTTCTCAAATATTTCAATATAAACCATATTCATGGAAAAGATTAGAGATTATTTAGCATCTTTAGTCTTTTGGCCTAATGTTTAATAGCAACGCCACTTCATAGTTCTGTTCGATTTGCACTTATTTCATAGAAATTCACACAAATACATCTTTAATGGTATAACCTGTCATTTTTCTGGGTCCAAATGTAGGTATTCCCATCACATTACCCTGGTGACAGTTCTTTGGGTTTTCTGAAGATTGTTTTTTTAGTTACAACTTGAGCACATGGGTTTTCATGGCCTTAAATATCCATGCCACTCAAAGTGACCCACACCTAAATATTGGCTCTTGGTTTTTCATTCTCATGAGAGGTACTGTGATGAAGGAGCAATGATTTGAATAAACAAACATTTACTGAATACCAACTGTGTGCAAGACCTAGTGATGCCATTCTTATGCTGTTTGTTTTGGTAGAATGCTATGTGTGCGCTGATGCAGGGAACAGAGGCAGGCAGGGTAGAGAAAAGCTTGGAAAGTTTTCAAGATTAATTAGCACAAAGGTGGGGCATTTGGGATATCTGGCACCAGATAGTAATCAACAGTACTAATTATACTCTCATATTAAATCAGTTATGGTGGGTGAATTGGAGTCGATCGGCCAGTATGGTTAAGGATGCCGCAGCTGTTGCGAGCTTCCCTCTAAAATATGTTTACATGTTTTTATAATTCAAGTGTTAGTGGATTGCATTTTGTTTTGCTTGATTTTTCTTAGAAAACATGACCCCCATTTTTTTTCAGTCATAATAGAAACTTGAAATATAAGAGTATGATGTGCAAAGAGAAAAATCACCTGGAATGATACATTCTCAGTCAAGTTGCTACTGTATGTAGTCAACACTTTGTTTTCAGTTTCTTGGTAAATATAGGAGGGTGCTCACAGTACTATGTGAACATGTGATGGATTTGAGGCATAAGTTCTAAAGTGCATCGCTTCATTCTTAGGTGAAAACTCTATGATGTATTCTGTTCATTAGTACTCCTATTCAGAAATTAGGTGGCATTTGAGGTTGAGTAGGGCTGGCTGGTGGAATAAAATAAATAGGTATTTTGTTCTTTGAGCACATGTATGCTTCAGTAATATCTTTCTGGCAGATTTAGGAGAGTGGCATGTAAAGGCTTGTGTGACCTTTCTTTAATTGGAGTACTGTTTTTTACAGATTCATCAGTTTGTAATTGGGCTTAGCCTTAGGGCACTAAGATTTCTGTTCTGTTTTTCAGGAAAATTAATTCTTTTTAACTAACTGTGTTGAATGAACATGATAGGCATTCAATATATATTAATTCAGTATTCTCAAGTAGGACATAAAAATGAAAAAAGTCCACTTCTTTCTGTATTTTTTTTTTTTTTTTAGAAAAAAATCTGATTAAGAATGTTTTTAGTAAGTGGACTTACTAAACATATACTAACATATGAGACATCTTCAAGAGAGAATATTCTGTTCCATGTGTTTTCTACAAATTGGTAAGTAGATTTAAAGTCTGTCAATTCTAGAGGATAGATCCAATTGGGATTGAATACTTTTTGGCAAGAATACTTCCATAGATGGTAGTTGAGTGTATGTGTGCATTAAGTCATAGAATGATTGCTTGTCTTTCTTTTGTTCTATTAGCAGTCATTGATGATACTTATCTAAAATATATATTAGTGGTTGAAAATTAATATTTTATTTATATATTTCCTTAATCATGTACTAGCTATTATACCTATATTCAGTGAAAGTGGTTACCCTGAGATATAGTTGATATAGGAAAGTCAGGATAAATGCTTAATTTGGGGGCTGAATGGGGCTGGTTGATTTTCAAACTAATAAGATATTAGGTTTCTGCTTCAAATAGTCCATAACATTTTAAGAAATTTAAAATATTAAAATAAAGATAAAATTCTTGTATTTACTCAAGTGTTTACTTTTCTAGTGCTCTTAATTTCTCCTAGCAAATCAAGGTTTCTATCCAGTGTCATTTTCCTCTAACTTTTGGAATTTCTTGAAGGGCAGGTGCTTGCAATGAATTATCTCAGCTTTTAATTATTTGAACATACCTTTATTTTGCCATAATTTTGAAAGCTGTTCTTGTGGATTACAGAATTTTAGGTAGATATTTTTCTTTCTTTAATGATGTTATTCCATTGTCTGTTGTCCTCCATTGTTTCTGATGAGAAGTCATGTATAATTTTCATCATTGGTCTCCTTGGTATAAAATATCAGTTTTCTCTAATTGCTTTAAAATTTATTTTCACCTTTGGTTTTCAGCTGTTTGATTGTGGTATGCCTAGGTATTGCTGCTGTTGTTTTAGTCTTGCTTGAAGTTTGCTGATCTTGTATTTATTCTGCTGTTGACATGTTTAATCTGCTGTTCTCACTGCCTGGAGTGCTATTTCCCCAGATGGTTTGGAATGTAAACATCATGAGAGCAGAGACTTTGTCTGTTTGATTCACAGATGTATCCCCATTGCCTAGAACAGTGTATACACAGTAAAAATAAATAAATAAATAAATAAATAAATAATCACTAAATGAATGAGCCCTTTACTGCAGGGGAGGGCAATTGGCCTGAGTAATTGGTAATGGGTGACTTAACCTTGACCCTCTCCTGGAATTTTAACTCTTGAGCAAAGGTGTAGGAGCAGTGAGTGGCAGTGAGAGAGACTGGAGATTGTTCCCTAATGCACCTGGAAGGCGCCTTGACAATTTACTGAGACTTGTTCTTATGTGTGGCTTATGGAAACAGCCTCATTACTTTATAGCCCATATTAATGTTTTAGTCCTATAAATACCACCTGAATGTAGCTGGAATATTTAATTGCAGGTAGTTTTTATCATTCACTTTTTGTTTTTCCTCTTCCTGGCTTGTTACATATACAAACCCAATCCCTACTCTCTGAAATTTTGGCTAGTGTTTGTTTTTGCATGCATCTTTTATTCCCTCCTTCAGGAATAACTCCCCTTAATGTGCATACATTTTTAAATAATTGGATTTTTGTATCATCATTAACAGCTAATGGGTACGCTCAATGTCTTATAGAAATAGATGTTGAGAATGGCTAGTGTGGAAGCCAACATTTGGGCTTTTTCCAGTACTCATGTTCATTGGAAGAGATGATAGTCAATCCTTTCAGCCTAACTATGGGCTGTAGGCTGGAAAAAAAACATTATTCCAGAACAATCAGAAGCCAAAAACCCTGAATAGACTTTTTAGGAATATATATGTGAATATTAAAGAGTTTTCTCCAGCCCACCAGACTTTTCCCCACATTTGGTACCTATGAAAATGCGTGGTACCAGTAAACACTAAGTGTTTTTGTTTAAATATTAAACTTTAAAGTGCTGCATCAATATTTAATGTGCAAGCTATCCTTGAAAGGCTGTGCCAGGTTGCTCTTCCCTACTAGAAAAACACTTGAGGGCCATTAGCCAAGCTCTCAGGTTACAAGGAAAAGGTCTCTTCCTCTGCAAACCCTCCTCAGAGCATCTCTGAAAAGCTAATATGTGAGCAGAGGGCAGGCTGGCTCCAAATCACTTAAAGCCTCCACTTCCAAAACTGCTCTAACCAGTCATATCCTCAGGAAGTTGCAATCCCAGGAAGTTCTTTAGTCAACAGAACTTAGGGCTTACTTCTTGCAAAGAATTGCTGACTGGAGAAGAAGTCTAGAACATGCCAATGCAGCAGTTACTTTTGTTGAAATTAGGAGCCCTAGTGAGAATGACTCCTTCTTTCCTGGAAACATGTCATTGGATGGGTTTCTATAATGTTTGAATGAGGAGTTGTTATGGCTTCACCGGCTGGATTTCTGTGTTAAGTGTTGCCATAGATAGACATTCCCCATTCTTCATCCTTCTGTGGAACTTGGATTTATAATGAACACGTTCTAGAGAAAGGTCAGGTCTGTGATGCCCGACTTGGAACGTGGATGGAATGGTGGGAAGGAGCACCAATCATGAACTTAGTTTGCTTTATTCATTTGTCCATTCATCTTTACTTACTGAAATAATTTATTGTGTGGCCCCAAGGTCTGAAGGCCCTTGTGATGCTTCAGGAATGTCAGGCAGCTAGTGGGTTGGAAACTTAGAAGAGATCCAAGAAGAGCAGTCCCTGGTTGAGTAGAGAGGTGTTTCTGTCAGCACTTCAGCCACATCCTGAGGGTAGGTAGGTAGCTCATCTGAGCCTCAGAAAGTTCTGAAAAGCACATATGTGGTATAGTTTTAGACTTTCTAAGGCTGTATTTTAGTAAGATTTTGCTGCCAAGTCATTTGGGATACAAAGCATGACAAAGGCTTTGAAATTCAGAGATAAGAGATGGAATTGCTTAAAAGCTGGCTACTGGAGCTTTGAAAATCAAGGATTTCTTAATGATTGGCAGTTTTAATACAAATTGAATTAGGAATAACACAGAAAGAGAAGAAAATCATATGTTTTGGGTATTTGACCTGAATCTTCACTAACCACCCAAAGGAACCAGATTGTGGTTGAAAATTTATGACTCCTTTATTATGTGCATCTGTTAGCATCACTGTCCAATAGGGTAGCCACTAACCACAAGTAGCTATTTAATTCAAATTAAACACAATTAAAATCACTTCTTCAGTCACATTAGCCACATTTCAAGGGTTTAATAGCCATGTGTGGCTTTGGACAGCATGGATACAGACCATTTCTGTCATTCAGAAAGTTCTACGGCCAGCACCATAAACAGTAATGTAAAGTTAAGAAACTGGGGTGGGGTTAGAAACCGGAGCAACCCAACATTTCTATGAAATTCTCTCTACTATCTCCCTCAGGAGTTATTCCAAACTTTTGGCTCATTCAAGCTTTATGCCCCACTTACTCCTCATCACTTTCAGCAGGTGGTTGCAAGTCCTATAAAGAAATTAGACAAATTAGGCGTGGACCTTTTTATCTTTTGGGTCTCTACCTCTACCACATACTACTTCCTTGTATCTGGATCTCTCACCTTATACCTTTTTAGGGGAAGAAGCATCATTATTTCTGTTTATTGAGAATTCCTCTGTGCACTAGAACCAACTCTGTGCATATATATAACCATTTTATTTTAAAATAATTATAGATTCATAGGAAGTTTGAAAAAATGTAAAGGGAGGTATTCTGTATACTCTTCAACCAATTTATGTCATGGTAACATCTTGCATAACTCTAATTCAGCATCAAAACGAAGAAATTGTTGGTAAATAAGAAAAGCAAAATGGACTGGAGAAAACATTTTGCCACATGGTACACTTTAAGTTAGTCTTTTTTTTTTTTTTCTTTCTTATTTCCAGAGGTGGGTACTGAGCCTAACTATATATATATATGGGAAAGAGCAGAATTTGTTGATGTTTAAATACATTTGAGTGGCTGAGTGGGCACTTCTGGCTCTGGTACAGTGGTATCTGCCCTGAACAGCCACAGGAAGGCAGAAGGCTACTTTTGTTGTTCATAATTTAACAAGTACGTACTGACCTTACTAATATTGAACAGCCACTGAATAACAAAAAGAAGCTATTCTCATCTCACCAAAGAAGTCAGATTCTATTTTGAGCTATTGTTGTGTGTTCAAAAAGATATGTTAACCTTTCTGAAATAGATAAGGTTCTTAGTGGTTTTATTAAAAGAACTGATTATGATAAAAATCAAATGTATCTGACATATTGTATACTACAAAATCTCTTTGATGCATACCTAGTTCAGTATGAAGAATGGAAGGAAACTCTCCAAACTTTACAGCCAAAGTTATACATAATAATGAAGCATTGAAAGGTTTTCTTGATCTTTGGAAGCAATGTATGGATGTTAAATGCTCCTACTTATCCTGTAGGTATTGGCCAGTGCAATAACACACAAAAATAAATCAGGCAGGTAAATATTTGAAAGGAAGAGAGGAAAAAGAAATGATTATTGCATTTTCAGACAACAATGATGATCCAAGACAATAAAATGACATACTGATAGAATTCCATACTACTAGAGCAATTGGATAAATATTAAAATACAAAAAAGTAATAGAGTTTTCATAAATTACCATAATCAATTAGATCATACAGTTCCCAATAGAAACAAACAAAAAAAATGAATGGCTAAAATAAACTTGAAAATATGTGTGCGATACTAGCTGAAAGAAATAAAATAACACTGTTAAATGTCATTAGAAGATATAAAAGAAGATCTAAACAAATGATGAGAAATACCATATTCCTGAATTGAAAAAGTTAATCCTCCTCAACTGTATTTATATATTTAGTGTATCCCAGTCAAATCCTACCAAGTTGAATATAATAATCACTAGAGGCCTGATGCATGAAATTCATGCAAGAGGAGGCCTTCCTTCCCCCAACTGCTGGCACTGGCTTCCCCCTGGCACCTGGGATCTGGGCTTCCTTCACAACCCCAACTTCGTCCAGATACAGGTGTCTTCAAACTACGGCCCGCGGGCCACATGCGGCCCGCAGAGGAGTCTGATCCGGCCTGCCAGGTTTTTTGGGCAGTGAGCGCAGCCGAGGTGTTACAGTAGGAATTAGTAGTTCATATAGTCTGGCCCTCCAGCTCTCTGAGGGACCGTGATCTGGCCCCCACTTTAAAAAGTTTGAGGACCCCTGGTCCAGAAGGACATCTGGTCTAATTATCATATTATGCTTTAATTATTATAGATATGGTCATATTTTAGAAGATAAAGGATGATATTTTTCTATCTTTTTATTTTTTCTTGTTACTTTTTAAAAAACGATGATTCTGAAAAAAAAAAAAAAAAATCTCAAACACCCAGAGAAACACAAACACAAACATTATGCTCAATGAATCTGGAACTCTGAATCACAATACAGGACAAAGCACTAACAAATGCAATGGAAGGTAAACAGGGACCTGGGAAGATGCCAACAGGAACCCTATGACTGGAGAAATCAAATAAAACTGACAAAGCACAGTTCTCCAAGGTAAATGCTAAACCTAAGAGGCAAAACCAACAACCAGCAATGTCAGGATGGGGACATGGGTGCCTGTGCTTTTCGGGAAGGGTAGTCAGAGCTGAACAAGGAACCACAGAAACAAAATGCATTTGCAGGTTGTCTTTCTGTCAGTCAGGAAGCCTAGAGGAGAGATGCTACCTTGTGAACAGCTCAAAAGTTGCTGATCTCTATTATCTGATCAAGAAATAAAGAGAGATAGTAAAAATAGGCAGCATTAGGGACATATGGGAATATATCATACAGACATTGGAAAGAAAAAGGAAAGGAAGCACAGTGGATTTAAAATATATATATTTTATTGATTATTTACAGAGAGGAAGAGAGAGGGATAGAGAGTTAGAAACATCGATGAGAGAGAAAAACATCGATCAGCTGCCTCCTGCACACCCCCCACTGGGGATGTGCCTGCAACCAAGATACATGCCCTTGACCAGAATCGAAGCTCGGACCTTTCAGTCCGCAGGCCGACGCTCTATCCACTGAGCCAAACTATTTAGTCAGATTGTCAAATAAAAAAATGACAATATGCCGAAACCAGTTTGGTGCAGTGGATAGAGAGTAGGCCTGTGGACTGAAAGGACCCAGGTTCGATTCCGGTCAAGGGCATGTACCTTGGTTGAGAGCACATCCCTAGTAGTGGGTGTGCAAGAGGCAGCTGATTGATGATTCTCTCATTGATGTTTCTAACTCTCTATCCCTCTCTCTTCCTCTCTGTAAAAAATCAATAAAATACATTTTAAAAAAAATGACAATAGCCAACACAGTGTGAATGCTACCTTAAATATATAGGTCATATAATAGAGTTGTATATTATTGGTCATGTAACATAATAAGGTTTCACCTCATTGGTTAACTCTGGGTATGAGAAATCTTTTTCTGAAAAATTGTTATATACAAGTATAGGCACCTGATATTTTTAAAAGTCACTTCAGAGCCTAAGGGTAGCTAATTAATATTGTTAAAAATATATATTTTTGTTGATCTGACAAAAAAAATAGTATAACTTTGATGGATTTCCAAATATATTTATATTTTTTGCTGTGCCACAGAAGATTAGTAATTAGTTTGTGTTCCATGGAATGAAACATGTTGAAAATCACTTCCTTAGAATGTACAACACCAAGAGGGAACCCTAATGTCATACTATGGACTTTGTGTGGTTATTATCTATCAATGTAAATTCATGGATTATAAAAAATATACCACTCTGGTGGAAGATGTTGATAGAAGGATTTTTATTAGACCATGGCAATCTGATTCTAAAGAATATATATATATATATATATATATATATATATATATATATATATATGAAGAATAGCTAACAAAAATTCTACAAAGGAGTGATGGGAGTTATTGTCTTATAAGCATTAAAACTCACAAAAAATCTATCAAAAGTGCAAGATATACTACTTTAATAAATATCAAATTTAATAATTTGATATATAATAAGATAAAATTTCAAATCATTGGGAAGTGATTGATTTGCTATTTTGATTGGCAAAGATTAAAGGTAACTAACATCCAATGTTAGAGAAGATGTGGAGAAATGTGTAGGTATGTAAACTGGCATGAACTTATTGGAAAGCATTTTCTTAGGAACTCTTCTAGAAATATTCATATGCCTTTACCCAACAATTCTACCATTAGACATTTATCCTAAAGAAATGCTTGCATGTGAGTACAAAGAGGCCTTGAAGGGTTGTTTGTGATAGGGGAAGATATAGTATAATCTGAGGCTCCTTATAAATAAAGTATTATATATCTATGGTGGGATATAATGCAGCAGTTAAAACAAGTGAGATTAAAAATGAGAGGATCCTATGAAATGTTAAGTGGCATTTCAAGAACAAATTTTATGATGTAGGAGAAAACAATGAAACATGACAGCCTTGAGAAGGTGAGAACAGGGCAGTCCATACAGTAACAAGAAGGTGGAGTATGTGTGTATGATGCTGGTAGACATATGAATTTATGTTGATAGGAGTATATAGAAGTTCTCAGATTGCTTGAATTTTCTTAGGAGAGTAGGAAGCAATATCTTCAGCTGTGTGTGGAGATAGGGAGGATGTGTTGGAAGTTTGAAGATAACGGAAATGCGAGAGAATGAATGTGCTAGGTCAGTGGTCAGCAAACTCATTAGTTAACAGAGCCAAATATCAACAGTACAATGACTGAAATTTCTTTTGAGAGACAAATTTTTAAAACTTAAACTTCTTCTAACACCACATCTTCAAAATAGACTCGCCCAGGCCGTGGTATTTTGTGGAAGAGCCACACTCAAGGGACCAAAGAGCTGCATGTGGCTCTCGAACTGCAGTTTGCTGACCACAGGGTTAGGGAAATATAATATGAATTTCTTGCCATACAGTCTTAGAATAAACATCTATTTTAGAGAATTGGCCTGAATGAATCGGAATAGGATTTCCTTTTTCTTTAGAGAAACAAAACCTATGGATTTCCCGAGTCCCTTTGATTTGTTTTGATGAAAACAACCCCAAAGTAAACTGCAGTTCTAACTTGGAGGACATGACCATCTAAGAAGAGAATCCAGTGTCCTTCATGTTTTCTGTCCCCGTGCTTAGGAAGCACAAAGTGTTCCAAATGACTTGACTGGTTAGACAGGATGTCCAGCGTTTTTAGAAGAAAGTTTATGATGTGTTGACTAACCTCAAGCCATACTGCTGTGATAACAGAGTCGCTGCCCTCAATGGGAAATGGCAACATCCGATCCTCCAGACTGAAGCCGCAGCAAGGCGTCATTGGCAAGGCGAGATGAGATTAAGTGCTGTTGTTACACACTCTGTTCTGCCCGAAGTAGCCTGATGGACAGAATTACTTTAAGTAATTAAATAAGGTGAGATGTTTCCAGAGCTCTCAAGGTCCTTGGTAGCAGCGTCCTCCTTCATGATCACTGTGACTTGATCCTTACCCTCTCAACAATCATATTAGTATGTCCTTGATAATGGACAATGATTAAGCCATCAATTTGTTTTGGCTCGTTTAAGACTGAGGTTAGAATTGTGCTGAAAAACGAAAACTGAAATATTTTGAGACTGGGTAGCAGTTTTCAATACATTAAAAATTCAAAGAAACAGTGGTTTCAAAAAAGCTCAATTCCCCCTGGATCACATAGTCAAGACCACTTTAAGTGAATAAACAGGTAACTTTGTTATATCTATGGTTGATTTTTAAGTTTTCTGTACTATTCTAATCCTTTTTAACTGGCAGTTGATATTTTTGCTGCCACATAACTTATTGACTTGATTTCCTTTTTTTCTAAGAAGTTAGGTTAGTCTGGGTGCCCTGAGAAGCATGATGGTATTATATGTGCAAAAGATTCACTGGGGAAATATCTGTAAGGGGTAAAGAGGAAGGAGCTGGAGGAGGTTGGGAACATTGTCAGAATGCCATGCAGGTCTGACTGCTGTGGAGGAAAGGGAAGGGAAAATCTTTGACTATGGTGCAGGTCTAAGAAAGATTTGATAAGGCTGATGGGGAGTCTAGAGCCCTATCTCTCTCCCAGGAACAGGCCTGCCTTAGTATCCTTGTCAGGCTCCGTGATTCATGTAGAGTCGCTGGTGGGAAGCATAACTCAGCTTCAACAGAGATGGATTTCAGGATGCAATGGTGGGCTGACAGTAGTTGCAGTATTGTATTGGTCTGCTTCGCTGCCCTACCAATATACCATGGACTGACTAACTTAAACAACAGAATTTTATTTTTCATGGTTCTGAAGGCTGGGAAGTCCAAAATAAGGGACTGGCAAGGTAGATTTCATTCTGAGGCCTCTTCTCTTGGCTGGCAGGCAGCTGTCATCTATGATGATCTGGTCTTTGCTCAGATGATCTGGTCTTTCTGTGGAGAGAAAGAGAAAAAAAAGCTCTCTTGTGTCTCTTTTCATGAGGACACTATCAGATCAGGACTCCACCCTATAATCTCACTTCAACTTAATTATTTCCTTAGAGGCCCTGTCTCCATATACAGCTATATTGGGGTTAAGATTTCAGTATATGAATTCTGAGGGAATGCAAGCATTCAGTCCATAATAAGTATTCACATTTAGAAATTTGTAAGATGTATCTTTTTTAAAAAGTGTCTTAGTGTAGCATAATATACAGGAAATTATACAAATTTTCTTTTTAACTCTTAATTATTTAATGCTAAGAGAACTTGATTGAAGTATAATCTATATACAACAGAATGTACACATTTTAACTGTACAGCTTAAGGTTTTTAACAAGTGTTTCCTGGCATTTACCCTTGTCATGATATAGAATAATAGAGGCCTGGTGCATGAAATTTGTGCATAGAGGGTGGGTGTCCCTCAGCTCAGCCTGCGCCCTCTCCAATCTGGGATACCTCTCACAATCCAGGACTGCTGGCTCCCAACTGCTGGCCTGCCTGCCAGCCTGATCACCCCCTAACTGCTCCCCTGCCAGCTTGGTTGCCCCTAACTGCCCTCCCTTGCAGGCCTGGGTCCTCCCCAATTGTCCTCCCCTGCAGGCCTGGTTGCCCCCAACTGCCCTCCTCTGCTGGCTCAGTTACCCTTAACTGCTCTCCCCTGCAGGCCTGATCACCCCCAATTGCCCTCCCTTGCAGGCTTGGTCCCTCCCAACTACCATCCCCTGCTGGCCTGGTCACCCACAATTGCCCTCCTCTGCCAGCCATCTTATGGAGGCCATCTTGTGTCCACATGGTTGCGGCAATCTTGTATGTTGGAGTGATGCCAAATTTGCATATTACCTCTTTATTATATAGGATATCCATCACTCCAGGATGGGGGGTGGATGTTGACCATGGTGCCCCAATAAAGATTCTGGACACTAAAGCTCAGATGAACTTCTCTGGTTATAAGTAGTACTTCATGGAAATGAAGAGGAGAAAGGTAATAGGCAGCTCTAGTAGTGATGATAAGGGGTGAAAATTTTAAGGAGATTGTTCAGGAGATGTTTCTCTCGCAAGGTGGCCTCACCATCTATAGGGGGCCTTTTAACAATTACAGGATCAGAGAGCAATGCTGGTGTCTGCTTAAAGCTGATTTTCAGTCATAATGAGTTTGGGTGCCTGCACCTCTCAGACATCTTATCCTTTTGACACCGATGGGTATGTGGAATCCGCAAGCAACTAACTTATGTGAAACAATATTGTCCTTTTATGTTGTAATAACACAACCAAAACTTTTCCTAAAGAACCGATAACAGTTCTTATAGGAAACTTTGCTGTCTTCTATATTAATATTTAATGGATGGAAAGATGCATTTGTTGGTGTTATTGAGATTCTCATAAACAGAGATTCATTTATTCATTCAATATTTTATCTTATGTATTTATTTAATAGATATTCATTGAGCAACATTTACGTGCTGTGTTTTCAAAAGTTACTGAGGGAGAAACAGAGGAAAAGAAACTTCAAGGTCTCACAGTCAGGAGTGGAGGAGGCGGAACTGCTAATGAATTGCTCCTATTGTATCAATAACAACTATAAAATAGTGTTAGACTAGAGGAGATGGGGGAAAAGGAGCAGCTGAGAGGGGCACAGGGTTAATAAAATGGCTTTCAGATGTGAGAAGGGCTATAATAGTGCAACATACAAAATATTATTGGGGTTCAGTGAAGGAAGAAATAATTCTCTGAGGGAGCTTGCCTAGATTTCACACAGAGTTCACGTTTTCCCCTCTTATTAATTCTTTCCTTTCAAAATGTTTTGAAAACATTTAAAGATTAGTAAAATCAAATAGTACCAAAACTACTATAACCTCAAATAGTAATCTCTTACAGCAGTCACACATCCTACTCCCATTGCATTCCCTAGAGGCAAACATTTTAGCTATCTCAGCTATTTCACTTTGTATTGATCTAGATACTTCTTAAGATTATGCTTATAATGATATTTCTTGATTTTTTTTAATGGTGTTGACATTATCTGTTTATTGATTTCCTGTTAAGGTAGAAGAGAATTTTACCCTTTTAAGTGTCACTCACCTTCTATTCTCTGTCCTTCCAAAAAACTTCTTAAGTCAACAGTCAGTGCTTACATTGTTATGATCACGTAAATATTGTTCTCTTTTCAATTTTCAAATATGCAATACAGTTTTTGCTGTAGTCATCATGCATCTCCATCATTTATTTTACAGCTAGAAGTTTGTACCTTTGACTCCCTTCACCTATTTCACTCAACACTCTCTATCCTTGCCTCTAGCAACCACCAATCTGTTCTATACACTAGGTGTACTGATTAATAATAGCAGATTTTGTAATCAAAGAAAACACAATAATTTCAAGAGAAATATCAAAAGTACTTTATTCAAAGTAATGTCCATTGCTAGCATTTTACCCAGTTCTCTCAGCCCCACAGGAGTCCCCCAGTCTCTTTCAGGTAATTTGTGGATACTGTCCCAAAAGAACTTTTCTTGTTTTGAGGCAAACCATTCAGAAACACAAAAAGATTTCCTTATTTTTTTATGGTTGAATAATATTCTATTGACTGTGTGCCACCTTTTATTTATCTGTTTATCCACTGATAGACACTTAAGATTGCTTCCATATCTTGACTATTGTAAATAAGGCTGCAGTGAATACAGGTGTGTGGATATCTTTTTGAGTTAGTGTTTTTGTTTTCTTTGGTATTTACCTAGAGTTGAATTTTTATATCATATGGCAGCCGCATTTTTAATTCTTTGAGGAATCTCCACACCGTTTTCCACTATGGTTGCTCCAATTTATATTCCCTCCAAAAACACACAAGCGTTCTCTTTTCTCCACATCCTTACCAACTCTTGTTGTTTCTTATATTTTTGATAATAGCTATTCTAACAAGTGTGATATGTAAAAATCTGACTCCAGTGGAAAGCAATTGGTTATTGCCTTATGAATAGATCTATTTTTTATATATATGTAAATTCATTTTAGCTGTTCTTATGTGTGGTACCTTGAGTTTTTCTTTGAACCATTCAAAACACATACCATATTTTTCTGTGTATAAGATGCTCTTATGTATAAGATGCCCCCCACTTTTCCAACCCAAAATTAAGAAATCAATATTTTAAACATAAAACAAACACATTTTTATTTAATAATTACCACAGGTAATGTTTACTATGATATTATGCAGTTTATCACTTTATTCAGCCTCTGTTGAATAAAGGCTCTCTTCTTTATCACTATTAGTTCCAGACATATCAATTTCTCCAACTTCTATTGTATCACCGCTGTCTTCTGAGTCACTGTCTATATATGTGAGGTTATCCTCATAAACTGGTGGCATTTTCTGAGCTAACTTAATTTGTGTTCTCATGGCAAACCCTTTTCTTCTTATGAAATTGAAGCACCATTTTGCCTTTCCTGTGTTCTCCACTGTCTGATCATATACGCAGTGGGAGAAGATCAAAATTGTCTTTCTGCAACTCTATTTCCATGCTCTTTTACATAGCTGATTGCATTCAGTTTGAATTTTTCAGAGTAAGCCAATCGTTTATAGGTATTTATCTTTTTAATTTCTGACATCTTTATGGGCTCAGAATGCTCTGGTCCCTGTTGCATCTACTCACTATTCACCTCCAGTTATGGCATCAGCTGACATCAGTAATAATAAGGCTTGTAATTGGAGGAAGCCTGTTTGACCATGTATGGGCAGCTATGCACCTGTGTGGCTTCCTCCTCAGCTGACTTCCATAAGACACCCCTCAATTTTCAGTCTAGCAATTTTAGAAAAAAAAATAGCATCTTATACACAGAAAAATACAATACTCATTCCCTCATGCATTAATGAGTTAAACCTTTGACAGTTTTACATTTTATATCTGCATGGGAGTCATGACTACATCTTCTATAAAAAATCCTACTAATAAAAGGACAATATGCAAATTAACTGTCACTCCATCACAAAGATGGTGGTGCCCATTGTCACAAGATGGTGGCACCCAGTCCTCTCAGCCCCACAGGAGTCCCCCAGTCTCAGCAGTGTGAGTGGCCTGAAGAAATGCTTGTGTCATCGCCCCGGTGACAAGGCAAGTATTCTGTGCCCAGCCACAGATGGGCCTCTGGGCCACAGGGAGCCTCTGGGCAGCGGGCTTGGAGTGGCCAGGCCCTGCAGAGAGCTACTGGTGCATGGATTTGTGAGCAGGGCTTCTAGTAATCTTATAATAGTCTTGGAGGTCATTCACTGAGTGGTGTGGTGGAGTCACCTGACAGCCAGCTAACTTGTGTTGCCATCTTCAGCCCACTATGTCTTTTCTTGGCTCACAGAGGTGAATCTCAAGAAGTAATAGAACCTTAATTTTGCCTAATCTTCATTTCTCTAGCTTTTTTCCTTCCCTACTAATTTTAGTTAAAATTACTTTGGTTTGCAGAGGGAAAGCTCTTCCCCATTGATGGTAGCAATATTTGGGAATTTGGATTTATGGGCTGACTAGTTAAAGATCTTTGTAAATGGGATATATAGGTCTATTTTCTATTGAGTGAGAGACAACAGAGAATCTGGATTGCTTGTCTTTTGTTTATATGTCATTATATTTATTTCAAATTCAAATCAATTAAGAATTTTATAGTCACCGAGAAGTACAACTTGTTGACAGGTAGTGGAAACCAATCTGTCAGTCCATGTGTAACACCTCCATCCTAGTCCACGGGTGACTTGGCCCAATCAAAAGAAACATTCTACTCCTTCACCCAGGGATTGATTTAGTGGTGGAAATATAACCCAACAAGGAGCAATAAGATTTTTCCAGAGGGTCTTGCGAAAGAGGCAACACATTTTCGGCTGCACTTGCACATAAAGAATCTCACTTTAAACTTGCTGGCAGGCATGTTTTCATACTTGAAGCCTGAGAATGAAGAGTCACATAAGAAGAGAGTCAAGAGAGAGGGAAAGTGAATCCCAAGGACATTAGTTGAGCTCCTAGAACAGCTCTGCCATCAGAATACAGCCCTAGTCCCAGACGTGCCAATCATTTCACTTCTGTTGTTGAAAACAGTCGCATTGTATTTTCTGTTATTTGTATTCAAATGACTCCTCACAACAAAAAGGGTTCTTCGTTCTTGACATCTCTTCTGCCTTAGCTCATCAACTATATATTTATCTCTCTGTGCCTCCATTTACTCTTTTGTTTTTTTAAAAAAAAGATAAACAGATTTATTACTTCAAAGAATTGTAAGTATTAAATGATATTATTTAGAAAACATAAATTTGTTCAATAACACTGAGGTGAGAGAAGCATCATACAGCTTAGGTTTTCAAATTTGAATTAGTTTAGGCTCTACAACTCTATTTACTAGAATGAGAAGCCACCCCGTGCCAGCCAATATTATGGACAACTTTTTCTCTTTAGCAAGGGTTACCCTTGAATAAAATATGTAGGAATGATCTGATCTTTGGCCCATAGTTGTTGTTACTGGAAGCTTTTAGTGCAAACCTGTATGGTCCACTACAAGGTGAGTGGTGCTACCACCTCTATGCCAAGTGTGCAGCCCCCAAAACCAGGATGATGGTTGGTTATTTCCTCTAGCAAACACACCAGCTCAACCCATGAGAAGTCCCCCTGCATTTGTGTGCACATCCACTGCAGGACACTGGTGCTTGTTGAGCACATCTCCATGGTTCTTTCCTCAAACCTCTGGATCCCCTAATAACCTTCAGCAGTTTCTCCTCTCAACCAAGCACCAATATCAACCATCATCACCTTTCTCTCAGGAACACTCAGCAGACTTCCTCTCCCTTATGAGAGCCTGGGTAGTGATGTATGACAGGTGTCTCACTACTCAAGCATTTTCATTGCTGTGGCATTAGGTGTGGGGTGTAAGGTGTGGTGTTGTGTAACTCCAGAAAACTTTTAGTTCCTTTGCAGCTCATCTCATTCAACCTGCTGCATGGATATGAAAGTGCAATCAATGCACCGATAAGGTTTTATTACTGTCATCAATAAAGTGTTCTATAAATGTATTCTCTTCAAGGATATTATTCTGTTATACTGGGACTTCATGTTTCTCACATGCCTAGGGTAGAAGTTCTAGCAGCTGTCTGGCATTATTTTTTTTATTGTGGATAAATAAGGCCATCTGAATAAATATTGTAATTAGGACCATAATGACATATTTTGATTGCTTTCAATAAATAACAACAACCAGATTGTCTCATAGATGTGACACTAATGATCACTAATGGCCAAACTGTTAGATTTACATCAGAAATTCTTGGCTGAGGATTTTGTGAGTGCAAACGACGATGCTATCAAAGCAGAAAATAAATGTAAAACTTTCTGCAATTGCCTTGTTATCTTAGGATAATCTTCAGAAATTTATAACAGAAAAATGCAAGAAACAAGAAGCTGGTATAGCTTAACAGGCATTTTGTGCAGAAATATGGGTAAAATTGAGATTAAAATGAATAGGACTGGAACATTCTTAATAAGTCTGTTCTCTGTTCAGTCTTCAATTTTAGAAAATGTTAATAAAATTTGGTCAAAAATAAAAAGTTGACATTTGTATGCTGTTAGACTCTGAAACCCTCTAGTTCACTTAAAACTTTAGGATCATAGAATTTTGCCTCTTATTTTATTTAAAAAATATATTTTAAAATAGTTTTATTGATTTCAGGGAGAGGAAGAGAGAAAGATAGAAATAGCAGTGATGAGAGGGAATCACTGATTGGCTGCTTCCTGCATGTCCTCACTGGGAATTGAGTCAGCAACTGGACATATGCCTTTACTGGGAATCAAACTGTGACCTCCTAGTTTATGGTTGAGGCTCAGCCACACTGCAGGCAGATTTGCTTTTTAAATTAGAAAGCAGTCAAATGAAGATGGCTCATGTTGACATAACAGTACTGTGACTCACTGCTCTCTTTGTGATTACATCATGTTGCCATTTTATTTTTATACAAGTTTAAAAGATGCCAGCACCTTCATTTATTTGCAACTTGCCTTTCCACTGTCCTTCATGAAAATTAATCTTCCCATTTCTTTCATCTTATTGAGAGTTGTTGATTCTGAACAAGTTCTTTATAGACTTGAAGTTTGTTATAGCTTTAAAAAAACATAGAAAGAAATTTTTTTTTTTTTTATTAAAACTGCTAAAGGCTAGCTCTGTCAGAATTCCCACGAAGTCTCAGTGGTAACACTGTTCAGCAGGTGCCAAGGAGAAGGTAAATCTGAGCTGCGCCAGCTGCCAGCAGTGGCACATGCCCTGGAGCTTCAGCAACATGACACCATTCTGCTTATTGAGACAAACTACTCCCATTGCTCTGGACAGAGTAAGGCTTTGGCAACACTGAGAAATTAGCTATGTGTCTCCAGGACCCTCTCCTCACCCTTCATTTATGTCACCACCACGCTGTGGAAGGAGCATCTTCTGCTATGCCATGCCTGTGTAAAGCCCCCTTTCTGCCAGCCCGGATAGCCACCTGGGTCTGTGCCTTCATTTACCCTATTCTGTGCATGCTGACCATATGCCAGTCATTGTCCTCACCTCATGTTTTTTTCTGGGGAAAGAAAAAGTGACATTGAGTTGGGTTTTGAGGAATAAGCAAAAATGACACGGTAAAGATGTGAAGAGGTTGCTCTAGTTCAGGGGTGGATAACCTTTTTACTGTCAAGGGCCGTTTGGATATTTATAGCATCCTTTTCGGGCCACACAAAATTAGCAACTTAATAATTAGCCTACTATCTGTGGTCAAACATTTTATTAACTCACCCCGAATGCTTTGGCAGGGCTGGACCAAATGATTTCACAGGCCTTAAACGACTCGTGGGCCAGATATTGCCCATCCCTGCAGTCGGAGGTAAGAGCATGAAAAAGCCAGGGAAGATTTTTGGCTTCCTGACTTATTTAGGGAAAGGCGAGTAGTCAGATGTGACTAGAGGCAGGTTGTGTGGCATATGGAGGCTGGTTTGGGGGTAGAAAGAGGAAAAGATGGAACTGGAAGATAGGTGGAAGCTAGACTATGAAGGGCTGAGAACCAAATGGAGAAGACAGAAGAGAAATCATTCTTCCTCTCTCAGCAAACATTGGACTTTGAGAAGCAATGTCTCTTCTGTGGCTGTGTCACCAAGTCTTGAGCATGGTAGAATGCTAGGGTAGTTGGAGTGAGCCTGGCCAGGTTTGCAGTAGGGATTGGCAAACTTTAGCCGAAGGGCCAACTTCGACCTGTGCCTGCTTTTGTACAGCACAAGGGTCTTTAAAAATTAAATTAATTTTTAAATGGTTGTTAAAAAGGCAGACATGTGAAACTTATACAAAACTCAAATTTCAGTCTTCACAAATAAAGTTTTATTGAAATACAGCCATGCTCTTTTGTGATGCATTGATTACACGATGGAATTAAGTAGTTGTGAAAGAAACCATGTGGCCTACAAAGCCTAAAACACTTACTGGCTGGCTCTGTTTAGAAACATTTTTCTGAGTCCTGTTCTAAACTCTTCAAAAAGAAAGGAGTAGCTGGGCTGCAGTGGCTCAGTGGTTGAGCATCAACCTATGGAACTAGGATGCCATGGTTTGATTCCCCATCAGGGCACGTACCTGGGTTGAGGGCTCAGTCCCTGGTTGGGGGCATGCAGGAGGCAACCGATCAAGGATTCTCTCTCATTCTTCATTTTTATATCTCTCCCTCTCTTTTCCTCTCTGAAACCATAAAAATATATTTAATAAAAATAAACAAACCAAAAAACACCCCCCCCAAAAAAAACCCACCCACCCACCCAAACAAACAAACAAACAAAACACACACACACACACACAAAAAAAAACCCCAAAGGATTAGAACACGACTGAGGAAACCAGTCCAAGATGTAGCCCTAGAAAGATATCTGAGTTTTTTTGGACCTTAGTCTACAAAACACTTTAACTATAATATATTTACTAATTCCAGTGACTATGATTTCCCCAGCACTTATCTTCCTGTAGCATACTTGGAAGGTATAACGTGTCATGTTTTCTTTAGGATGGCATATGTGGATTGAAAATATATATATATATATATATATATATATATATATATATATATATATATATTTTTTTTTTTTTTTTTTTTTTTTTTAATTCAAAATGATTTCTGGGAAATCTGGAAGACTATGTTGACAGCTGTGGTTGACCTGCATGTTTAGAAGCATTCCTATGGTTGAAGAATCTGGAAGGAGTATTTTCCAGAAATGAAATTCTAAACCAATATAGTATATAAATTGCTGAAAGATTTTCTATTTTTTTAATAATTCATGTTTCTTTATGAGAGCAATAATGCCAATTCATGTTTCTCCTTCAGTGTAGATAATTTAAAAAATTATTTTTTTATGGTTAGCAGACATTACATTATATAATGTCTTTAAAATTTTTTAAGTAATCGTTACTTCCTGGTTCTCCCAAAATTTTAATCACATATTAATTCAATTTAAAGGGAAAATTCATAATTGAGAAGATCTGGTTAAAGAAAGGTGAGTGAAAGCCAAAATATAACGATAAAAGAGAGAAAAATTGGTTGGTCGGGAGACCATAATAGAGTTGTCAGAAGCTGCCTGCCAGTTGATGTATAGTATCTCCAAACAACCAGCATTCCCAGCTGAGAATTTCTGCCTCCCCTGGAATGGTGAGAATAGAGGTTGTATCAGCCAGGTTTCCATTGCAACAAAGAGAAACATCTCTAGCTATCTTAAGCAGAAAGAAATTTAATACAGAGAATTAGCTGCTTATGAAATCAGTGGGAAAATTAATTACAACAAAAACTAGTCCAGCTGGTATATGGCAGAGCCAGTAGTTATTCTCAGAAATGTTTAGTTCTAAGAATGCACGTGATTCAAGCAATACTATGAATTGTGGAGGCTCTGACATTTTCAGAATTTCTTAACTGGAAATAGTTAAGACCAATAGTCACAGGTCTTCTTCTTTCTTTGTTAATAGGGGCTCTCCTTAAGTACTTAGGGTTGATAGCACAGACTCAGTTTTAATGGGTTAACTTCCTGGTCTTGGGTGACTTAAGTAGTCACTTTCAAGTTTCTCATGGCTGTTTGTACATCATTCACAAGTGAAATCTGTTCCTTCCAAAAGTGAATAAAGTACAATTATTTGGCAATGATTTAAATAGAGAACTATTCTTTTCACTCTTCAACTTTCATCTTTAAGAGGAGGGCATTGTGTTATACGCTAAAGCACTTGGAGCTCTACTTTTTCTATAATGTCTTATTTATGTTTTCATTGAGATCCTGTTATCAACATTCATAACTACTAATAGTCTGCTCTCCCCATCTTGTAACTACTACACAATGACACATATTTTTTGGTAGAGGAATATACATTTAAAAATATAGATGAATAAGAAAACAATAAATAAATGAACACAGACTTGTATCACATAGAGATAACTACTATCAACCTAGGTGTTTATCTGTCTAGATCCGTGGTCGACAAACTGCGGCTCGCAAGCCACATGTGGCTCTTTGGCCCCTTCAGTGTAGCTCTTCCACAAAATACCATGGCTTGGGTGAGTCTATTTTGAAGAAGTTGCGTTAGAAGTTTAGGTTTAAAAAATTTGGCTCTCAACAGAATTTTCAATCGTTGTACTATTGATATTTGGCTCTAATGACTAATGAGTTTGCTGACCACTGGTCTAGATGTTTCCATTGCAAACGTATGCATATATATCACTTATTATTAGGTTTGTCACGAACTATCTCTGAAAATAAGCTGTCCAGAGCCCATGATCTCCTGATTTTGCCATTCCCTTATTGTGTATGTATGTTTCCAGCTCAAAGTCCATGATGGTTACCTGAGCCCTAACCATCATATCTCGTCCACCTGCAAGAATGAGGAAGGGGTAATAGCACACCCACTTTTCTAAGGGCACTTCCTCACACCTCACTGGCCAGAACTTAGTTGGGGAAATATTTTCTTTATTCCAAGTGGCCTTTTGCCCAATTAACCATCAGAGATTGTATTAACTAAAAAGAAAAGGGGAAACAGATACTGGTAGGGGACAATTTTTTCTAAACACATATAGATAAAAAAAAAAAAAAGATTTTGTGTGTTATTTTTTGCTACTTCCCTAATGATTTTTTTTCATGTAACAATCTGACATTAATGCCTTCCTAAGTCATATGCACATATGTATAAAAATGTTATTTTGATGACATTATATTACTTTACAAGTGCAAGAAATTTAATTGTTTATTTATTGACAATGAGTTTCTTCAAATTTTTTATATAAACTATCTGTGGCAGATATTCCTGCATTTATGTACGTGTTTTTATACTTCTTTGACTATTCTGAGAATAGACTTTTTGAGTCTGATAGTAGGCACATTGTGAACATTTTTCATGTAGATTTTAGAAGAGGTCAGTGACAGGATTCAGCTTGTAGCAGCTCGTGGGAGTCAGTTGTCTGCATTTTTTTCCAACTTCGTGTTCATTGATGTCATACTGGTATCTTGAAATCAGCCACAGTGGGACTGTTTACACAATGGACATCAGCAAATGCTACAAATCAGAGCTCTTTTTTTATTTTTCTTCTGGAGAGCTGATTGTTAAACATTTACTAGCACACTACTGGAAAGTATATACAAATCTGCAGCATCAATAGTTTATGAAGACCTATTTTTTTCACCTCAAAATTCATAACAATTCTTAAAACATTAATAATTCCAGTTGTGATTGTATATTCCAATATTGATAATTTACAATACCCGCTGTTTCCTCTGGCCTTTCTTTTCATAGCTTGTTTAGAGATTGGAAAGAATTTGGGGTATATTTGGAAATATTTTGTACTCAGCCAGAACAGTATGGTCCACTAAGGACAACTAAATTTTGCAGAGACTTGGCATGATTGTGTAATAATTCCAAAGGGTGTCTGTATTCTGGAAAATTGTTATTTATAAAAACCTTTTAAATAATTGCTTTGGCACATATTGTTGTATTGCAAGGAACATCAACTTGGTGACTTATGGAGAGGAAAAGGAAGTGATCAGAATCTCCAGGAGGTCTTTGGCTAACTTTCCACTATCATCCCAGACACTCCACTTAAGCCCACAGGTTGGGTTCCTTCAGACCTTGACCCCTAACTCCCCACTCTATTAATGGGAATGTGTCACCTGTGCTGTAGTGGAATAAAAGTTTAGATCACTGAATAACCTAGTTCTAAGAAGCTATAATTCTATGAGAAAGTATAAATGAAGGAGAAGCAGCTTGCATAATGAAAATGGTACTAATTTGGGAGTCAAGGTCTCCAGAATTCTAGGTCCTATATTGCCAATGGGTTGTGCAAGGAATCTGATGGCTTCTTTTATCATGTTTGTATTCCACAAGCTTGATTTGCTGATCTAACCAACTACATTGTGTTTAAGTTTCCCTCATCATTCCTTCTAGGTCTTTCCTACAATGACCTAAAGGAGCTACTCAAGAAATTACATTGTGGCCTTATCTGGTTTGCTCAGTGGATAGAGCATTGGCCTGTGGACTCAAGAGTCCCAGGTTTGATTCCCATGCCCAGGTTGTGGGCTCCATCCCCAGTAGGGGGTATGCAGGAGGTAGCCAATCAATTATTCTCTCTCATCATTGATGTTTCTATCTCTCTCTTCCTCTCCCTTCCTCTCTGAAATCAATAAAAAATATATTAAAAAAAGAAAAGAAATTACCATGTGGAAGAGTATTAGTTTTTCACCAGTAGAAGCATAGGAACAGCCACTCCACTGTATATGGCTAACTGTATGCTCTTAGACAAGTTTCAGCTTTTCCATCAATACAAAAGGGGTGTGGGAGAGTAGGATTCGATTTGTGAGCCTTCAAGTTCAATGATTCTGTGAAAACAGTTCACCTGTATAGCAAATGTAGTGGAATCGAAATAGCCTTAGCAACAATAACTAAACTTTCTTAAAAGAAATGTTTGATCTAGCTTCCACAGAGTACTCTATGAGAACATGATGCTATGATGCTATATTTCATGTATGCTATAATTTTATTCTCACTGGAAGAGTACTGCAATGATGTAAGAGACTGTTTATGAGATTATACCCTTGGGAAATGCTTGTGCCCCATGATTGTAAGGGCTATAATTCACTTACACAGGGACATCAAATGTTGTTACAAAGTCATTGGAAAATTTTTCATCATTTTAACATCATCCATAAATATGTTTTTTATTAAGTAATATGAATATGAAACAAGATCAAATTCTGTCTGAGTTCCCCTTTATACTGATCACCTATAGAGCATTTCAAATGTGTAGTCTCTCACAGCTCTCTTTTCTCATAAATATCAATGGCAGTTATTCACCTAATGTAATTTGGAGGGTGCAACTGAAGTCACTAGAACACCCCCAGAATATATTTTCCACCAACACTTTTAAAATGTTTGCTACTTGATATGGAGAAATCCTTTTTCTAGATTTTTATCTCCAGCATTCCCTAAAAATATTGCAATATAAGTTGGTCATTAGCATTGGCCTAAAAAGGACAATGCATTTGCCAACTGTATAGTTTTCTAGGGCTGCTGTAAAAATCTACCACAAATGGATGGCTTTAAACAATAGTTATTCTGTCACAATTCTGGAGGCCAGAAGTCCAAAACCAAGTCTGTTTCTCCTGGAGACCCTAAGGGAGAATCCGTTCCATGCTTCTCTTCTAGCTTCCGGGAGCTGTTAGAAATCCTTGGTCTTCATGACCTGTAGACACATGACCAACCTGCCTCCATCTTCACATTACCTTCTATCTCTGTCTCTGTGTCTCACATCTTCTGCCTTTCTCTTATAAGGACACTTGGCATTAGATTTAGGCCCCAAACAAAATTCAGGATGATCTCATCTCAGGATCCTTAGCTTAATTATATCTACAAAGACACTTTCCCCAAATAAGGTCACATCTATAATAGATCCCAGGGGTTAGGACATAGACATATATTTTTGGAAGGGGGTCACTATTCAACCCACTTATACTAAAGGAAGCCCTGACAAAAAGGGACCCAGGATAATAAATTTAGATGGGAAGGAATGGTAAAAAGAAAGGTTTTAAAAGATCACATCAAGATACCAGGTTGAAATTGGGAGCAGAGCTAGGGATGGAATAAGAGAAGTAATTTTCATTTCACTAGATGAACATTCTGAAAGGGGAGGTGATAATGCATGAAGAAAACTTTGCCCCTGGACTCTCCTTGCCAATCACATTTGTTAGTCTGACAAATCTTTGGCTCTCATGCCGTTGTTGCCAACAGAGAAACCAGGAGTGTGACTAGAACTGAACTGTAATGTAGGTGTTGTCTTTTCTGTCTCCTCGTTTGCCTATTGTTTGTTCATCAGTCTTCCATCTAGCAAACATTTATTGTGGACTTTATATATTCATTACAGGAACATGGGATGTTACCTCCTTCTCAAGTGCATGTTGGGATCGATCCTCTGTCCTTGTTTGCCCCCTGCATTGGGCTGGACATTTAGTGCAGTTGTATGTTGTCAAATCAGTCACTAAGATTACAATCAAGTTGAGTCCAAATTGCCCTGGAAAACTCCTTAAAACATCTATAAAGCACACTAATGTGGTTTTCTCTCTGTCTGAATAAATGGTTCAGACATAACAAGCGGTCACAGGATGAAGATGAATGGAGCACACCCTAGAATGATTAGCTTCTTCTTCTAATGTTATTTCAGTTGTTTTTCCTGTTGCCAAGCTTATAGAATTAAATTTCTGACAATTATATATTTAACTGTAGCCAAAGCCACATAAATAGCAGGTAGAGATATAGCAATTGGAAACTTCCAAAACTGTGTGAGCCAGAGGTAACTATAGGGATATTGTGCTTGCTTGTTTATTTAGAAGGCACTGTTGTGTGGTGAGGGAGTCAGACAGGTCAGGGGTTGAGTGCAGGTTCAACTACTTTCTGTGTGTTAGGGAAAATTCCACAAAAGACTCATACCACCTACCAAAGGCTAGGTTGCCCCCTGGTTCATTTTAATGGTACTATCATAAAGGAACCCTCAAAGCATTGAAAACAATTTAAATCTTTACTGAAATATCAAGAAGATGCATCAAAGAGGAAGTCCTTGCATGGTATAAAGAATACTTTCTTTTTTTTTCTTTTAAAAAAAAATATATTTTATTGATTTTGTACAGAAAGGAAGGGAGAGAGATAGAGAGTTAGAAACATCGATGAGAGAGAGTCATTGATCAGCTGCCTCTTGCACACCCCCTACTGGGGATATGCCCGCAACCAAGGTACATGCCCTTGATCAGAATCGAACCCGGGACCCTTCAGTCCCCAAGCCGATGCTCTATCCATTGAGCCAAACAGGTCTCAGCAAAGAATACTTTCTTAAAATCCCTCTCCCCCATCTCTTTTCCAATACTTTATACATTACAGAAGGCAGTTATCTAAAATTACATCTTAAAAAAATTATGTTTTTATTGGTTTCAGAGAGATGAAGGGAGAAAGAGAGAGAGATAGCAATATCAATGATGAGAGAGAATAATCAAACAGCTGCCTTCTGCATGCCCCTTACTGAGGATTAAACCCTCAGCCCAGGGATGTGCCCTGACTAGGAATTGAACAGTGACCTTCTGGTTCAGGAGTCAACCTTCAACCACTGAGCACACCAGCTGGACTAAAATGTCAACTTTTATCTTTTAAAATTTTGTGAATTCTCCCAAAGTTGTCTGCACTCTGGTTGTCCCCTTCTTTCTCCCTGTCCTCTGAATTTCCTGATTTGAAGTTTCTGCCCTTTAAAATCAAGGAGATGGTTTTAGCTTTTCTCAGTTCTCTTGTCCACTTTTCCTCAATCAGATGCACAAAGGACAAAATAAAGCTACACAGAAAAATCTGAGATTACATTTGAATTGAGCAGTCTGACTTTGCTTCTTCTTAGCTATATGATTTGGGGCAAATCACCCTTAACTCTCTGATCCTCCTTTTTGTTTCTTAATTTGTAAAGTAAAACTCAAAATACCAATTTGGTAAAACAATGGATTGAGGAATAAATAAAATAAAGTAATATATTTTCAAATTCTAGCATAGTCCTGGCCCAATATAGGCAATCAAAAATATGCTAGTTCTTTTCTTGCTCTTTTCTCTGTAGACAGACCTCTGTGTAGAGACAAACTGATATCAAAGGCTACTTGATCAATATGAAATCAGATTACATGAATGAAAGCTCTGAAGGCACCATGCTAGTAACTGACAAATCCATGCTACCATGAGAATCATTTTGCAATGGCTACTACAGGCTAGAGGTCTACTTTCCATCAAAATAAAGATAGGATAGTAGACAGTCATGAAACTTGCAGTCTTTGGATAAATTTGATTTGGCTACTTTCTGTGGTTTTCATTTTGTGAAATTAGGAGTTATTATTCATCACTGGTAAATTTTATAAGATGAGAATATGTCCATCAGCACAATGTATATTTTATTGAGAATAGCATTGCCATTGCCATGGAGTAAATACATATAGCATTAGAAGTAGTTAGTCAATTAATGGGTTTTGAATTTACTTCCCTTCAAAATATATCTTCATTATTATTGTTGTTGTTGTTATCATTACCTTCTTTCTCTCCATCTCTATTACTCCCTCCCTTGGTCTAAGCCCATGGTCAGCAAATTGAGGCTCTCAAGCCACATGCGGCTCTTTGGCCCCTTGCGTGTGGCTCTTCCACAAAATACCATGGCCTGGGTGAGTCTATTTTGAAGAAGTGGCGTTAGAAGAAGTTTAAGTTTAAAAAATTTGGCTCTCAAAAGAAATTTCAATTGTTGTAATGTTGATATTTGGCTCTGTTGACTAATGAGTTTGCCGACCACTTAGACTCTAAAGCCATCCCCATCTTTTGTGTAGATGCCAGGCTAGACCACTAAGAGATCTATAACACTTTCTCCCTTACACAGCCGGACTGCCCTCCACAAAGCAGTTTTTATAAGAACATACATGAGGCTTCTGATGGTTTCCCACCATTATTTTATCTGGAATAAAATGCTATCATCCTGCCTTGCCTCAAGGATATTGATGAGCTGGCCCTTGCCTCAAGGATATTGGAACACATCTCTGCTCTCCCTCATCCGAAGTGTTGCAGCCATGCTGGCCCGCCTTTTACTAGCACATTTGCTCTCCTCTGCCTGGAGTGCCTGCTTCTCCATCTTTACATGGCTGGCTGCTTGTTGCTCAGGCCCTAGGTGAGACTCCTTGGCCACTTCATTTTAACTAGACCTGGCCCTCCTCAGTCATTCTCATGTCATCCTTTTTCTTCATTCCATCCACTACCCTCTGATATTTGGGATTGGTTGTTTATTTATTTAATTGCTTATTGTCTGTCTTCCTCCAACCGAAGTCTCCATGAGACTGCATGCCTATGTGTATCTCCCCTGCTTAAAATAGTGCCTGGAACATTATAGGAACTTAATAAACATTATCCCTAGGTACAGGGATTTGTCACAGATATGAGTGTGAAGAGCAAACAAGTTCTTGATATCTTCTACCTCCTTTAAGGTGTCTTTCCCTCCTTTAGACTTGTCCCTTTCCAGAGCTCCCGGGATCTGTGGGTCATTAGGAGGCTTCTTAATCACAAAGGGAAAGAATGCAGGTTTCTTGCCCCCTCCTCTTCCCTCTGGCAGCTTTCTCTGCTTCAGGATGCCTCTATTGTGTGAAAAATTTAGCTGCCTTTTTTTAATTATGCAGTGTTGCACAGGCATATTTGCATACGCAAATATTTGAAGAATTGAAATGGCAATTAACTAACATATATTTGAGATTATTTTAAGCTGTCTGCTTGTCTTCCTGCTTTCTTTTTCTGTGGCTCAGTGATGCTGTTTCTCCGTATGTTTTCAGGACTATGCTAACCTCAGTCTGAGTGCTGGAAGATACTGTCCTTGAATGCAATAGAAAATCACCATTTTGATCCTTTTTTAGAACTTAGTAAGAGATGTCAAAGATGCATTTTTTTTTTCTACCTGTTTAGTGAGCCACTCTTCTTCAAGGCTTCAGCTAGAGAGGAATTGATCAATAATTATTATTAAACTTACCGAGGACCTGCCATGGGAGGGGCACTGTGCTGGACACATTATGGGTATACAGAGGGGAAGAAGACCAAAATCTTCTCCTCTGGAGCCTTCATGTTCCACAGGAGGGAGACTAACAACCTTGAGTTGGTATTTGGTGGATGACATAGCATTCAACATAAAACATTTGCTATCCCATAAAGCTGCCAATGGTCAGTGAATGGTTTTGGTGATTGCCAGCCAGAACATTAAAAAAAAAAATTTTTTTTTTAAAGTTCAACTAACAACTCTATTGGGGAAAAGTGGATCTATACCAATTTATCGTTAAGTGAGCAAATGACCAAACTAGGTTCTTATTGCAGTTTGGAGTGATCATACAGCAAGCTTTCACCAACTACTGACTCCAAATTCTAAAATTGTTTTTGGAATGTTTTTTCCCTTCATTCACAGAAAGTAAAGTATTGGGACGATAGGGCATGGAACAAAGAATCAAGAATGCAGAAAAGGTAGTATATGCTTCTGAGTTCACTTTCTGAGCTATGTTTAGTGGAATATTAACATGAATCTTTGAGAGGAGACAGAGCACTTGGATAGCAGCATTTCTCACAGGTGCTTAATTCCAAGTGATATAACCTAGGGACTGGGTCAAGGAGAACTTGACAAAGATGTGTGTTGGGAAGCAAATCTTGATGCCTGGGCTGAAGAAACTACAGCCAAGAAGCCAAATACTGCACCTGGGCACTATGGCTCCATTTTTGTTTTTGTTTTTTTAATGTATTTTATTGACTTTTTACAGAGAGAAAGAGAGAGGGATAGAGAGTTAGAAACATCAGTGAGAGAGAATCATCAATCAGCTGCCTCTTGCACACTCACCACTGGGTATGTGCCTGCAACCAAGGTACATGCCCTTGACCGGAATTGAACCTGGGACCTTTCAGCCCACAGGCTGACGCTTTATCCACTGAGCCAAACCGGTTTCGGCTCTATGGTTCCGGGTTAATGGAATTGGATTTTCTTCTTCCCTTCCTTCTGGAACTTTGGGAGTCTTATGATTCAGACATTTAGAATAGGGACATGCAGAGCAAATAATTTTTGCCCTCATATAAATTGACATTTGGTTGGATTTTTAAAAACATCAATTCAATTATACTTCTTTCTATACAGCATTACTGGAAAACACATTGAACACAGATTTTCTTTCTTTCTGAGAGAAATATCACCACCCTGTAAGAAGAGAGATCAATGGTCTTTGATAAACAACAATTTAGCAGCATCCTTTTTAACCTGAAATTTGAGCCATTTCTTCTGCTGCTTCCCCTCAGGCTTCCTGACATAGATAATCCCTCTGAGGACATCAGCATTTAAAACAGAAGAAATCAGGTACCTTTAACAAATCCTGCTAATTAATTTTTCTTTTTCCAAGCTTGTTGGTTTACATTTCTTAATTACTGAGCAATAAATTGCTGTTCCTTAAAACACTTTCTTTTTCAAATGAATATTTTTATGCTGTCTTCACATATTTCATCTGAATTGTCTGCAAACATATTTTTATACTACAAAAATATTTAAAGACATTTTATTGAAAATAAGACTTTTTTTTTTTTTTTTTTTTTTTTTTTTTTTTTTTTGTGGCCGAAACCAGTTTGGCTCAGTGGTAGAGTGTCAGTCTGCGGACTGAAAGGTCCCAGGTTCGATTCCAGTCAAGGACATGTACATTGGTTGCGGGCACATCCCTGGTGGGGGGTGTGCAGGAGGCAGCTGGTCAATGTTTCTCTTTCATCGACGTTTCTAGCTTTCTATCTCTCTCCTTCTCTGTAAAAAATCAATAAAATATATTTTAAAAATAAAATAAGACAATTTTTCATGTTCCTTATGGATATAGGATGATTGCATTATTTAGTTTCATAACCATAGAAGTCTAAAGTTGGAAATAATCTCATAGGTCTTTCATTTTTTTCTAGAAAACACATCCAAAGGACTAAAACTCAAGCCTTTGGCCATTAGTGGTATTTTCCACTTATTTAGGGTAGAGAGTGAGTTTGAGGATAGGGGCTGGTTAAGGGAGCAACAAGGTGAGAAAGAAAAAACTCTGATATCTTAACCTTAATGTATATACTTATGATACCCAAGCATTGGGTACATTCACCTCTTTCTTTCTGGTGAATTTTTTGGTGCATCTGTGCATAGCAGGTGTGATATTTATTTGGCCAACCAGTATTGGGTAGGTGAGGGTGTGGCCAGGCCCCTTTAAGTGTGATGGAAGTGTAATGTAATTGAGAGACTAATAATCTTAGTCTCCAGGTTCTTTTTTTGGCATGCAGCCACGGACAGGCAGTGATGTGCAATAGCTCAGCCCCTTGTCTCTGGGATTTGTCACCTGAGTTGGAATCCTAACTTGGTCATTTATTACTTGGGTAATTTTAGGCAAATTTCATCTTTGCACCTCAATTTTTACATCTTTAAAATGAGGATAACAAGCCTGACCAGCATGGCTAAATGGTTAGGCATCAACCTGTGAACCAGGAGGTCACGGTTCGATTCCTAGTCAGGGCACATGTTCAGTCCCCAGTGTGGGGAGTGCAGGAGCCAGCCGATCAGTGATTCTCTTTCATCATTGATGTTTCCATCTCTCTCTCTCTCTCCCTTCCTCTCTGAAATCAATAAAAATATATTTTAAAAAATAAAATGAGGAAAATAATAATACCTACTTTATTCATTTGTTATGAGGATTAAATGCTATTAATAAACGATTAAAACGACATTTGACATAAAGTTAACTGCTCAATAAGCAATGACTTTTGTAATGAAAAGGGTCTAGATTTGTTAATTCAGTATCTGGATTTCAATCTTTGGACATAGCAATACAGAATTTGGGGCCTCAATTTCACTATCTCTAAAATGGGATCAGTTGTCTCTATTGTCCTGGATTTTGTAGAATTATTGCAAGGACAAGAGATCACATAGGTAGGCTCTCAGGACTGGGACATTATTAACATTAGACTCTACTTGTGAAATACTTGCTCAATGAAAATGCATAATGGGACCATAAGTTAAAAGTTATACTGCACTTTTGTACCATGCAGGATTGTTTTGAAGGGACTTGAGATACTTTTCTGCAGGAAGAGAGTGTGTAAAGCTTGAGCCACCTGCCCTGAGAGGAAGTGGAGACATTAATACCATCATCCCCATCTTTCAGCCGGCCGCAGAGCTGAAAGCATGGCCACTGCCTCATTATCCTGATGACTCATAGAGCCAGAACACTTTTGCTCTCTGCTGCTGTTCCTTCAAATTTAATTCATTGTTCTACAAGAAGTCTGCAGTTCCCAGAAATGATGCAAGTGGTGTGCACCATAGTCAGAGCCTGGACATTTGACTCTCAGGACATTCTCCCAAGAGATCCTGATCCTGCCACTCAGAAATACAGCCCTTTCAGTTCCAGAAAATCCTCTTCTTCTTTCTTAACAGAAACTCAGAGGATTGTAGCGTTATGGGCTTCTTTTTAAAAGTCTTGCAAAGCCTACTGTAAACAATTGGATATCCCTGCCAAAACACATGGCTAAAGAATGAGTCCCTTTTGATATTATTTTCATAATTGACAGTATTTGGTCATACACAGGGTGAAAAGCAGACATTTGATAGTTGCTTAAACTCTAAATGAGAGGCACTAGTTAAATATATTAGCTAACCAGTTAATGTACATCAGTCCTTCTTCAGTCTCTCACCCTTAAAGCAAACTTGAAATGCTCTTAAGTCTAGTCGAAGTAGGAGGCACAGTCTGGACATCTTTTGTCACATGAGATAATTTAAAAGCAGTAAACATAACATCAAGGATACAACCCCCATTGGCAGTGATGTTGACAAGTAAGGAAGCTCAATGGAAATGTTCCTGACTGGTGAGGCAGCAGCTGCCATTCAAGCCACATCACGTTTTAAATTTTTTCCCCACATTCCATTTTTATATGTCAGGTATTTGTTTTAACCAAACAAAAAACTTTCCTTATTATTCTCCCTTTTGTTGCATATTGCTGCATAACAAATTACCCAGATATCTATTGGCTTATAATAACAATCATTTTATTATACCTCACTATTGCATGGGACAGGAATTTAGACAGGGTACACCAGAAACAGCCTAACTTTTCCATATGACATCAGCTATGGTGGTTTGCCTGGGGCTAGAGAATCTATTTTCATGATGACTCACTCATATAGTCAGCAACTGGACTGTTGGACTGAGTTATTAGTTGTTTTCCACATGGGCCTTTGCATGTGGCTGCTTAGGTTTTCACGTAGCATGATGAATAGGTTCCAAGGGTGTGTATTCCAAAAGACAAGAAGTGAAGGCTGCCAACCTCCTAAAACTGTTATGGTCAGTTCTGCTGACTTTTATTGTTTAGGAAGTAACAGAGCTCTTCTGGATTCAAGGAAGGTGAACATAGACCTGACCTCTCATTGGGAGGAATGCCAAAGAATTTGTAGTCATGTTTAATCTACCCCAGCAAGGATGAGAATCCAGGGTATAGTCATAACACCATATTGCATCTCAACTAGTCCAATATCAGATATTGTTTTCAATGACCACATTTGTCTCTTTGTATTCTCGTGACTAGACCACGACCAACTTAAGGGCAGGGATCTTGCCTTATACATCTCAGGTTAGGCAGAATGCCTACTGAACATAGTCAATCTATAATAATAAAATTGCAATATGCTGATTAGACCAGATAGCCAAATGACCTTCTGGACATCCTTCTGGACGAATGTGGGGAATAATATAACAATGAGGGGTTATGCAGTCTCCAGGCTCTGGTGGGTGGGTGTGCCCTGAGGGATCCAGAAAAGGAGATCACTATCATTTCAAAGGTATGTTTGTTCTTTTAGATGCAAAAATACAATGGACAGGCAACGATTGGCCTTTTTCAAAGAAGCTACAAGCCTAAGACATGATGACCCGCAATGACTTCATTTTTAGGAATTTTTTTATTCAGACCATCCTATGTAGTTACTTTCAATTTCTGGGTTTGTAAAACCCACCATGCAAGCCTCCCCTGAGATTGTCAAGTTTAGTATTTGGACCCTTTTTCATCTATAACATCAATATTTTAAAAAGTGATTCCATTCTGCAAACCAGGTTGATGATTTCTAATCTAGAGTTAAAGGCGCTAGATTAGTTGTTGTTATGGAATGATAGGAAATTGAGGTTCACAAGCTGACAGACACTAAATAACTTGGGGTGTGGGTTGTACGGTAGGTTGAATATAGCTTCCCAAAGAGTCCACACCATAATCCTTGGAACCTGGGGAATATGTTAGGTTACAAAGCAAAGGGTAATATGGGTTGCTAGTCAGCTGACTTTAAACTGGGGGAGATGACCCTGGGTACATGACCCTGTAGGACCATGTAATCACAGGGGCCTTAGAAAGTGGAAGATGGAGATAGAAGAGACTCAGAGGGAGATGTGGCTATGGGAGAATAATCAAAGCGATGAAACGTTGGTTTTGAAGATGGAAGAAAGCATCATGAATCAAAGTATGTGAGATACTTTTAGGAGCTGGAAAAGGCTAACTAACTAACTAACTAACTAAATAAATAAAAGGATTCTCCCCTACAGTCTTCAGAAAGGACTGTAGCCCTGTTGACAACTTGATTTCTCCTGGTGGCAGACTTCTGACCTACAGAACTGGAAGATAATAAATTCGCCTGGCTTTAAGCCATTGAGTTTGTGGTAACTTGTTACAGCAGCCTCAGGAAACTAGTATAAATGGTCAGTTCAGGAGGAGGTAAATCTCAAGAAACTTTTGCAGGGACATTGTTGGTGGAGAAAAACTCTGGGTAATAGGCATTGGAATTTGAGTCCATCAGAAAAATAAATAAATAAATTAATTAAACAAATTTTTAAAAAGTAAGAAATTTCAGCGCTGTATAACATTTATCAAAATGTTTAAAATCAAAAGTCAGAATAAAACAGTATTGTGTGATTGCCACTAAATTCCCTAATGGAGTCAGAGGGAAATAATTCTTGGGGATTTTTATCAGTAATGTTACTTGAATTGCAATCACCTTCACAGATTTAAAGGCTGATGAAACAATTGTTATACCTGGACAGTTTTAAACTACTTAAGTCAGCAACGAGAGCAGATAGGATCCGTAGCTTCCACACAACTCATCACCTGAATGCAAACTAGAGCTTAATGCTCCCATTACTCTCCTTTAATCAGGTCTCCGGACTCTGCTGATTTATTTTCATTGGATCCTCAGGAATAAAAAAATAATTGGATAATCTCTCTCTCTCTCTCTCTCTCTCTCTCTCTCTCTCTCTCTCACGCACACACACACACACACACACACACACACACACACGGGGAGAGAGAGAGAGAGAGAGAGAGAGAGAGAGAGAGAGAGAGAGAGAGAGAGAGAGGGAGAGAGAGAGAGCGCACGCAAAAAAGTCTTTCATATATAAATTTGTTCATTAAAGTATATTTATTGAGGATCTGTGTATGAACTGTATTAGGGATACATCCATGAGTGAGACAGGCAAGGCCTTTGTTCTCATGGATCTAACAGCCTGGGGGAGAACACAGGCAAATATCAGACAATTCATAGTGGAGTAGAAAATATAGGTTGTATGATGGAACATGGGAGGGGCAACTGACTCATTCTGCGGGTGGACAAGGAGGAGTATATCAGGAGAGGCTTCCTGGAAGAAGACAACTTTTAAGCCAGTTGCCCTCAATGTGTGGTACCTGGATTAGAAACAACAGCAAACACTGGAAGACTGTGAAAAATGAAAATTCTCAGGTCTATTAAGCCAAGCCTATTAATCCTGAAATTCTGGGAATAAGGCACAGAAATCTGGGTTCTATTAGCTAAATGGTTCAAATATAAGCTGACATTTGAGGCTCATACCTGGGCTGCACATTGGAATCACTTAGAGCACTTTTATACCTGACTGATGCTGTAGCCCCACCCTCAGAGATACTGGAGTAAAGCCTGGGAATCAGTATTTTTTAAGTCCTGGGTTCTTATACTACAATTTTAAGGTGCACTAAGCTGACAACTGAAGCATGTGTAAGCTAGGCACTGTGGACCGGGGAGATGGATGGCAAAAAAAGTGTATTGCAGGCAGATGTACAAAGGCCCAGATGTAAGAGAAAGCCTGAGGTGCTGTATCTGAGGTTCTGGTCAGCTTAGAAGAGTACACAGGACAAAACTCCATGGCTTACAATAAGGTCCCTAGCTACTTGTTTGTGCACACTGCAGTACTTCTCAAACTTTAACCCACATAGAAATTATCTGAGGATCTTGTGGAAACACAGATCCCCATGCAGTAGCAAAGTTCTGTTGCCCCAGCTTCCCCTGAGTGTGCATGCCAGAGAGAGGATGCAGTTTGCAGGAGGGTTGTATCTCAGCATCAGCCCCAGGGCCAACATAGGAGCCCCAGTTGGGGTGAACTGCAGATGCCCATTACTGGGTGGGCATGTTTTGACGCTAAGGAGAGTAGATGCATCCTAGTACAAATCTTCCAGGCTGCTCTTCTGATTATTTTCCATCAAGGTCGTACTGCTTTTAGCTCAACAGCCGTCCCCCCTCCCATTCCCCCCCCCCCACCCCCCCCCGCTCCTCCCTCCTTCTATACCCATCCCCTGGCCAGGCCAGCCAGAGCCAGCTCATTGAGTGACCGCTGAAGCTCTCTGTAACCTGCCAGCCAGCCAGCCAGGGAGGCGCTGGCCGAGGAGGGTGGGCTCTTCAGAGGCCCTCTTTCCCCTCTCCCCCTTTTCCCACCTTCCCCCTGGCTGTCAGGGGCAGTGCCTGCGGCAGAGCCGCCCGCTGCAGCGGCCCCTCGCACTTGGCTGGCACTCTGGGCGCTGTCCATGGTTGCAGCATCCTCAGGCGCGCCACGTCAGGAGGCCGCGGCGGGGCCCTGCGATTGGCCCAGGCGCCCTCGCCATCCCCTAGCAAACCGCCCCCGGGGCCCGGTCTGAGCTCCCGCCCCGCAGGAGCGTGCGGTCCAGCTAGCGGGGCGCGCCCCAGGGCTTCCGGCGGCACACCCACTTCCTTACTAGGAAAAGGTCTGGTGTCCCGAGGGGGCGGCGCAGCTCGGGGGTGGGACTGGGAACCTACAGACGCCACCGCCCCGGGCGCAGCCACAGCCGCCTCCGAGCGGCCGGAGGGAGCAGAAGGTCGCTGCGCCACCGGAGGCCACCCTGCGGAGACCCGCGCCTCTCCTCCGGCCGAGGTCTCCCTCCGCACCCCTCCGGGCACCCCTGGTCCAAACCTCACCACGACATGGAAGAATTTTTGCAACGCGCCAAGTCTAAACTGGTAAGTTGAGGAAGCAAGGCGTGTGTGCGCGCTTGTGTGTGCGTGTTCTGATGGAGAGGAAAGGGCATTGCAGTAGGAGAGGCAGAAACAACTTTGCCACTTAGTTGTCAGGGGATGCGGGCTGTATCCTGGCAAGGATCTCTGGAACCCTGGTGCTTTCGGCAAGCAGTACTGCCTCCAGAATCCTTCCCTATGCCAGTCAGGACGCCGACCTGGGGGGTGGTCATGACCTAGCTCAAGTTGTGTGTCCGGTGTGGTTCCTTCAGCCTGAGGTTGGAGAGACGCAGACCCAGCCACGTCTGCATTTTGCTCCTGAAGGCTGGAGGATGGAATGGGTGTGGTGCCCCTTGGGAAAAAAGAGCCCAGCCTCTGCAGATGCCATAGGTGTCCGTGGAATGGAAAAGTGAGGATCTCTTAGAACTAACTGGCTTTACCTGGAGGTGGTGTTAAAGTGTAAGTAAGGAAGGACATGTGCTAATATGCAGTTGATGCAAACAGTCTTCACGCAGAGCTTGCTCCAGTGCAGGAGCTGGGGATATTGTAATGTGAATCCTGTGTCTCTTAGGTCCCTGTTCAAATCTGTGATTTGGGACAGAGAGAGAAGGGGACAGCCCCAACTGTTGCTGGCCACGTGCATTTTGCCAGACTTGCTCTCCCTGGAGGGGACTGGCGTGTTGGTCAGCTGTGTTTAACTGTTTTACTGTACAAAGAGCGAACAGAAATTTCTCTGTATGTTGACAGTTGTTACATTCTCGCCGTTTCCTAATTCCGAATTGTTTTTGGCTCTCCATCATGACATCAATAAACATAATGGAAATTTTTCTGTTTCTGCACTTAAAAAAAAAAGCCTCTGCCCATTTGGAAGCAATATCTTTAATGAACAGTGAAAGCACTTTTTATGGGCCTGGCATTGGAGGAAATGCATAATTTATGATGCCTTTAACCTTTAAACCTTCATCGAAGCCAAAATATAAAGTCTGTGTTAAGGTGACGTCCTAATCACAAGGTAGGATAGTTGCAGGCTTATTCCTGTAACTAACCCTCCAACAACAAAGGGAGTGCGGAGGAAAGCATGGTTTTCACAGTGGCTTAACTGTAAGTATCTTTAAAAAGACCATCCAAGTTGATTAATGCTAATATAAGTACTTTGTTTTCCACCTTAAGCCTCAAGGAGAATGGAACGTTTGCCGGAATTTCAGAATTGAGAAAATATGTGGTCTTTTCTGTGTTTGTGGCTGATCCCCTTATGAGTTTCACATGAGCATTAGAAGGAACATACTGATTGCAGAAACTCCCTTGCATTTCTGGTATTATACATTGACCCTGAGTTCTTCACCTGATAATGAGTGAGAGATGGTAAAAAAGGAAAGTCAATTTTGGCAGCTTATTTATTTGTCTGGTTTTTTTTTTTTTTTTGGGGGGGGGGGAGATGAAAATGAATGGTTGATCAACAATAACTGCAGTTTTAGACCGCACCTGTACTCTGCTCGCCTTATGCTTATTTTAACATAAACATTTAGATTTTGGGGTCTCATGTGAGCAAGAGGTTTGTCTCATTTCTGAAGAGCAATTACTGGAATAAAAAGTGACTATTTCAGAGTAATCAGTTTAGAGTCATGTGTAAGTTTATTTACCGAGTCCCTTCATTAGACGAGCAATTGCTCTACATCATTAAAAAAAGACAGGAAAAAGAAGTGGCTGTTTGAAATACTGATCCCAGACTATTGCCTTAGCCAGAAAAACAATTACTGCTAATTGTGTGTTTTTCTTGGAATAGAGTTCCTGTTAGAGATCACAGTTAGCCTTCTGTATTCATCCACAACAAAGGTGATCGAGTCACATTTTCTCTGACAAACTGTATTTTCTAGGTAAAAAATTTTTTTTTTTTTACTTAATATGCAACATTCAGCTATTGTGGTAAATAACGTTTGTTTTAGAGGATGGATAGCCTTTAAGAGGGGAAAATTGAATAAATAATTGTGGCATTTATTTGTGAGTTTATTCATAATAGGCTTTTTTTTTATTGGGATGTTTTGGGGAAGCATTTTAAGGAGGAGAAATTATGTTGGATTTCACTTAAGCTTTATTAGACCAGAATTAAATAGAATTTAGGTGTTATATTTAAGCTGTTTCCATCAGAAGCTAATACAGATTTATTTATATGATAACTGTAATTTTGGCAGATTTTTTCTACCTACTTCTTATTATTCTACAACTATATGATATATATCTTTGAATGCTTTGAAATAGTCAGTGTCCCTTCCAAACTCATAATATAACCTCATCATCATTGGTGCTAATTTCAGTAGACCAGAGGAATTAAAAATTCCGAAATGGAATTGCTATTAGCCATAGATAAAATCTCCCATCATCAGACTTTGGAAGAAATGGTTTGTGTGCCTTTAATTCCCAACTAGGAGCATTTATCATTTATCTGAGGAGAGAAGAGGTTTCCCATTCGAGGCCAGGCCCTTGGGTTGAGCAGATACCTCTGAAGCAGAGGGACGCTTTTGAATTTTTATCAGGGAGTTTAGAGATGATTTCTGTTGAAATGGAGAGAGCACCCTCTCCATTCCATTTATCATTTCAGTCTGGTTTTGTAAGTCCTTAAACTGAAGCAGATTCGCTGACACAGTCCCAGTCTCCTTTCCCCTAAATCTCCCCTTCCAGTACCATCTGAGAAGAGATGAAATTGTACAGAAATGGCAAAAGTAAACCCAAGTTGGCATAAGAGCCATCTCCCTCTCCTGGAGCTCAAATGCTTCTCTAGGGGGCCTGCCTTTTGCCTTGTTAGGACAGGCGTGGGTGCCAGGAGCTATTTCATAAACAAGAAAACCTGGGCTGAAGGTGGAAGGCAGCAAGAGACTGGGTCCTGCTGTGCACAGTCTCCAGAAATGCCACCTTCCTGACAAAGAAGGAACTGACATAATTACCATTAAAACAATTAAGACAGTAGAGTAAGCAGCATGGGAGCTGGACTCCAAGGCAGTAGAACTGGTAATCAAAGGGTGATGTTTGTTACTCTGGTTCACTACCCCAGATGAGTGAGATCTGGTGAGAACCCAGATGTTTCTGATCTGGACACTTCCTGCTAGCACTAAAAATGAAAGTGAAAACATATTTTCTTTTGCTCCTGCCACTGCCCACCTGGCTTTTCTTCCACTTGCCTATTCTGAGCTGGAATAAGGAAGGAGATCAAATCCTGTAGTTCCAGGTCAGCTCTTAAGTTTCAGCCATGCTTTTCATTTTAGTTACACAAGTCTGTGGTGATGTCTTAGTCATTCTCTAGTAAGAGAAACTGAAGACAGGGAAGAATGAGAACTTCGTACCCTAGGCTCTAATTTGGGAAATGTCTTCCAGGTTCATGGTGGCCAGCTCAGAAAAATATTCAGGCCAAGACAAAATACTCAGGCCTCATGATGGCAGTAAATGGTCCAATTCCCCATGAACGCTGGGAGGGGTGGGTTTGGGGGAGGTAGATGGGGCTCTGGCTGGCAGAAAGCCATGGTCCCCACACTGAGTAGTTAAGCTGCCGAGCCTCTCCCGCTGCCCAGACCCCACCAGCTGATGCAATTCAAGCAGCTGCTCAAGGCGACGGCGAGATGGGAGGAGGGCCTCTGCAGCACACTGCCCTACGTTGTAGGTCAAGCCAGCCTTGGGTGTGTGTGGCCAGAGTGTCAGCTGCTGCCAGAAGGATACAGGACATATTAATGCCTTAGGAATGCTGCTTTCAAAGACAGGGTGGGGACAGGGCTACCACTACCGTCTGGGGAATGCATCTGCCACTTCAGCAAGTGACAGCTGCAGGCGGAGGGCTCATAGCTGCGGTGGATGTTGGCCAATAGGTGGGCTTCTTCAGAAGAGTTCTGTGTGACCTACCTGCCAACGTATACTCTGTGGTATGTGGTCTAGAGACAAGAAAGCACACTCAAAACTCTACATGAACAACCCCATTAGAGTTTATAGAGGGGCTGGGGTTTAAAGAAAGAAAGAAAAACACTGCAGCATGCCCGCAGACCAGAGGTCGGCAAACTGCGGCTGGCGAACCACATGCGGCTCTTTGGCCCCTTGAGTTTTTAGCAAAGGCCCGTTTAATTAAGTTAATAACAACGTACCTACTTATAGAGTTTAAGGTTAAAATATTTTGGTTCTCAAAAGAAATTTTAATCATTGTACTGTTGATATTTTGGCTTTGTTGACTAATGAGTTTGCCGACCCCTGCCATAGACGAATCATCTTGACTATAAATTGGAGGAACATTCCTTCCTGATTGCCTTTATGGGAAGAAGGTGGTGCATGTCAATAAAAAAACACCTTTAAAGGGAAAGCGCCATACCTTTCAAAAAGTCGCTGTGGGAAGGATTGGCAGCGGTGAGATGCTGGCAGAGCAGTTTCCTTTGGCAAGCTGAGCTCATTCTGATCACCGTCCACGGGATCAGCTCCTGACCCATCATGAGTGAGAGCTGGTGCATTTGAGACCGTGCCTCTTTGCCAGAGCATCCTGAGCAGGACACGCAGGAACCCAAGCTCTTCTGTGAAAGTGGAGCCACTGCTCAGGGCCTGATGAGAAAAGAGCCCTTGGCTGCTGTAGTCCAGGAGTCAGCTCCATTTCTCACTGCCGGAGCTTTCAGACCCTGAGCCGTGAATGTCCCAGGCTTTTTCCTTGTGAATCTCAGAGTGGATTTGTTTTCCTCAAAGGTGAAGAATTGATCATTCCCATTCAGACAGCACCTAGGGTCTAGAAGGATGTGATCAGGTGAGTGAGGACACCCTTTAATCAGTGATTTGGGGGATGTTTTATGTTGACTAAGTACAAAGTAGCAGCATTGGTCCCAGAAACCCATTTGTTTCTATGAAGCCTTATAGTAACATCATTTTGGGTTCGGTGCACCTCTCCTGGAGCTCTTGTAAGCAATGGTGCCTTAGTGATGAAGACTTCACTCTTCCTTACATCCAGGCTTCCTTAGTGTGTTAGCTGAGCAAAAAAAAAAAAAAAAAAAAAAAAAAAAAAAAAAAAAAAAAAAAAAAAAGGTGAAGGAGGAATACCTGGGTCTGGATGCTGGAGACTGGAGAGGTGAAGTGCATGGTGTTGCCTTGGTTGTTGATTCTTTTCAGACCCTGGGGCTTATGGAAGAGTCATGGAGTTTGGAGTCTTTGAAAAGAACCTGGGAGGGGCAGGGCTGACATATTCACATAGACTTCGAATGATAGGCACCCTCTAAGTTTGTGCAGAACACGACCTACACAATCCTACAAGGCTGCCTTGCCATGGATCCCACAGCAGCCTACTCAAAATCTCCGGCAACGTCCCAGACCCACTTCTGTCTGAGCCCTGTGGCTTTTGTCTCCAGGGAAAGTTAATCTCTCATTTTAAGAACTCTTGGGAGGTTAACTGAGCCCTAAATTGCCCAGGAAAATCAGACCCATGAAGGTTTGGTTAGAAAAACGAAGCTCATAAAAAAGCCTTGAGTTTTTAATATGAAAAATGAAATAATGATGCCTACTTTGTAGGGCTTGTTGTAAAGCCAAAGTACCTACAACCCATAGCACAGAACCTGGAAGGATGGTTGCTCTTCCCCATTTACCTCCAAGTTGTTCCTTTTCTTCACTTCCTTATCTCCACGAATAACATTGTTATTCATCCAGTTTCTCCAACTTGGAATTTCCTTCTCCTCTATCCTTCCATGCAAGGCCAGCTATCTGGTTGGTCTCCTGCAAACCTCTCTCCCACTGCTATGAGGTATATCACCGTGAAAGCATTGTTCACACCTCTCCCAACCCTCCCTTAAAACCTCAGTCATGCCCTAACAGGTTTGGCTCAGTGGATAGAACGTTGGCCTGTGGACTCAAGGGTCCCAGGTTCGATTCTGGTCAAGGGCATGTACCTTGGTTGCAGGCACACACCCAGTAGGGAGTGTGAAGGAGGCAGCTGATTGATGTTTCTCTCTCATCGATGTTTCTAACTCTCTTTCCCTCTCCCTTCCTCTCTGTAAAAAAATCAATAAAATATATTATTTAAAAACAACAACAAAAAACTCAGTTACTTCCTATTGCTCTTAGGAGAACTAACAGACAACACTCTTAATTTGACCCTGGGCTCTGGCCCAGTCTGCTGTCCAGCTTCTGCTGGCTTCTTCTCCTGCTCCCTACCATACCCCCTGGCTTAAATATCTCCTACCTCTTCTTCAGATCAGGTGAAGAAGAAGGGATGGCTGCTGAACAATCCCTCCCTCCCCCATTCCCTCACTTCATATGTATAAGTCAGGTGTTCTATTGTTTGCTTGCTTGTTTTGTAATGCTTTTAGCCCCCTTATCTCAGCTTGTCATTATATCTTTATTGGGCATGTTTATTTGATTGATTGATGAGAGCATAGACCACGGCATGGTATCTACAAGGCCTGGTACAGTGCTTGAAGCTCACTAAGTAGGGGTGTGTGTGTGTGTGTGTTTGTTTGTGTGTGTTTTGCAAGGGAGACAATGAATCATGCCATATTATTAATTACATACAAAGACCTTCCAATCCTGTTATCTAAAGATCATTTCACTTCCTGCTCTGTTTGACAGTCTCTTTCCTCAGCAATGAGGTCATACCTTTTTCTCAGGAAAGAGAAATACCTAGTTTATTGCCTTTCCATTAACAAAACTGTTGTTGAGCTGAGCTGAGGGGTAGAGCTGTCAGCTGTTGGCATCTTTTATCTGAACCACATCGAAAGAACCAGGATGTCCCTTTCTATTGATGATCACACCAATTCTTCAGTGGTGGTCAGTGTGAACACCCTGAGTCACCAGATGAGAGATTTATTTTGTGTCTATAAAGATCTTTCTTCCTTTGCACAACTTGTACTTGGCCTCCTCAGGTGTGATATAAAAAAACAACAAAGCCACCCTTGGTGCCATAGATCAGAGGGAAATGCTCTGTGGTCTTGTCAATGCTGATGACCGTCCATAAAACCACCAGGCTAGGCTGTATCCGTTCAGACCTCAATCTTAATGAAGAATGGCTTCGTGCAGACCTTTACTTCACTGCCTGTCAGGGCGGGTTCAAGTCTGTTCCTCAGAAAAAGAAGCAGGGCAAATACTCCCTCAGCTTGTGGGATCAGTTGATGGATGAGGAGCAAACACACCCATCAGTTTATCCAGCATCCAGAACTTTGCAGTTGCTATATGCTTCAGATGCTTGGGACCAGGAGCCATGACTGTGCTAAGCACAAAAAGAGTAAAGTGTTTTCAGACTGAATGAAGCCATAAGGCAAAAGTCTTGCACACAAAGTGGGACTCGTGTTAGTGGCTCTATAAAAATGAGTAAGTGGACGAACAGACTCTTAGAAGTGTGAATCTGAAGAAGGGCTGGTGATAGTATGAAGGACCCAAGTTGGTTGATTGGAAGGTGGTGAGAAACATTTAGATCACTTTGCACAGAGTAGGTACTTCATACTAAATGTTACTGCAAAATAACAAAGCTAGCCCTGGCTGGGTGGCTTAATTGGTTTTAGATGGCTGGAGTGTCATTTCATCCCTAGTTCGGGCACATACGGGAGGCAATCAACCTCTCTCTCTCTCTCTCTCTCTCTCTCTCTCTCTCTCTCTCTGTCTCTCTCTCTCATTCTTTCTTTTAAAAAAAATCAACAAAAACATACCCTCATGTGAGGATTAAAAAAAGAAAAGAAAAACAAAATAACAAGGCTAGTTTTTATGCAAGGCTGAATGAGATGCATATGGTCTTGAATATATTTTGGCAACAGGACTTGTTTAGTTTAGGGTGTATCTACTCACATTTCAGAATTAGCTTTTGAGCAATTAATATATTATGCAGATACATCAAAACAAGTGGCTGAAAGTTAAAAACCTTATCTGTGTTATAATTCTTTATGATTGGTGACTTCCCTGGGGGCAGTAAGAATTTCACATTCCTATGCCTGAGCCCCCAACCTGGCAACCTGAAGCAGCCTGTAGTAAAAGTTGCCAGCCCTGATAGGAAGAATCTCAGAGAGCACTTTGGGATTTGGAGGAACCTTAAAGATCCTGTTGTTCTCCTCACTTCTTTCCCTTAAATGCCGTGTGGACTCTGAGGGCCAGATGTCTGATGTCAAAGGCAGACGTTGCCATTATTACTTACTCATCAGGCAACTTCACCCTTTTCTGAGCCTCAGTTCCCTCATCTGTGGCATGAGAACAATAATAGCACTCCCCTCCCAGGGCTGTTGGAGGATGCATGTACCAAGATGAGAATGTGTTCTCTATCCACAATAATCAAAGCGTGATGGGAACCTCTGATACAAGAGAGACAGAAAGCCCTTGTTAGAAACAGAGGCAATTCTTAGCTCCCTTTGCTTCAACTAAAATTTGTGGACTACCTATACGAGATACATCTTTGTACATTGATACATTGATTTGAAAACTCAATGCCCACCAGGGTCTTGTGAGGTAGCCATTATTCTCCTTTTGCAGGCTCAGTGAGGTTGGCCCAAGGTTCCACAGCCACTAAAGAGCAGAGGCTTTGTTCCCAAATCACCTGATTCCAGTCCCAGGACCCTTCCCCTCATCTGTAAGTACCTCTTCCCACCATATGTCCTGGGACATTTCATTCTTTTTAAATGAAAAGTGAACAATTTGACACATTAATAGGAGGGTTGAGAGTTAAGTTCACTTGATTGAAGAGAGGTTCATTTCCCCGTGCTATATATATATAACAACCCTCAGGTAACTGAGTAATCAACCAAGATTGTGAGCACAACTTTCGGTGTTGCAGATTTCTTTGTTGTTGCCACTCGCTTGCTGGAGACTGGAGGGATTACTTTGAGTGGTTGGTTGTAAGGTGGGTGAACTCACCCCAGGTGACACAGCTAGTAAGGAGAAGGGCTGGCATTGGGGCTCAGCTCTCAGCTGTGCAGACAAGTCCTCCAGCTGAGTAATGTCCCAGAAAACTGCTGGTTATACTTAAGATGCATGTAGGAGCACAGAAAAGGGGGAGAAAGGAAAGCAGAGAAGAGGTGCAAGGGAATGGAAATAGGAGAAAGAGAAGAATAAAAGGATTCAGGCAGAAAGCAAGTTTGAAAAGTGGTGAGAGAGAGAAGAAAATCCTTCCAAAATCCAGGTTAGAATGAGTTGCAAGAGGCACCGTTTAGGTGCCTGGAGTTCACTTATTTGGCAACATCAGCCAACCTAAAGTTTCCTAAAAACTAGGAATTAGGCACAGGCAGCTTTCCTTCAGGTAAAAAGTGAAACATACCTTTATACTCAGTTCTTTCCTCACAGGAAAATGTCCAAACTCCATTTCTGAGCCCCTTCAGGAGGTTATACCTGTAAGTCATTTAGAGAATGCTAGGAATCCAGCATAGACCCGGAGAATGCTAGCTGTCAAAGTCATTTGTGCTTTGACAAGCTTAGTTTTCTCAGCTGGGGGTGATGGAAGGAGAGGCTGCCAAAGGCTGTAATTGCTGGTAACGTACAATGGAGGAATTACACAAACAAAACAAAAAATCAAACAGAACCTTTAGGAAGCAGACCCAGGCACTCTATTAGTACCATTGCATCTGGTGTGGGGTCAATAGTGCTAAATATCCGCACAGCTTCTGGGGACCATAATCTCTGTGAGGTCAAGTCCATCACTGGTGCTCACAGTAATGACCCTGAATCATCACAGAAGAAAGATCATTTAAGCTCTGTGCCCCATTTAAGGAGGAAAGTGTGGTACTCAAGCAATTTCAGAAAAATAGAAAAGAAATTGTCGCATGGAGGGTAAGCTGTGGTTGTCTGAAAAAGTCCCTTGCATAGGAGACCTCCTTCTTGAGCGAAACCAGCTAAGTGAAATGTCATGGTTTATAACGGGTGAGTCAGGAGTCAGGACAGACAGTGATGGGGCTTAAGTTGTAAGCCTGATCGGGGAGGTACAGGACATGAAAAACCTTACTCCCCACCCCATTCTAAATTCACGGCTAAACCTGGTTCTGGACTCCACAGCAAAGCTGCAGGAGTGACCAGGAACCTATACAATAAGGTTCCTAAGAGCAGCCTGAGAGGGCTGATGGGCTTTTACTTATTTGAAAGGTTTTTATGGAAGGGTTCCCATTCATAAGAACCATTTCCTTTTTTCAGGTGAAAAAAACAGGGCTTTTGGGATGAGTGATTTTTTTTTTCTTTAAAAGAAAAGTCCAGTTGTTTTGCTGTGAAACTTTAACAATTAATTAAAGGGTACAAAAGAGATATGTGCATGCCTGCTTCTTGCTCTCCAAAGTGGAAAAGAAGGAGGAGCTGAGGCAGAGGTGTACCCTGCATGTAGAAACAGCGTTACAGTCTTCAAACACACATTCTCTGGCAAGTGGTCAGCGGTGCTGGCCAGACGGCACCTGGCTCTGGGGAGACAGAAGTGTCACAGCAGGTGGGCAGATCAGCTGCCGCCGGCCATGGGTAAATCTGAGAGGACACATGCCCAGCTGCTCCCCTGGAAGACAGCGTCCCAGGGCCCCTCTCCAGGGAGGCAAGGGAGCTGGTCTCTCTGTACCCGCCCATCCCCCATGCTCTGCTCTCCCCCACCCCTTCTCCTGGCCTTTGCATGCAGCATTCCCTGGCTGAGCTACCAGGAGTATTCTTTCACCCTTTGGCGGCTACAATATAAACAGACTCCCAGAGCCACGGCCTGTTGGAGGGCTGGATTCTTTCAGGGCAAGGTAAGCAGTATTTCAACTAATTCTTGTGGATTAATACAAGCCTACCCTTGGATTCAGGCTTTGTTTTATGTTTTGCGTGTTTATCAAGATCATTGGGAAGAATTTTTGTTTCCTTGATTTTAGGTTGGGAACAAACGGAAAGGCTGGTCTTAGGAAATGTTTAAAGGTCACGGAAAGGGTGACTAAGAGGGAGAATTTTGTCCTCTAGCTGCATCTTTCCGCTATTGGTTCATTGTGCACTAGCTTTGTAAGACCCGGGCGTGAATCAAAGGGATTTCAGTGGCTCTGTAACTGTCCTGGCCACCTGGCCAATACCCTTGGCCTGTGGCCTGATGTGCCATCATCCATGGCTCCAGCATCCAGAAAAACTGACATAAACTCATGGAGGTGGATGCAGATCAAAATGCCACTCCAGAACCGGCTTTTTGAAAAATTCATTAGCTCTCCAAAGCATTAGGGCAGTCTGAGCCTCATGGAGGGGGGAAAAATGTGTTTCTCATTCCTGTGGCACTATTTCATGCCCAAATACTAGTCTACTGACTAAGCATGACTTTGCTGTAGAAACCAGTTCACATTCTGAGTGTCATGAGCTAGCATTTACATGGTCTACTTTGAAGAATATCACAAACACTGAGCCGGGCTGGTTACTGCTGGCTCCTGAGTTGGACGTTGGCCATCAGCGAGATTTGTATCTGGCCACCCTGATCACTCCGTCACACTGGACTCGTGCTGACCTTTCACTTCAGAGAGTGGTGTGGACAACAGGCAGCATATAACATTCTGTTACTACAATCTTTTATTAGTGATTTCCTGTTGTGAAACTGTTAATTATCGTAATCACAGACCTAACATGAAAACTATTGTGGAAGAATGAATCTTCCACTGAAACAGATGGCTTCAGACTTTGTGCATTTCCACCTCCTGGTATTTTGTTTTAGGCTTAATTTATTTATAATATAATAAATAAACATTAAAGCAAATTTGGGAAATAAAAGAAGGCTGAAAAATGAACTGTTTATAATAGAAAAAATAAAAATTACCCACTTTCATAGAAGCATGAATCTAGGCAATATTTCTTAGTCTTTCTTTCCTGTGCATAGGATTAAAATAGGATATTTATATATTTTGATATCTTGATTTCTATCCTACTTGACATTGTCTATTGAATATTTCTTTGTTATTACATAGTATTCCAAATCAACATCTTAAATAATAAAAAAGACATACATGTTGATTATCCCTCCTTTTTGATATTGTTAATTGCATTAAAAAGGTTTTGTGCCTAAAGCATTTTATCCTGTTTAAAATTGAGTCCTTAAAATAGCTTTTAAAATATGTAACTATTGGAGCAAAAGATATAAACATTCTTAAGTTTTTTGATAAATCTTTCCAACTTGATGAAATCTACCAAATTTCAAGACTCAGAGAGGTTAACTTGTCTCACAGAACACTGTGATAGAGCCACGCATAATTTTCAGATCTCTTGGCACCTACCCTGTTTCCCCGAAAATAAGACGGTGTCTTATATTAATTTTTTCTCCCAAAGTTGTGCTAGGTCTTATTGTCAGGGGATGTCTTATCTTTCCATGCGCTAGGTCTTATTTTCGGAGGATGTCTTATTTTCGGGGGAACACGTAGATATGTGCTCCTGACAAACTGGCAAGGCTGCACAGAATAGTGGGGAGAGTGCTATGCTAATTTTTAAAATATGGACCTGAGCAAATAACCCGAAGCTGCCTTACTGCTAAATTAAAGCGATCATAATACAGTCTGGGCTACGCCAAGTACAGCTGTTCTTTGAGATGAGTGCGGTAGAATCTGACTCCAATGGCCACTTCCTCTTTTTCTTTTCACTTCCACTCTCAATTATTTCAAAAGGATTGAGCCTTATGGAGCAGTCAAGCCAGTTGCTGTTGTACTTGGTGTGGTATTTCATGTGCCATGGCATTGCACTTCATAACTGCTCCCACCTATGCGGTCTCATTCGATCCACCTTGGATAAGGACATGTTTTATATTTACATCACAGATGGGAGAACAAGGTCAGCGAGGGGACATGCTGCCTTGCCCAGGGACACACAGCTAGTAAATGGCAAAGTGGCTGCAGAATGTCTTCTGGGTCCCAAGCCCTTTATGCCAAGAGGATCTATAAGAACAAAAATTGGTCCCCCACTTTCAAAGGGTAGTTTGAAAGTTTCATCGAGATTTTGGTTGATTTGGATTCACCTTCATAAAAGGAAATGGCCAAGTAAAAAATACAGGGCTCTATTCCAAGAGGAAAATATCCAATGATGAAACAAATTCATACTGTAGCTGTGTTACAGGAAAGCAAGTCCATGGAGCTGTGGAGTTCTGTGTGATGAACTCGAACAGTTTGCAAGCGTGAGATGTTTGGTGGAAACATGCAGAGCTCCACAGGGCTGAGGACCGAGTGTCACCTGAGATGGGAAGAGGCTCCTGAGAGGCAGGTCTCTGGAGGGCCTGTGGGCTTCATCCCGCACACCTGTAATGGGGGAACAGGTGATGGGATGTCACTTATGTTGACTTCACTTGAGAGGTTTATGTAATGGGAAGACAGAAGTCTAATTGCCTGTAACATCAGCTCTTTCCTTGCTATAGAGGAGGTGTAATTTGTTCTCTCCTCTCCTCTCCTCTCCTCTCCTCTCCTCTCCTCTCCTCTCCTCTCCTCTCCTCTCCTCTTCTCTCCTCTCCTCTCCTCTCCTCTCTTCTTTTCTCTCTCTTCCCCTCTACTGACCCCATCCCCACTATTTCTTCATTTGGATCATTTTCATTAACTGGCCCAAACCCTGTATGCAACCCATATTTATGAAATAGGGAGTAATTTCTGTTTAGTGCCATTTAATGTAATGTACACTGAATTCTTCTCCTTCAAAACGCTATGAAACATATTTTTCTGGGCCAATTTTCTTATAGCCATGGCCTGACAGAGGCCACACAATGGCTAAATTCAATACACACAAAGATGAAGATGCATCAGACACACTGGCCTATGCATAGAGGTGCTGGGTTGCCTGTATTTTTCAACCTATTTTAAGAGTTTGATGAATTCATGGTGATGAAAAAAGTGAAACAACCTCACATAAGTGAAAGGAGATTTAGAGAGATGAAGCTCAAGGTTAGTCTGGACTTGAAATTCTGTATTCATAACAATTTCAGGTTTATAGGACATCAGTTACTCTGTAAACCTAATATAATTTTTTAAGCAAAATTTATTACCTACAGGATGGCTTGTGTACAGTATGGTAATTTTTTTCTAGATGTCGGGTTGGGAAGCTTTACTCTATGCCAAGGGAAATATATTTGGGGTGATATTTCTGGAAAGTGTTGGGATGGGAGTGGAACTGACTCTGAGAGACTTAGCTGTGCAGTTGTTAAATCATGCACATCTGCCAAATAATTAGCATGCTGTGGGGCAGGAAGTTCTGGAATGGAACCCTGTGGATCACAACCCTCGCTATCCAACTCCTCACTGGATACATTTCTGCTTTTTTAAAGACTTAGAGCAGAGAACATGGGGAGAAGACTTAGAGACATTCAGGTTAAGCTAGTGTCTTGTCATGACCCATATCCCTTGTTGGGTCTTCTCTCTGCCCTGATTTCCCCATAACATCTTAATCCTGCTTCTTACCCCTGGCACTCACCCTCAGCAAAACATGCTCTTGGCCAGAAAGCAGGGAAGTAGAATACCTCTCAGTATTTGCTCTACAGTTTACACTGCAGTCCTTGGAGATGGGCACTGCTATGCCTGGTATATGGCGCTAAATTTCTAGTATGCTATCTATACCTGAGAGTCTTAACTTCCATTTCCATTTCAGCATTCCTCAGGGGTGTGAGGCAGTTACTTCAGGAGGAGTGGTCACTGTAGCAGGGCTTCTTAGGTTCACACGCATGGAGATCATCCAGGGGTCCTGTTATAATGCAGGTTCTGACTCAGTGCAGTTTGAGGTGGGACCTGGGATGCCACACTTCTAACACACTCTCAGGAGCTGCCAGCCCCCAGGTCACAATTTGCATAGTGAGGGCCTAGAGCTTTGATTTGCTGAGAGACAGGCTGCTGTTCATGGCCCCTTTAAAGCACTCCTTAGAGTTGGAAGGGGCTGCCCCCTGCTGAAATGGACGGTTTTTCCAGAGAAGGTATTGCCATGCTTACCTTCCAGCAGCCTCGTGGTGCAATCACACTTTGTGGAGATGCCTGATGACACGGTGCTGCTGTCTCCCAGGGTGTTAAAAATCCAATGCCGAGGAAGAGATCTTTAGTGCTTATATTTCAGATGAGAGAAGAATTAGATTGATGACTCTCTCTGCAATCATACCACAAGGAGAATCATCAATCTCATTCCTCCTAAGGCAGACCCTGTACATAATACATGCTCCTACTATGTGTTGCTGTTAAAATTATGTAATCTCCCTTATGCTTTGCCAGCACTAAACATGAGCCCACACATTTGTTAATGAGCTTTGGGGAGGCCGTGGGAGAGGAGAAGTGAAGAAAGTGGTAGGGTCTTAGGAAATGCAGGTTTTTAACAGGACCCTTGAATTGTCCCAGGAGAGGGACTAGCTGTAGGAAACACCATGTTTTGTTTTTCTCTTGAAATAGAACCATTCACAGTTTTCCTTGTCACTCTTTGGTCTCCTCCTTTATCTAAATTATTTAAAAATTTTCTTCTCGTTTTGGGATATGGCCTTTCTGGCAGTCTTTTGTGTCCCATTCCCTTGTTTCCTCCCTGTTCTTAGTGGTGCTTGTTTTTATGTGAGCTTCTGTTATGGATGGTGTTCCTTTATTATTTATGCCTTTCCTTTGTGGATGGCTTTTGCTTAGTCACCCTGCTCCTCTGGTGTGCTCATTATTCACACTCTATTTCCTACAGCCCCTCTGCCCTTTCCAATCCTTTTCCCTTAACACTGACTTCTATTTCTACAAGAGGGAGCCCAGATGGGCTTCAGGACCTAATGTGGCTGGGAGATGACCAGCAAGCATCTTTGGGTTTTTAGGAATCATTTTAGACACTGCTTTGTATTAATCGGTTTTCCCTAGGTTATGTTCTGGCAGCAAAAATCTCCAGTGTCAGTGGCTTTCAACAGCAAAGGCACATTCTCGTCCCTGTAGTTGTGGCTCCAGGTGCCGTCGGCACTCTGGATGCAGGCTAAAGAAGAAGCAACTGCACGGGACAGGCTGCTCTCGGGCAGAAGAAAACGGAGCTGATAGGGTTCCCTGTTGGTTCTTAGAACTGGGAAAAGCCACTTCCAGTTGTATTGCATCAGCCAAAGCAAGTCACATGGCCAAGCCTGTGGAGGAGGAAGTACACTCCTCCTAGAGGTGTGTTCTGCAGTCACATGGCATTGCACTGGGAGGTACTGTGATCCTTCATTAGGAAGGGAGTTAGTGATTGGGAACAACGTTGCAGTGGTGTATATGCTTTAAAGCTGGAATTTATCCTGTCAGGTGGACACTGGACAGACCACACTTCCATTCTACCAGTAGTCATATCAGTCGGTAGATAGTCATCAAATAAAAACTTGGCAGTTTTTAATATTATTAATCAGTGAAAACATCCAGTAGCTATTTCATTATCTCTCATGGCTTCAGATGAGGCTTAGACAGTGTTTCTGTGGCACATTTGGGAAACTTTAGGCTGCATCTGTTGCCCAAGTTAGGGATGTGTGGAAGCTGGGTTAACTTTTTTTTTTAGATCACTAGGGAAGCATTTATGGAATAAGATTGCCTGGGAAAATCTTTTCAGTGCTCTGTGCCTTTGTTTCTTCATGTATAAACTTGGAATAACAATAGATCACCCTTATAAGAGGTCTTGAGGATTAAATTAGATATAGATGAGAAGGCATCACATACTTTTTACCTTGTCTTTGAAGTCCTATTTCTGTCCCATTAACTGCCTGAAGCTTTTTTCCACTGTTCTGACCATTACTATACCAAGCTAGAACTGTGTTTGATACATAATAAAAATATTTTGTTTTGTTTTCATGACAATGATAGTGATGACTTCTACCAGTTGGGTATTTGAACCCCTGAAAAACATATTAGGGATTCCAGTACCATCCACTTTAGAGCTGATAGCCAATCAGACTTATGTTTCTAAGTTTAAGGTGTACTTTAAATAAACTAAATCAAAATTAATATAGAAAGTAGTGCTCAGGAGCCTTATTGCAACTATTTGGGGAATTTTGCAATTTCTGAATTCACTTGGATTCTCATGTTCAAAACTATCCCCAAGCTAAGAAAGTCACTTATCTGTTATCTCAAAGCTCTGCCAAATGCTACATGGCTAATGTGGTAACCAGAGCTGTAAATACTTCTACCAATCTTTTCAAAGGAGAGAGAAAGAGTAATGAATGATAACTTCTAAAAGTAAGCAAGGCCACAACTTATCAAATTATGAAAAGGGTTGGTCAGGACTGAACAGTCTTTATCCAAAAGGTGGGATGTGCCCAGCAGCGTGGCTCAGTGGTTGAGTGTCGACCTATGATCCACGAGGTCATGGTTCAATTCCTGGTCAGGGCACATGTCTGGATTGCAGGCTCGAACCCCAGTGTGGGGTGTGCAGGAAGCAGCTGATCAATTTTTCTCTCCTCATTGATGTTTCTATCTCTCCCTTTCCCTTCCTCTCAGAAATAAATAAATAAATAATAAATAAATAAATAAATAAATTTTTAAAAGGTTGGATGTTTTGTATTATAGGAAGTAAGATGATATAATATGAATTCTTGGATGGCTGGATGTGATTCATGAAATTTTTTCTATATGTAAGCTTTTCATATTTAGTAGTAATAATATGATTTTCTTTTGAAATATATGCTTATATTAAAAAGTGAGTCAATTAAAATGTAAGCAAATGATGGGGATAATCTGTGGATAGGGCAAACATCTTGAAGGTGGTATAGGAATGATTTCTAGCAAATGGAGCCACATGTACAAAAGCTTAGAGACAATCCCTCATTCAAAGTGAGAAAAGTAAGCCTGAAAGAAGTTGCTGAATGTAACATATCTAAGAAAGGGTAGATCTGGGCTCCGACCCAGGCCACTGTCTCAAAATTTTTACACACATCCCCTCTTCTCCCTGGTAGGATCAGACCTAAATGGGCAGTCAGACATCCCTCTCACAGTGCAGGACTGCTGCTCCCAACTGCTTGCCTGCCTGTCTGCCTGCCTGATTGCTCCTAACCACTTCTGCCTGCCAGCTTGATCGATCCCTAACTGCTCCCCTGCAGGCCTGATTGTCCCTAATTGCCCTCACTTATTCTATTTATTTATTTATTTATTTATTTATTTATTTATTTATTTTACTTTAAAACAAGAGTAATTCCTTATAATTCAGATTGCTTTTGGGTTAAGAGGTGAGAGTTAATCATGATATGTAGTTAAACTTTTATAATTTTGGAAGAGAGCTTGTGAAATGCTGTAATCCCAATGGTACCTGTCACAGAATCTGTTAAATCCAGAGAAATGAATACTTTGTCTGCTTCAGCTTTTAGAGATGGTAAAGGGAAAACTACTTGATAATCTTAGTCCTCATAAAACATTTTTACTCTGGGCATTCTAGCTTTTGTAAAGTGGAGGAGAGCGGTTGTCTACCCTACATCTCTTAGGAAATATATAGCAGTGTTGCTGAAGGGATTCAGAACTCTCTGGGTATATGGGGTCACTCCTGGTCCTCTCTAACTTTTCATTGTGCAGCTAGGAGGTCCACTCAGCTGTGGATGATAAAAACCAAGCCCAGGGGCAGTTGCTTCTTCATAAGAACATTGTGGTTCATCTTCTTGCACAGAATACCCTCCCTTCCTCCAAAGAATTCCCCCTTCAAATTTTTTATGTGTCCAGGTGCTTTAAGAGCAGAGACTGCTCAACTGCCCTCCCTTTTCCTTCTCCCCCTCTCCCTCAGAATTTAAAGAAAAAATTTGGTTCTCTAACCAATTGCCCTGCCTCAGGTCGGCCTGCATTTTGTGCTCAGAGTCTTCAATGCCTTGTATCTCCAGTGGCCTCTAGGGTTGGCTGACCTTTCTTTTGCAGGGCACAGTTTCTGAGAAATCAGCAGGCCCTGCAGCGTCTTTCTTATGCGGCTATTGATCCCTAACGCTGCCCTTGCTAAACAGCTTGATCAGCCCCAGAATCTGTCAATAACAACAACACTGCTGAACCCTTCCTGCTAAGTCCAGATCCCTCTAAGAGCCACAGGATATCTTTACTCTGTACCTAAGTAGATTTTATTTTCTGTCTTTAACAAGGGTATCCACTAGGTCAGTGGTCGGCAAACTCATTAGTCAACAGAGCCAAATAATCAGTACAATGATTGAAATTTCTTTTGAGGGCCAAATTTTATAAACTTAAACTTCTTCTAACACCACTTCTTCAAAATAGACTTGTCTAGGCCATGGTATTTGGTGGAAGAGCTACATTCAAGGGGCCAAAGAGCTGACTCATCTGACCATACTTGGTTATTATACTCAAATGTCTTCGTATTTTTTAAGCATTAATCAAACAAATTCAGGAAGATCGCCTTTGGCTATATGATTAGAGGGATTCTTAAAAGGTCACCTCAAAGTCTTGAGTACAGCATGCCTGGAATTCCAACATTAGAAAGCCACTCCTTTTATTATATTTACATGAAAAATGCAAAGGCCTTCTTAAAACATAAATCCCCAGAGAGCCTCCTTTCACACCTATATTCTTTTGTTATTTACCTGTTCTTGAAGATTAAAACCTATTGTCTAGCTCTAGCACATTAGTGATTACCTGGTTAAACCTCCTTATGTTAGAGGTGAAGAATCTGAAGCTGAGAAGACAGGATTATCTAGAGTGGGGCCTCCCAGCTCTAGTAATAGAGTCTCCTGCCTCTTAATATTCAAGCTTTATGTATCCTATGGTGTCCTGAGGAGACAACTTTCTTTTAAATGTGTCAGCCTGCATTAAATTATGTGCCTAAAAATATTTCATGTAATGAAATTTGATTAGTGTTTCTCTAGAGTCACTGCAGTTCTAGAGAAAGAGGCAGGCATTGGGTAATTATATATAAAACTCCCTCTTGGATTTAAATTACTTTCAAGATCCAATAGTTACTTTAAAACTAGTGCATAAAGTGATATGTTTAGGTAGCAGATATATGAGAAGCATTAGAAAGATTGGGAGCCACTAAAGATCTATTTGTCAATTTCACTAAGAATGGTGGGATGATGTCAGTCCTTATCCCCACCCACCATCACCAAGTGTAATGGGTATGTCAGGGAATCACAGAAAGAGAATATAAATCAAAGGAAGGAGAGGCACGTTTCTCTGTGATTCACCTCAATCATATCCAAAGAGATTTTGAGTTCTGAGTGTTAATTATATATTTTTATTTCCATCAAATCATTAAAACACTTTTGCTTCTAAAACCCAAGACTGCCTCTTTGATTTCTCTTGAGATGGGTTTCTCATGGGAAATAGCAGTTTTCAGTTTATTATCAACTAGAGGCCTGGTGCACAAAATTTGATCCCGGTAGGATCGGGCCTAAATGGGCAGTCAGACATCCCTCTCACAGTGCAGGACTGCTGGCTCCCAACTGCTTGCCTGCCTGTCTGCCTGCCTGATTGCCCCTAACCACTTCTGCCTGCCAGCCTAATCACCCCCTAACCACTCCCCTGCCAGCTTGATCGATGCCTAACTGCTCCCCTGCAGGCCTGATTGTCCCTAATTGCCCTCCTCTGCTGGCCCGGTCATCTCAACTGCCCTCCCCTACAGACCTGATCAATGCCTAACTGCCTTCCCTGCTGGCCTGATCGTCTACAACTGCCCTCCCCTGCTGTCCATCTTGTGGCAGCCATCTTGTGTTTACACTGGGGTGGCCATCTTTGACCACATGGGGTGGCCATCTCGTGTGTTGGAGTGACAGTCAATTTGCATATTACTCTTTTATTAGATAGGATACATCATAGAGCCACCCTTCCTAGATAGATTATGATGTGCATCACATTCACCTGGGGAGTTTGCCAAAATCATAGGCACCTGGACCCCCTTCAGTTCTACCAGGCAGAATGTGGCAGCATGGCATGGAGCTATGTGTTTTTAAAATTTCTTTATGCTCCTGCATCCACTTTGTGATTTTGACATTCTTCTGTTTGAGACACATGTCAGAAGGATGTAGGAAAGAGGGACACTTACCAGTGCTATGGCTAAGTGTTGGGAGAGCCTCTGTGCCCCCGTTTCTCATTTACACATCTGTAAACATTTCCCGAGCACCTACTAACTATGTGCACAGAATGCTGCTAGGTTTGGGGCTTACACGGATGACTCAAACACAAGTCCTTCCCTGAAGTTGCTCAGAGTTTAGGACAAGTAGCTCTGATGACATCTATTTACAATTCAGAAAGCTCTGGTACTGGAGAGGGGTGGTGGTCAGGGGACGGTTCACAGAGAAAGGGATGTTTGCACAGTTTTGAAAGAGTTGTCATCCTTCTCCAGGCAGATGAGGGAGAAGGGAATACTAGGTGGGGGAATTGCCAAGGCCAAGGCTTGGAGATTGAGATGTGTGGGAGTTTACAACACTTCAAGCCCTTCTCTGGGGCTGAAACACACGGAAAAGGTGTGTAGGAGAAGGAAAGTCTGGGAAAATGGGTGCACTGGCATGAGAAATGTATATTAAAAACAACACCCAGACAATTACAGTGAGGTTATTGACAAGAAAGTAAATTGATTGCATGTGGAGTTGGTGTTTAAATTGGTTACTGGAATTTTCATAAACACTCCATGCACTAACTTCCTCCTCAGCCCTTCTCTCTGATCTCATCTTGTTAAAACACTCTTTCGGCTGCAAGCCCTTTCTGCTTTTTTCCCTAATCTCATCTTTTCTTTTTTTTTAATTTTATTTTTATTTTATTTTTTTATTTCTCGCATGTTCTACATCTGAGGCATTGCCTGAGCCTGCAGTTCCTATGATGTTTAAACCATCTTATTAGAATGTATGTGTCTGGTTCCTTTAATGTTAATTTTAAATTAAGCAGTAATGCCCAAGCTCCAGGGATGAGATGGAAAATGTCGACTCTCTTTTACCAGTCAGACTGGCCTAGGAATGTAACTCAGATTTATTTTAAAGTTGTCGTTTCCTGTTAATGTCAGAACAATGTCATAAAGCTCTCTCTAGATTTTTAACTCATGGCTGCCAGAGTTTGTCTTGATCATTGCTTATTTTGAATTAGCTGCACCAGTAACAACCAAAACAAGGCCTTGGTTTAAGCATTATTACTCTTCCCAACATGCTTTTGCATGCACTTTTGAAAATGGTTTTTGTTGTTTTTTTTTAAAACCAGGAATCCTGTGAATTTTGAAGAATGTTATTGTTGTTTTCCCCAGTGGAATAGGTGAGCAAGCTGAGATCCAGTCTGATGAACAGTTGGCAGTAGTGATTACATTTTTTATGTTTAATAGGAGTAGTATTTGTTGTGATTCTGGCAACAGCAGTCTCTCCTTGCATTCAATAATCTATGATGCCACGACCAAAGCAGAACCTGAAGTGCTGTTGTGGTCTTTGGTGTTCACAATTAAGATCGCCTTTATTTGCACTACTAATTCAGGATCACACCTCCCTAATAGATGTACTGAGCAAGCACTGCGGTGACAAGATAAGTTGCCCTGTTTTGTTCCATATGTCTGTGTTCTAACTCTTCCACAGTTTTAATTGGTTCCCTGCAGAATAACATTTACAAGCATATGGTATGGAAAACGCTGACTGCTTTTGTTATCGTGTATTTCCGCATTGGTGGTGGCCCTGGTTCACTTAGCCTTTAAACGTGATTAGGAGGTGATTTAATGCACTTGATGGTGTACTTTTTCTTCACCTGCCTACTGGGTGTTAAATGCCATTGACGTAGTGCATCCGGTTGCTCGTTCACATTTGGGAAGAAAACTAATTCACAAAAGCTTTCACCATGGGCCTGTGCTGCAGGATGCTGCTCTCTCCTCATCTCATGTGCCGTTGGTTTGCAGAGACACTGGGAGGCTGCCTGCAATCACGCTTCCAAGGAGGATGAGCTGTTGGGAGCCTGAGAGAGCCAAGAGGCAAGTAGAGCTTTCTGGCCTCTTGTTTGGGAGATTTCCCAGCGATCCCTTGAAGAGGGATTACAGATGTGAAATTAGACTCATGGATGGAAGGGGGGACGGCTGTATTTTGGATATTAGGACTACTTTGGGACTTGGGAGGTTTCCTCAGAATGAAATGAAGCTCAATTATTATTTTTTCTGAGATTTCTTACAAGTCTTTCTTCTTTTTTTAACCTTTGCTTTGTGGAAAATTTCAAACACCTACAAACATGGAAAAAATTGCACAGTGACTCTTCAGTAGACCCATGACTTAGTGTATTCCGAGGGCTGCCAAAACAAGGTACCAAAAGATGAGTGGCTTGCCCGGCCAGCATGGCTCAATGATTGAATATCAACCTATGAACCAGGAGTTCATGGTTTGATTCCTGATGAGGGCACATGCCCGGATTGTGGGCTCGATCCCCAGTGGCAGGCATGTAGGAGGCAGCCAGTCAGTGATTTTGTCTCATCATTGGTGGTTCTATTTCTCTATCCCTCTCCTTCCTCTCCGAAATAAAGGCAAATACATTTTTAAAAATTATTTTGTAAATGAGTGGATTAGACACAGAATTTATTGTCTCACAGTTCTGGGGCTCGAAGTCTGAGATCTAAGTGTTCACAGGGCCATACTCCCTCTGGAGGCACTGGGAAAGGTCTATTCCAGGCCTCTCGTAGCTTCTGGGAGACTGAGATGTTCTTTGGTTTATAGATGGCCTTCTCTCGTTATCTTCACCTGGTCTTCCCTCTGTATGTACCTGTGTCCAAATTTCCTCTAAGGACACAGACATATTGGATCAGGGCCCACCTGATGATCTAACCCCAACTGAATTAATTATATCTTCAGCAAACCCATTTCCAAATATAAGGTCACATTCTGAGACACTGGGAGTAAGAATTTCAACATATGAGTTTTGAGGGGCCACATTCAACCCATAACACTTATCTTCAATAACGATCACTGTTTTGCCAATGTTCCATCTGTTTTCATACCATGCATGTACATTCTTGTTTCCTGGGGTATTTGAAAGCAAATCACAGACATCATGCCATTTCACTGGTAAATTCTTCAGTCTGCATTTCTGGCTAATAAGGAGTGTGTGTGTGTGTGTGTGTGTGTGTGTGTGTGTGTGTGTGTTTCCCATCACCCATGTGATCAATGGTGGTTGTTTTTAAATATATTTGTTGTTGTTGATATTATTACAGATATTGTCCATTTTCCCCCTTCTCTCCCCATTCCTCCCAGCCACTACCCACTCCTCCAGGTCTTCACTACCCTATTGCCTGTGTCCATAGGCTATGTATATAAGTTTTTTGGTTTATCTCTTCTTGTCCCCACAACCCCACATTGAGGTATGTCAGTCTGTTCCATGTGCTCAGTAGTTTTTAACTTAAGGAGAAGCATGGAAGGAACAGCAGAGACTCCTGCTACTTCTCAGCCTGGGAAGCTCTCACCCCTCGTCCCTGGAAGAAAGTCACCTCCTCTGAGCAGCCTCCTGACACTTTAGGGCAGCTAGCACCTCTGTCCTCTGTGCCCCACATTGTTTTTCAGTGACCTGTAGCACATGGGTCATCGCACTGCATTTGTCGCAGGTGCAGTAGAAATGAAACCAGACTGGTTTTTGTGCTTCCCTGTTCTCTCTCCTCCCTTATTCTCTAAGAAAGGCTTCCCTTAAAGTTCATGGTAGGGCAAGGAGCTCAGGGAGGGGGAGTTGAGAGAAGGGTTTGAAATGTGCTCCCAAGGAGGCATTGATGGTGGAACTGGCGAGGGGGTTGCTGGAAGTGAGGGTCAGTCCTCCAAAGCATAACTCTTCCAGTTGGCAAGGACTCAGGTCAGTGTGGCATGCTGTCCATTGTTGCTAGGTGGGAGCAAAGAATGGACAACTTCTCAATAGTATGCAGTTGTCTGTGCTAATCGGTATGTTTATTATTTTTGTTTTCTGCTGTGGTATTACCTATAGTGTAAATTTTTTTCAAATTATCATAGTAAACCATAGTTGCCTCATTGGCCCCAAGATAATCAAGAGCTGACCATAATTATATGTGAAATGTATAAAATGGCTGAGGACATAGAGTCAGGTAGGACTGAGCAGAGCCTTGGGGGCACAGGGTTACCAGAAACTCTACACTGCTCTCAGTCCACCCGAAAATAGGGAAGCTGTCAAATGTAAGGTTTTATGATCCCAGTCCTAGGACAGCTACCTCAGGAAGTATCTCTGGACCAGATTTCTTAATTTGGGGAAGATAAAGGATCAATGGGCCAGGATCTTTATAGAGTTGTGTGAAATGATCAGAGAAACTGCATAATCTGTGGCAAAAATTCCACAGTTGGTTTTGGAGTCACCATTCACTTTGTATGGGTGTGAATGATCCTCCTTAGGACACAGCCTGTGGAATGTGAGTGGCGCCCCCTGAGGTACTCTGCCATCACTGTTGTTAACTGGTTAACTTGGGTTTTTCTTTCTCTAGTTAGCTCGGATTTGATGACCAAGCAAGTGAGAGGAGAGGGCCACTAACACATCTGATAGTCCCATTTTTTTTCTTGTGTCCAAACCTACACTTTACTACCAGCACCCTCTTACCACCATACCGAGAAGCTATAACCATCAAGGATTTTTTTTTCATCTTATCACTCCTTTCCACTCTGAGCAACTACATATCTCAAGATATGAGTGAATTAAAAAGTCACTTCTCTCTCTCTCTCTCTCTCTCTCTCTCTCTCTCTCTCTCTCTCTCTCTCTCTCTCTCTCTCTCTCTCTTTCTCTCTCTCTCTCTCTCTCCACACACACACACATACAATGTTGAGGAGTCTTGTTCTCTATTTTTCTTTGGATGAAAATATATATTAAATGTTATCCAAGGGCTCGTGGTTGCTACAGGCTTCTGAAACAGAAACAAACCATCACCACCAACAACAAAAAACTTGGGAGGGTAGCAGAGGGCAGACTTTGATCTGTTTGTTGATACTTTTTAATCAGTTCAAAATCACTGCTAAAATACTATTACCCTTTGGGTCTTCAAAGTGTAGGTTCGCTTCTCTGTTGTTCAGTGAGTAATTGATAAGTATTTCTAATAATACTGTTTGTGTCTATGTTGGTACCTGCAAAGGCTTCACATCTTATCTTAGGCATTATGTCATAGGTAGAAGTCATCAGTCATATGGTAGAAGTGTTAGGTTACTAAGAATTTGGAATTTTCAGAATAGGCACCACAATATTAAGAAATCCATATGTAATATTCTGGATGTTTGGAATTCTAGGCTTCTACTAAGGAAATTACTCAAAAAGAACACTCTCTTAAGGAAAATAAAATGGTAAGAAAACTTGAGTCTTTAATTAAAAGCTTTACATTATTCATCACTGAACATAGCCACAAGCCCAACATGAACAAAGATTTATTTCACAAGATGAGTGCAAATATTTTAAAGCTGATGTCATCCATTTTACAGCTGTTTATTATGGTGAAAGATTTTGGTGGTCTGATGCATTTTTATTATGTTTTGTTACGATTTCCCTAATATTTTTAAACCTTTTTTATTTGTTGGTCTTTAGATATGTATTTTAATTAATAATTGAATATAACACTTATTTAAAAATTAAAATAACAAAATATTCCTTCACTGTAACAGCTTCTTTTTTTTATGTGACAGATTTATTCAAAACAGCAAGGCAGAAAATTTTGTGTAAATGTTCTTTTCAATAATCTATTTAGTTGATTATGCATCTTAAAGTGACAAAATCTGCCGTATTGAGCGGCTATGTTCGGAGACTCCTGGCAATTCTCTCAAACAGAGGAGAGCAGACAAAGGGGAAGTGACTGAGGAATTGAAAACAGGTTATTCTTAGACTCATAAAATCATATTATCCCAAGTTGGAAGGGTCTTGAAGAATCTTCTTGCTTAGAAGACTTGAAGCCCTTTGTTGGGAAAGCTTATCCTTATCAGAAGGTGGTACTCATTTCATATTAATATGTTTAGGCTTTTAAAATATCAGTGGAATATATAGGATTTCTATTTGTACTTATTTCTCTATCTATCCTCATCTATATATTCTGTGCCATATGGCATGTATTTTAATAACATTTATTGAATAACTAACTACTCTGTGCCAAATACTATTTAGTTTGAAAGAATTCACTATTTTATAAAATATTTTGAAAAAGGGGAAAGAGACAGAGAGAGGGGGGGAGGGGAAAGAGAGAGAGGTCACCTAAAAGGTGAGGGTTCTTCTGTCACAGAAAAACACACAGTGCAATAAATAATGGCATCATTAAAAACTGTCATCTTTGCAAAGTACAGTAATTGCTCTGCATATCCCTTGCACATTTCCCCGTGAACCTGCATAAATGCGCCTTGCTGGAAACGCACCTTCTCCTGCTTCCAGCCGCTTATCTGTTCATTACTGTCATGTCGGAGCGGGTTTCAGACATGCCAGGTGTGCAGTGTCACCTGCCTGACGTCCGCTCCAAATTCTGACATTCACACACGTGAGTATTAAAGCAATAGATCTTCCTTATGACAACAAAAAGCTGACTGCAGAAAAGCAAACACTTCTGGGAAAAGTCTTCCGAGCGCATCTGGGCTCATTCCTGGGAGGAGAAAACCTGACTAATTAGCCCAGGCCCTTCCAATCTGAGAGGGAAGAAATAATTACAGCATCGGGAGCAACCTGTGCTTTGGAAGGCGACAGGTTCAGAGGACCTGATCAGAGACAAGGCTCACAATAGGAAGTTCCGGGAGCTTAGTAGAGAGTGATTTTTTTTCCTTCTTCTTTTCCATAAAGACTGATTAAAGAAAAATTAAAATATCTATGAATCATAAACTTCCCAATAAAATTCATATATTTAAATTTAAAAAGTAAATTCCTACAACTTACAATAACTTGAAAGAACAGAAAAATAGCAAGAAAAAAATTAAATGTATTTAATTATTAAAATACTTATCTTCAGAGAAATTTGAGAAGTAGTAATGCAAGCCCAGCTTTCTAGTCTTGTTCTTTTTCCATCTTGAATGATGGTATATTTTGAAGTGTGGTGGGTGGGGTTTTGTCCACCCCAGGGCAGAAGTTCTTTGTCCCAGAGATGCTGCTGTGAGAGGCTCAAACAGGGAGTGTGTAAATGACCCACATGGGAGGACTTTCATCTTATAGGGTTCCTTTGGCCCATATCAATCCACAGTGCAGCCACTGGGTAAAGAGGGTGACTAAACTATTTTAAAAAATAAAATCCTACGTAAGTGTTAATACCCTGTTTCCCCGAAAATAAGTGTCTTATATTAACTTTTGCTCCCAAAGATGCGCTAGGTCTTATTTTCAGGGGATGTCTTATTTTTCCATGAAGAAGAATACGGTACACATTTATTGTTAAATGAAAATAAAGGAAATTTATTACCTGTATACGGTATGGTAGTTGTCAACACAAACCAGACAAACTGTGAATCCTACAGTATCAAGAATTTACTCATTTATTCAATGACAATCATCTTCTGGAACATCATCATAACAATCCAATTCCTGAATTTCCTGGTGAATTTCTTGTGACTCCATTTCTTTCAGAATCAGTGGACCAAATCTCTCATGTTTAGCAATAGCATTCTGAGACAGAGCCTGGGGGGCCTTATTTTCCGGGAGGATGCCTTATATTGCACTCAAAAGGAAACCTGTAAGTAGGTCTTATTTTCGGAGGATGCCTTATTTTCGGGGAAACACAGTAGTAATATCTCTTCCTCTTCATTCCTAGATATACCTCATTCAAGAGGTTGTTCATAGTGAACAACAGTAAACTGGACCAGACCTTAAGAGTATTGTGTAGACATCATAGCAACCCACCAGCACGTGTCTGCACAAAGATGAACACTTTGTTTTTCAGAGGTTCTATGTTCTTAGTACAGGCCTTGGAAATGTGTTAGGAAGGATAGACAAAGACAGGTAAATTGGAAAATTTTAAAGGCCACCATATCTTCTTCTACTTTATGTCTTTTATTCCCAGTTCTTTATAGAAGTTACTATAAAAGTTTTACAGAAACATTTAGTGCATGTCATATAGGTACAGAGAGTCATCCTCAGTTTTCCCATGATTTACAGATAAGAAACAGTTTGTAAAGAAACCTCCATCTCTACCCACCTCTGTTCACAATGCATTTCTTCTTTCTGTAGATGGGGACAGTGAAAAACAGGGAAGCAGGTCTGAGTGCTTTAGTGAATCAAGATTAAAATAAAAATTTGGGGCTATTTCCCCACCTTTCATCAATTACTCTTGACTTACTGCAGCCAGGATAAATGTTTAGACACATGAACATAGGAGTAACATTAGGCTGCCAACATGAAGAGGGAAAAGATGCAATACCACAAAAGTAAAGCAAGGTGAAGGCTCCCCGCCCTTTGTTTTCCTCCAGTAATTTTTCTGATATGAAGTCAACCTGGCAGTCCCTGGAAGTATCGCTGAATTAGCCCTAAATTTTAGTTCCACTGAGAACGTATTCCCTATTTGATGGCATCACAGAAGATTTTGTTTGAATCATGCATCAGGGTGGATGGGGTGGCTTTGGTTGGTCTGAGATGGTTTGTTATTTCTTTGCTATGTGCTGATGGCATTGTGAGCACTGCTATTTCCCTCCACCCCTTTCCTATAAGACAAAGATAAGAAAGAATGTTCGAGAGGGTGTGGTGTGTGTGTGAGGGTTTGTGGGAGAGAATGTAGTAGGAGATAAGGGAGGAGAAAGACGCATGAGGTGGCAAGCAGGTCATTTTCCCATTTTGCTATTCTATTTGCAATTTGGACTTTAGCTGCTTATGAACTCAGAATTTGGGTTCATTTACTACTTTGGTCCATTCTTTCAACAGATATTTAGTTAAATGTTTTTACCAGGTGCAATTCTAAGTGCTGACTTACTTCTACAGGTAGAAACCAAAGACATGCTCTGAGTAGTTACCAAGGGGGTTCATTCAAGAGACTGGGATTTTCATAAAACTCCATGAAAAAGACCTCTCCTCCTAACTGGTTTGGCTCAGTGGATAAAGCGATGGCCTGCAGACTGAAAGGTCCCAGGTTCGATTCCGGTCAAAGGCATGTAACTTGGTTGCAGGCATATCCCCAGTAGGAGGTATGCAGGAGGCGGCTGATCAATGTTTCTCTCTCATTGATGGTTCTAACTCTCTATCCCTCTCCCTTCCTCTCTGTAAAAAATCAATAAAATATCTTTTTAAAAGAAAAAAAGAAAGAAAAAGACCTCCCTTCCGTTCTTTCTTCTCTCCTTACTTCCTCTTCCTTCCCCTTCCTACTCTCTTTCTTTTCTGCCCCTCTTTTCCTTTCTTTTTCCCCCCTCTCTTTCTTTCTTGTAAGTCTTTTTGTTTATTTATCACTGAATTCAGAAACAAATACATCTTGAGAAAATGTATTAAAAAGATTTTTTATTAGCTCATATCAGAAAACCACAGCAAACTTAAAGGATGAGGAAAGTAGGAGTTTGTGTCTTTTCTTCTCTTACTCTGAGGTCCACTACCTCACTTGGGAAATCATTGCTAGGTTTCAACGGGGTGAATCCTAAGGCGTCTTCTAGCTCTAATGTTAAGCAAATCTGAAAAATATAACACCCATAAGTCTCTCTGAAGTACTTGATCTAGCGAAACTCAATCAGTCCCTTTCAAGAACAAAATGCAGATGTATTCTGTGGTTAACAGAAGCCAGATGGCCCATGGGAGCTAATCATGAGTCCCCTTTAAGGCCATGGTTCCCAAAACAGCCACATGATTCTCAGACTCCCCTGCAGACTAGGAATCTGAATACCAGGAGTGGGGCTCAGCAGTGTGCATTACAATAATGCCCTATAGGTGATCCTAGTTCAGTCAGCAAAGCGTGAGTGTCACCCATGTGGGAACCATAGCGTGCTTTTCTTCTGAGAGGCAGGATCCAGGAAGGAAGGAGCAGCCAGGTGCCACTGTGGGGAAAAATACTGGAGTATGTTTTTTCAGGTCATTAGATACTGATCTAACTCATTTGTTTGGTAATAGCAGCTTTGCTTCTATTTTATGGATATTCTATAATTTATTCAACGATCCTTGATTGTTGTACATTGAGGTTGTTTTTTATTTTTATTCTCTCCATTAGAAATACCACTTCAATAAACAATTCTTTGGGATTTTATTACTTATCCATATTTAACAATGGATTTATTTTATTTTTAAATTTAATTTATTTTTAAATTAAAAACCTTTTTTTTCCTTCCAATTACAGTTGGCATGCAATATGATATTAGTTTCAGGTGTATGGCATAGTGGTTAGACATTTATATAACTTAACACAGGGATCCCCATATGTCTAGTACCCACCTGACACCATACATAGTTATTACAATATTATTGACTATATTTCCTATGCGATACTTTGTAAATGCCAATTTGTACTTCTTAATTCCTTCATCTTTTCCACCCAGTCTGCAATGCTCCTCCCATCTGGCCACCATTTGTTCTCCGTATCTATGAGTTTAACAATGGGTTTTTAAATAAGGATAAGAAATTTAGATATATTCACAGTTATTGTGATTTTATTTCTATAGAACAAATTACTAGGAGTGGAATTAAAAGGTTGGATCAGAAAGTGTGAGCATCTGCATTTTAATGGATGCTGTCAAATTATTCCCACATTGGTTGTAGTATCCCTAACTGCTACCTACAGTTTAACTGGGAATGGGTGTTAATACTCTTAATTTTTTGCCAATTTGATAGGCAAAAAAAAACGCAAAAAACATTTTATTGTTGGTCTAGTTTGCATTCCATGACTATTAATGAGATTGGATTTCTTTTCATATATTTATTTTTTTCTCTGATAATTGCCTGCTTATATCCTTTACCAATTATTCCATTGTTTTTTTAAAATCATTACCTAGGAAATTTTCATGTGTTAGGAATATTGCCTTTTTAATGGCAAGCTGGTGAAAATATTAGGCAAATATTATCTCCCACTCTATAGTTTCTCTTTTATCATTCTTTTTGGTGCTGTTGTCTTACCAAATTCCACTGCTTTTAAAGACATTCCTTAATGACACATTTAACAGCACACATTTAATTCAAAGGTGCATTATCATTTTTACATGAAGCTAATTACAAAACAGAGGAATAAGTGCATTCCAGTCAAGAGCTAGGAGACCAGGGCTGTTTTCCACGGCTCTCCTCCAGCAGTCTGGTGAGTACTATTGCAACCTTTTCAGAAAGCAGAGTAAATAGATTGAGGAGAAGATGGCACAGAATGTTCTATTGCTCTCCAGTATTTGAAACGATGTCATCATAAATAATGCATGCTTATTGCATATCTAATGCAACTTATTGAACAAGTTGTTCCATAGATGCCCATGGCCAAAGAACAAAGTAATGCCTACTGTTACGAGGGTTGAAAATGTTAATCACATTTTAACAGTTTATTTATCAAGGAGATTAGGACAAAAAACCTAAAAGATATGAAGAGAAAAATTTATTTAAAAAAATAATATATTCATATGAAGAAAATGGCCTAAAGCACTCATAATAAATCTAAACTAACATTAAAATATTATTTTACTGGTCAAAATGAAAATGCTTAAATACAGTTGAAGGTTTGAAAATCAGGTATTTCTGTGGGCAAAAAAAAAAGTAACTTTCTATAACCCTTCTGGTGAACATCAAAATATGTACATTCTTTGACCCAGAAATGTAAAATTCAGGCATTGACACTGGAGAGATAACTAGGGCTAGACACAAAAATTATCTTTCAAATATTTACTGTGGTTTTATTTAACTAAAAAATTAGGGTAAATTAAATCTAAAATAATAAGATATTGGCTAAATAAATTTGAGTGATCCATATTAAAGAATACTACATATATTAAATGTCATAATTATTAATTTATTTTTTTCAATATTTATTGACCACTTACTCTGTGCAAAGTAATAGCCTGGCAGCTGGGGTCACAAAAGCAAACATATATCACCCCTGGCTCTCACAACATTTATATTTTAGAATTTTGGAAGAACACTTAGAATGTTGTTAAGAAAATGGTTACAAAATATTACATATAATAATAATAGTATTACAAAAGAGAACACATAAAAGTATAGAAAAAGTTGGAAGGAATATATTAAATATTCATGATTAACTTTGGATCTTGAGGGGTTTTTTTTGTCCTTTATGAGTTTCTACATTTTCCAAATGTTTTATGATGAACATATATTATTTTATAAAATAACTAATGTATAAACCTTAGATGTAGATTTCTATGCCCACGTATCAGAGATGTCCTTTCTCGTTTGGTTTTTAAAACTCTTTTATTGCCTTTGATGTTAATCATTTAGTAAAAGAAACTCTTCTAAGCTTTCCATAAAGTTCAGGTATCTCCTAGTGGTTTTAAATTTTGGAATGACTCCAACCTGGAGTTCTGCATTTAAAAAAAACACACCATACATATAGATAGATATAGATATAGATGATATAGATATAGATATAGATATAGATATAGTATATATAGTATATAGATATAGACATATAGACATATAGACATATAGATATAAATATGTATGTATATGTGTATATATATGTATATATATACATATATAAATATATCAACTTACTGAACAAGTTGCATTAGATGTCTGTATGCCCCCTACTGGGGATCAAATCCAAATCCAGGCATATGCTCTGACCAGAATCGGACTGTGACCTCCTGGTTTATAAGTTGACGCTCAACCACTGAGCCACCGGGCTGGGCTGGAGATCTATCTTAGCTTGAGCTTCCATGACAAAATAGCCTAGACTGAGTGGTTTAAACAACAGAAATTTATTTCTCATGGTTCAGGAGTCTGGAAGTCTAAGAGCAGGGTGTCAACATAGTGGGGTTCTGGTGAGAGCTCTCTTCTTGGCTATGGACAGCCTTCTTCTCCATGTGATGTGATCTCACTTGGCAGAGAGAGAGAGGGAAAGAGAGAAAAAGTTCAAGCTGTCCAGCGTGTCTTCCTAAAAGACACGAACCCTGTCTTGAGGGGCACACCCTCATGCCTTCATCTAAATCTAATTATTTCCCACAAACCCCATTTCCAAATACCATCACACTGAGGGGTAGGGCTTTGATATGAATTTTGGTGGTGCACATTTCAGTCCATAGCAAGCACAGTAAAGAGGCACAAACAGTGGAAGATTAAAAGAGGCAGCAGTAAGCCTTGTGGACCTGGGTGTGCATCCATATAAAGCCAGATGAAAAAGACTATAACTCAAGTTTGAAATGGGAAAGTTTGAGAGATTATAAAGACCTATAAAATCATGAAGGACAAACTTCTGGGATGGGACAACTGCATAAGCTAGAAGGAAGTAGTACTTAAATGAGAGATTGAAGAGCCTTACCCAGTTGGTAATAAATGTATGGACCCATTTCCCCCAACAGTGGAATGGCTGGAATATGAGCATCTTTTAGGAATCTATGAAGAATAATCTCTATAGGGCCTTTCCGAAAGCTATGGATTTGGGAGGACCATCCTTTATATTTGGTGCTGTGGAGGGAAAATAATGGTGCTGTTCCCCAAAAGTTGTCTTTTGAGGGTACTTTTAGAAAGAGAACCTTAAAAACAAATTAAGTGCTGTAAGTAAGAACAATTTTGGCTCAAATCATTATAATGATCCAGAAGGTGTAGAGCAACCATATATGAGGTCACTCCTTTTGAAAACACTCTGCTTTCAAGATGGGCAGCAAATGGGTTGTAGGAGAACAGATTCAGCTGAAAAGGCAAAGGAGTGGCTGAGTCCATGTCCAATACTCCAGCTGAAAGAAGCCTGACCTCAAGGGAACTGGGGACCCAGACTGCAAACCAAGAAGGGCCTCGGGCAACAACTGGGTTTACCCTTTGGTTCCCTCATCACCTACCCATGATGGTTTCTTGAATTTGATGGTATAGAAAATGATACAGGTGCACATGATCTGAGCTATATATGTGACTTTGTTCATACTGACTCCCATCCCCCATTTTCCCCAAATGAGAAATCTTTAAAAAGGGCATTTTCCAATATGGCAAAGAGAAGGCTGAGGGGGGGAAGGAGGGATATTGTTGGGATAGTTGGGTGGGCAGTGAGGGAAGAGGTTATAGTCAATATATACCTATCTGCATTGAGTAGGTTTAGTTTTATAATCAGTGAGATAATTAAATTACCATAAAATCATTTGAGTCTCATCATTGAAAGCTTTTTGCCTTTTCTTAATTTGGTGGTTTATAGTCATCTATTATGTCACCAACTAAATTAAGACACTTATGAGAAGATTAAATATAAAATGTCTATGTCCTGAATTTGTAGATTCTGGTAAATGTTTCTCCTTTGATAGCTCTCAAAGTGGCCTTCAGGTCACTTATGATTGTTTAATAATTAATCATGAAAATAAAACAGGATTAGGTGGCCAGTGGGCTAGAGTTTCCTATTTTTCAATATCATGGAGACTAGGAAAACAAAAAGGAACAAGGCACCTATGCTGGTTCCAGAAATTCTATATACACATACCGCACCCCACCCCCCCGCCCCGCCCTAACCACAACTCCCAGCTACCACCCTCCAATACACAGACATGTATCCATGTAATAGTTATCATTAAGCCAGATAGAATGAAGTTTTGGTCATGGAAAAAGATCCATAGTGATTTTGTTAAGTGAAAATAAAAGGAACTTTCTAAAGAACAGGAATAGAAGCAGCCCATTTTTGTGAAGCATGTGTGCATATATATATGTGCATAAATATAAATGTGAAATAACAATATGTTAACAAAGCAGTTGTCATTGTTTTGTTAATGTTGTTGTGTCTGACTTATTCTAATGGCATGTATTTATTTTCTTACCAGAGAAATAAAGAAAAATAAAGAATGAAATACAAAAGTTCCAATTGGTGGGGGAATCCTCGCATCCTAGAAACCTTGTACCGAGTAATAAGCATTTCGTTCTTTAAAAAGCAAAACAAAAAAACTTTCGGTTGATGCCATGTTATTCCCTCCAGCATTCTCTCTCTCTCTCTCTCTGGGTCCCAACCTTTATCCAGGTAATGATAAGATTATAAGAATTTCAGGAGCTCCAATTCTAGAAATCATTTTAAACCCAAAGCCACTATCAAGAGGTGCCTCGTTTGTTTACCAAATGAACAAAGGATGTGACTTCATCCATATCTGGCAGAGCCGGTCAAAGGGTTTTTGTCCTTGCCTTTGGAGGACCAGGTTGCTCTGGGAATCTCCACAGCTCCCTTAGTCCTTGCTGCTAATTGGACTGTGGTTCTTTAGGCATCTCCTCCCACCTGGCTTTGCTGGTGGAGTCAGGACTTTCAGGCACATGAGGAGCCTGTTAGTTTCCTCCTGCCAGACCTCTGAGTCTTCTAACTTAGAATCATGCCAGCCACAGGTGCATGGGGTCTCCTGGGGAGGAAGAGGACTGTTTTCTGAACCACCCACAGCCAGCCTCCAGGAAGGAAGTCCCTTTGTTGATTTGGAGTTACTAAGTCATCAAGGAAGCGCTAGCTCACCAGCCAACTCTCTTCTATGGCTGAGATGATTTGGAGATACCATCCAATAAATTCAAGAAACTTCCTTTTCTCTCGCTTCTTCGTGTGCTGGTTAAGGGTAGGGACTAAGAAAGGTGTCCTGATTTAATTTGTGAGGGAAGAGATTGGCCGACTTCTGTGAGTTTTGTTTACAATGTTTTTAATACAAAATAATTTTCAATAAATTATTTTTGAAAAAATTTTCATAAGGTTTTTAAGAAAAGGATTTAGGGAGAATAGGTATGGAGAGATCATGTATAGCTGTATTGCAAGGGCTTGTTGACTAAAGGTTTATTGTGGCATTTTAGATGTGGAAAGTTATAGGTGGGAGGAGCCTTATTTCTCAAGGGTGGAGTTATGAAAAAGCTGATGGAGGGGCCTGAGCTTTCAGCAGCCTCCTGGAAGCCCTCTTTCTAATCAATTCTGTTTTCTGTGGGTGTGTTTGAGGGTGCTTTTGCCTGAGAAGTGCACTTTTCTTTAATGGGCCATTGAATCCGAATGCTTAGGCATTGTGCTGGCTTTTAAACAGAGATAAGAGTAAACTTCATTAAGAAGTCTCATTTTAGTGATGTATAGAATTACATTTTGAAAGCATATTAAAGTTATGTCTGGGAATACTGGCATGTTCAATATATTTTCTTTTATACATTGTTTGTGAAAAGATTCCGTCCATCTACTTGGAAATGTAGATGACAAAGCAGTAAAGTATCTATTTCAACCCATTACCAGGATTCCGTTGTTTTGGTCTTGCACAGCGCCGTTTTTAGGCATTAGCAATGACTCCTCCTTGGTTCTTGGTGTGCCTGAGACTAGGGAATGAGTGTTTACTTTCCAGATCTATTCACTCCTGGCTAAGAGTTTACAAGGTCACATTTAGAGAATGTACACACTGGGCAGTAGTTATTTGTTGAACATGCTGGCATACTGTCACCTCAGGGCTTTGCACTTGGTATTCCCTTTGCCTGAGGTATCCTTGGGTCCCAGTTCCCTTCAGGTTTTTATTTCACTGTCACCTCAAATATACCTGATCTCAGCACACCAGTTCCCCTCCACTTACCATTCTCTAATTATTTGGTTCATGATCTCCTTGCACTAAATACAAGAGTCATATTGGCTGGGATTTTTGTCTGTTTGATTCACTATTATATCCCTAGGGCTTATTACTGAGCCTGACACAAACTGGTTTTTATTAGGTGAATGTCAGTAATTCATTGAATTGGTAAACTTGTCATATGTCATTTTTCCTTGGACACAATTTGTCTGTTTGTAAATAACCCAGAGCCCAATATGAGCTGTATTAAGGGATATATTATAGATATGAAGAGTGAACATCTGCAAGTCCGTGGAGGGGCCCCCAGACCTGCTGCAAGAGGTATAGAGTGTTGTCGTGTTCGGGAATCTCCTCTGAGTTCTGTTGACCAGTTTTACTGCTACATCTGCAGGTGGGGCCATTGCTACAGTAGACCCAGCACTGCAAAGATCCTTATTCCCTTCCCCGGACACTTGAAATCAGTCTCCAGACTTTTCTGCCTTGTCCCCGTCGTTGTTCTATTCACACTGCCAAGGTTGTTTGTTGGGGGAAGCTTGAAAGTGGGTCGATATTTTCTGGTTCTTGACCCCTCCCCCCCCCAGGTTGAAGAGCCAAATCTTGCGTATTCCTTGAACTTACCTTTTGGGTGAGTCTACACAACTAATTTCATGGTCTATTCCTACAAGCAGGCAGGAGTCAGTCCGAGCCTGGTTACTCTTTATTTCTACTTTGTGCCATCCTCTAATTATGTCTTATCAGTGGTTTTTGGTATCTGAGACTTTTTGAGGTTGAGCCTATCACTTTTAAGGCTTATTGGCAGGCACCAAAGGTTCTAGTTGTGATGTCCCTTCTGTCTGGTCCAACATTCCCAGCCCACGTGAAATTTCTGGTCATGTTTTGGGATTGTGGTATAATCCTAGGAAGGACTCCTTAGAATAAAAGTGGGTTACCTTGGTGAGTAACTCATTAACCCACGGGTACTCATTGGCATGGTCTCTCCATTGGAACTGCTGGTGGGGAAGCAGATAGATCCCTGAGACGTGGGCATCAGGATGGTAATTTTGATGTGGGAAGGTGGTGAGGGGAAGAGAGAGTTGGAGCCTGGAAACTTGCTGCGGGTGGCAGACATGAGCAAATTGCAAGAGAAGATGCCATGACTGTGAGGGAACGTGAGGTGTGGGAAGAAGGGAACTAAGAGGAGGAAGGAGAGAGCATGAAAAGGCAGGCATTTGGCACCAAAAAGAACCCTCCTAGTTTTGCACTAGGCTCTTCTATAGCCTGGCCTACAAGATGATATGAACTTTATTTCTCTTTAAATGAAGGACAAATAAATCCTAATCTTAGAAGATTTCTGAGTTGTAAGAATTGGTCCAAGATGCTCTGGGTTTATAGTCTATTTAGCTCATTTCTTTTTCTGAGTAGTAATTGGTCTGTACTTGGAAATGAATTGATGCATAAGTCTTCTTATTCCCACCCTCCTTCGCCCCAGCCATGTCTTCTTTTATGCAAGTATAGTGTTGAACACAGAGTTGTGCCTACAAATTATCAAATTTATATTAAAAAGCAAATAAGTCAGCTTTGACATAATATTGGTAGGATAAATGTCTGAAGCCTTGCTGTATTCAGAATGCATATTTAACATCCTCTTCTTTCTTCCACCCCATGCTTATTCGTTTTGTAGTCTCTGAGGTCGTTATGGCATTATAGAGTGGATGGTGCAGGGCAGAGCTAGGGTTCACTGAACTGGGTCACAAATTCTGAGAACAACCTTGGCCACATCACAGACTCCGTTGACGTGTACAAAGTGTTGTTAGTCTGCCTTAGAAGATCTGGGAGGAGAAATGAGGTAATGTCTACTCAGACCTTCAAGCTTCTCGGAAGAACAGCATTCTACAGTAATATGATTTCCTAATGCATTTGTTTGTATTGTAATGGAGTATAATTCCATTTACCTAAGTTTCTTTGGATGTCTCTAGAATATCTGACAGTCTTGGTCAGGGAAAGCAGTCCGGTTTTGCAAGTGAGAAGTGGGCCTAGAATAGAACCCTCAAAGGGTACTCAGCCAAATGAGCCAGCTGCAAATCTGTGAGATTAAGGGAAGGAAATTGAGAGAGGAAAATACGGGAGCTAGAGTTGATGGAGATGGGGGAGACAATTGGAATTATCTTCAGAGAGTTTATATCATACTTTTAAATCGTGTTGTTTTACTAAAGATTAATACTTCAATATATTTTAAAATGTGATTATTTTAATCGAGTAGTATTACATATTGCATGACTCATCTGTAATATTGATCCTGCTGTCATTCTCTATATTGGTAGACTATAACTCAGCTTCCTTTAAGATTTACTTTATTATGTTCCTTGGGCTAACCTGATTGTTTAATAACTTGTTCCAACTCTGTTACCCATAGTTCCATACCAATGCTAACAGATTTATAGATTCGTTTTTAAAATACTTGATAAATAACTAAAGAACACTTTACCTTTGTTCTGTAGATATGGGAATAATTAAGTCTTTTTATTGCAATAGTGCTGAGCAAGCTAATTTTTTTATATAATCTTTTTGAGCAGTATTACAATTGAGTTATCTTTCTAGTCAGTCCTAAAACAGAAGTTAAAACAAAAGATGAAAATGAGGAAAGTATATATATCCCTTTGCACTCCAAACCATTCTGGACATTGGCTACCAGCTACTCGACGCTACTTTGCGGTGGACACATGCGTTGAATTAACTCAATTCCCCGTAATCACTAATAAACTGCAATGTCCCCCCTGAGAGGGGACATCCAAGTGATATGCTAGAATTCCGATGTCCCCTGAGAGGGGACAGCGGAGTGCAAAGGGATATGTGTCATCTCTAATATACTATAAAGATGATAAGTTAGGTTACAATTATCATTACTGGACAATTTTGTTGTGACATTTTCTAGAAGTGGTTGGCTCCTTGGCATTTCAAAGCCAGTTATTCAAAAGGAGGTTAACTCTCTATAAAGGAACACTAACTATGGAGTTAACCAGGAAAGACAAGCATATATCTTCTCTTCCAGAGAGGTGATTATATACATTTTTAAACAGCAACTGATTTGTATTTTTAGAGGAATGATACTAATCATATTCCTTTCTTGGGAGCAAGATGGGGAGTGCTACAACTTTTATTTGCTAAATTATAGAGTATAATGCAGAGAGAACATCCTATTACCCAAATGCGACATGAAAAAAGTAAATTCCTACCAAAGTTTGTGTTGTATGCCAGGGATGTATGAAAAAAGGCACTTTGTCAAATTAAGAAGAACATTTTATATAAGAAAATGATGTGAATACTATGGAATTGCTTTTTAGAACAAAATAATCTTTTACCAAGAAATTATGACTCACAGTTACAGTTCATGTGAGCTAGACTGTGAATAATCTTAATAAAACCATTTTTTTTTTTTTTTTTTTTTTTTTTTTTTTTTTTTTTTGTGGAGGAGGTAATCCAGAGGACATAACTATAACTACCGGTTGATCTGTGAGCCAGACCCGGGCAATCAGAGGCCTCTCATGCCTTCTCCTGCCCCACAATGTATGTTCTGCCCACTGTTCCCACAGTGGGAACCTTTTACAAGGATGTAGTCTTGAGATAGTCTCTTGTTGAGACCCTCCATGACTGAACCCAGGGAAGGCCTCTATATAAATGTCTAAGATTCTGGCAGGAGGGTGCAGCGATCTCTTGCCTTGTGGCCACTCAAGTCAAGCTTTGTAAGTTCCCTGGCTCATTAAAACTGCCACCTACAAGCTGGAATGACCTGCCTCTTTCTTTGGTCGCTCTTTGCCCTCTGTGTATGAGGGCCAATTTCTGATTTTATCTGGGGAAACTCCCGAGGTTGTGAGCCAACAGTTGTCTGTTGCTGACAATTTATTAAAATTTGAATGAACATTTCTGAATGTTAACCGTATTGTGCAGTGTTGTGCATGTCTTGGTGTAAAACCTTCATGATAAATTTATGATTTTCTACATAAAATCATATGTACGAGTGAGTATGAGTGTAGCTAAGGCCATACTTAAAAAAAAAAAGATGGAAAAATGTCCTATTTATATTGGTCTGTTGCATGTTAAATTGTGATTATCTTTTTTCATTTATTTCAGAATCGAAGCAAACGCTTGGAGAAGGTCCATGTGGTTATTGGACATAAATCATGTGACTTGGATTCTCTCATTTCTGCCTTCACATATGCTTACTTTCTAGACAAGGTGAGGGAAAAGAAAATTATGCTTTTTAATTTGAATTGTGATGTAAAATTTAAGAACACACATTTTCTGGGAATATAAGAAACCTACTAATTTAAGTTTTCATGTTCTGGTTTATTGTTGCAGAGAACAATGCATTATAACCCATTAACCAATAAATATTTATTGATCACCTACTATGTTAGGCGTTGTTATGATTATTTCTTACCAATTCTCTTCATACAACATTATTTTAATAAGATCAATGTTTTCAAATTGAAAATAAAAAATGTTTTGTGATAGTTAATTAGTTGTATGAGAATTCAGAGAACTAACAATAGTAAGGGTCAGAATGCCTTGTTTTCCTTTATCATCCTTTTTGGAAAGTCTTTCCCTTGGAAGTAGAAAAATATGTGCAGAATAACCTGCATGAACACTACATGAAGCACAGAGCTCACTGTCTGAAATTTTCAGTAACAGAGATATTACATATCACATCTATATTGTTGTGGCCTTTTAGCCCTGACTGTGTACAACAAGGCCATTCTCAGTGAGAATCTCCCCTGAGTGAGAATCTTTGTACTCTGTAAAGTCGTCTCTAAGGGTGAAAAAGGCCTTTCAATAAGTTGTTGTAAATTTTCCATTCCCTAAAATTCATTAGCCCATGGTAATGCATTCTCTCAAAGCTGAAAAAGGTGCATTCTGAATATTTTGGTGCTATTTGCAATTTCACACAATTTTTAATTTTATGGAGTACATTAGATTTTTTATTCCCATTTTATATGGATCCTTGACTCTTAGATTATGCACAGTCAATCTAAGTGATTTAATTCACATGAAACCCAGTCTTCCAGGATGAGCTGAGGTGGCAAGAATGGCTTTAGGGCAGCAGCTGACCAAACTGCTAGGTCAGGTACCCTGATTTCTGCATACGGGCTTTATAGCAAATTTATCTTTAAAAAAAATTTTTTTTCCTTAAAATTTGTTGAACCTTACAAGGTAGATTAATTGGTATGCGGAGATAAGTGTGCCTGTGACAAGGCATGCATATTAAACACTTATCTTATTAACTGGATTTTTGGTTCCTAGGGAAAAAAAATGCCTGTCTCAATAACATAGAATTGACTGAATCAGACTGACATTTAGACTGATAGTGGCATGGATTCTTAAGGAAATCATATACTAGTTATACCACTTTTCAGTCCACAGGCCGATGCTCTTATCCACTGGGCCAAACCAGTTAGTTACTCCAACTTTTCTTGAGTAATTGAAGGACTTAACTATTCTGAGCTTGGATTTTTTGCAGATAAACAATGGGCTGGAACTGAGTGACAGGCATCCCATGGAGATGGGACATGCATGGCTTTCTGTGTCACCACAGTCCTCACCTGCCCTATTTCAGTCATCCTAAGTTTCTGCTGATTCCATAAAGAGGTGTGAATTTATATCCCATGAAGAGCAGAATGTATACATTTTTTAAAAAAATATAAGAGACAAAATATTTTAAATAAGGCATGAGAATTTTAATGTAGGGTGAAAAACATTAGGGGCCTCTTATGGATAAAGCTCTGCTAATGGTGTTTAGGTAAAGTTGGTTATGAAGGTCAAATGGCTTAATGAGGCCAAAGGACCTTTGTACCCTTCACTGGTGGAACTCAGCTTGAGAAAATGTGGATGTACTCTTTCCTCCTGCCATTGTCAGAAAATGAACTCTTTTCTCCGTAGGTCAGTCCCCCGGGGGTTCTCTGTTTGCCAGTGCTGAACACACCCAGGGCTGAGTTCAGCTACTTCACCGAGACAAGGTTTATTCTGGAAGAGCTAAACATCTCTGAATCATCCCACATCTTCCGAGATGAAATTAACCTGCATCAGCTGAACGATGAAGGAAAGTTATCTATGACACTCATTGGCAACAACGTGCTGACGAGGTGAGGCTCTGGAGGTCTGGTCTTTTCAGGAAGGCTCTTCTGGGCAAAGTATCACCTCGTTCACCATTTTTGTGGTTCAGGGAAATGTGAAAGGTAGAGGACATTCAGAGGAAAGGAAATATTTTTTTCTTCTTTTATGGCAAAATCTGGGATATGCCAATTTTCTGTTTTTACTTTGGCATTTCAAACATAATGACGTCTTTGAGTGAAAAGTTCTTGTAAAATTGACCAAAATTATAATTTTAAACCACTTCAAACACTTGTTGTAGCAAGGCAACTCTCGTGTGTATTGATGCTGCAGATGGGTAAGAAAGAAAAGTAGAAATTAAACACTAAATAAAATGAGAGTTTCTTAAGAAAGAAATCTCAGTAGTGAAATGAAAATTTATGTAGATGGGCTATGAACATCATTTGTTCATTGGCTCATCACTCATAGCATTATTATACTTTAAGAGCAGGATAGACATATATATATATATATATATTTTTTTTTTAAGTTCATGTCATTTGAACTCTATTTCATGGACAAAAACCTTTTCATCTAGGGTTGCAAATGACCTACCCAAGGTACCACATGCAGTTAATAGAGGAGTTTTGATGAAAACTTGGGTTTTCTTCCTCCTTCAATAAGTACAATACTTAAGAATTGCTAACTAATATAAGAATCTAAAGGGTATGTAAAGAGTAATAAGACAAATTACTCAAGGACCTTACAACCAAATACAAAGATTCCTTTGATAAGCTTTCTAGTGCTACTACATGAAGAATCAGAGTTAAACATCTGAGTGGTTTTAGATGTTGGGATTTTTTTTTTGCATACTTTTCCAATTTGCTAATTATTGATGACATTAACCAGTGGATATTGACTTTAGTATACATAAAATAAAAGCATGTACAATATCTAATTTTTTAACCTTTTTTAGAAAGCATATTTCGTTAATATATTGTAATGTTAGGTATGCAGTTATAAAATGTTTTCACAATAATTCCCCATGATGTTTGAAACACAAAGTTCTTTTGACTAATATTTATCTATCAGTTATTGATAACTGACTGAGAGGTATTGGTAGGTTATTTGACTGACTTCTTTTATCTGTATTCAGAATGATCACATGCTTTACTAAATTTATGTTAACCTTTCAGACCAACAAATGCAAGTAGATATTTAAAAAAAAAAAAACAGTTGAAAAATTCCAAAGGGCTGAGCTATGAAAAATATGTATTAGTTGAAATCTTTAGAAGAGTTTTGTTACCAATTAAAATTGAAAAACTTTGCTTGTTTTGAGACTGAAGTTGTGAACTCTGGCTTTGAGATAGTTTATGAAATAGAGTGCTTTCTGAGAATAGAGCTCTTCACTTCCTTCATTACTACTCATTTGGCTTTGGCACAAGAGAGAATAAAGTTAGTTTTATCCAGATTTTTCTTCAGAAGTAAATAAACTCATGGTATTTTTTTCTCCAGCACTATGACTGGATATGCAAATGTTGGAACCAGATTGTCAGAGTCTAAATCCAATCCAATCTACTTACATACAGGCTTTCTGGCCTTGGACAAATTTCTTAACCTCTTCATTCCCCTGTCTCCCTATTTGTAAAGTGGAAATTTTAATAAAATCCATTTCATAGGATCATTTTATAGTATAAAATGTGATAATACTTTGAAAGTATTTATAACAGTATCTGACCCATAGTGGAAGCTCAACAAATTTAGCAATTATTATTATTATTATTATTATTATTATCTAGTAGCAAAGTGAAAGAGGAGTACAAAGGTGTGAAGGCACTCTAAGAATTTTGGGGGACATAATTAGTTAACATGAAATGTGAAAACACATAGAATAAGGTTCTTCTGAGTCATATGCACTTACTTATAGTTTTGGCTATTGAGAGGAAATCATTTGTGTGGGAGAAGACATTAAGTAATTTCCCAAAGTAAGAAAACATGCCATATTTCTTTCTCTTCCTCTCCTCCATTTGCTTTCCAGTGAGGACAAAGCTTTAGAATCGGCTGTTGTCAAAGTCATTAGTCCAGTTGAGCAGAGCAATGCTGGGCTTGGGTTCGGTGAGTCTTTCTCCTCCCTCGTGGTGAAAGAGATTCTCCAGGAGGCTCCTGAGCTCATCACTGAGCAGCTGGCTCATCTCCTCAGAGGTGAGATGACTCTTTCTATTAAATACTGGAAGGCTTAATGGAGTGTCTCTCGACTTGCTCATGCAGAAAGAGTGCGATCCATTCTTGGGTTAACAATCCCTTTAAAGACCACGGGAAGCTTCATCAGAGAGGCAGGGAGTAAAGAGTTTGTTAAAGAGTAGCATTATATAGAATATTAAAAATGTGCATTTAAAAATAGGCATGACGGATCTTTGCTGTTTCGAGGCTAGAATATTAAATGGAACTCCCGCACCTCTGTTGGGGAGCTGGAAGCGCTCCTCTCATCCTTTCACAGCTCCCAGAGGTGTTTCTTGCCCCACAGTGTGAATATAGGCCAGACTTCCACGTCCTCATTGAATATCTGCTAACGCTGATACGTGCTTGGTTTATATAATACTGTTTGGATGGCAAACTGTATCTTTCATTTTGGCAACATTGTGCAAGATGGACTTTTACAGTCAAATTGTCACTTCTTTCTCCCCGTCTTGTAATGTATTTCCCTTGTTACTCAGCCTGCGTCAGGCACTCTGGTCTGCAGTCATCAAGTGCTCCCTAATCTCTATTTTATCTCCATGGAGCCCACTGCTTCCCAAACGTGATTTCCAAGCTGGAAGCTGTCAGCTGATTTTGGTGCCACAACCATTCCATGTTGCCTCACTTAGGACAGTTTGGGGTTTTGATATTGGTTTTTTCTTTCTTGAACATGGCAGACATAGATTTTTTCCCCCCCAGACGTATTTAACCCAATAAAGTAAAAACGAGTGATGAACAGGCTGAAAGAATTTAAAAAGGAAGAAGACCTAGAAAATGTTGACTCAACTCTTATTCTTTTTATAAGTCTCAATTTTTATTATTCGATTGAACAAAGAATAACATTTTAATAATATAATCAGAACAAACAACAATAGGAAAAAGAAAATAAAAACTGCACATTGTTGATTGCAAGTGTAAACAAAACAATAAAAAGAGTAAAATAGCTAGTTCTGTAAGTTAAATGCCTACACACAGTTTTGAATAAACACCATATGTACCAATATTTAAGTTTTGCACCCAATATTTGTACTAATGCATACCAATATTTAAATTATGTAAAACACATAGTTTCTAATGTGATCATTGAACTTGTTTCTTTTAAAATATCTAATATAGATTGAATTAATGACAGTGTCACTCATAAGGATAATGTTGTTTTAGATATATATATATATTATTAATATATATATATTATTAATTTTCCACAGAGAGGAAGGGAGAGGGATAGAGAGCTAGAAACATTGATGAGAGAGAAACATCGACCAGCTACCTCCTGCACATCCCCTACCAGGATTGAACCTGGGACCTTTCAGTCTGCAGACTGACACTCTATCCACTGAGCCAAACCGGTTTCAGCAATGTTGTGTTTTAATAAGATACATAGTGGAGAAACCAGCTCACAGAGGCATATTAGTGGGGGTGGGACAAGATACTTGAAAGCAATATCAGCACATTCAGGATATTACTTTAATTTTTATGCGGAATTAAGCAAGTAAAGTTATATTCTCGAGTCATCTTTGATCCTTCATAAGTTGATTCAGGTCTTTTAAAGTCTTGTCTTCACTTTCTCTGTCTCTACCACAATTTGGAAGGAAAAAAAGTTTGAGTCATAAAGTTCCTGTAAATGTTTTAGAACTAATGGCCCTGGTAAACCCATTTAAAATATTTTTCTGGCTAATGGCATCTGTAAAATGCTCTATGGGAAACTGTGCCTTCAACTAAACTAAGCAAGCAGAAATCATTTATCTCTGTGGCAGAGCAGAAGGAAAATAAAGGTAATTGGGGATCTCAGTCAAGAGGGAAGTGGATTGATATTTTGTTTGCAAACTAAGAAGGTTTGGCTTACTGTTCAAAAAATACATGTATTATTTAGTAGGAAAGAATTGTAGTCAATGAGCGGTTCATCTTCATGGTTTTCTACAGATAGTAAAATTGACAGTCAAACTGTAACACATTGGTACAAAGGTGATCTTGTTGTTGTTGTTGCTGCTGCTGCTGATAATATTCAGATGCAAGGAATTAAAAGGAATACAGACCCCTTTGTTAGTGGCCATGGCTTTGGTTAGCCAAGCTACCAAGAATTAAAGCTGAGGTAAAGGACTTTGGCTTTTATCTTCAGAGGTTTTTTCATAGGGTTGGGCTTAAAGTGGGGCTAGGAAGCAGCCAGTCTAATGGAATCACTTCATTGTCACTCAGAAACTGGGATGTGGGAAGTGAAGTGCCTCTGCCTATGAAGACTGCCAATACTGATACTGTGATGAGAGTCAGAGCCACTGGAGCCTGGGAGGAGGAGACAGAGGTGGCATATGTGAATAGAAAGCAGGCTCTGGAGACCTTTTGCCAAGATGGGCAGGAGTGCACGTGTGTGCTGTGTATGTGGAGGGGAGAGGAGATGTCACTGAATCGTCTTGCCCAGAAGGAACTAACAGATGGTGATCCAAGGAGTGTGACTTTATTTTTTATTATTTTATTTTATTTTTAACATATTTTATTGATTTTTTACAGAGAGGAAGGGGTGGGGGGACAAAGAGTTAGAAATATCGATGAGAGAGAAACATCTATCAGCTGCCTCCTGCACAACTGGGGATGTACCCACAGCCAAGGTACATGCCCTTGATCAGAATCGAATCTGGGACCCTTCAGTCTGCAGGCCAACGCTCTATCCACTGAGCTAAACTGGTGAGGGTAGAAGTGTGACTTTAAAGAGGTAACTCAACTTTTCATAAGGGCAATGGGCAATTTTTAAAAAGTACTGAATTTTAAATATAAGAAAGAAATCAAGTTAAATTTTTCATTATTCACTAAACTCAAACCTAGATTTCATATTTTTCCAGTCATGTGCTAACTCTAAACCTAAAGGGAGGTGTGTTTTTTTTTTATGTGCCTATAAATAATTCTAGCAATCCTTATTTTTTTATAAAAAGTTCTCTTTCTAAAGTGTTTCTCTGTAAATAGCTACGATATTATTTTGTATTTTGGGGCGATCAAAATGATCATTAATTTGACACACATTTCTAGAACCTGTCTTTATGCGTTCTTCCAGGTCTTGAAGGAATGCACCATTTCTGTGCACACCCTTCCCCTAAAGAACTTGGAAAAATGTCTACTTCCAGATGTTGTGAGACTAGATATGGATGGCTGACTTGGAAGAGTCTTTAAAAAGCTTCATAGTTAGAACTCTGTAGGGAATATATTATTGTGAGCTTTGTACCCCCAAAATCTGAATTTGCTAAGAACTAAATAATCAGTTGGGTTGCTGGTTACCTTTCATTCCCAGGGTCAGATCTGAGAACACACCATACAGAGGCACACGGGTGTGCTATGAAGGGCCAAGATATTGATCCTCTCCATCCTTGGAGAGCGCCCTAAGTCTGCCCCTTAGCCTCTTATGCTGAAAGGAATATGCATTTTTCAATATCTATCATCTGTCCATTTACTTATTTCATTATTCATTTCCTCTCTTCTTACATAGAATATTTTTTAAATATATTTTATTGATTTTTTTTGTTTACAGAGAGGAAGGAAGAGGAATAGAGAGTTAGAAACATCGATGAGAGAGAAACATCAATCAGCTGCCTCCTGCATACTCCCTACTGGGGATGTGCTCGCAACCAAGGTACATGCCCTTGACAGGAATCGAACCTGGGACTCTTCAGTTCTCAGGCCAACGCTCCATCCACTAAGTCAAACCAGTTAGGCTCCATAGAATATTTGAAGTTATTTATACAAATATAAAACAACAATAACAACAACAAAGTCACCATCAGGGAACAAAACCATGTAGAGAAAGGAATGAGATCAAGATATAGTTTTAAAAAATGAAGGAGTGAATAATTTTCAGTTTTAAACTCTGGATATGAGATTTCTGGAATCAATGAAAATGTAGAAATGTTGCAATATTTGCATTATTACTAAAACACACATACTAGAACTTCATTTAAAAAAAGTCTAGCCGGGACCGGTTTGGCTCAATGGATAGAGCGTCGGCTTGGGGACTGAAGGGTCCCGGGTTCGATTCCGGTCAAGGGCATGTACCTTGGTTGCGGGCATATCCCCAGTAGGGGGTGTGCAAGAGGCAGCTGATCGAAGACTCTCTCTCATCGATGTTTCTAACTCTCTATCTCTCTCTCTCCCTTTCTCTCTGTATAAAAATCAATAAAATATATTTTTAACAAAATAAATAAATAAATAAAATAAAATAAAAAAAGTCTAAATCGCAAGTGTTTTTTCCTTATATCTATCTTTTTGAAAAAACAAAACAAAAAACAAACAAAACAACAACACTTAATAAGGTCATAGACATCCTCCAACATACTATATACCGGTAATAGCAGTTTGCATGGGAACTGAATACAATATGTCAGATACTTCCCCGTCTCAGTTGTCTATGAGAATGTGCTCATTCACATGAGATCATAAACGACCCTGGTTTTTGGAAATGTCTATTCACTTCTTCACCCCCTCTCTATCTCTGTTTTTGCTGTTGTGGTTTTCTTTGTTCTTTGCTTTCTTTCTCCTCCCTTCCTTTCTTTGTCATCCCTTCCTCTCCCAACTCTTCTCCCTTGTACTGTCTGCTTCCAAGATCTGTATCATTTTCAGACAAGCTGCAGCTTGAACTATCTAAAAATCAAATTACATAGTCATGGTGGCCTAACATTGATATTTGGTTATGCCTGGGGTTTGTGCCCAAAGCAAACAATTACTGTAAACCCTCCAGACTCCTCAATCCATATTCTTTTATTTCCCCAGAGATGTGTACTAGAGGACTGTTGCCAAATTTGAGGAACATTAAATTGCTGAATCATCCCATTGTGTGTGTGTGTGTGTGTGTGTGTGTGTGTGATTGTGTGTGTGTGTGTGTGTGTGTGTGTGTGTGTGTGAGGAACCAGCTGGCAATGATGGGATTTCAGCCCTTTACCAGGCATATTTCCATTAAGACAACACTTTCCTCAAAAAATTTTCACATGTATTTGTATAAGACCTTGACAAAGCCTCAATATGAACTGTGAAACAATAGCAATTGTTCTTAGCACAGGATGTAGAAATTGTTTCTTTGATTTTTAGGAAACAATTTCTCTCCTTTCTATTGGCAGCTCCATTTGAACTTTAATAAAGAATAGTTCCTTGCTATTTTAGTAGCCTGGACTAACAGCTTCAAAAAGGTCCTTTTAAGGAGGTCAAATAGGAAAGGAAGAGGGCCAGCTTTTTTTTTTTTTTCCCCTCTTGCCCAAAGAGTGAATCATCCCTCTCCTGAAATGGTTCAGAGTCCAGGGGAATTACATTGCTTGTTTTGCTTAGGAAGAAGAAAGGCCTATATTGGGGGTAGGGGAAAGAAATTATTTTTTCAGCAAAATATAAAACCAGAACAATTCTCCAACCTCAGAGCATCTTCTGTCATACAAAAATGAGCCTTATTAAATTTAAACATTTAAAACTTATAAGATTATTAAGCACTGAATAATATGTTCATTTTTCATCCCCTTTCAGCCAAAAATGTAAGCTACGTTGTATTTTCTACATTTTTCTCCTTCCTCTTTCCCTCCCTCTATTATTCATTCTTTAATGTTTTTGCTTTGGCATGAAAAAAGTCTATCCCAGGTGTAACAAGAATCAGATTTAAGTCCCTTCTTTTCTGCTAAGAGTTCATTCTGCAGAATATGTTTTTTACTGGTGAATGTTTTCCCCAAACAACTTCTGGCTTCGTTAGATCATGTTTAATATTTATGTATTGCAATTGCTTTTGGCAAGTGGTCCTTCACTTCTGCATTCTTTCAACAAAGACTATTGCAGGTTACTTTTTCCTAATGGAATGAAATGCTTGTTACTATTTTATAATAATTGCTTTCTCTGTTGCTTGTTGTTCTTTCTCCCAGACCGATGAATAGCTGGGATGCTTTTGGGCACAGTGTATGGGTTTAAGTAGTTCTTGAGTTGTGCAGAATTTGCTGGAGGTTAAATAAAAAGCAAGTTTAAATTTGTAGAGGTGCCTTTGGCTACCGCATATTCTGATACTGATAGGCAGTTAAGTATGTAGTTGAATGGGTCTCTAATGTGAAGAAGAAAAGTTTCTATAGATGAGTCTCTTGGATAAATTTGGGCCATTGTTTTTCTTATGCAGTAGAAACATCTCGGAGTGTGGTGACTATCTTTTTGATGCTCGTTATTTTTCTCCATCTGTGTCAGTACATCATCTCCTTTCTAATTGTCAAGTCACATTTCATCACCAACCAGAGTCGATCTCTTTTCATTGGATTATTCTGTAGGACTCTGTTTAGTGCAATATCTCTTAGATTAACTTCTGGGTATCCCTTTTCTATAGTATGTATTTTAAAAATTAAGATCCTCAAATAAAAAAATATATTGCGTTATTGGTTTGATTGTAAGCCAGGCACATTTTTTAATTCCTAAGCACCTTATATTTTGGTGCTATTACAGTTTTTTAATATTTAAATTTGATTTTCAAGTTGATATTGTTTATAGAATTACATATTTTGTATTATTATACTTATATCCAACATGCTAAATTTACTTACTATTTTACGCTTATCTGTAGATTTTTTTATTTTTATTTTTTATGGACACAAACATATCATCTGTTAGGAAAGATGTATTTATTCCTTACCCCCACCCCCTACCCCTTTACTTACATTCGCTTTACATCTTTTTAAAAAAATGTATTTTTATTGATTTTTTACAGAGAGGAAGGGAGAGAGATAGAGAGCTAGAAACGTCGATGAGAGAGAAACATCGACCAGCTGCCTCTTGCACACCCCCTACCAGGGATATGCCCGCAACCAACGTACATGCCCTTGACTGGAATCGAACCTGGGACTTTTCAGTCCTCAGACCGATGCTCTACCGCTGAGCCAAACCGGTTTCAGCCGCTTTACATCTTTTGCTTGCCTTACTGCTCTGGCTAGAATTCACAGTGCCTACTGAATGGAAATAGTCATCACAGGCATCCTTTTCTCATCTAGCCCAATCGCCCCCAACTGACCTCCCCTGACATCCTGGTCGCCCCCAACTGCCCTCCCCTGTTGGCCTCATCGCCCCTAACTGACCTCCCCCCCAGCCATCTTGTGGTGGCCATCTTGTGACGACGTGAGGGCATGAGGACAACCTAGGCTTTTATTAGTATAGATTTATGTTGTGATTCTTTTACCATGAGTTATTTGGAAATGCATTGTTTAATTTTCAAAGACTTGGAAGTTTTCTAGGTTTTGTTTTATTATGATTTTCAGACTGTTTGTGTGCTGGTCACGGAATATAACTGATTGCAATGCTTTGAAATTTGTTAATATTTGATTTATTTGATTTATGACTCAACAGATGGTCAATTTGAATAAATGTTTCATTTGTCATTGTTGATAGCAATGTTCAATATATGTGAATTAAGTCAAATGTGTTGCTCATGTTGCTCAAATATTCTACATCTTTATATACTTTTTCTACTGGTTCTTAGAGTTGGTAAGACAATTGTGTTAAAATTTCCCACAGTGACTGCATATTAATCTTTCTTCATCCTGTTTTGTCAATTTTTGCTTTACATATTTAAAAGCTAGGTTATTAGTGAATATAAATGTTGTATTAAAAACCTGGATGAAGAAAGGGGACTTTCTCCTTCCAGTATAGTCTTACTGCAGTTGAAATGCAATGCAAAAGCTTTATTCTGCCTGGACTTGGTATACTTTAACTTAAGAAATAAATAATGCAGGACGAGAGAGACAGAGAGAGGGGGGGGGGGAGAGAGAGATTGTTTCAGTGAGGAAAGAAGAGTGAGAGAGAGATAGAAACATCAATGATGAGAAAGAATCATTGATTGACTGCTTCCTGCATGCCCCACACTGGGGACTGAGCCCACAACTTGGGCATGTGCCCAACCAGGAATCAAACTGTGACCTCTTGGTTCATAGGCCAATGTCCAACCATTGAGCCATGCCAGCTGGGCTTACCATTAACTTTTATTCTGAAATGATGTAAAACCAACATTGACCATTTTTATGTATTTGTGTGGGGTGGGGAGAAGCTATATATTTTGTTCCTTTATCCATAAAACTCTGTGTCATAGAGCATGCTATGGTCAGTTAAGTTGTAGAGATTAATATCTGGTGAAAATCAGAGAGGGCAGATGGTAACCGATGGGTTTTCTAAAAATCACTTCTTGAATCCTACATTGTGGAGGCCCCTACTCCAGCCAGAAACCAGAAGTGAAAGCAGAGGTGGAAGGGCCAGCAAACACTGCTTTTCCTGGCCACTTCCTGGCTTGGGCGGAACGTTTAAGGCTGTTTTATTCCTGCCTTTTAGGTAGCATCCTTTTCAAGCACATGACCATGGAATCCGAGAAGATCTCAGAGAAGCAGGAGGAAATTCTTTCCATCCTGGAAGAAAAGTTCCCTAGCTTACCTCCCAGAGAGGACATCATCACAGTGCTGCAGGAGAGCCACGCGGGGGCTCAGGGTGAGTGACCGTCTCGGCTCTGCCGCGGCTCTGAGCAGGGCTGCTGTGTGGGGTGGAGTGCTGCCAGGCCCCAGAAGGTGAATTTGACTCCGCCTGCACTTTGCTCCCTGTTGCTCACACTTATGGACGATTTTCAGGCACCTGGTGTCAGCTCACCTGGGAGCAGGCAGCCTGCAGGCAGCCTGTCCTCTGAGGCCTTCGTGTCTGGGTGTGTGGTTAATTCACATGTCTCATGCCCGCCCCAGATGATGACATGAAATCTCCAACCTGAGCAATGTCAAACACAATGAGATTTTGTAAATCAGTTAATTTTAGAAAATAAAATAAAAGAGAAGACAGCCGAATAGATAGACTTGTTCTCCAATTTAGGCTTCCTCAGTACAGTGGATCCCCTGGATCAGTTGTTTTATAATAATAATAATAATAATAATAATAATAATAATAATAAATAAAAAATAGCAACAATCCATTGAGTGCCTAAGATACGTAAGGTTCTGATGGCATAACTGCTTGAATTCCTCACTGAGTCTGTGCGACAACCCTGCCAGATCCTGTTATTATCTCCAGTTTCTAGGTGAGAATATTGGAGCAGAGAGAGGCGTCATTGCTTTTGCATCACACACACCTGCCTGGTGGCCAGGCCCGGATTTATACCCAGACAACCTACATTTCAGGTGCAAAGCTTTCTCCATTAGTTTGGAATCGCCCAGGGGCAGGGCCTGAGGCAATGCAGTTTATCAGAGATGTGACCCCAGAGAACACTGATAGGGGGTGGCGTTAGCTCCATGGGCAATCAGGCCTTCATCCAACTAGGGAAAGAGTATAAACTTGCACCTCAGTGTTATCCCAAGTGAGCAAGCGCAGTGGTGTGCTGGAACTTGTTCACAGGAGCTCCAGGAGCTGATGGTTAGTTTCAGGGGTTTTGTGAGTTGGTCATTCTTAGGTTGGCAGCAATGACAGCATTCTCTGTAGACGTATTGACACCAGAGAAATTGACACTACCTGTACCACAGATCAATTTTTGTTGCTGATTATTTAACATTTACCAATATACCACTGGGATATTGATGGCCACTCAGATCCTGGGGCTGTCCATTCCCCCAGAGCAGCCTCTAGTGGCCAGAGTAGGCCCTCAGGAAAGGAGAGGCAGGTGCTACTGGTTGAGTGTCAAGTTGGGCTCACAGCAATGGCAAGTGTGGGTGGGGCCCTGTGGGTTCCACACTCTTCGTTACAAATGCACATGTGTGATGATACGGTATGTATAGCTGCACGATGGTGTGTATTTCATCATTCATCTTTAAAACTAGGCCAAACTTTTAAGTGTTTATAAACATGGTCGATAAATCATTTCATACTGCAGTATGATAGAGTGCGGCCTTTCAATCTTCGAGTCAAAGAAACATATTTAGTGCCTGTTTCCCAGACTGCTGTGATTGGTTGCGTTCTAAACTGGGAGGAAGGCAAGTGATCGGCTCTGGTGTCTTCATGCGTCTGGGAAGGGTGTATGTGCTTTGCTGGGTTTTCTGAGGGGTCTTCCTCCCAAGAGAATAGTTCTAGTCAGACAGAATAACCGAGGGCGAGGTTATTCAATGTCAAGCCAGACCCTTTCCTGTGTTTTGGCCACAGACTTCATGGAAACACATTGGTCAGCCAACCACAACTATGCAGTCCGGATAATTTCACCACTCCAGATTTCTCCTATAGTTTAAGTAATTCAGTATCTCCTATGTCAGAGCCTATTACAAGGGTTACCAAGTTAATTATGACAGTTTTATGGGTCACATTTATAAAGTGCATTTTTAATAAAATCATACTAGAAAACCTGGGGCTCAATTAAATGCATCCAAAAAGCAAATCATTGCCTTGTTAGGTATTATTTGGCCAGATTGCCAAGTAATGGGTATGATAGGATAGGTTTTGTTTGCCCACTTCCTTCCATTGCACCTTCTGCCCTTGTGTGCTCTGGGCTCCCTGGAGATTATTGCCTTCTGCTTGGGTTTGGTAAATGGGAAGAATTAGTAAGAGGCAGGGTGTGCGGGTCTCCGGAAGAAAAGAGGCTGTCTTATTCCTCCCGGCTCCCTTTCTGATTTGACGCCCCTCCTCTGCAGGTCCAGATCTCACTTCCTTTGCCAGCCTCTGGGCTCTCACCATGGTTATCCTCTCTTTCAGTCCTGTCTACAGCTCTATAAGTGTCCTACCATTAAATAGTCTTCTTTTGGCTTATGAGTGGTGAATTCTTTTACCTGCTGGGATCCTAAATGATGCAAATATTGTCACTAAAGTGATGTTTGCCTTAGTGTGTGTGTGTGTGTGTGTGTGTGTGTGTGTGTGTGTGTGTTATTAGTGGGGAAATATTGCATTATTAGTGGGGAAATATTGAAATTAACAGGATAAATAATTTAATTATTCCTTGAAATTACTAGGGGGAAAAAAGTTCCACAATTTAACATACTATTTTCCCTTCTCATCCACAGGTTTAAGTATTGAACAAATAATGTTGAAGGACCTAAAAGAACTGACAGATGGAGAAATAAAGGTGGCCATCAGTACCGTGAACATGACCCTGGAGGTAAGGGAGAGAATGCTTTCTGGCAATGATGGAATTTCCATGATGGCATCAGAACACCTGGGGTACAGGGCTCCCCACCACTTAAGTCAGTGTTCTGCTTTTGCTGTGAATACTTCTTTGCAATCGGTTTGATTAGAAATGCAGGTTATTATTTTGGGTGAAAACACTGTACTAAGTTGTTGAATGCTGTTGATTCATCTCAGTAAAACAATACCTCACATATGCACATGAGTATAACCTGTTTGATAGCAATGATTATACACTTGGTTGGATTCACTTCTGGTTTGCTTTTTGTTCTGTGTGCCACCCTGCATTGTTCATAGAACTTTTCTAAGAAAATAAGCTGTCCTTCAGCCTTTGTAAGCTGATTGGGTACATATCATTTTGGTAACCAATGGTGACATTTCAAGTATTAATAAGACCCTCCTTTTAGTCCCTTCAATGAGTGACTCAGAGTGAATGCTACTCTAATCTTTGTGTGCTTCCTTGGTAAATTATCCTTTATCTACTATGGGGATTTTCAATGGCTTGTGTGTTAATCTTAATTAACCTCACTAATGGGAATTATATTTTACAGAGGCACGCTGGTGCTATGCAGAACTTTGTGTATTTCTTTATATTGTTACTAGAGCAGCGTTTTTCAACCGCTGTTCCGCGGCACACTAGTGTGCCGCGAGATGTTGCCTGGTGTGCCGTAGGTGCAGACAAGACAAGAATTTTATAATTTTTCACTATTTTGTTTACTTAATATTTCATAATAAAGTAATTATAAAATACTTTCTTTGTGTTTATTTGATTCCTATTCAAGAGAATTACTTTATATATAGTCAATATAGGCACAGAGTTAAATTTTTTAACATTTTCTAATGGTGGTGTGCCTCGTGATTTTTTTCATGAAACAAGTGTGCCTTTGCCCAAAAAAGGTTGAAAAACACTGTACTAGAGGTCCGATGCACTAAATTCATGCAAGAGTAGGCCTTCCTTCCCTCCCAGCAGCCGGCACCGGCTTCCCTCTGGCACAGGGGACCCGAGCTTCCCTCTCAGCCCCGGCTTTGTCTGGAAGGTTGTCTGGTCTAATTAGCATATTACACTTTTATTATTATAGATATTGCCTTGATCAAGCTACCCACCTCTGACTGAGGCACTGAGCTCTCAAGTTGTATAGAGATAAAAAACTGCAACAAAGAAATTTGTCTTTTGGTTTTAATTGTATGTTGCTGTTCTTTTATTTTTTTTTGTAATGATAACAGTGACTGTATCAATATGTATATTTCTAGGGTATAGCACGCATGCATATGGTGTCCACACCTCAGAAAATCCAAGAGCAAACCAGGTGGTTTTTTTTGTGTTGTTTTTTTCTGTGATTTCTTTAATGTATTCCTTATTGATTGATATTATAATTCAGCTCTTGGATCCACATGCGTACAAAGAGGCAACTGCTGTCACTTAAGATGATCAGGCATGGTGGTTATGTAGTGTCTCATAGTTTATAGAACACATTCTCATTGTATGTAGAAACTCAGCAGTTTCTATGGACTTACAAACTGATCAGTGCTTCATATAATTAGATGTTGATATAACTCAAAACAAGAAATACATGCAATTTGGGATGTAGTAACTAGATAATCACCTTCAATTAGAAATCTGTTTTGTGTCTAAAAGTCCAAGGAAAACGTGGATCTTGCAAGGGTCAGTAGCTCTGAAAATCATTTCTCCGAGTTCAAGCCTTAGGGTTTTCTTTCTCTTTCCTGTCTCCCTTCATTTAATAGTATCTTATTAGGTTTTAAATGCCTTGTTTGGAATTTCATTCTAAATTAACATAGAACATCTTGTAATTGCTTAGGAAACTGTCTGTAGTTAGCAAAGCACTTGAAGGCTATTAGCATTACAGACTTACCGGCGCTTAAATGTACCTTCATTTATATTACAGGGGTATACAAATGGCTTTGTCAGACATGTTAAACTGTAAATGTTTAGCAAGCTGAAAAAGTGATAAAATGATCATCTTACTCTTGACATAATTTACATAGAGGCTCAGTAATTAATCAGGCTGGTTAAGTACATCTTAGAAGTGCTGTATGATATTCTGGGAAGATGGAGGACATTTGTACATAGAAAGGGGGCACACAGATTAAATTCTAATCAGCCGAATGGGAACTTTTCACGTGTGCAGAATGGGGATATTAAAGATGACTGAGAGACAGCAAAGGAGCTCAGTAACCTTCTGTATCTTCTCTGAAAGATAAAATGCCCATGGTTTATTAAATCTGTCAGTTAGAAAAATCCCCAAGTTCAGGGTAGAGTTTGGTTTTCCCAGCAGCTTAGCCTGAGGAGCAGTGCCATTCCCCAGTTCCTACTCCTACTTGACTGTATTTCAACATTCCTTTCCCATTCCTGGGTCCTCACTTTTTTTAAAATAGTGACAGAATCAGCACTATTTTATTTTGTGTGTTTTGGAACAGCTGTCGAATTGCCCTTTAGCTCTAGATATATTCTCAAAAAAAATAGTTTTAATTCCTATGATTTTATAAATCTCACTTGTTCTACAAAGTATGGTCAAGACCATGTTACTTCATGATGATGCTTATAAATTCTTCATTTTTTTATAACCACCCTCTGAACTCTTGCAATGTTTAGTCTAACTGGCCAACTTGGGACTTACTAGTATACTGTACTATCTCTTTCATTAATTTGGGCTTGTTTCAGATATTAATTATAGTTAGACAGTATTTTAAGTGAATTGAGGATAATGAATGATCTTTTGAGTTCTAGCTCCCTTTAATTTCCTGGCCCAGTGCTGGGAACATAGTAGGTATTTAGTACATATTGGTGTCTGAAATTTGTTCCTTTGATATTTAATTTTTATTTCCTTTTGAATTTAAATAGCTAGAAACACAAAGCCACCTAGCTGTGCATCTAAGTCAATCCTCTTTGTTGCTTCCCGATTCATTTTTTCCAGATAATTATGGCTGAAGGCTGACATACAACAAGTGAAGTATGGCCCACATATTTGTAGAAAGTACTGCTCAGCCAGCTGTCCCAAAACACAAATAGTTAGCTGTTGTCATGAGAAGCAATCAACTGGAGGTCCTGTGGTATGTCAGGGAAATGAGAAAGAAGATTCCTTACATTGTCAGCGGTCCTTTGCAATGCTGCAATTCCACAGTTGTACATGCCATGGCCTTTACTTGTCTAGTGACCCCAGTTAATTTTCTTGGGTAGAAATATTGAGAAAATTAGAAGGATTTGTGTCCTTGCAACATACACAGCATGTTCTTCAGATTGAAGTATTGGTTTGGGAGGTAGAAATCACTGCCTTTGACAGATGGTTGACTCTGGCCCTCTGTGTTAAAGGGAGAAAGCTATTAAACCCTTTGTCTCTTATTTTTATTGTAGCATAGATCACAAATGATAGTTGTAATCTAATCAAGGTTATAGAAGTTAATGGAAGCCCTATCATAGAAAGGACATAATTATAATAATACTGAGTTTCAATGCTTTGCTCAATATATGAAGTCAGAATGAATGTGACATTGAGGAGCAATGAATAAAAAATGGCTTTATCAGAAACATGGCGGAGGAAGGGTATAGCCTTTCTTACAGACAGGACTTGGAAGTGAGGACCAAGGAAAAGACACTATAGTCTCATTTCACATGGCCTCTGCCCAGGTCATTCTGAGTCTGACTATAGCACACACCACATATTGGACTCCATTTCAGTGATTATCTTTGTACCTGATCCTTTGTGCCCTTTTCATTGCTTGCTAGTTTATTTATCAAAAGAGAAACACAGGTGGGTTTCATTCTGTTTCAGTCCTTCATTTTAGTGGTGGAACCATTATAGAAAAAAAAAGTTGCCAAAAACAAAATCCATTTAAAAAGAAAACTAGAAAGTATAAACATTAAAAATAATAAAGCCTTAATCAGAATAAAAAAGGAAGATGAGAGTTTATGGATATTAATGCACATGCTTAACTGGAACATATTTGGCCTTTATTGTTTGCCAACAGATTGAAGTGGTGATTGTACATCCTACTTTACTCCCTAGTAAAGTAGTATATTAAGATCTAAGGGGGCTAGGGGACTGGAGAGCAAGGAAGTAGGATGAGTCAATGATTTGACTCATGCACAAAAAAATCAGTGGGGAATGAAATATGGTAGCAATCATACTTAGGTAAAAACTGCTGTTTGAATTTTAACCTTGCTATCTGACTTCGACCTTCGATTACTTGCTTAAACAATAGGGTAGTTACAGGAGATTGACTCCCACTGACTCAGTAGCTTCAGGGGTAGAAACTATAGATAACCTTTAGAGATTAACCTCTGAGTTCTGCTTTTATATTATGGGCAAGATAAGGCCACATTCCAATGTTCCCAGCCTTTAGAATTTAGGACTAAGGGAAATTCCTGTGTTTGAAGCTTTAGAAGGGATTGCCTACCCCTGGATCAGTGCAGTCCTGTGGGGCCCACCTGCATGTGGTGCTCCTGCGGGCCGTCCTGGCCAGTTTTTCAATAAACCCTTGCCTGCTTTTTTAATCAATTAAAAAAAAAAAAGATCTAAGGGGAAGAGAAAAATCTTTCTATTTGAATGAGGTACCACTGAAGAAACTAAGGATGTACCTGGTTCCCTTGTGAACACCAAATTGTATTATGCCTCCTTGAAGCATCTCCTGAAGGGCTTTTAGACATTAGCATCCTTCCTCAGAAAGAACAATAACCAGGTAATGACTTGACCCCTTATTATTTTGCTCAATCACATTATGATGTATTCCTGCATACACACTGTACCAGTCTGCTCAGGCTGCCAAAACAAAGCACCACACAGACTGGGAGACTTACATAGAAATTTATTGTCTGACAGTTCAGGAGGCTAGAGGTTTAAGATGGCAGGATTGGTTCCTTCTGGAGGCTCTGGAAGAGAGGACATCTGTTCCATGCCTCTCCCTACCTCCTGGCTGTTTGCTTGCAATCTTTGATGGTCCTTGGCTGGTGAAATCATTATACACATCTTCCACCTTCATCTTCACTTCATCCCTATGCATGCCTCTGTGTCCAAATGACCCCCTTTTACACAGATACCATTTTGGATGAGGACCTACCCGAATGACCTCATCTTAACTGTTATGTCTGCATTGACCCTATTTCCAAATATGGTCACATTTTTTAGGTGCTGGAGGTTAGGACCTCAGTATCTTTAATATAGAAATTCAACCCATAACATATACTATCGATAAAAGTAGTCATTTTCCAGACAGCTGAAAAGAATAAAACTATCTGAATGAACCTGTTGCCTGCTAAGCACATCTTATCTATTGCTACCATGTGGTTTTATTTCAAACCAATTCCTCTAAATGTTGTCTCCTTTATCCCGTCTGTTTTCTCTCTACGGCTTTTCTGTGCTCTCAGCCCAGGGCCTCCTCATGACCAGACACTGTCATTTGAAACCTGGAACAGAGCACATGAGCTGCATTCTGGTACAGTGACTCACACTGCTAGCGCATTCTGCCCTGCAGAGGTTCCAGCCAGGCTGCACCCTGGAACACTGCAGAGGGAAAAATACAGCATTTCCTCCTAGCCCTCAGAGCGCAGGCCGGAATGAATTCCTGAGGTCTCTGTCACACTCCTCCCTGACCAAAGGGAACATTGACTCAGGCCACAGTGAAGCATCACTGGACTCTTATGATTTAAGAGTGAGAAATTCAGTGTACTAATTTTAAGCACTAAATGTGATTTCTCATTGTCTGAGCTCTGATTTTTTTTTTTTAAGAGTTCAGGATGAAAGTACCTGAGTATTTACCTATATTATTTTGTCATAGAATGCATAGACACATTTTGGGGAAGCACATATTATTTTTGATTAGCATATTCTTCAAAACACCAAATGTTTACACTGAAGATAATTTTTAAAGCCAACTGGCTAACCAACAGAAATATACACAACCTCTCCTCCAGGTTCTTAATTAAATGGCTCCATTTCTTTTTTTGGTCCAGGTCTGCCAATTGCTCCTTGTTAAGAAGGAGTGAACATTTGATGATGTGTGCTCACTGTGTATTAGACAGTAGAGTAAGGACTTGTAAACATTATCTCATTTAATCCTCCAGCAACCCTGTGAGGAAGAGGTACTATGATTAACTATGCATTGGTTAAAATAGCTCTAGCTGCTGTAACAGATAAATCTCAAATCTCAGACACTCAACAGAGGAGTTGTCCATATTTTGTCCATGTAGCAATCCAATTTGGTGTTCCTGGTTTGGTGGCCAGAAATTATTCAGAGACTATCTTCAACCTGTAGCTCCTAGATTGCATGCGGACATCTCTGTCCTCTCAGCTGTGATGAAAATGAGCTTGGAGGGCCCAAGGTGGGAAGTTCTTATGTGTCCAGTTTGAAAATAGTATCGATCTCTTTGGCTCACATTTCATTGGCTCAGGTACACGGTCGCATCTAACTGTTCTTCTAGCCATACTTCTCTTTAAATGGCCACTTATGTCCCTAAATGATAAAAAATGCCTCAGTACAGCTTTTCTAGCTCTCATTTTGCAGCAGGAATATGACACGTGCTGATCTAGAGTTTAGAAATCATTATCCATTGTGCAATCTTTGGCATAGAGTAGTGTCCTGGTCCTCTCTCCTTCTCTCTGAAACACTGAAAAAAAAAACGAAAAAAAAAACATTGACGTGGAAAGGGTGAAAAGGGGAAGTAAGTATAGACAATGCAGAGCCTGCTCCAGGCATAAATTCTCTTCAGAGTCCAGAAATCCCCACTGACCTCTCTGGAGAACGGTGCAGTGGGAATGAGGGAATGAGATCAGGTGTGATGATGACATGGCCTTGTCTGGAGCCTGTGGGGGCTTTAAGTGACACTAGCCTAGACATGCCTGTTTGACTCTGTGCATAGGAAGAAAGCTGTGGGAGAAGCTGCATGACATTGTTTGAAGCTCATATGTGGTTCATTGGTAGTTAATGAACAGGGTAAAGTCCGTGTTCCATTTCATGGTCTTTTACTTGTTCATATCTAGTGGAGAAGGACTTTGTGTGATTTAGATTTATATGCAAATGTGGGTGTGTATTACTCATTACCATTTCCCCTTTTCATTAGGTCCCCACCCCAACATGCTTGTGCAACTGCTTTCACACCAAGGCCATGGAATAGAACAGAGCTGTAATACCCTGACCTGGGGGTTTGAGGTCCTGATGTGTTGAGTCTAATTTGCTTCCTCCTCACTGCCTCCTCCTCCTCCTCAACATAAATGGGTGTTCCAGTTAGGTACTGCTGTGTGGCAAGCCATCCTCAGAACCCAGAGGCTGAAAACAGATAAGTAGCTCTTATAGTTCTGTAGATTTATTGGGTTCAACTGGTTCTCACATTGTTGCAGTCAGATGGTGACCCACTATGAGTTCAGTGGGGACTGTCACCTGGCTTGGGTTTCTCATAGCATGATACTTAGGTTCCCAGAGTTAGGGATGAGGAAGAGAGGGAGGGAGGAATGAAGAGAGGGAAAGAGACAGAGAGAGAGAGAGAGAGAGAGAGAGAGAGAGAGAGAGAGAGAGAGAGAGAGAGAGAAACAAGAGTGGACTTTGTAAGAGACTCTGGTGGAAGCTGCACTTCTTGTGACCTAATGTAAAATGTCTTGGAATATCACCTCCATCATATTCTATTGTTCATGCCATCTCTAAGGTCAGCACAGACTGATGATAAAGGGCAGGCAGCAGTGGTATGTTGGGGAATGTTTAACGTTGAGAGCTCTCTTAGCAGGGGGGTGGGGGGAGTGGAAATTAACTAATTTGTCTTTCTATATCCATGTATCTGATATAAAGGATATATAGCACACAATTTACAAAGAATTTCCTCTTTAAATTACATATAATCAATTGAATCTCACAGAATGAATTACCGTATTTTTCGGACCATAAGACGCTCCGGACCATAAGACGCACCAGTTTTTAGAGAAGGGAAATGAAGAAAAAAAGATTCTGAAACAAATAGTGTCCTAAAATATTTTATGTGCATTAAAACCCAACATCACAGTCATAAACACATGTAATCAACCCTGTAAAGTAAACAGCAGCATTTAGAACCATTTTAGAGCCGGGCAAGCACACAGAGACCACACAGAGCCGGGCAAGTAAAAAAACTTTTTTTTTAAAGTATATGTGTAGGCTATATTTGGACCATAAGACGCAGGGACTTTTCCCCCCCACTTCTGGGGGGGGGGGAAAGTGCGTCTTATGGTCCGAAAAATACGGTAGTTTATTTTTGTGCAACTCTTGGTTGCCTTGATGGAAAAGTATTGTTTCCACAATAATGCAGCTGATATTTTTATTTTCTATAACGAGAAAGTGAAACCAAGATTTTTAATCTGAACTTCGCCTATTTGTCAACAACATGCTTTCTTTGCTGAATAGTTTTCCAATACTAGAAGAACATGTCCTCAGGAGTTTTGGGGACGCTTTTTGTGCTATTCACAGTGTGATGGCTAGAATCACAATCCACTTTAAGTTTAGCCTGCATAATTAACCTTTTCTCCATTGCCTGCCTAAGTCTAGACAAGGTAAATTTTCTTGATAAAGAGCTAGACAGTAAATATTTTAGACTTTGTGGACAAGAAGGCAAAATGGAGGATTTTATGTAGGAATGTAAAATAACAACTCTCTGAAAGTGCTTGGCTCATGGGCTATACTCAGACACGCAGAGTGCTGAGTGTGGCCAGTGGGCAGTCATTTGCCAACACCTGCACTAAACAATCAACAAAGCAATGAAGCAGGCTTTCATATGTAGTGTTTCCAATTTCCATGGTGCAAATCCATACCGTTACCATGGCCAAGTTCAAGGTGCCAATGTGATATCTCAAAACGGGGTTGGTAGTTGTTGGTAACATTCTGTTAAGAGACTAGATTTAAGATTTACTTACACACACACACACATACACACACACACACACACACACACACACACACACAGGAGAAAAAAAGTCACGATGAAATATACTACAGTTTTATTCATCAAAAGTCAGATTGGGAAGAGATGTGCAGAAACAGTGCGCCGGAGACTCAGACTCCAGTCCTGGAAGCCTTGTCTTCCCCATGCTATGTCTCTCCCATTCAGCTGGGCTCACAGAGCTGGGTGTCTCTGGGAATGAGTCTTGGATTATCACCTTTCTCCTGTGCTCCAGCCATCCTGGGTGGGACCAGTGAGTTCTGATAACGCTCTTTGGGCCACATCGTTTTTAATATTCTTTCTTCCCTTGGTAGGTTTGCCCAGTTTCTCCCTTTTCAGTTTGCCCATCTGCTGCTTTCAGAAGCTCTGCTCCATTTTTCACTGTCACTTCTCCTACCTGGGCAGCACCACACTTCCTCTGGTAACTTTATAGTGCACATTTGTTATTAAACAGCCAATAAAAAAAACCTTTCCATATATCATCTCCTCTTTGATGCTGTATTTCTGGTACCTGTGCTGCCCTATTTGGGGACCTCTCCTTGCCGTTCACCGTTACCTTTGGGGAAATGGGCATATTATTAGAAGGCATTTTGAATCAATTCACGTATTGCTGCATTTTATAGAAATAAATATTGTACATTTGTAGACCTTCAAAAACAATCAGAAGGCAATCCTGTTTTACTGAAATCATTTAGGAGGAGGAAGTAAGCTGACCCTTTCCTTATTAAGGAAATCAGGTGTCAATGCCCACCTTTCTGAGAAGTAAGCTCCATGGTGTTGGTAGAATTCAATCCTCTCTTGTTATTGCCCTTTAATAAATGTTGCTATTTGGAAAGTGAATAGGTAAGCTTTCCTTCTATCATTTTATTCTATTCTGGGTGTTTTTTTTTTATCATCTCATGAGATGACAAAGAAACCAGAAAACAGCCTATTAAGTTAATTCATTCTCAACTTCAGCACTGCTGAGGGAATTAAGAAATAGCATTTCACAAAATATATCTGTACAGTCAGAACTTTCTTCAGAGTACACTATCGAATTCTCCTCTGCATCTTTCTTTATGAGAAGGGAACCCCTCAGGACATAGTGCTATGCTAGAATGACTGCTCTTTCACTCTGTGAATACATTTTGTAAGTGTACTATAATGTCATTTTGATGGCTTAATTTCTGGAAGGATTTGGCTAATTACATTTTTTAGGAATGTGGTCAGACCGGTCTTAACTGCATGGTGTTACTTTTATAGCAACTGTTGCTTACCTATTTTCTCATTTATTTTTCTCTCTCTCCTGCTTTCAGAGTTATTCTGCTGTTTTGGAGACCTGACCTTGGTTTAAATTAGTTTGTCTGTAATGTCTGAGATGCAATATTTTAATAGTTAATTACTACATCGGATCAACTTGTCATAGAAAAGCAGGCTGTGAAGCAAAAGGAGAATTGTTCCCTTTGCTTGTGACACAAGAAACATCTGCAAAACAAAAACAGTGGATTGCAACTGTTTTAGTCCATCTTCCCCATCTTTGTAGGTAAAAGCTGAATTGGTTCCCTAAGTAACAAGGATTTGTTGTGTGTTTTTTTTACACACTGAAATGAAATCATAAGTTTATACCAAATAGCCGATGGCAATTCGAAAAAATGAAAAAGACTCGAACAAAGAAATAATTTAGGATAGTTACTTTCTATTACAGAATAGCCATCTTTTTTTGTTGTTTGTTAATCAATGGTGATTGCTAAGGTTGGCTGTGCTGAGCCTGTTTGGAGAGGAGTGGATTATTATAGGTTGGTGGTGTCGCCTAGTGGTGGAAAAAGGAAAAGGGTTAAGTGCTAAACTGTGATATGGTAACAGTCTTTTCTTATTTCTTCAAAAGATTAATTTAATGCTCACTGTACTTAAGGATGGCACTAGCGTCCATACCCTGAATAATTCCAATGAAAAATTAATATGATAGTAGCCAACATTCATTGATTGTTTACTATGTACCACATATTTTCTTATTTTCTCAGTGAACCTTCATGGCTACCCTTTGAAATAGGTCTATGATTATTTTTATCCTATGAATGAATGGTAAAAGACTCTTCCAGAAAAGGTAGAATATGACATTAGATATTTGAGGCTTTGTTTTGCCTTCAACATTTTAGACTACTATTTTTTTTAGACTAGTATTTTTTTTCATTATTCCAATATGAAACCTAATTTTCAGTTTCTTCACATATGCTCTTGCCAAGCTCTCCCACTCTGTAAAAACCTGTGAGTGACTCCCCATTGTTCTGGCCTTTAAGGGTGATATATGTATTTCAGAGAGTGGAAAGGAAAAGGAGAGAGAGAAACATCAAATGTGAGAAAGAATCATTAATCTGCTGTCTCCTACACGTCCCCTTACTGGGCATCGAGCCCATAAACTAGGCGTGTGCCCTGACCAGGAATTGAACTGTGACCTCCTGGTTCATGGGTCGATGCTCAAGCATTGAGCCACACCAGCTGTGTTAGGATGCTTTCTTTTTATCACAAACCAGTCATCTTGTACCTACCTGTGCAAACAATGACACTTCCAATCTATATTACATTCATTAACATCACCAGCTTAGCTTACAGCCCATCAGATTGGATGTGTATTTGGCACAGCAGGGTTAAAGAGGAGAGTGTGAGTGCATGCACTGATTTCATCCATCTATTTAATTTACCCATTCAAAATTATTTCAGTCCTCCCTCAATTTAGGAATGATAATAATTCTAATAGGTTTAATAGGCCAATACAGGATACCAGAATTCTGACTCAATGGATTTGGGGTGGGGCTTGATTAAGAGCAAGGGAGCATCAGTCCCTCACATTGACCTGGATAGTGGGTTCTGGAAGACCCGCTCAGAGGGACTCATATGTGCCCTTTTCAAGTTTGGGTACACAGTGTGCTCGCTTGTGTTTCACTCCAAGCTAGAAACTCTAAGGAAATGTACTGACTGGCTGTGTTGACAGTGGGGGCACAGAACAGGGGGCTGTGTGGAGTAGCCTTCTCTCCAAGAAAATTGTCAGAATAGTGGGTGGAGGAAGGAATACTTATAATAAACCCGATCTAGCTATGGGCAAGGGAGGGCCAGTGTGCATTTTTCAGAGATCCTGCCTACAGGGCTGACTTGAAATGAAAACAAAGCAGATCTCCACTGCATGTAGTAGGAGGCAGGCCCAGTTTCCTCTGGGTTAGGGAATTAAAGAATAGAAATGGATTTCAACTGTCCAGGAGCACAGGGAAGATAGGCGATGGGAGGTCCGACAGATCCACTCAAAGCCCATGAAAGTAGCCCACCTTTGAGAGCAGGAGCTCTAACAAAATTTAGGAATTTCAGAAAGTAACAGTGAAGGAATAACTTTCCTACTCCTTAGACTTCATCTTACTTCCCTGTGCTCCAACCCCACTGGAGTTAAGAACTAGAGTTAGGAGATTAATGAGGAGTAGAACTGGGGAAAGAATGAAGAGGAGATCACAACTCCTCCCACCCCTACCCACCACTCCATAACAGATTGCAATTTTGACTATTCAGTTGAGACTACATCTTGTGAATTGAAATTATTTTTAAAAGCTTTGTTACCTAAAGATGTCCCAAAAAATCATGGGCTTTGCCTGATTTTTTTTGCACAGGATCAGGCAAGAACTAGCCCCACAGCATGATACCACAATTGCTCCTTATGAGTCCTGCCTATTCTGTATCCTATATAATAAAAGGGTAATATGCAAATTGACCCTAATGGTGGAATGACTGGTTGCTATGATGTGCACTGACCACCAGGAAGCAAATGCTCAATGCAAGAGCTGCCCCTGGTGGTCACTGCACTCCCACAGAGGGAGCTCTGCTCAGCTACAAGCTGGGCTGATGGCTGTGAGTGCAGTGGAGGTGGCAGGAGGCTCTCCCGCCTCCTTGGCAGTGCTAAGGATGTCTGACTGCAGCTTAGGCAGGTGAACATGCTTCAAGGGCTCCCAGCCTGCCAGAGAGATGTCTGACTGCCCGCTTAGGCCTGATCCCCCAGGGAGCAGGCCTAAACAGGCCAGGGGACATCCCCTGAGGGGTCCTAGATTGTGAGAGGGCACAGGCCAGGCTGAGGGACCCCCTGAGTACATGAATTTTTGTGCACTGGCCCTCTAGTATATCTATAGAAAACCATGAGTCACTGTTTCCTCTAAAGTAAGGAAGGTGGTCTTGTCCCTTCCCTTATTCCATACATTCCTCCCTGCCAGGTATTTGTTTCTTTGGGAATTAATTCTTCTTCTTTAAAAAATATTTTTTATTGATTTGAGAGAGGAAATGATATGGAAAGAGAGATAGAAACATCAATGATGAGAAAGAATCATTGATTGGTTGCTTCATGCACGCCCCACATTGGGGATCTAGCCCTTAACTGGGAATCAAACTGTGACCTTTTGGTTCATAGATTGATGCTCAACCACTAAGGTATACCAGGCAGATGCAAATTCTTTCTTCTTAAGAACCTTCTCAATTTTAACTACATGAAAATCTGTTGGAAGTTAGATGGAGAAGGCATTGAGGGAGGGAGCAAACAATGTGTTTTGCTCTCTTCCTCTCTTCTCAGGAAAGCCCTATGCCTACAACATTTTGGTGTTGAACCTGAAATGAAGTAATTTTAAACTGAACCATATTTTATAGAAAAGTGTCAGTGTCAGCATGAATATTAAAAGCTATTATGTCCTGGACCAAGTTTAAACACATTATATAAAGGGGGAAAAAGCTTTCTTTTTTGAAAGAGCAAGAACGCTGTATTAGAACTTTCCACTCACTAGTATGTGTATTTTTGTAGCAAATTTCAAGTACAATAGGCTTTCTCTTGTGTGTTTAATTAAGGCTTATTTACAGGTTTGAACTTTGGATATTCACCCATTGCTCGACATTGGTTTTTTTATATTTGCAAACTTGCTTCCATTTTATATCCCTTCATGTGTTGGGCAGCAATATGGTACATGGATTTGTTTTTGTTGCTAAAGAAAGCAAGTAAACATGTTAACATTTAATCTTCCAGTAATGGAATCAGAAACAAAACAAAAAAAATATCAGCAACTTACAATGCTGTTCGGAGATATTTTTCCGCTGCCTGTTGTGAGAAGTTAGGGTATGTAAAATAAATGATGTATGGAGCTGTAGGAATGCGACTTTTCCAGACTACCTTATGTCTAAGGAACATTAAACATAGGGTTCTCGTTTAGCAAATAAATAACCATTCATTTCGATGGCTGCATAGTCTGGACTTTCGTGCATATTTTTGCTAAGATAAGGAGAGGCCATTAGGGATTTAATATAAAATAAATCGCCAAGGGGTCTTCTTGTAGCCCTAGTCTTCCTGCCACATGGTGTGTTACTAATGTGCATAAATGGGCTTAAATGAATTTGTTATCTGTATTACATTTGCAGTATGTATATATTTATATATTATTTTTTAATTGTGTTTAAAAATAAAAACATTAAATACATCATTTTGGCGAGCTGAAAACGTAGAATGTGCAAATCAATCAGCTTCAATTAGTATTAAAAAATGTCAGTATATGAGATTTGCCTGTGGGTGTATTTACCCCACAGAGTTTAATACATTTTAGGTTTGTCATCGATGAGGTAGCCATATGGTGAATTTGTCACCTTATAAGAATAAGCTGTTATAATCCAAGCCCCATTAATGGCATAACGCTTATGTACCACTGAAAGTCCACATCTTGGGTTGTCTTATTGATGCCCTAGGTCAGATTCTGAACATCGTCTCTGCGCAGTCCTGATGGCTCCAACTAAGTAAGGAGCTTTTGCTGCTTTATCCTCTTTACAAGCTACTCTCCCATGTTTGCAGTGCACACACAGGAAATGTCCCGTGTCATAGTAAACGATTTGATAATATCTACTATTACATCCACAAGGTAGTTTCTGTAAGAATTTACCTTTAGACTTTCTCCCCCGCTCTCTCTTCTTACCGTAAGTGAAATTGTAGTTTTTACAATGATAGATGAAAATTAATAAGTTATAACCTGCTAAAATTTTAAATATAGATATGGTCTTCTTTAGATTAGATTCTGGGATGATTCCAAATGGTTTTGATAACATTTAAAAATATAGTTCATCATCTCATGAGAAGAGCTTTGACGTTTACCCCATAGAAATAGCTCTTATTAAAGACGCTTTAAGAAATTAGTTACTTAGCCATGTCAATTCAATTAATTTTTATTGCTTTTCATTAATAACCTGCTAAATGATGTCGAATTGTTATAGACATGCTAAATGTTTAATGTCTATTTCATATTTCAAGCACAGACTGTGGCATAAATATATTCTAAAATTCTTTTTGGCTAATCAATTTTATTTGAGGTGACCATTTTCAAAGAGAGCAAAAATTTATAAATTACATACAGTCAATATTTCCTTTTAAGCAGTTATAATTAATTGCTATCATATATGGGAATATTCAGTTAAAATATTAGATAACTACAATATTAGATCTTGGTTAATAGCTTTCAGTCATATTTGTTTCTGAACGCAAATGAGATCACTGTTTTATAATCTAATGCAAGGGAGAAGGCAGTTGGTGAGCATGGGTGTGTAACCTTTGCATTTGACTGGTGAAGAAAATACTACTTACTTTGACTTCTCTAAATTTGACCCATTTATCATTTGAGGGTTGTTATTCTTGCTTTTATCACTGCTTTACTGGAGATGTTTATGGGGCATGGGCTTGAACAGCAGGAGGTGTTTTTTGAAAAATGTTAAGTGTAAAAAATATCTTGTAACTTATTCATATGTTATTCAGTGTTTGTTTCACTCGTTGACAATGTGTGCACACAATCCAACATTTATGAGTAATCTTAACTAGATGAAAATCACCCTCGATTCCTTATCAATCCAGAGACATAAGCAGAGGGGCTGAGGCTCACTGCAGAGGTGAATTCCACGTCCAGTGTCCTCCTTTGCTAATGCTTTAACTGATACAGAACTTATTTAACCTTGCAGATGTTAGCAATCCATTGCCAAAACACCCAGCAGCACTTTGGGGTAACAATTAAAGGTAAAGAAGAAGAATTGGAAAATTAATTTGGATATTTTACATTTAAAATCATGCCCATAAATGATGGTTTAAAAAAAAAATTGCCTCATTTGCATTTTGCTTTGCTATTCCCAAACAAATGATCCATCACATCGCTGATGGAATGAAAGAAAGAGGCTGAGTTTCTAATCCCTGAATCTTTGCTCTCTCAGCCACTGCTCCTATACATTCCAAGTAAGTGCTTGCCACGTACGGGATATTTCAAGAAAATAGGCACCGTGGAAGTGGCTCTCACCTCTTTTGTGGTCAGTGAACCCTTTTCAATACAAGCACTTGTCACATTTGAGTGTGAATAAATTGTGAACTATACAAAGCAGGTTAGTATGGAGCTTAACACAATTGCCACTAAACTAAGCAGAGATTATGGCATCTATAAAGCCATCCACAATGGCTACACAGTCCTGCTCGCCCTTCTAGTTGGAGCGGGACTTTTAATGCTTTGACCACCTGGTCTAATGTACTCATGGGCCAAAGCTCTCTGACTTTCTCACACACACATACTCTTTCTCCAGGCCAAGCATGTGTAACATGGCACCTCCTATGTTCAACTCAGAACAAATGATACCCACCCCCTACTCTGAATCTCATTCCTTCCCTGTTCAATATTTGATCAAGACTCTAGTAACACTCTCTGTGCTTGACTCGGGCAAAAATACATTTAACACATTAGTCAAGATTTGGCAACACATCTATGGCTTGCTCCATTCATCGAACATTGCGGTCTTAAGTTTTGATATCACTGCCCTGTATATGAAGTCTTCTACCCTGGGGACCTGGATTGGATCACATGTGACTCTCTAAGGAGTGTTTTTGTTTGCTTGTTTGTTTTTGGTAGTTTTTTGTTTGTTTTTGCAGAAGTTAACAGTCAAGCAGGACCATGGGTTAGGTCCTATTTCCTCTGAGCCCTTCCTGATACTGGCCTTTGGTGTCTATTTCCAGTATGAAAAAGAGTCAGGGATGCTCACATCCTAGGAAAGAGAGATTTTGTACCAACTCAGATAATTTATTATAAAATCCTCCTGCAGATATATGGCCTGCTCACGTGTTTAAGAACGGTCCAATGACAGTAGAGAGAAAGGGGATGCCAAAGCTCTCTGCCACTGTTTGAGATATCCCAGAGCAGGGCCTCAGAGCATTCTGATGCTCAATCTTTAGTCTTTTTCTTCCCAGTGAGCACTTAATATTTTAAAATATGTGGTTTACCCAGGTTCATAAGAGCTGTTTGCAGTAGGCAAGAAGGAGTGGAAACGCTGATGCTGGCTGCTTCCTCAGACTCTTTGGGAACTGGGCCCAGGCCAGAGCTACCCTGGGTGCTCACACCCTTCTGAGGTGTTCCACTGTGCTCCCCTCCCTCCCTCTCCCGAATCCCAACCCTTTCTCTAGGTCCTGTCTGCATCTTTCTCAAAGTCTCCCAGCATGTAAGCTTTCTTCCTTCCCATTCTGATGGTTTTCCTCTCCCTCGGTTTGAGGCTTCTGAGTCTGTGAAGTCTTCCAGATCTGTCACTTATTCTTGAGTCCTGTCTCTGTTACTCAGCTGCATCACCTCCACTATGAGCAGTGAATGTACCATGATCTAGCTTCTCTGAGACTAAAACCAGGAAGTTAAATTAATTATTGGGAATGAGAGCGTACTGTTTATTATATTAAAATTCTATATAATCACATACTACATCAATAAAAAATCACATACTACATCTGCTACTTCTCATGTATGTGCTGGAGGATAAAGACTAACTGGGGCAGGCGTTGCCTTCATTTGGCTCTGGCTACAATGCCACACTAACATTCAGTCAGAGGCCACCAAGGAGGGTGGGTTTCCTCTGGTTGGGCAAACGGGCCAACTTGCAGTAATGAATTCTTGAAGCCACACAATGAAGGGAGGAAACAGTGGCTACCAAGGACAGTGACTACAAAGGTCAGTTATAAATATCAATTAATTGAGGGTAAGAGTGAAGAAAGGGGGAGGAGTGAAAAGAAAAAAAGAGTTAAGGCCTGACTGCTCTAGCTCCCTATGAATCAGGAGGTCATGGTTCGATTCCCGGTCAGGGCACACGCCTGGGTTGCAGCCTCAATCTCCAGTGAGAGGGTGTGCAGGAGGTGGCCAGTCAATGATTTTCTCTCATCATTGATAGTTGTTTTTTCTCTCTCTCTCTCTCTCCATCTCCCTTCCTCTCTGAAATCAATAAAACTTAAAAAAAAAAAAAAAAAAAAAAAAAAGTTAACTGATTCCCTGCTCTTGACGAGCACTATAATTCAGCTTTCACTTGTGTTCTGTGGAATTCCTCACAAGGATAGATCCCTATAGGTTCTTTTCCCAGTCCCATTTTACAGATAAAAAACAGGCTTACAAAGGTTGACTGATTTCTCACACTGCAGTGAATGTCTGAGCAGGAGCCAAACAAAGCTTTTGGAAAGTGGAAAACTGATACCGAAAGGACACTGCCCAGCACTGTAGTTCTGTGTCCTTCCGTGAAGCCACCCAAAGTGTCTGCATGAGCGAGGGTGGTCTCCTCAGGGAGGCAGCAGGCAGAACTTTTTGCTTTCCTTCCCGAGTTCATGGAGAGGGACAACTAAAGAGGGGAAAGGATACCTTGTGTCAAATAAGAATGTTAGGTATAAGACATAAATTCATGGTCCTCTAAATGTATGTTCTAACAGATTTTGACAATATTCTTCATCCTGTGCCCTATTTATACGTCACAATAATGAATAACAGAAAAGGAAAAAATCATTTTAAAACTTGAACTCCACCTGATAATAAAACTTGCTGTTCTTCACTTCAGAAAGTTTGGTCATTAACTCTCTTCATTGTAGTTGAAAGCCTCATTGGACTTTTAACCTTGTTGTTTCTTGAATGTTTGCTGGATATGATTACACTCCAAATAAATGGAACAGAATTAATTCAGGAGTAAAATCCTTTCTCTTTGTGTGTCTCAGCCTGAAAGTTGCCATATGGGAAGCTCAGCTTCGTCCTCGCAGCAGGCCTAATTTATGGCAAACACACAGCCACACTCGGTGAATATGGAAAAACACAGCTTTTCTCCCACTTGTTTTTATAAGATCTGCTGTGTGCTTTTTTCTTTGCTCTGCCTGCACTGATTCTAATTTAAACAAATGCAAGTTTCCTGACAGTAGGGGTGGGAAGTGGATACAAGAAGAATCAATGACATCAAATCATCTCTAAAGAGATGGAGAGAATCAGGGAGTTTTTTCGTGTCCTGCTTCCTAGATCTGAGAACCTGGGCGTCAGAGTAACTGATGAAATGTTCTGATATTTCACTGGCAGGAATATTACCCATTGCCAATTGGGGGCCATTGCATCAAGAAGTTCTGCAGTGTTCTATAGTTGGCTCATTACTAACTCATCTCTCAATTAATTCATTATTTCAATAAGCCAGGCCCTGAGCGAGGCATGGGAATTGCTGAGACCCAAGACATGGCCTCCTTCAAGTTGCTCACAGAAGACAGACAAGCTTTTAGGAAATCGCGATAAAGTGGGTGCTTACTTGGACTATGAACAAAGTCATCCTGGAGGTTCAGGGCAGGCTATAGGGGAAAAGAAGCTTCAGACTGTTGGAACAGGACTCCGTATCAGTTCCTCCTTCCACCCAGCCTTTTACTGGCCCATTTGGAAGAGTCATTGCAATTTCCCAAGGAAACAATGTATTTGGCTATGGAGAAAAGAGGGACTAGAGTGTGAGATGTGTGGGGTTTTCTCCTCAAAAAAGAAATTTGTAGGAGGGGAAAAGTGAAATATACACAACAAACATAAGGAACATGGCAAATGATCCAATTTTTTAAAGTCAGCAATAAGGCCCTAACTGGTTTGGCTCAGTGGATAGAGCTTCAGCCTCCAGACTGAAGGGTCCCAGGTTTGATTCCAGTCAGAGCATGTACTTAGTTGTGGGCACATCCCCAGTGGTGCGTGTGCAGGAGGCAGCTGATTGATGTTTCTGTCTCATTGATGTTTCTAACTCTCTATCCCTCTCCCTTCCTCTCTGCAAAAAAATCAATAAAATATATTTAAAAGTAAATAAATAAAAGTCAGCAATAAGAATAAATTTATACTCAATTGATAATTTGAATAATATAATAAGTAAATGATGTCACAATGTAATCTGCTAATAAATAAAGAGAATAAAGACACTTTGGTGATAAGAAAGTAAGAAAAGCTGTAAGAAAGAATTACCAAAGTGATATATGCCAAAACACTGTAAGAAAATGTAATTTAGAATTAGGATTTTAGAAAAAGAAATTTTCAATAAGTTTAAAAAATTGATAAAGCAGATAAAGAAATGCGAGTTCCTAATTGGCATTCTCAAGTGTAGCAAACTCTGTGAGTCCTTGGTAGGGAGGGAAGTTACAGAGGGTCGTGGTGGGGAAAGGAGCATTTCAGGTTTTGCCCCATGACTGTGAAGGCCCAGGAGTGATCCCCTCATCCAAATGGTGTAATCAGTCATCCTTCAGGCTTCTGTGACTCTCTCCCCTCAAACTCTGCAACCAGGGACCACAAGGAGCCTTTGGGGTTCTAATTTGCATGGTTCCATTGAGGATCCTGCTGTTAAGCGTAATCAGTAATAAAGGGAGAGGAGTAAGTCAAAGAGGCACAGGAAAGAGAAGATAATGTGTTTGATTCAGGATTTTTTGAGTTTTAAATACCTAAGGCAACATAGCCAATAGGCAACATCTTTGGAGATAACCAATAAGGGCCTGAGCATTCAGTTAGTGGCAAGAAATCAAGACTTAAGACTCATTGTTATTTTTGAGCAAAAAGGGCAATGCAACAGAGGATTGGTAAGTAATGTATTGGGAGTAAAGATAAAAACATGGAAACAAAGAATAGATGCAAATTTATGTCAAGAAAAGGAGCCAGAGATGGCCAGAAGGTAGTATCGGTATTAGGAGAATTAAACTCACAACTTCAGGCACATTGATTTAACAGTTAAACTTTAACTGTTGGACTGAGATCCCTGCATTGGGTCTTGCTGTAGGCTGTGGTTCATAGAGACAGGGACAGTGATTTCTCAAAGTTCTTTGTACCCTTGTGTCTTTTGACCAATGTGAGCTTAAATCTAATATTTCTTTGAAACTTTTCTGTTGGTGTCATTTAGAGTTTTTTTTTCTTTTCTTTCCTATGAGCATCAGTTCACAGATAACCTCATTCATTTGGACCACCATGAACAAAGAGGGGATGGAAGTTCAGAGATATCTGTGGAGGCACCTGAGCTGCCTGAATCCTCTCCAAACCTGCTAAATGATTCCAAAAAGATGAGAACATTCAAATTCTGGCTTCCGCTGAGAATTGAATATTCCCCCAAATTGCCTGATGCACAGCCCCAGCTGAGACCTAATGCAAGTATTTTGTAAGAGAACTCACAAATGCGAGGTGCTTCTAACAATATGTGTCAAGCAGTGTGTAGCCGATGGTGGGAGTTAGATTTATGCATATTGTGGTTGTCCATTTCCAGCTGCTTTTGTGAAGTCAAACTTTTTTTATGTTAACAGATCACATTATTATCACATTTAGTGGAGAATAATGAGATACGATGGTGATACATCATTGGCAGCTCGTAGTGCCATTTGAAAACATGCTTGTTTTTAAGTCTGCAATAATGGGTCAAAGAGAGAGAGCCACAGTCTGACATGCACACAGGCACAAACAGCTCTTAACCGTTAATCCTGAGTAGCTCTTTGTAAATGCTCTGTTGCCAGGAATGAAACTCAACAGGGGCTCCTAAGAGAGCTCTATTTCTCCCAATTAACAAAGGAGATAAAGACATCTCAAAATTGAGATAGGTGACCAGTGGGATTTGCTAGCTCTGAAGAGCACTGTGCATAGATTGAAATGGATAAAGGTTACCTCTGGGGAATAGTGCTGCGTTGATTTTGTGAAAGCTTATTTGATGGCCCAGCTGCTGTGGCCATGGTTCAATTCCCAGTCAGGGTACATGACTGGGTTTCTGGGCTCAATCCCCACCCAGTACGGGGCATGTGGAAGACAGCGATCAATGATTCTCTCTCATCATGGATGTATCTCTCTCTCTCTCTCATTCTCTCTCTCTCTTCCCCTTTCTCTTCCTCTCTCTCACATCAGTTTTTGTTGTTGTTGTTGTTGTTGTTTTTAAAGCTTATTTGATGTTATGGAAACAAATGTTTAACTCACCCACAGGCCATATGAATTAGTGGAGAACATTGTAGTTGCCATTCTGGATTGCCTAAGTATTCTCTAAAACTGGTAGTCTATTCTCTCTTTCTTTCTATGCCTCATCTTTATCTTTCTTTATTTGTCTCTGTTTTGGAGACTATAGAGAAAGAAATGAAATGTATTATATAGGATAATAGAAGCTTCTAAATCTTTGCTCACACCCCAAGCTTAACACTCCAAGTTTAGGGGCATGCCCTGAAAGTATTCCCTCCATGGCTCTTGCATTCCATAAATTTATCTAAACCTCTTGTACCAAGTTATATTTTCAACGTGTGCTATATTTCATGTGAAAATGAATTCCATAAGTGTCCCTATTTTGCATGAGGAGATATATTCTCTTTATTAAAACCTGTACATCATTCAAGATTTAGGGAATGAGGAAGAGCCTCTCAGGAATAATGTATGACTCACATATCTGGGGAATTACAAATTAGAGAGATTTTGTTGGAGGACACGGGTGGAGGTGATGGTGATGACAAATGAGGCTAAAGGTATGGGAGAGGCGAGGTCATTGAGAGCCTCAGTGCAAGACTGAGCACTTGAACTTTATGCTAGAAGGAAACAAAGGGGAGGGATAAAAGACTCCATCATCTTTGGATTGTAAAATGCCATTGATGTCCCTCAGGAATTTTTTAGTTCCAGCATTGATTATTTAAAACTAATTTTTTTTTTTACATAAGAATAGCATATAAAATTGAATTCTTCCAAGTTAGCAGAAAAGTTGAGCCCTAGCCATTTTGGCTCTGTGGATAGAGTGTGGGCCTGTGGACTGAAGGATCCTGGGTTGGGGCATGTGTGGGAGGCAACCAATCAATGTGTCTTTCTCACATTGATGTTTTTCTCTCTGTCTCTCCCCTCTCTTCCACTCTCTAAAAAATCAATGCCAGGGGGAAAATATCCTCAAGTGAGAATTAACAACAAAAAGGGATTAATCTGGTGAATATTAAATGGAATAACATTTTGAGGCCTTGAAAATGGGCACAATTGTGAAAAATAAATTTCAATGTGGAAAAGGGCACTTAGGATGAAGGGATTAGATAATTCACTTCATAGTCATCATGCTATGTGCTATCCAAACAGTCCTGGGAAGGTCCTGAGACTCAGATTATCAGTGCTTTGAGTCAATACTCTGCTTTAGGGAAAGCAGTCAGCCAAATGCTGGGTAATGATATAAACATATTTGGTTTTTAAACCATAGAGAACATGCTGTCCTATCCATGTAGAAAGGTCACAGTGCAGAGCTGGAACCAAATATTAAAAATGAAGGTGGTGACCAGAGCCTTGAAAATCAAATGTTATGATGCCTTTGCTTTGCAGGTTAGAACACAGAGCCTAGGAAATATGAAATGACTTGGTCATAGATATGCGGTTTAGATGGCAGGGCCATTATTCAGACCTTCTGACCTGTGGTTACCTCCTTCCCTGATTGCCCATGTTACAGCCAGTATAAGGTTGGATTTGGTATGTTATATGTCTTATGAAACCATCCTGCCTATTTAGCTCTCTCATTGGTAATAGTTACTTCATGACTGTATCTTAAATCCAAAACTACTGCCAAATAAACATTGACAATAGGATTGATTTTCCCGTTTACCCTTTAAGGAGTCCATCAATTTATGTTCTAATGTCCTTCCCCATAATCAGCTACTAGACATTCGCTAAAGTCACACAGCTAGATAGTAGCAGGTTAAAGCCAGGACTTCTGCCTTCTGGTCTGGTTCTCAGCTCACCTTGTAAGTCATCCAACTATCAAGGCAGTTAGGAGAACAGCAGTTTTTGATGATAATCTAAAACTGTGTCACTGTTGAGATTCAGAGTGGACTAGTTCTTTGCCTATTGACTTTGGTGTTTATTAAGACACGAAGCACTTGTGTTATAATTCGTTTGGATGTCAAGTAGCGGTTCTCAAGATCTCTTCAAATCAAGCTATACTGCTTGGAACTCCAAAATTTTATTTTTGTTTAACATACCCATATAGAATTTAACATATGGCTGGTATTCTTTGAAGGTTTTTACAAAATTAACTCATTTAATCCTCAAAGCAATTCCAAGAAGTGGCTGTATTATTGTATTAACTTGTTTAATCCTCAGAGCAATTCCAAGAACTGGTTCTATTATTGTCCTTCTCTCTCTCTCTCTCTCTCTCTCTCTCTCTCTCTCTCTCTCTCTCTCTCTGAGATAATGAAAGTGAGGCACAGAGAGAATAAGAACTTTTCCAAGGTTATAGAAATATGAAGAAGCAGTATCTGGACCCAGAGTTCATGCTCTTAACCACTCCCCTGTACTGCCTCTAACATGATCAAAAGGACTGCCTGTTCTTCCAATGAAGGGCATTGCGTCACTCATCCTCTCCCTCTCTGCCAGTTCTTCGATGTCACTTCTCCAAGGGGCCTGAAGTCCACTTGGGCTTCCTGACCTTTTCTTTATCTCTGATTGTCTAGCCTACCTGTATCCTGACTCTGAGATCTCCATCTTCTTTGCTGTACACTTTGGTTACAGGGAATTGGAGTACAGTCTGGAAAAAGATAAAACATCAGGACATTTTAACTAAACCCTTGATCCATTCTCTATGTATTATGCTAGGTGGTAGAGATAAAGGAAGATAAAATGCAACAGTTCTTTCCCTTGTGGAACTTTCAGTCTAGTGGGATAGTTAGACTTTAAACATTTACACAAATATATAGTTCAAACTGGGAACTAAACATTAATATGAAGAAAAATATAGGGTGCTGCTATGAGAAAATATTATAGTAAAATCCAGTTTACATTAGAGAGGGTGGTTGGGTAAAGTCTCCTTGAGAAAGTGATTTTTAAGCTTTTAAATCAAGGGTAAACTATAATGAGCCATGTAATTATTGCTACCTAGTTTTTTAAATGATTTGGGGAGGGGGGTGGATATTTCATAGGCCTGAATGTTTAATTGCAATTCTTTGGAAAGCCCTTTTTATGCATTTGTTGAGTTAGAGGCTAATGAAGATAACTCTTTAAGAAAATACCATTATATTTCTTAACTATGAAAACAAAAGTCCTTGTCCAAAGATGAACTTGACAAGTTATGACAATCTACCCATTATTCTGGTTTACTCCTTGTCATTTTCTGTATTAGATTGTATTTTATCAGCAGCCCTCACACAATTTCTTTGTGGAAAAAAATTATTTTCTGTATAGAAGAAAGTTTATCATTTGGAATGTTAAATGCAATTATATTGACATATGGTGATAATGGGATAAAGCATACGGGTTAAAGGTTGCAGGAACCATGGCTTGGCAATTAGCGATGTAAATGAAACATTCATTATCCATCATGCTGAGAAGTTGATGAACTGTACAGTAAATCTGAGCCCACAGTCAGGACTGAGATAAGTCATTTCAGACAATATAGTGGAGTATTTATGAGCACCAGGGACAATGTTTCAAATTCTTGTCATGGAGGTTTCTTCACCTATTAGTTTATGTTGGATAAAAACCTTGCAAAATCCAAACCACAACACCTTCCACGGGAACATATGAATATGAGATTCTAAAACTTTCTCTTAAAATGAAGCATTTTAAGAGCCAAAGTGAGTAATGCTGACCATTGATTTTTTTTTTTTACATAAAATCCATTTCATAAAAAAAGATGTGTGGTATATTACTTGTTTTAAAGAAGAGCTTTGATGTATTTCAAAATGGAACCTTGATTTGGGAAGGAAACGATATATTTAGAAATCTTGGTCTTTCCCCCAAGAATTTTAATCCTGAAGGTTGGATTATATAGAAGTAATTGCTATTTTTTTTTTAAATATATATTTTATTGATTTTGTACAGAGAGGAAGGGAGAGAGATAGAGAGTCAGAAACATCGATGAGAGAGAGTCATCGATCAGCTGCCTCTTGCACACCCCCTACTGGGGATATGCCCGCAACCAAGGTACATGCCCTTGACCGGAATCGAACCCGGGACCTTTCAGTCCCCAAGCCGACGCTCTATCCATTGAGCCAAATCGGTCTCGGCAGTAATTGCTATTTTAAAAAATATATATTTTATTGATTTTTTTTACAGAGAGGAAGGGAGAGGGATAGAGAGTTAGAAACATTGATGGGAGAGACACATCGATCAGCTACTTCCTGCACACCTCCTACTAGGGATGTGCCCACAACCAAGGTACATGCCCTTGACTGGAACTGAACCTGGACAGTAATTGCTATTTTTTAATTCTCTACCAGATGATGGAATGGAATATGAATATATGTACCTCAAAAAAATAATGTCTAAGCTTTTTACTTTGCCTGTTGCCCATTTAATTATCTGTGCATATTCTAAAGTATTTCCTGTGAACATGAGTATTGCCCATCCAGAAAATGTGAATGTATATTGATTTTATATTTTATTGAAGCCTCAAGCTTTAAAAACTTTAATCACTTAAAATAGTGTCTTTCAAAGTGATAAAAGAATCATTGGAGAAATAGTAAAACCTCATTTATTTAAGACCAGAGGCCCGGCACATGAAATTCATGTACGAGTATGGTCCATAGGCCTGTCCTGCAATCAAGGCCATCTTCCCCAACTACAAGCAGCTGGCCCCGCCCCTGCCACCACCCACCCCCAGTTTCCCATTTCCCATCAGCAATCAGAGCCTGCAGGCCAAGAGAAGGGACCCAGAGGTTGGCAGGCAGGCCCCAATTGGGTGATTGGGGCCTACAGGCTGGGGGCAGCTCCTGCATTGAACGTCTGCTCCTTGGTGGTCAGTGCTCATCATAGTGACTGGTTGTTCACGGTTCAGTCGATTTGCATATTACCCTTTTATTATATAGGACTAGAGGCCCAATGCATGGATTTGTGTACCGGTGGGGTCCATTGACCTGGCCTGTGGGGATCAGGGATTAGCAAAAAACTGCCTCTCCATGCCCCGCACTGGGGACTGAACCCAAAACACAGGCATGTGTTCTTGACCAGAATCGAACCCTAGACGCTTCAGTCCGACGCAGATCAGTCCACTCTATCCACTGAGCCAAACCTGCTCTGGTGTCCCTTATGCTTTAATGGGGATGAAAGGCTGCATTTCTGCCTTAAGAGAATGTTGGCTATCTCTTAAGCAGGTTGGATTAGGTCAGTCCTCTGTTCAAAAACAACAGTAGCTTTGGTCCTCAGCCTTGACTCACCTAGGAAACTTGAAAACACGTTCTCAAGCCTACATCCAGAGATTCTGATTTAATTGATCTAGACTTGGCCCTAGTCATTGATGTTATTAAATAGATCCTTGGGGGTGATTCTAATTGTGCCTGAGGTTGGGAACCCCTGGATACAAGTATATGTATGGTCATCTCTAATCTCATCTACTATGACTTCCTCTCCCCCACACCCCCTCCTCCACCCCCTTACTATCTACTCTGTTATAGACATGCAACTTCTTTGGTATTCCCGGAGCATGACAAGCATGCATTTGCCTCAGGGACTTGTACTTACTATTCCCCTTTGACTGAATCATGGTTCCCCCCCAGTTGTCCGCATAGTTAGCTCCCTGAACTTACTTCAGTTCTCTGCTCCAATGTCATCTAAACAGTGAGTGCTTCCTTGACCACCTTTTATAAAACAGTGTTCTCCTTCCTCCTGATATTCCCTATCTACCTTATAGATTTTTATAATCTACTAATCTATAATCAATAATCTATCAACTAGTTTGATAATTCTTTGTATCATCCCTATCACAGTTGACATATGATGTGTTGACTTGCTTTTACATGTATTATATCTCCCCAAAGTTGAAATGTAAGTTTCACAAAGGCAGGGAGTTATCCTGTTTTGTTCATCGCTGTATATCCACGTCTAAAAGAATGCATTGCACAGAGAAGGGGATCAAAAATATTTATTAAATTAATTAAATGAATACATTTGGAGAGGAGCGAAGGAGCCCCTGCACCTGCAATTCATTTCTTCAGTCCGTCAGCAAACCGTACTGAGTGCCCTTCATGTGCCGGGTTCGGAGCTCTGCACTGCAGACACCATTTCACGGTGCCTGGTGTGCAAGGCTCAGGTGGAGGTGCTAGGGAATGCTCTTGCCTACTCCACTGACCCTCTAATTTTCTGCCTTCCCACCATCCCTGTGCTCATCACACTCTCCCCCGGCAGACTCTCTCTTTCCCCACTGTCAGGAGCAGGATGGTGTGAAAAACCCTCTCTACTAAAACTGAGGTTGGCACCCTCTCCCACTCCACAGGGGATCCCCCAGCACTTTCCTTAACCCTTCATCCCTAACAGCCCAGATGCCTGGGGCCCATGCACTTCTCCCTGTTTGTTCTCTTCCCACCTCCCACTTCTCTCCTCCCCACACCTCTCTCTGGTTTAGAGAAGTAAAACCATTCCTTTTCCTCTGCTTTGCCCAAGTTTTCAAATAGATAATCTAGTTGTTATTTGGAACATCCAATTAAATTTAAAAATACCTACTTTCCTAGCTCTTCAGACTTAAAATAGATTTGCTGTCTTCTAAATTGTTAGTTCATTTCATTTTCACGTGCCCCTTCTCTTTGTAATTCCCATTTCTCTACTTGCTTTCTTCCATCAATTACTTCCCACCTTCTTTCTGTGGGGTTATTTTTACCAGAATTAATTAGTACACGGATTCTCCTAATAAGTGTCCTCATTGTTAGATTCCCTTTACCAATTTTAACATAGGAACAGCAAGAAAAGGTTCTGGCATTATTATTGCACATATTTATGTAAGAAATGTTAGCTTGCCTATGATGTGACTGCAGGGTGAATGTATGGCAATTCGAAAGCCAGGTAACATGAATTAAAAAATTGTTTGTCCAACATAGATCAACTTTTCTTTCAGTTTTTCATTCTGGAATCCTCGTTTACAAATATTTCTATTTCTTCAGTGGAAAAGGTTTTGGGGGTACAGTGGGCTGTCCATTTAATTCTTTCTCAATCAGTACATTTATTAATTCAGAGTTTTTCCTTGAACTGGATGACTTCCAATAGCAATAACAAAAGACCTCTCTGGTAAAGTAAAATTAACTTGGGAAATAAGTATGTGCTTAAAGTAGCAGAAAGTAGAAGGACATTGTGAGATCTCAGATAACAAATTCCAGTTTAAGAAATTGTATTGTCTGTTTAATTTGGTTTGATTTTTGTTTCCTAATGTAAATTGTTTATTTTCAAAGACAGGAAGGCTTTGGAGGAAACAGGAAATTTTCTAGTTCACAGAAAAGAGCAAAAAGTGACTTGGGTTGTTCTTCCCATCTTTTGATAAAGCCACTGAGTTTTTGAAATCCGTGTGGTTGCCTATCACAGGTTTATTCATCAAAAGTTGCAGTTAGCCTTCCTGCGGAAAACTAGCAAAGTCATAGAGGCTGTCTTTGCTTTTCTTTTAAGAGTTTGCTAGAGGTTGGGGACAAACAGTTTCCAGAATTTCAAGGCTGTGTATGAACTAAAACAAATGATTGGATAGACAAATAAACTATCTGGCCAGTGTGCTAAGTGGTTAGAGCATTGGCCCACAAAGGGCCTTGGATTCAGTTCTTGGTCAAGGGCATGTACATACCTCGGTTGCAGGTTTGATCCACAGCATCAGTTGTGGGGGAGGAGGGAGGGCGGGGACGGCAGATGGAGGGGGATGAGAGGCAATCAATTGATTGTCTCTCTACACATTGATGGTTCTATCTCTGTTTAGAGCTAGTTTCTAAAAATCAAGATTGATACTATATGTACATTGGCATATTTATTATGATACTTAAAACTTCTGAAGAATAGGCATTGAGTCAAGGATTTTAAAGCTGGATCTGAGAGCCTATCTAGACTAACCTCTTGATATTATAGGTAAGAAAATTGAGGCCCCGGAAAAATACTGGTTTGGCCAAGTTCAGAAAGCAAAACAGTGACTGTGGGGCAACTGATTCTGTCCCCTAACTTATGATTCAGATTTCTTCTTACCAGATAAGGCTATGCCTTCTACGTTTGAAGACTTTAACCCCAGAGTTGGATGGATGGATGGGTGGATGGATGGATGGATGGATGGATGAATATACAAATGCATGGATGAACAGATGGATAATTCATTTATTTATTCAAGAAAGATTGAACAGCCACCCAGTTAGATAGTATGCTAATGAAAATATGAGAGCTCCTTGTAGTTCCTGTCTTCACTTCCTCATGCCCCTTCTTTCCTTCCTCTACTCCAGGCTGGTTTATAATACTATTCTATTGGCACTTCTTTTTCAAGCCAAATTTAAGGATTATTCACCTGTTTTTACCTTTCTTGGCATCTCAGCAGCATTCAAAACATTTTACTTCCTGCTTTGTAACAACCATCTTATTTTGACTTGTATTCTATCATTTTTCTTCCAGATTCCTCCTGCCTCCTGGAAGCTCCTTTCTTATCTCTTTTGCTGGTTCCTCTTCTTCAGTTTAACTTCTGAATATTGGAGTTCTCTGCTTGCTTCTAGCTCCTTGACTGTTCTCTAAATTCACACCCATTTTAGGTGATCATATATCCATGATCCCTAAAGGCATATCTGCTACTGAACTCAAAACTTATTACCTCTAACTTGCCTACTTGACATCTCCATTTAAATGCCTAATGGGTATCTCATATTTAACATGTCCTAAACAGAACTATTGACTTTTCCCCTAACTCTGCCCTCCACCATTTTTCTCCCTCTTGGAAAATTCATTCAACTACAATTAACAAGTGTGGTCTACTAGTATATGTTAAGTTCTGTTCTAGATACTGGGAAAAGAGTTGTGAATGAGACAAAAATCCCTGTCATTAAGTAGCTTATATTTCAGTGGGGAAAGAAAAAGTTTGTGGAAGCTAAGCACATAGCTTGTTCAATCCCTAAAGCTGTAGGCCCAGCCATCTGGCCATTGTAGTAACCTACTTAACTGGTCCTTCTGTTATCCAATTTCTACATAATGATCAGAGTAACTTGTATAAAACTAATACAAACACAAATTTAAGTTGGATACTGTTGTCCCCAAATTTAAAACTATATTAGCTTCCCATTGCTCATTGAATAAAATCTAAACTCATTTCCACAAATGACAAAGCTCTAATACTCCTTTTGGTCTCTTAACTATAACCACACCAAATTTCTGTCTGTTTTTCTCATCTGCTGAGTTGCCCCAAGCCCTTTGCATTTGCTTTATCTTCTCTCTGGAATCCTCTGACTTTAGAACTTAGAGGAGCTGGCCATTTCTCATCACTCAAAAATGTTAACTTAAAATATTTTATTACTTCGTAGATTTCTCTATTTAAACCTCCCTTCCACCTCATTATGTTCTTTTCCACCATTCTGTGTTATATTCTGCTAGGCACATAACATTACTAAAAATTATTTGTTTATGTATTTGCAGTCAGAAAGTGCATGTCCAATGTTTGCTCACTTGAAGATTACCTGGGATTTGTCTTGATTACACCATATATAGTTTATCTGAAACAAGATTGCCAAGTTGCTAGTCAATAGCTGAGCTCCTGGCAAAGGGTTTTGCTCCACAACTCAGTCTGTTGATACATTGTCTTCAGTTACTATCTGCCTGCACCCACATGTAAGAATCAGGACTAAAGGATGCATAGTCAGTCATTCTGCATGGCCTGCATTTTGAAACTGAGAGAGCAGGGCAGGACGAGGCGAACTGCTGACTAGAACCCTGATTCCACTGTGGGGCAGGGCAGAGTTATCCTCCATTTCGTGTAACTGGACCCTAGCCCTCACCCAACCAATCAGAGTCAGCCAAAGCAGTGACATCACCACCGGTGTAAAACCCCGGGGCTTGGTGAAATTCGGTCTCTCTTCCGCCATGCTGTCGGCGTGAGTGGGTCAGAGCCCATGCTAGCATGGAAGAGGCTCTTTTGTTTATTGCATCGGACTCGGCAGGAGGCAGTTGGTTAATGTATCTCTCTCATCAATATTTCTAACTCTCTATCCCTCTCCCTTCCTCTCTGTGAAAAAAATTAGTAAAATGTATTAAAAAAAAAAAAAAAGAAATGGGGACAACTTGGGCAGTTTGGAAAGGGGTAGACAAGGGGATGGCACCTCTCTCTGTGTTTGTTAAGAGATGAATGAACATATGTGGAATCTGTGTTTTCATGCAGAACTGAACAGACTGGTATTAAAAAGTAGATTCTAAAAGTGGGCCTCCTCCAGAAAGCTCAAGCCAAGCAGATAACATCTCAGTTATTCCTGCTCATGGTCACTCTCCTTCCCCATGTTTCTATACCACTCCTATCTCCATTATTATTAGGTTATCTGGAGAAAATACAGAGTGTCATCATTGAAGATTTGGGAACATGTTAAGTCCTAAAAGGACTCAAATGCAGCATTTTTTATTTTTATTTTTATGGGTGAAGTAGAATTTAGGACACTAAAATCACTTTTCCCAACAATACCTGTATGCTGGCTTCCAAACTGGCTAACAGATCCTTATTCCAAGAATTCTTTGTGTTTAAAGTAATCAGACTTAAAAAATGATTTTGGAATCTGTTCCAGATCTTATGGTGTCTATTAATATATGGTTAGGAAAGATTTCAAAATAATTAAAGTTAAATGACAATATTTTGGAAACTTCTTTTAAATGTGATAGATCCAATTGTTTGACCACCCAAGATACATATTATATTACAGCTCCAAAGTAACATTATTTGATCATAGTTCATAAGGCAATTAAAATTGTACCTATATCCAACGCAGTAGACATAATTTCATATAAAGCTATAAGTGACATATTATGATAGGGTAGATAGATATATTGTAATTTGGAGTATATGATGTTTTCTTTACTTTAATGAATGTTCTCAAGTAAAAAAGAAAGGTGAAGTATTTTTGAAGTTATTTGGTGAAAATTATGTATTTTTTCAATGTTTTTCTATGGACTTCTGTTTTCCAATGGAAATTCAGAGCCACCTAGTGACCAAAAGTAAAATGTCTAAAATATAAAACAAAACAAAAAATTCCCCCAGTAAAAGAGAAAATCAGCCATTTGGCCCTGTCTTTGATGCTCAAGGGTGAAATTCCATCCAGCTCAGGTCTACAAAATAAGAGTTTCCATCAATTTAGCATAACAAGTCTTTGGTTCATTTGGGGTTAAAGATTACAAACAAAGATTACAAACAAATACTACTTTATTAGTTGAAATACTTATGATCTATACAAATATAAGCTACTCCTCTTCACAGACTATTATCTTCCTTCTTGATAAGGTGGCCTACTCTGGAATAATCTATGCATTTTGTTTCTTGAGAAAAAAGAAGGGGTGTGTGGGGGTGGGGGGTGGGGAGAGTCTTATAGTTGATAGGGCTGACAGTGGAAGAATGAGGAAACTAAGAGGAAGTGCTAAATGGCCCAACCTAGGCTTCCTATTCATTTTGGAGCATAAGGATTTAGGCACTAATCCAGGAAGACCCACCCACTGCTCTCAGCACAAATACTGCATGTATGCGTGCAGATCCCTCTCTCTAAAACCAAATTGACAGGATGAAGAGTTCAGTCCTACTTCTTAGTGTCATCAGGCCTGGATTGAACTCAGTTCTCTACAGTTTGTCCCAAAAGTCTCAATGCAGTTTTACTCTTTATTAGTGTCAGAAGTACCGGTATAACTACTATGAGTTTACAAAGAACTGAATTTGAAAAGTGTAATTATTGTTTTCTTTCTCTCACACTTAGTTTTGTAAGGGTTTGAGTAATTTTGAAACTTCAGATTTTCTCTTTTCACCTCTTGATCAAAGAACGCAAATATTAACTGAAAGAAAAATTATAATTAAAAATTACTTTTCCAAATTTAGAAAATTAAATACATATAAAAGGAATAAAAATAACTTTCAAATGCTGTGCTGTATATGCTTTTTTTTTTTTAACATCCGTACTTCTGAAGTAACTAAAGTATAAAAACTGCACAAAGACTTTTGGGATAGATTATATTTATAAACTAATGCCATTTTTCTCAGATTTTCTCAATGTGTGGTCCATGGTTGACAGCACCAGACTCTCTTGAAATGCCTGATAAAATGTGAATTCCTGGGGCCTGCCTCAAATCTCTGGGGTAAGAACCAGGAATCCACATTTTAAATGCATTCCTTAGGTGATTCTTTTTGACCTATGAACTAATGTTTATTTTCAGTGCTATAATCTCTTGACCATTCCACAAAAAGAAAGCTTTGGGTCTCATTAATAAGTTCTCCCTCACCTCAATAATTCACTTTGGAAATTATTTATTGGCACTCTCTAATATTAGTCATCTCCAGCAGAAAGACTCGATGCTTTATGGGTCCTTTTGTTTAAAATATCTTGGTCTTAATCTTAGTCTAGGCCCATTATTCACATGAGAGTAAAAAGCAGTTATCAGCCACTCACATGGCTCAGAATGCAGCCGAGCAATCAATTAAAGTTTCTCTTTGAATTTGCCAGTTGACAGTATTTATTCTGGCAGTAGTTAGTGCACCTAAATATTAACTAATTAATAAAGCTTGTAATATTCACTGCTGGTTTTGTTGAATGAGGTGGGAGTGGGCCAAATCTGCAAATCATTCCCAGTCTCCAAATGCAAATAAAATAGCATTTGTTTGTAGGTGGAACCAAATGATTATAAATGAATGGTGGGCCATCTCCTGGGATTGGACATAAAGGTCCTGTAAACGGAGAATTGTATCAACAAACAGCTGTTGGGAAAATACTATTATGTTGTAATAGCTGCTATTAAAATCCATTAGCAGTCTTGATGGCCTGTTTGAATTTGATGCATCATTTGCTCTGAATAGCATTTCTTCCTAAAATTTTGTGGCAGAATGTATGCAGATTGATAGGCAGTAGCAGTGACATTCTGGGAGATTAATACCTTTTTCACACTTTGCCTACACTGGCTAATCCAGCCCTGATAAGTGCTGTAAAAACTACAGTTTTAAGTTCCACTGAGGGGGACTATTCAGCATTAAGACCTTCCCCCAACCCAGGCCTTCTCACACTTAGTGTGAAGCCTCTATTTTGTTTCTAAGACAAAGGTTTGCACGGTATAAGCCTGATTCCTGTTTCCCACTTTTTAATAACCTGGCTTTCCTCATGCTAGTACCTTTTCCAGACCCTACGGAGGCCTCTAGGGATGACACAGTGCCCCCAGGACACAAGCTTGGCTGAAAACATTAGATAGCTAATGAGATTTTGAAAAATGCATGTGTTGGCATAGAGCATGCAGCTGTTGGCTGGGTGGAGGTAGCCTCGAAAGAAGTGGCCAGGAAGAATGGGGAAGTAGCGCCATCTGGCGGGCGAGCAAAGCAAAAAGCTCCCAGGGGTTTTATTAATCCAAAGAGGAGAGCTGCCAGGGCTGGGTTTACTAGTATGCCAAGCCCACAGTTCCTGTGTCCTGTGTGATCAAGGATACATTTCATGCAGATTAGACAAAACATCAGAGCAAATATACTGTAAATGTTGGGTGAGTTAAATCAAAATGTAATGTTGTGTCTCATAAAAGCAGTTCCTTTTGACACATGCACTTACAAGACCGCTTCTCAACTGGGGGATTTTCAGATTTTTGCCAAAATAGCTCTGTGTTGTCACAAAACTCCCGTCAACCGTAATCCTATATAATAAAAGGCTAATATGCAAATAGACTGAACTGCAGAATGACTGGTCACTATGATGTGCACTGACCACCAGGGGGCAGACACTCAATGCAGGAGCTGCCCCCTGGGGGTCAGTGCACTCCCACATGGGGAGCACTGCTCAGCCAGAAGCCAGGATCACTGCTGATGAGCGTAGCAGTGGTGGCGGCAGCACTAAGTATGTCTGGGGAGTGGGCCTAAGCTGTCAGTCTGACATCCCCCAAGGGCTCCTGGACTGTGAGAGGGTGCAGGTCAGGCTGAGCTCCCCCACCCCCGGAATGCACTAACTTTATGCACCAGGCCTCTAGTTAAAAAATAAAACTTTAAAATAGGAAAAATGAATAAAATAAACAAGATTCCAGGTATTTGAATGCACAATCACAAGTTGAAGAGGCAAAAGAAGCTGAGAAACAAAGACTTTACACCTTAGATAGGTCCCTTATCACCTTTCTCTTTAAATGCACATATAACTCTCACTAAAGTTATATTTGTCAATATTCTGCATGAAGATAGAAAACATTAATTTTGAATTTATTTACAATTTTATGTGATCAATGTTTTTAAAGAACTTCTAGCTTGATCTTACACTCACTGTAAGCCAATTCCCTCCTAAATTTCAGAATTTGGGGCTTTCAATCTTAAAATAAAACTCTATCGATTGAGAGGTTTAATTTTTTAATGTATGCAATAAATAAAATGGCAATTTAGGCTCTTTTCTTTCTTTCTGGTTGATGAAGAACACAGCTAATCTTTCTCTCTTGAAGAGCAGGACTCGAATGCGTGCTCCCAGAGATGTCCTGGTTTTCTTCAGATCCGGATTTGATAGTTCTCTACATTGCAATGGAGGAGAAAAGCCCACTGCTTTCAAAACCACCACTGGTTTTCTGACTTACAGAGTTTTGTAAAGAATAGAATCTGGATATCTGTACTTTCTATCACAATAACTAATCATATCTGTTTGATTATTTATTTTGGTTGGAGGGTGGAGGGATCAATTCTAGGGATATTTTCTAGGGGAGCTTTTTCCAAATATGATGATCTAAACAAACTAGACAAATATTCTGCCACATCATATTATGGATTTGTCTGGTATGCTTCCCATGAAGACACAGATTTAGGGTTTCCCTGTGACAAAGGCAGAAGGGAATCCAAGGTATAGAGAACAATAACTTAGTGACCCAACTGTGACAGGTTACCTTTTCCTCTTTAAAAGTGAAATGTAAAGGAGCAAAGTGGTTTTGTCACAATAACTATCCAAAATACAATCTGCGAAAGCGCGGAGCACACACTAACTTAAAAATATGTTTTTTAAAATTTATCTTTATTGTTGAAAGTATTACAGATGTTCCCTTTTCCCCCCCATTGACACCCTCCACCCTGCACAGTCCCCCCCCCCCAGGTCTTCACCGCACTATTGACTGTGTCTATGGGTTTTGCATATATGCATATCAGTTCTTTGGTTAATCTCTTCCCATTTCCCTTGCCCCCTTCCCTCTGAGATGCACCAGTCTGTTCCATGCTTCATTGTCTCAATTCCAGGCCATTTTCCTGACTCTAAACTTTAGTAACTTCATTGTTTACCATCAACATATTGACCTTACTAAGGTATATATGTGTGTGTGTGTGTGTGTGTGTGGGTGTGTGTGTATGTGTGTGCATATGCGTGTGTGTGCACATGCCCTGGGGAATTGCTGCCATCTGTAGGTGAAGAATACCTACCATTCTTGCAAAGAACAGTTGTTTGTATCCATCCGGACTGCTTAGCAAAGTATATGAGGAGAGGCTGTTGGTGAGGCAAAAGGAAAGTTTAACTCTTGTATTGTGTGTATGATATGAGTTTAGGTTTAGCAAGGCTAATGTGTGGATCCAGAAATGCTTAGCAAATTGATAGAGCAGGGACCTTCTGTTGAACATTAAATATTTCTTTCCTTACATTTTATGTTTGTCTTCTATGATAGCTCAGAAAATAACAATAAATTCCTGTTGTTTTGTTTCGGCATTTTGCAGTAGAGGGTCACTATCAGTCCATATTCCCACAGTATATCTTTTGGGTATGCATTAGCAACTTCCAAGTTATATTTGTACAACTGGCATTTAATTAATTTCTAAACATGTATGGATTTTTTTTAGGATAATGTACAACTCTCTTGGTTTTCATACATGCACTGGAAACTCACAAGGCAAACGGGAACTTGTCCTCTACTATCTAATCCCATTACTATAGACTTAGTTCAGTACCTCATCTTGTTTTACCCAGAATATAGCAATCAAGACTGTGGACTAGTTCATGGGTGCCTTCGTGAAAGTTAGGGCAAGACCCCCTCCTTCAGCTGATAGTGCCACTCGCCCCCCGAAATGGCTTTGTGAGTAGATCCGGGCCTGGATCCCGGACTGAATTTCAGCCCCTTCCCCCCAACTCTGGTATTGGATACCCTGCTCCAGCACAACCTTCAAGTGATAGGCCTGATAGAGAGACTGTTATGGGCTATCCGTATGTAACAAGCTTTCTGAGCTTGAATACAAATAATCTCCAGTCTGCCCTTCACATTAAAAGGCAAGTCTAATTGCACTTACTCTCTTGCTGAAATCCTTCAGGGACTCGCTATACCTTTCCACTTAAAATGAAACTCTCCTGTATGGCATTTAGCGTATGACCCTGGTACCAACTTGTATGGCCTCAAAACATAAATTTTTTCCCCCCATTAATGGGAGTCTTCTGTGGTCCACGCTTTATTCTGGAAGGAATTTTCCCTAATCACTCATCTAATGTTTTAACTTCAACCCCTTTATTGCTTTGACCTTCGAATGTTTGGTTTGCCTAGTTTAAATCTTATAAGGATATTCGCCGACCAGATACACTCATGTAATAACACAGCCTCTGAAGTTGGCATAGGAGACACATCTGCAGAGTTTTTTGGGGTTTTTTTTCTTGTTCGGGTAGATAATGACTTGCATTTTGTTCAGAAGGAAACTGACTGTTTAATAAATGAGTTGCTGAAGGCGCCTCAGTTAACTCTCAGAACCACAAGTGCTTATTAGTGCACTTAGACAAACTTGAGCATGTGATCCGGATTCTCTATATTACAAACCAAAAACAAACTCATAGTTCTTTTTTATCATTCTCTCATTTCCCTTTATTGTATTTTTTAAACTACAAAAATATACATCCTTATTTTATTATAAAAATGGTAGAAATCACATAAAGAAATCTAAATAAATTATCCTGCATGCCTACACCCTCAATTACCTTTCCCCAAGGTAACTAAAGTTAACAAATACAATGTTTACACAACCACATGCAGACTTATATATATATATACATGGATATATATATATATGTGTGTGTGTGTATACATATATATGGAATATGTAATTATATTGATGTTAACAATAGAATCATACTATCTACATTATTCTGGAACTTTATTCTCTTAACAGTATGTCAAGTAGAGATCTACATCTATCTCTGTCTTTTAATATCAAACTAGAGGCCCAGTGCACGAAATGCGTGCACAGGTAGGGTCTCCAGGCATGGTCAGCTATCAGGGCTGATCGAGGCCTTCTGGTTGCCAGCTGTCAGCTTCCTTCCCCAGCCTTCCTTTGCTTTGTGCTGCCCTCCTGGTAGTAAGTGCATGTCATAGCAAGTGTTCTCTCAGTCAAACTCCTGCGGTGACACTTTGCACATCAGCCTTTTATATATATAAACTATCGGCCCAGTGCACTAAAATTTGTGCACAGGAGGGGAGGTCTCTCAGCCCGGCCTGCCCCCTCTCACAGTCTGGGAGCCCTCACAGGATGTCCTACAGGGAGCAGGCCTAAGCTGCAGTCTGCCTCCCTCTGTGGGAGGCTACCAGCTGATCAGGGAAAGTGCTGCCTCCATCATTCCGCCACTGCTGCCACTGACAGCCACTGTGGTTGCCTGCCCTTGGCCCTCACAGCCTCCACAGCTGCCTGCCCTCGGCCCTTGCAGCCACCGTGGCTTTGTCTGGAAGGACATCTGGAAGGACATCTGGTCTAATTAGCATACTATGCTTTTATTATTATAGACTAGAGGCCTGGTGCACAAATTTGTGCATGGGTGGGGTTCCTCTGGGTGGCTTTCAGGGATCGGGCTGAAACTTGCAGTCCAACATTACCTGCAGCTCCTACCTGCTACTCCCACTCATCCTGGCTCCACTGTGCCTGTCTCAGGCTCATGCCAAATCAGTCCCAATACGGAGAGGCTCATGCTTCACAGCAGTGCTCACCAGCCATGAGCCCTGTGCCTGGCATACTCCTAAGGGGAGTGGTCTGCGGGATTAGGCTAAAACTGTCTCGCCAACATCCCCTGAGGGGTCCCAGATTGTGAGAGGGTGAAGACCAGGCTGAGGGACCCCACCGGTGCATGATTGGACTGGGGAGGGACCACAGGAGGGCTCCAGGGCATGTCTGGCCCATCTCGCTCAGTTCTGATTGGCTGGACCCCAGCAGCAAGCTAACCTACTGGTTGGAGCATCTGCCCTCTCGTGGTTGATCAGTGCACATCATAGAGACTGGTTGACAAGTTGACTGTCTGCCCTCTGTTGGTCAGTGCATGTCATAGCAAGTGGTTGAGCAGTCTTAGCATATCATTAACATATTACGGTTTGGTTGTTTGTTTGGTTCTGCTGTTCAATCTACTTGCATATTACCCTTTTATTATATAAGACTAGAGGCCCCACACGCACAAAATCATGTGTGAGTAGCTCACTTCCACTTGCCTCAGATGGCTGCACCACCCATTGCTGCTCATAGCTCACTGCCCTGCCCTCTGCTGCTCATAGCTCTCCACTGCTAGTAGCTCTCCACCATTAGTAGCTCTTGCCCCGCCCCGCCCACTGCAAGAGCCACTGATTGTTTGGTCGTGATGGTGTTACAGCATGACAGCCAGAGGCCTTTTATATAAGAGATGGTATTTCTTTCTGGATGGAACATGACTGTTCTTTTATAGGAAGAAACGATCCCCATAGAGGGACAATCAAACTGTTTCCAACTTTCTGCCATCATGAGACAATGCTGCCTTAACTATCCTCAGACATATATTCCTACATAGTATTTCTTTTATAGAATACTTTCTCAAAACTTTTAAGTTGTTTGGCTCATAAGCTATATTTATTTTTAATAGTGTCAGATTATTTTTAAAACTTTGTTGTAACTCACACTCTTACCAACTATATTTTCCTGTGTCCTTAGCAGCTCTGGATTTTTTTTCTCCCTTTAAAATTTTAGATAGCTGATAGTAAAAATCGTGTCTCATTTGTGTTTAATTTGCATTTTCCTTAATACTTGTAAGATAGAACCTTTTTCATATGTTCATTGACCATTTATTTTTTTCTTCCCTCAATTGCAAGTTTATTTCTTTTGCCCCTGTTTCAATTTGGTTGTTTGCCTTTTTCCTTATTGATTTTTTAGGAAGGTTGTGTATGTTAGGGATTCATATTTACTTATCATAAATTCTACAGATCATTTTTCCACTTCATCATCTATCCATTGTGTATAATATGTTAACACTATTTGTTAGTCAAAACACTCATTTTCTATTGAGTTTGAAATATCACCCTTGTCAAACATTAAATTCCTATATATACTTTCTGGACTCTGTATCCTGGTTCATGAACCAACTGCCGGTGCTGTTAGCTGGCACCTATTCCATGACACTTGTTTTGTGATATAACAAATATATTTTGATGATATCAGGAGAGATCACAACATAATATTATAAAGAAAAACAGTCCTATGATATTTAAAAATTATACATTTTGCTACATAAATATTTATATGTATAAGAGACTATCCTAGCATATACATTTTGTTACATAAATATTTATATGAATAAGAGGACTGTCCTAGCATAATATTCATTTTATGTACCATATTACCTTTCTCAGATAAAACCAATCCCGAATTACAAAATACAGTGTCCCCCCAAAAAATGTATACACACTTTAACAGCTTATAGCTCAATTTTGAAAATGAAATGTATTTTTTTTTTTATTTTTATTTTTTTTTTATTTTTTATTTTTTCTTTTTTTTTTAATTTATTTATTTATTTATTTTTACATATTTTAATGATTTTTTTTTGCCCCCCTCCCTCCCTCCCCCATATCCCCTCCCTCCCCATAGTTTTATGTCCATTGGTTGTACTTATATGCATGTATACAAGTCCTTCGGTTGATCTATTATCTCCCCCAGATCCTCCTCCCCTCCCCGCTGTAATTTGACAATCTGCTTGTTGCTTTACTGTCTCTATATCTATCTTTTGGTTCATCAGCTTATAATGCTCTTTATTATCCACAAATGAGTGAGGTCATGTGGTGTTTCTCTTTCATTGATTGGCTTATTTCACTCAGCATGGTGTTCTCCAATTCCATCCAGGTTGCTGCAAATGATGAGAATTCCTTCTTCTTTATGGCAGCATAGTATTCCATTGTGTAGATGTACCATAGTTTTTGGATCCAATCATCTGCTGACGGGCACCTAGGCTGTTTCCAAATTCTGGCTATTGTAGATTGTGCTGCTATGAACATAGGGGTGCATATATCCTTTCTGATTGGTGTTTCTAGTTTCTTGGGATATATTCCTAGGAGTGGGATTACTGGGTCAAATGGGAGTTCCATTTTCAGTTTTTTGAGGAAACTCCACACTGTTCTCCACAGTGGTTGCACCAGTCTGCATTCCCACCAGCAGTGCACGAGGGTTCCTTTTTCTCCGCAACCTCGCCAACACTTGTCGTTTGTCGATTTGTTGATGTTGGCCATTCTGACAGGTGTGAGATGGTACCGCATTGTTGTTTTGATTTGCATCTCTCGGATAATTAGTGACTTTGAGCATGTTTTCATGTGCCTTTTGGCCTTCCTTCTGTCTTCTTTTGAAAATATTCTATTTAGGTCCCTTGCCCATTTCTTAATTGGATCATTCATCTTCCTTTTATTTAGTTGTATCAGCTGTCTGTAGATGTTAGAGATTAAACCTTTATCAGTGGTGTTATTTGCAAATATGTTCTCCCACACCGTGGGCTTTCTTGTTGTTTTGTTGATGGTTTCTTTTGCTGTAAAAAAGCTTTTTATTTTGATGTAGTCCCATTTGTTTATTTTCTCTTTAGCTTCCATTGCCCTAGGGGCAGTATCAGTGAAGAAGTTCTTTTGGCATACGTCTGAGATTTTGCTGCCTGAGGATGCTTCTAGTATTTTTATGGTTTCCCGTCTGATGTTTAAGTCCTGTACCCATTTTGAGTTTATTTTTGTGTATGGTGTAAGTTGGTGATCTAGTTTCATTCTTTTGCATGTGTCTACCCAATTTTCCCAACACCATTTATTGAAGAAACTGTCTTGACTCCATTGTATATTCTTTCCTCCTTTGTCAAATATTAATTGAGCATATTGATTTGGGTTGATATCTGGGTTCTCGGTTCTATTCCATTGATCTATATGTCTGTTCTTGTGCCAGTACCAGGCTGTTTTGAGAACAGTGGCTTTGTAATACAGTTTGAAGTCCGGTATTGAGATCCCTCCTACTTTACCCTTCTTTCTCAGGATTGCTGTGGCTATTCGGGGTCTTTTATTGTTCCAAATGAACTGTTGGAGAGTTCTTTCTAGGTCAGTGAAATATGCCCTTGGTATTTTAATGGGGAGTGCATTGAACCTATAGATTGCTTTAGGAAGTATGGACATTTTGATGATGTTGATTCTACCAATCCATGAACATGGTATGTTCTTCCATCTCCTTACATCATCCTCTATCTCTTTTTTCAATGTCGTGTAATTTTCTGCATATAGATCCTTTACTTCCTTAGTTAAATTTATTCCTAGGTATCTTAATTTTTTTGGTGCGATGGTAAATGGAATTGCTTTTTTAGTCTCTGTTTCTGTAGTTTCACTGTTGGTGTATAGAAATGCCATGGATTTCTTGGCGTTAATTTTGTATCCTGCTACATTGCCAAATTCATTTATTAAGTCAATTAGTTTCTTAATGGAGTCTTTTGGGTTCTTTATGTACAATATCATGTCATCTGCAAATAAGGATAACTTTACTTCTTCTTTTCCAATTTGGATGCCTTTTATTTCGTCCTCTTGTCTAATTGCAATGGCTAGTACTTCCAGTACTATGTCAAACAGGAGTGGCGAAAGTGGGCATCCCTGTCTTGTTCCTGTTCTTAGAGGGAATGGTTTTAGTTTTTGCCCATTGAGTATAATGTTGGCTGTGGGTTTATCATATATAGCTTTTATTATGTTGAGGTATGATCCTTGTACTCCCACTTTGTTAAGAGTTTTTATCAGGAAAGGGTGTTGGATTTTATCGAATGCTTTTTCTGCATCAATTGATATGACTATATGATTTTTATCTTTCAATTTGTTTATGTGATGTATCACGTTTATTGATTTGCGGATATTGTACCATCCTTGCATTCCTGGAATAAATCCTACTTGGTCATGGTGTATGATCTTTGTGATGCTCTGCTGGAGCCGATTTGCTAGGATTTTGTTGAGGATTTTGGCATCTATGTTCATGAGGGATATTGGCCTGTAATTCTCTTTCATTGAGTTGTCTTTATCTGGTTTTGGTATTAGGGTGATGCTAGCTTCATAGAAGGAGTTTGGAAGTGTTCCTTCCTCTTGAATTTTTTGGAAAAGTCTGAGGAGGATAGGTTTTAGTTCTTCCTTGAATGTTTGGTAAAACTCTCCTGTGAAGCCATCTGGCCCTGGGCTTTTGTTTGCTGGAAGCTTTCTGATGACTGTTTCAATTTCTTCCCAAGTCACTGGTCTATTGAGATTTTTAGATTCTTCCTGATCGAGTTTTGGAAGTTTGTATTTTTCTAGGAATATGTCCATTTCCTCCAGGTTGTTCAGTTTGTTGGAATAGAGTTGTTCGTAGTATTTTGTAACAATCCGTTGTATTTCGTTGGGGTCTGTTGTTATTTCACCTCTTTCATTTCTGATTTTGTTTATTTGGGTCCTCTCTCTTTGTTTCTTAGTTAGCCTGGCTAGAGGTTCATCTATCTTGTTTATTCTTTCAAAGAACCAGCTCTTGGTTTCGTTGATCTTATGTATTGTTTTTTTGGTCTCTATGTCGTTTATCTGTGCTCTGATTTTTGTTATTTCCTTCCTTCTGCTTACACTGGGCTTTTCTTGTTGCTCCTTTTCTAACTCTTTGAGTTGTAGAGTTAGATCATCTGTTACCCCTTTTTCTAGTTTTTTGCAATAGGCTTGTAAGGATATGAACTTCCCTCTCAAGACTGCTTTTGCTGTGTCCCATAGATTTTGGATTGTTGTGTTTTCATTGTCATTTGTTTCCAGGATGTTTAGTAAACTCTGCCTTTATAACTATTCAAAGTGTGTATATACATTTTTGGGATCAACCTATATATCCTTGGCCCCAGGGATTTCTGGTAAGAAATTATAGACCTATATTTGGGAAAGGCTTGGTGGAGCTTTTTTGTTACCATTATTAATGATAGCATCAAAGAATATTAGTACTATCATTTATTGAGTACTTACTGATATATAGGTATTGCTTTAAACTGAGAGCTGGAGGCTATAACTCTTCACAGTGAGATATGCAAAGACAGAGCTGTGTTGGATATAGTTGGCATCCCCTAGGAATTCCAACGTGTATTCTCACATCTTGGATATATATGTCCACGAGATTTTTCTCTTATTCCCTGGGTCTCCATTTCATTTCTGCACCATTCGTGTTCTGTGTGGAAAATATGTTTCATAAAAACTTATATCTTATCTCTCTACCTACAAGTATCTTCTTAAAAGCAGAGGTGGATAACTTTGCTCTTGGTTTCTCAAGGCACTTTGAATGAAATATCCTTTTATTATCCACTCATAATGTAGTTTGGTAGTGGTCCTTAACCCTTAGCTCTATTTTATCTCAGTTTCCTCACTTATAAAATGGACTCAAATACCAGCTTTATCCATTTCATGGGGTGATTGTGAGGCTCTGAGGAGCTAATATATGTAAAGGACTGTGAAAGGTATTAAGTGGTCTATGACACATGATGACTGACTTCATCCTTCTAAAAATATCTTCCCAACGCAATCACTTGAACTCTAAATATGATCGTCTACAATTCTCAACTTTCAGAGTTCTAGACACAAGTTACCTAGAATTGGACCCCCAAAAGGAAATGATGAAAGCCAGATGACTCTGAGCATGCCCTGAAAGGCATTCCTTGACTCCTGTGAGTTTTTAGACCAAAGTTGTCGCCTAGGACCCTGCAAACTTCAGAGTGTCAGTGAGCTTGCAGACGTGCAATGGTTAAATCAATAGTTAATGATGTTCGTCATGTAATTTGAGCCTCTAGTTTGTTTATGCTAGACCAACTTTATCCATACTCCAAACAAATTATCTCTTATAATTACCAGCCCGAAGATAAATCTCTAAATGTTTTTCTGATGATAGTGCTGTGGTTGGCAGGTGTTAAAAGTGCCTCCCAGGGACAAAGATTGAAGATGAGCTTGTTCCCGCAAATCCTTCAGGCGAGGATGTTGAGCTTTCTCTCTCACCATGTGCAAAGGAGCCTTGTATGGTGCCCTGTTAATGAAATCTAACAGGCAAAGGTCGTATATCTTTACAAAGAAAAATGCAAAGCTGGTATGTGATAAATGGGCTCCGTAGGGATCAGTGAATGAGATTTGGTGAGAAAACCCACGTTCATTCAATTGGCGTGGTTTCTCTCTGATGTTATGCCTTAAATATATCTTCATAGTGATTCTCCTCAACTGGTAGAATGATTAAAATAAATACAAAAATGAGAAATCTATGTGTCTTTAGGCCTTGAATCAAAGTGACTGGTAATCCAAATTAATGTTGAACATTTCTCATATTAGAGAAAGCTGTAGATCTTTAAAGAAATTCTTTTTTATAAATTGCCTAATATCAATGTGCTTTTAAAGTCTTGTAAAGGAAGAAATCTTAATATCTATATGCTTTTATTAGTACTAGCAGAATGCTAATTAGTACATGCAAACGTGCAATGTTTTAACCAAAAAAAAAAAAATTGTGCTGTTTGTAAATAAACTGAAAATCAATATGCTTTGAGATTAAAAAATAAGTTAAATCTGGAATTATAAAGAGTTAAATAAATCAGATATTGTTGAAACAAATAACTGCTGGTTTTAGGAGAAGTTACCAGTTCATTTGCTGTAGTTGTACTGCTGAGCTAAGAGACAGTTCAATAAATCAACCCAAGCTTGATGGATTCTTCAATTCATTGAAATGAGTGTGTGGAAGAGAAAAGAAATCTCTTAGTATTCCCTCTTTGACAAAAGGGTATGCAAAGAGCCTGAATGGATGAATGGTTGATTAATTTTGCTAGAAAATTTCTTGACAGCAGGAAATGTGTTTTTGCATTACTTTGTTTGCCTGGGATTTATTTGGAAGAGTATGAATTATTGCATGGGAATTTGTACCTGAGGCAATGTTGCTAAAGTAGATAGCTCCTAGAGAGTTTTCTGACTATGGGACCTGTAATATTTTTATATGGTTTTGCACTCCACATCCTTATGAGTTGCCCTACAGCAGTTTACGTAGATGTCAGCTCTCCCTGATGTTAGTAGTAAAGTCAAGCACTGCCCGTGATTCAATATTGAGCTTGGTTTAAGGGATCATTTGTGTCCCTTTCAAGAAAGTATGGAGCTGGAGGCAAGCAACTGCCAAAGCTTGTTAATTCCTAGACTCATCAATCTGGCAGTTTACTTAGAGACTCTTACCTTTAAATAAGGAAGAGGAGGCACAAGGTATGCCCTTGTGCTTCTATTTACAGTAAGCCCACAAATGAGCATATTTCTTAGTTTTATCTCAAGAAAGGATACAGCTAGCTACACATGAAAAGACATAGGCTGCCGTTGATGACAGTTAAACTTGTGAGACTAAAAATAGTCTCTCTACTTACTACTGCATACCTTTTCCTAAAGCACAATGAATGCTATATCACACAGGTGAGCTTTTCTGGGTGGGTAGATACCGTATTTTCCGGCGTGTAAGATGTCCCCTAATTTTACAGTTAAAACATAGGTTTAGGCCTATATTCGCTGTATAAGACTACCCCCCCACTTCCAAGGCAACACCAGTTCTTTTTTTAATAGACCGCCTCTCTGACTCTGGCCAATCTGAGCAGGCTTTTTACTAGAACACAGTGTAGCTTTGGGTACGGAACATGTATAATTTGCATGCATAAAAAGTCTGCTTGGATTGGCTGAGTCAGAGAGGCGGTCTATTAAAAAAAGAACTGGTGTTGCCTCGGAAGTGGGGTGGTAGTCTTATACAGCGAATATAGGCCTAAACCTATGTTTTAACTGTAAAATTACGGATCGTCTTATACGCTGGAAAATACGGTACTTTAATTGCATATACAGGGGTGGGAGGAAAAGTACTAGTGTACCAGTTAATAATGGCGGATTTTGTAACCACAGACAACACAATAACTTCAAGAGAAACATCAAAAGTGCTTTAACCAAAGTAATGTCCATCGCTAGCTACACATTTCCCCTATCTTTCAGGTAATTTGTGAATACTGTCCCAATAGAACTTTTCTTATTTTGAGGCAAACCATTCAGAGAACCAATTTTCCACTTCTTGGTATGTTTTGAGGTGCTGCTCTGAAAGTGTGTGTGCTATCGACCAGAACAAGTGGAAATCGGAAAGAGCAAGGTCTGGTGAATACAGAAGCTGGGTTAATACTTCCCAGGCAAGATCTTTTAATGTGTCTTTAACCAGTTTTGAAATGTGTGGTAGTGTGTTATCATGAAGCAAAATTATTTTGCCATGTCTTCTGGCATATTCTGATCATTTCACGATCAAAACGTGGTTTAAATTGATTATTTGTTGTTGGTAGTGATCAGTATTAATGGTTTCATCTGGTTTTAGAAGCTCATAATACACCATACCTTCCTGATCTCACCAAACTCAGAGTATTGTCTTCTTTCTGAAGTGATTTGGCCTTGTAGTCAATGTTGATGGTTGACCTGGATCAACCCAGGATTGTGTGCATTTGGGATTCTCAAAATAAATCCACTTTTTATCACCAGTCACAATTAGATGCAAAAAAGACTTTCTTTCGTGCTGTTGAAGCAACATTTTACTGATGACTTTTCGGTTTTCTATTTGTCTTTCATTCAGTTGATGTGGCACCCATTTTCCTTCCTTTAAAATCTTTCTCATTGCTTGTAAATGATTGGAAATTGTTTGCTGTGCAATGTTTAATCTTTCTGCAAGTTGTTTTTGAGTTTGACAAGCATCTTCATCCAATAATGCTTGTAATTGTTGGTCTTCAAACTTTTTCAGTTGACCTGGGCATTCTTAGTCTTTCACATTGAAATCATCACTTTTAAAGCGTTTAAACTAGCATTTACAAGTATCTTGAGATGGAGCATGTTCACCATAAGCTTCCTGAAGTATTCAGCAGCACTTTTCTTTAAAATAATGAATTAAAACTTCCCGTAAATGCTCTTTTTTTTAGCACGAAATTCAACATTTTTAACTGTAAAAATATCTATGATTTTAACACCTTCAGCAAATTTGACATATGAAATTTTGAAGCTTGCTGTCAATACAACAAAATAGCATACATATCAAATTGCATATATATCAACATACGGGTAACTCCCATCTATTGAAAAAAATCTGCATTATTATCTGGTATACCTAGTAGGTTTACAGTTGTTCATATGGAAAATAATACAACAATTAATAAATAATAATATAAGAATACACTTTGTGTTTTGCATTCTCACAACTATAAACCTACTTTTGCCCACCCTTGTATTTAGACCTCCTCTGCTGCCATATTCTGATGCTAGAATACTGCAAAGCACAAGGTGGAAGCCGCTCATAAATTATTCAGCAACTTCCGGCATATTTTGTTGTCTGTCAAGGGGTTAACACCAGAACTTCTCTTTCTTTTAGGTGCCAGACTGGAAATTATCATTAGCATAAGGCATAGCATGTAGCCTACTTTTGCTTTCATTATGTATATATTTTATTTGCAGACCAACACCAAATCTCCTGAATGCCTGTGACCATGGTACATATATTATTTCTGAAAAATAATGCACAGAGAAATTCTCTCTTAAAATTTTTCAAATGCCATACTCTACTAAGCCATGATGCTACAAAATAATTTTTTATCCAAATTTGACTTCTGATATTTTCTCTTTAGATTACAATACACAGATGAGAAGTGGTTAAGAGAAAGATAATGTTAAGTTAAATAAGTTTCTCTCCCCCTTCCTCTCTCTCTCTCAGATCAATCAATCATAGAAATGCAGAATCCCAGGCCCCATCCCAGACTTACTAAATCAGAATCTGTATGTTAACAAGATTCCCAGGTGGTGTGTATTAAAGTTGGAGAGGCTCAAAACCCTTATTTTTTGTGAGGTGAGGAGGTAGGGCCACACCCCTTGCCTCTGACAGTAGAAGCTCCCTCTCTTGGCCTTTCCTGAACTAATGGTTCGCTGAATTGGACACGTTTTCCATTCTGCTTTGTAACATGTACTGACTGATAACCCAGGTGAATGCTCCCAGCTCTCTGAAAATGTTCTAGAATTCCCAGGGCCATGTGTACCCTTTGATGAATTCAGTGTTTACTAAGAACCAGCTTTGTTTGCTCCCAAACCTGTTTATAACAGTTGTGCTAGTTAACACAGTTACACAATTTAAAGAACACATGGATGAAATAAGAATAGGATGGTTATTTCTAAGATGAATGCTTTGGAAAGGTTCCGTGAAATAAAATGAAACATACTCTCAGTGAAACATGCTCTTAGATTAGGGCATCGGGAGCCTGCTGGAGAAATTACAATTTCTGACTGGCCCCGACCTGCTGACTCAGAAACCCTGGGAGTGGGCCCCGGTATGTTTCCAGAAGCCCCCGTGCAGAACCTGGTACAGCTAAGGTTTGAGGCCCATTAAAAGCACAACATGGAACAAGATCTTGCTTTTCCAATTAATCTGGGTCGTTATACCGTCTGGCTAATTTGTCAGGCACTTTCTCTAAACCTGGCAGCCCCTTCAATCAGAAATTTTAGAGTTTACACAATTGAAACAATGGGCTACAACAAAAGAATCTTAGATAGAAAAGGCAAAATATATATATATATATTATCTCTAAACTGCACCTAAGGATCTAGTAGTTGACAGAGGAATGTACTGTTAACAAAGTTGTAGCTGTTGATGCTGTGGCTGCTGTCTCACGGAGCTGACTCTGAGAGAGCTGGACTAAGCGTTTTACAGATTATCTCATTTTATAAAGTAGGTAATATCCTCATTTCCGAGATGAAGGAACTGAAGCTTAGCACAATCAAGTAAACTCGCATAAAGGTGCAGAGATAACAGGGCGTGGGGCTAGGATTTGAATCCTGGGCTATCAGAGTTTAAACCCATGCTTTTAAGTACTTCCTTTTATTATTGCTTATTTGTAGGAAGTTATGCCTACTTTAAAAAAAATAAGACATGAACATACATTTTTGGAATTGGGTTTTCCCCAGTGACTATGAAAGCTCACTCAGTGATTAGCGAATGGAAATAAGAAGCACTGATGTAGAAACTGTGTCTACACAGCATGAATTGAAAAATGTTTATTATATCAATATGACCACTGTTTTCCACCTTAGCTGCACATTAGAATAATAGCTGGAATTCTCTGAAATACCGTATTTTTCGGACCATAACACGCACTTTTTTTCCCCCAGAAGTGGGGGGAAAAAGTCCCTGCATCTTATGGTCCAAATATAGCCTACACATACATATACTGTAAAAAAAAAAGTTTTTTTACTTGCCCGGCTCTGTGTGGTCTCTGTGTGCTTGCCCGGCTCTAAAATGGTTCTAAATGCTGCTGTTTACTTTACAGAGTTGATTACATGTGTTTATGACTGTGATATTGGGTTTTAATGCACATAAAATATTTTAGGACACTATTTGTTTCAGAATCTTTTTTTCTTCATTTCCCTTCTCTAAAAACTGGTACGTCTTATGGTCCGGTGCGTCTTATGGTCCGAAAAATACGGTAATATGCTGCCCAGGATCCATCCTTAGGCCAGTTAAATTGAAATTTCATGGGTTGGGTTCGGAGTATTTGTGTGTGTGTGTGTGTTTGTGTGTGTGTGTGTGTGTGTGTGTGTGTGTTAATAGTTTTTATTCCTGGGTAAGTATATATATATATATATATATATATAGTTTTTAATCCTAAGGTACAGCCAGGGTTGAGAACTGCAGATACAGACAAACAAAATCAGATAATTCAGGCTCAGAAATGGACATTTTTATTGTTGTTGTTAATCCTCACCCAAGCACATTTTCCCATTGATTTTTAGAGAGAGTGGAAGGGGGAGAGATAGAGAAACATTGGTGTGAAACAGACACATCAATTGATTGCCTCTCTCACATTCCGCAACTGGGGATGGGGAATTGAGCCTTCAAGGTTTGTGCCCTTGACTGGAATCTAACCTGGGACCCTTCAGTTGTAGGACTGTTCCAACTACTGAGCAAAACTGGCTAGAGCAAAATGGATTTTGAATTTTTCCATGTTATCAGACAAGGATATTAGCCATTCATTGAATACTTGCAATGCCCCAGTCATGTTGCATTGTCCTCATCTAGCTGCCCTATTTTAGGGTTACCATAATGGAGTTAAAGTATGCCTGTCATTTTCACAAATCCCAAATATAAAGTTCTGTGTTTTATAATGCCCTATTTACTTATAACTGACTTGGATTGATATAAATTTTTTAGACTAACAAAGCTCTCGAAAATACCTAGGAGAATCTCATTTTCCTGAATCAGGAAATATATGTTTTAGTAAAATCCTGCCTCTTTCTTTCACATAATTCTACTTTTTTCTTTGTGTAAGGTTATCAAGATGCTGTTTATTTTATAACCATACCACTATAAAATACAAGACAATTAATGGAAATGTTAAATGTTTTTTTACCAGCTTAGAAAAAGGAAATATGTGACCAGTTGGTCCTAAGTACTTAAATAAATGCTCCCCATTCATGATTTTATTTTTTAGTTTTTCTACCTCTTAAACCAGACAGAATTAATTATATGTCTTGCTTTATGCCATAATGTTTCTAAAAATGTTGAAAGTGATATGATTTTTTTTTAAGTTTACAAGAGTCTCCTACTATTATTCTCTAAAATAGTGGTTCTTAATTAGGGCATCTTTGCCCCTCAGAAGACATTTGACAATATCTGAAGACATGTTTGATTTTCACAACTATGGGAAGCAGTTTGCTGTTGGCATCGAGTGGGTAGAGGCCATGGGCGCTGCTAAACATCCTACAGTGCACAGCAGAGTCCCCGCAATAGCGATTGCCCAGCCCAAATGTCAGTAGCACTGAGGCTGAGAAACTCTGCTCTAAAGTTACTTCATTTTACCTGTTATGAATTCCAACTGTGTTTCTGTATTAAGCCTGCTTAACACCTTTTGATAAATAACTCTTATATGAAATATTTATGTACACAACTCCTGTTCTAGCAGAGTTAGCTCAAATACTCTCCCTTGTTGGGAAGGTCTGTAGATCATTTCTAATTTGTATTTAAAGCATTTGAATGCCTCATATGCAGGATATAAATAGCAATGAAAATTTGACAGCTGTGGTCGAGATTTGAGCATTTGAAGACTTCAGAAAGAGAATCCTTCCATTGACCTGAAAGAATACAGATTAAGAAGACTTGGCCTTGTTTTCCTGGATTGACTAGATGACTCTCCATGGTTTTGATTGATTAAAACATAATTTTAATTTTACAAGCTTAATACTTTTATAGATTTGTTTTGTCATTCTTTATGATGCCTTCTTAATTAGGTACAAATTTCCGTCCAAATGAAAGTTAACCAAATTACTTCCCTGAGGTTTTCCTTCCAAGCATCATGTCTCCTCCTATGGCTGGGCTTCGTGGGCTGGAAATAAAATGGGAATTTTATTTTCAAATATTTGGAAAATTATTTGAAGTGTGTGTAGGAGATTTTAGAACGTGTGTGTACATGTGCATGTGTGTTTGTGCATGGATGTGTACATGCTAGTGCTTTGTGCTTGATATCTATGGGTTTATCTGCTCAGCACCCCTCCTCTAGGAAGTGACTCTTAACACATCACTCTTGTTATGTCATACACCTTGTCTGTATTTTATAGTCTTCCCAATCCACCTCAGTTGCCTGGTGCAGAAATCCTTCTCCAGGGTTTTCAAACTCAAGACCACAAGGGAAGTGGGCTATGACTAAAACAGAAAGGTCTACAATGGCCCTGCGGTCACCCATGTTGCCCACCACATGCCCAACACTAGCTGGCTGCAGGAGAGGAGAATGAAGCCAGGAAGGGGATGGAGGAGCAGGTAGCTAGCACAGCCCTGGCAACTGCCCTCCTCCCAGCCTGTCCCCCAACTCTTCCTTTGCTTCTTCGAGAATGCTCCCAGATCCTTCTGACTCTCTTTCTCTTATGCCAGTTTGTGACTTGCAACCCAGAGAGTCACGACAACACAGTGTCCTTACCTGGAAATGAATTTCTTCAGCTCCCCACACACAGACTTCATCACAGGAAAATAAAACCACAAACCCCAGAGTGTATCTGTTTTCAGGAGGGGGGTTCTGGTAATTAGCGTAAGATTGCAACAAATGGCACACACAGACTGTTGGCTCTGCGTGTGAGCTCTAAGATTGGTGTTTACCCTATTATATTCCAATTTAAGAATGTCATAAAGTTTATCAGGGAGTACATGGAAACTAGCAAGAACACACATAGGAGTGGTGAGAGATGTGTGCCTTGATATACAGATTTTTTTTTTTTTTTAGAAGTCAAAAATAAAAAGACTTCTCTTGGGTTGATAGCAAAGGGGACCCAACCGTACTCCCCACGTAAGCTTGATGGTGGTGGGGTATTTTTAGCAAATGAGTTGTCAGCAGAAAGGCTTCATTAGACCCATCAGGATATCTGCCCATGAAGAACGAATCCCAAACTGTACTGGCAGTTTCCTTGAGCCAAGATGATGAAGCACCTCTGACAAGAGCCATATTGTGCTCCCCATGTGAGAAGCGTGAGGAACAAAAGAGACAGTGTGATCGTCATTTGGGCAGGTTAATATTGACACAGCTTAGAGACATCGGAAGCGTGTGTGTACACGTACAGCAAGCGCTCCGGAGACGTGGCTGGTGGTTCCCATCCATCAGAAAGGGGCACCCCCAGAGGAAGGAAGTTCTCCTGCTTTCTCGAAATATTGTTCAAACTGGATGATTTATTTTTACAAAGGAAAATAAGTAAAGCCGTAAGTGTTCAGGCTCATGGCTCAAATCAAGCCAATAGGGATTTAAAAAAAAAATCTACACACAATTATGGAAATCATCTTCTGTTATTATTCGATAGCTAGAGTGTTATCCAGGTTTTACAACCTCAAAAATACAGCATGCCTGCCCTAGCTGGTGTGGCTCAGTGGATAGAGTGTCGGCCCATGGACTGAAGGGTCTCAGATTTGATTCTGGGCAAGGACATGTACCTCAGTTGCAGGTTCCCCAGTCCAGTTCAGGGTGTATGCAGGAGGTAACCAATCGATGTGTCTCTTTCACATCGATGTTTCTCTCTGTCTCTCCCTCTCCCTTCCCCTCTCTCTAAGAATCAATGGGAAAATATCCTCGGCTGAGTATTAACAAACAAAACAACAACAACAACAAAAACAAAAATACAGCATGCTTAATTAGAGGATTTCCCTTTATGGGTGTGCCCTATGTTATTCATTCCCATGTAGGAATCCTTATAAACATACATGAGCACAAAAGGGGCCCTTCGGTGAACAACAGTCTGGCCTTTTTCTCACTGAGTCCCTAAATTCATGCTGCATGGAAAAGCTTTGAAGGTCAACGTCTGTCCCTAAATTAGTCTGAGCTAGTTAATGAGATGATGACTTATTTGCTTCTAATCGGTTGTGTGCCTCCCCACATGCAAGAATTCAATCTACTGTTAACTAGTGTGAGAGCCTGCTTAGGACCTCTTTCGCAGGAGTGTCTTTTTCCAGGGCAACTCCCTGGAACATCGGTTCTCAATGGGACAGTTACTGAGGCTGAGGCAGGACTTCACCACACTTAACTTCAGGTTGACCTGAAACCAGCCCACTTCATCTCTAGAAGTCCTTAACTCAAGCCTGTGCTTTCAGGTGAATGACCTCCCAATGCACTCTTCCTCTGTCCCGCTCTCTTTACTAATGATATGGTTATAGGAGGTAATAGATATTGACATGAAATCTGTGACATTCGGATTTCAGTAAGCATGTGCTCTCCTTCTCTATTCTTGAATTTCAGAACTCAAATGATGACCTTACAAAGGTGATTGTCTAAAAGACTCTTGGTTTCTCCTCTAATGCTTATGACGTGCTTGACCTAAATTGAAACATCTACAGGTTAATACTTAATTTTGTCTTTGATAGTTGTGCCTGTACAAGAAGACTCTGATTGAAATGATGATGATACAGTCGACTTTTTCTATTAAAATGTCCACTCTCAGGGAAAATAATTGCCTCTTTCGTCTCCCTGCCTGCTTCTTGCAATCCTAATTCCTGGTTTTTGGTGGGCTTTTAAAAAGGAAAAGTAATGTTGAAAGCATCCTTAGGTGATGAGATTTTTACATACTGAATGACAAAGTGGGATTTTTCCATTGTGTATGTCTAAACTATTAGAGCAAGAAAAATTATGGCACATAAGAATAATTCTGGGTAACCAGGAATTAAGCCAGTTCTCCTGCTGTTTTTTTTTTTTTTGTATGTGTGTGTGTGTGTACATACCAGTACATGTTAACCTTTTTAAAGTACATATTACTACAAGAATATCATAGCATTATTTGCTATAGTAGTTTCTTGGGACAAGTTTTTAATTTTAGGTTTATACATATGTAAGTTCATGATCAGCCTACATTTATATTTTATAGAGTAGATGAGAAAGTAGAAATTGATCTTAAAGCATGATAATATTGGCTCATCAAAAACTTAAGCAACACATTATTATTAGCATTTGTTAAAAGCAAGGATGTGGCCTGCTTGTGTATAATGACTAGAGAGAATCAATACTAAACAGAAGTATATGAAGTAGCAAATAACTTTTTTATTAAATTAAAAATGAAATTAATAGTATCTTTGGTGATGAAAATATTCCTATTCAAGAATAACATAGAGGTTAGAACATGGGCTCTGAAGTCAAACTAACCTGGGTTCAAGACCTGTATGAGTTGTGTGAAATCAATTATTTAACCTCCAAAAGCCTCCATTTTCTCAATTAAAAAAAAAAAAAGATAATATTACCTATCCCATTGGATTATCTTAAAATTTAAATGAGATGATGCAAAGCATTTAATATAGTGCTTAATGTAGAAGCAGTGCTTTATTAAATTATGTTAGGCAACATATAGTGCTTTAAATGAGAATTATATATATTTTACTTATTTACTTATTGTAATATTTACTTATTTACTAATTTACTTATTTACTTATTGTAATATTTTTAATTCTAACAAAATCTTTCACAAAATGACTTTTTCTTATTTCTAAAAATGAGAACATACACTGTCTCATTGTATTTTCAAAATATGATGTCTAATACAATTTTAATAAACCCAGTGGAGTTCGTACTACTAAAATGCCTTGACTAGTTTATGAAAATAAGAACAATAGGGTTTTTAAAAATGACATCTGGTAAAAATATGGGAAATATCCTTGCTTACCAATTAAAGGGTGTACAAAAAAAAACAGAATAAATAAAATCTCTTAATTTATGCATTTTGTGTTCTCATAAATCATTTTCCTGTCAAAATTATCAGACTATTATTGCTGAATATTTTAAACATCATAATGGAATTTTGGTAGCATAAATCATAAAGCTTTCAGTTAGAACATTTGCATACATACCTCAGCATTTTTCTTATATCTTGATTAAAAAATAGTCTTCAGTCCAGAAATAAATCCATGCAAAATATAAATGTCAAACTGTCCTCTTAAATTTCAGTAACTCAGCAATCCACGCTGGCCCACTGTGCTTACAAGGTAGTTATGGATTGTCAAACTGTGTTTCTAAGACTCACAAGTCTCAAAAGTGAAGCTGTACAAGCTTTTGTTTTAATCTCGGTAATGATTTTTATCTAGAGGCATCCTACCTACAGACGATACCTGCTCACTTGATTTTTCCATTTTCTGCAAAAAGAAAAAGAAAATTCAGATATAACAAATCTGGGGATAGCTTGTCTATGACATTAGAAAATAATTTGTTTCATTTAATAGGAGCCTTACTCAATATGTTTCATTTGTAGTTTTTAAGAGAGACAGATGTTTTGGATTATGCATGCAGCACAGAATGCTGGACCTAAATGGAAAGTATTAGCATCAGGAGTAAAATCCACTGAAGGTCATATAACACTTGGAGGTGAAACTGTGGAAATGATGAAAAAGGCTCTATCAATGTGATTTATCTGCAGGGAAAAATCACTACACCTTTTTTGATGCTTTAAAATCTGTTACATGTGTAGTGAAAAATGAAAGCTCATTCATCATGTTTAATTTAGGATTAAGAATAAAGAATCTATTGAGATAAACTTTGCCTTACCCAGAGTTTCTATATCCTATACCATTTTTTAAATGGCATGGCTTCATATTTACCTTTGTGTAACTTCATCTATCCTCTTTTTTGCATATGAATCACTTTTAAATGTGATTATTATTTGAAAGTTGACTTGTATTATAGAGGAAATGAGGCAAAAAATTATAATATGAAAAACCAGTTTTTATAACAAGAAATTGTAAAATACTTTTTGTGAATCAGCTTAATCCCATCAATCCTAAGGATGTTCTTTTGATAGCTAAAGAATTAAGAAAGAAAAAAGATCTAATGTTTATTGTCTACTATATGCAAGGTACTAGGCTGGCTTGTTGATATATATTCTTAATTCTTTAAATAGTCCTTTGAGGTAGAGTTTTACAGATGAGGAAAATCAAGGCTCAAAGAGGTGAAGTAACTCACTGAAGTTGTCCAGCTAGTAAATGCAGAGTTAACTCTGGAGTTTAGCCGACTCCAAAGCCTTTACTAGAAACCTTGGAAAGAATGTCCTAAAATAATGGAAACTCAATCAGATTTTAGATGACCAATCTGTATATATAAAAGCCCAGCGACTAAGTGGCAGAACGGCCAGAATGACCAGTCGACCAGTCACTATGACATGCACTGACCATCAGGGGCAGATGCTTAACACAGGAGCTGTCCCCTGGTGGTCAAGGTGCTCCAACAGTGGGAGTGCTGCTCCCACAGCAAGAGCAGCAGCTAGCAGGCCCAGGGTGAGCCCAAGTCTCTGCACCTATCAAATAACTGAGACAATCCAGACTCTGGCCTGACCCCACCACCAGCTGATGCAGGCCCTCTAAGGTGTGTTCTAGACTGAGCACAGGGAACTGACATAGGCGGATGGCAAGAAGGGACATGACTGTGGACTCCCCGGGGAGGCTGTCCTGATGGCTGAGGATCCTGGAGCATGGCTGCCCTGCATATCCCAATGGTGTCACTGACCTGGCATCACACATCAAGGACATTCACTGAGTGGCTTTGGAGTGCAAAGCTCTCCACCAGGTTCCTCCAAGACACAGAACCTACTTTTACCCAAGACATTGCCCCAAAATATCAGCTCAGACTAATTTCCTGTGTCTGAGTGGGTCCACAGCCGCATAGCTGACCAGGATGAGCGGCACTCCCACCGCGGGCCGATCCTCAGAATCCATGCACCAGGCCTCTACTTTCACCCAAGACATTACTCCAAAATACCAGTTCAGACTAATTTATATAATTAAATTATATATTAATTTATATAATTATAGAAATTATTTTTCAGTTAACTCTGTCATGAGTGTTTTTTGTGTCATTCTTTGATAGCATGATTTTTAATAGCAGCATAATAGTCTTTTGTGTGAATTTTCCATAGTTTATTTAATCATTTCTCTATTGTTGGACAGCTAGGTTATTTCTATGTTTTAGTTACTAAAGTAATAATTCAGTGAGTAGCATTTTCCACAAACCTTTTTTGTGTGTATCTGATTTTTTATTTAGAATACATTTCCAACATTCTATGAAAGTGCCCATTTAGAAATATTTACCAATAATAGGAAAAAGAAAATGGAATATTTTAATATCAAAGTATTTCTTTAATTATCAGTGAATTCAGATATTTATTGGCCATTCGTATTTTAACTCTGAATTGTCTTTTGTTTTCTACAACTATTTTTTTATTGCTTTGTCTACTTTTTCTTCTTGATAATTAAAATTTTACCTTCATATCTAAGATTATATAATCTAAAGGACATTAAATCTTTCTCCTCCCAGTTAAAAAATAATAATCACAAAGAGAAAGACACATACCATATGATTTCACTTATATATGTAACCTTAAAAATAAATAAACAAATGAACAAGTAAAATAGAAACAGACTCATAGATACAGAGAACAAACTGCTGGTTGCCAGATGGGAGGGAAATTTAAGTCTAGGTGAGAAAGGTGAAGGTATTAAGAAGTACAAATTGGTAGTTACAGAGTAATCACAGGGATGTGAAGTGCAGCATAGAGAATATAGTCAATAATACTGTAATAACTATGTATGCTGCCAAGTGTGTACTAGACTTATCAGGGGGATCACTTAATAAAATACATAAATATCTAACCACTACATTGTATACCTAAAACTAATATAATATTGACTATCAACTGTAATTGAAAAAATAAAATTAAAATAATAATTATTACATTGAGAAACTTGATTGGGTTTTAAGCAGAAGAGTGTCATGAGTCTATTTACATTTTAAAAAGCTCTCTCTTGGTGCTATGTGGAGAACTGACATTAGGGAGACAAGAAAAGTTTTAGGAAGGCCTGTTGGGGATCTGCCACCAAAGTCCAGGCAAGAGATGATGGTACTGTGGCTATGACAGTAATAGAGATGGAGAAAGGGAGAGTATGTTTGGACTTGAGCTATGTTTCAGAAGTAAAGTTATCAGGATTTGCTGATGCATGAAGAATCAAGAATAATTCCTAGATATTTGGCTTGAGTAACTGATAGATGGTGGTACTATTTAATGTTATGGAGGAATCTGGGGCAGAGGTAGGTTGTATTGTATTTGAAATGCTTATTAAACATTTACAAAGAAATGTCACATGGGTAGGCAGGTTTAGAGTTCAGGTGGGCGTCGATTTGGTTGTCACTGGCAGATAGATGGTTTGAATGCCATGTGACTTGGTGAATCACCAAGAAGAATGTGTAAACAAAGAAGGTTGGAAACAAAGTCTGGGTAGTAAACTTTTGGAGGTTGGCTGAGAAAAAGAAACCAACAAAGGTGACTTGAAGAGCAGCCAATGAGATGGTAGAAAAATAAGGAGAATGTGATGTCAGGAAAGTGAAGGAATTAAGTGTTTTAAGAAGGAGGGAGAGTCAACCTCATGAAATTCTTGGAAAAATCAAATAGAGTAAGAACAGGAAAGTGATTTTTGGATTCGGAATTTTAAAGAACAGAAGGTTGAGTAAAATGATGGCAGCAGAAACCTAGCAGGAGGGTTTCAGGAAACAATTTTACCTAATAAAAGAAACATGCAAATTAACCATCACTCTGCTACGCCCACAGCCAATCAGAGTGAGTATGCAAATTAGTCCAACAAAGATGAAAGTTAGTTTGCATATACAGGTGGAGCAGAATGAAGCCTGCTATGAGGGGAAGTGGGGCAGCGAGGGAGCTACTGGAGTGGTGTTCCAGATAGAAGCAAGGACTTACCAGCTCTGAGCAGCCCCGGCGCAGGGAGGTGCCAGCTCCCAGGCAGCTGGGAGTGAAGCCAGGGGAAGGAAGGCCTATCCTTGCACGAATATTGTGCAATGGGCCTCTAGTTAATAAATAAGTAATAATACAAGAATAAACTGTTTCACATAATCACAGTTATAGCCCTACTTTTGCCCACCCATGAATGAACAATGTAAGAAGAGTGGGTTTTTCTCTCTCAAGGACTACTCACATTTGACTTCTCATATCTTCATAAGACATTATTAGATCACTTTTATTTCAAGTGATGGACTAAAGTTATCAGCATACGGCATAAAGACTAAATTTTTCAGAGCAATGGAATGAGAACTACATAGGAGAGAATGGAAATTCCCACCGCATTGGTCCACACACTTTCAACCACAAATACTGTAAATCTATTGGACATGTCACTGTCACTCTCTCGGTTGTTGTACTGGTTAAAGTAGAGTTATATCATTTCTGTTCCTTCTCTTTGTCACTATGACCATCAACCTCTCTTTAGGGCCCTTGAGATCCACACCTTAGCTTTTGATCAGGAAATAAGAAAGCCTTTTTCTCCCCCACATTTCCAGGCCTCCCTACTCATTCCAAAACTGAATTACTAAGGCAAAGGGACTCATGACCTCTATGATGTTTAATGATCAATCCCATGCTTACCAACTGATGGGAATTGTCTGGATGTCTGCCTGTCAATTCCCAGCTGTCATAATCAATAGAGGAACTTCGTAAATTCCATGCAGCCATCTCCGGCTGGGGTCATATTTGAAATGAGAAGGCTGTTTGGGAGGTGTGGGGTGGGGTAAATTAAAGGAAGATCCCTTTGTTTTCTAAATCTTTGGTAAAATTGAGTGGGCTATGTATACATATAAATGTACTATATAATTTTAACTTAAGGTAGGGGAAGCATTTTGGAGCCATTGGAGCAGATTAACAAATAGTATTTGTATACACGTAACTAAAACAGTAATTTATCAGGTAGATGGCAAATGGGGGGAATGAAATGCCAACCTGTGTCTACAGTTGGGTTGCATTGATGATGAAGTGCTGTTTATTCAGGGCCAGCCCAGCTTGTCAGCAACACAAGAGCCACAGCAGCACATGACTCCCTGCGTAGCTAGAAGACAATAATAAATTATCTCCTATGCAAACAGCACCGGCATAAAAAGCAGAACAAACAGCCTCTGCCTCCCGGATTCCTGAAGATTCTCACTCATTCCCTTGTTTGATTCGGTTTTAAACATGCAACTCCTGGCATTATGCTGATGACAGTAAGATGGAAACTGGTTTGGACAATTTTATTAGGGTAGGTAGGACAAGGTTGTTGATGATCTCTGGGGGTTACTATAAAACTTAAGTATTTTGTTTCTTTGACATGCTTGAATGAGTCCCAGAAATCTTGGTTTCATTAATACTTCTTCTGATCCTGTGGAATTTGGGGCTACCCAGAGGAAAAACTGGGAGGGTGTTACTCAAGAATGTTTGCACCTAAGAATCACTTGTGGTACATAATGAAATACAGATTCTTGAGTTAGTGCTCAACCTGCTATATAAGAAAATGCAAAGCAGCTCAGAACTACACACTCCAGGATGATTTTTATGATGAGGACAGTGTGAGGAGCAAGGGCTTGAGGGTGTGAGGCAGTAAGCCCTCATTCAGCATTGAGATAACCCAAAGGCCTGCTTCATAGGAAAATATATCAATTAACAAATACCGCCCTAGAGCAGTGCTTTTCAGACTTCCATGTGCGTCACATCACCTGGGATTTGTGGAAAAAGCAGATTCTTCATTAGATCTGGGGCGTGGCCTGAGACTCTGCCCTGGACTTGAGTCCAGCAAGACCCTAGAGCTGACATTTTAACACAGAAGAATCCCAATAGATTGGAGCTCAGCCAACATCTTGGAATAGCAATTGTTCCACTTGTATGGTTTCGAATAATGCTGATTCTACTAAATCCTAATCTTGCCCTCAGATACCAGTAAAATCTGCTCTCTCTTATTTGAGTGATCCATTGGGAGTGTCATGATCATTTTATTATATCTCAGACTCTCTTAGAAATGTTGTGTCTTCTTTCAGGAGTTTATAAACGCATTTTGGGGTTTTATGTACATAATTTAAAAATATTTTGAAAGATCCTGGCCACTGTTGCTAAGTTGTTAGGGCACTTGCCCATACACCAAAGGGTCACAGGTTTGATTCCTGGTCAAGGGCACGTAGCTGTGTTGCAGATTCAATCCCTGCCCCTGGTTGTGTGTGTGTGCGAGGCACCCAATTGATGTGTCTTTCTTACATTGATGTTTATCTCTCTCCTTTCCTTTCTTTCTCCTTTTCCTCCTACTCTCCTTTCTTCCCTTCCAATCTCTAAAAATATACATATATATTTTAAAAGAACAGTATAGAGCTTTTTGTGCTAAAGCCTTCAGTCACTGGAGATAAAATATATGTAGCTACTGTCCATTCTTGTCTTCCTTTGGAACCATATCTGGCAGAAAGTTCAGTATTGAGGCTCTTGATGGGTAATACCAAAGGTTATTTGAAATAATTTTATCTATTGAGTGCACTTGTATAATCTGAGGTCTATTTTTTTAAGTTTATTCCAAATATCTACTTTTATTGTGAGTGAATTAATTTTTTAAGTTAAGTTTAAAAAATGTTAATATGACCCTTGGACAATAAATAAAAAGCATCAAAGCTGACAGTAGGCATTTTGAAACACATGCTTCCAAAGCTAGTATATTTGAACATCATAAATTGCATTAGCAAGTCAGTACAGTAGACCCTTAGAATTCATCAGCATTATATTCTGAGGCCTTTGTGAATTCCTATGTGCAATTCCTTGTAACCAAAAAGTGAATGAAAGTGGCCTTGTGAGATGCCTAATAAAAGTGGATGCTGCAGGAGTAAAAAACAAAGGCCCCTTGAGGTGTGGAAGCTGGTGATGAGCTGAGCCCACAGATCTCCAAGTGTCCCTTTAACCTCTTAGGGACTCAGAGACCTTGAGAGCGAACTCAGTAGAATTAGAGTACATGTGATGTGGATATTTTAAATAGTCTAGAAAATAGTCTAAGCCACAAACCTCATATCCACACGTTTCAAAGAGCTACAACATGCAAACATTAATCTGGGCATGAACAAATCTGCACCTATATGCACTGTGTTATTAAGCTGGTTATCTGAGGAGGGGGTATGTGGTACTTGCACTTTGTGTGGAATACATTTTTGTATTGCTTTAATACTTTACCAGGGGCATGCATAATTCTGATGACTTTTGTCATCAGGAAAAAAAATTAATAGAATTCTTTATCTATCTTGAGTGCATTATTATGGTGATTTTCATTAAGTAGCACAATACAGTGTCAGTTGATTGATTATATATGACTAGAGGCCCGATGCATGAAAATTCATGCACTAGAGTGGAGGAAGTCCCTCAGCCTGACCTGCCCCTCTCACAGTCCAGGAACCCGTAGGGGAAGGAGGCGGTTTGGCAATCAGGAGAAGACGATGCCCCATCACACCTCTGCTGCTGCCAGTGCCAGCAGCCCAAGCCTCGGCTAGCCCTGATTACTTGAGCCTCAGGCGGCCCTGGGCAGCTGGGCAGCTACCATCCGAGGCTTGCCTGTGCCTCAGGCTGGCCCTAGGCAGCTGGAAGGCTGAGGGGACTGGAGGACTCTGGAGGCAGGCTCGTGGAGCAGCAGGCCCAACTATGCTGTGCACCTGCCACCCTGGCGGGGCTGAGGGGACTGGGCACCACCACCTTGTGGCTGTGGGTGTAGCCATCTTTGAGGGAGTGGCAGTCAATTAGCATATTCCCTCCTTATTGGCTATGGGTGCCACCATCTTTGAGGGCATGGCTGTCAATTAGCATATTCCCTCCTTATTGGCTGTGGGCGTGAAGGTCTTTGCTATAGAGTGAAGGTCAATTAACATATTCCCTCTTTATTAGATAGGATGATTATATATATGCCACATATACACTGTGTGTATATCTTTGCTATAGAGTGAAGGTCAATTAACATATTTCCTCTTTATTAGATAGGATAATTATATATATGCCACATATACACTGTGATGAGGATTATGTAGCACAGATTGATTTTGTATATGTGTCTCTCCATTCAATAGACCTTTCTTGAGCCACTAGTATATGCCAAGCATTGGTCTTCACTGTATTTCTTTAAGAAAAAGAGACACCCAGCAAAGTGGTTCTCATTGTAGTTAGTAAAACTTGAAAAGGCCAGCACACTTTCTGAGGAGGTGAGTCATAGGTCTGGGTACTTCATGGCAGCAGTTGACTTTTCTGCAGTTATTCATTTCTCCTTATTACCACATAGAACAAGCAGATCTGACATCACAGCCTTTACACAAATCTTCCAGACATCTACTGAATACATGTGTATAAGAGGTCCGATTAAAAAAAAAAGGGGGGGGGAGGAGGGGGTTAAAAAGCATTCAGTAAACTCAGCTAGGTTCATCCTTATGAGTTCTGCTTGAAGATAATAAGGTATCTATTTCTTATCTAAACTATTCTTAATCATAATGGCAAAGGCTCCTTCCTTTCTTGGTTTTAGGAAAACAAACAAGCAAGGTACGTCTTAAGCCATCAAATGCAACTTTCCAAACTTCCTTGAAGTGTTTATTTCACTTGTATCTAATAATATATCTCTGTCGCAATCCATCATAGGACTGGACAAATTTGTGGCAAACCGCCCAAAGCTGAGCAGTTTGACATTAATATCAAATTTCCTAATGTTGTTTCAGAACTGTGTGTTTCATGGCAATATCACCAGTGATCTGAAAGCATTTGCAGACAAGTTCGGTTTTGATGTCCTCATCCTCCTGGCCAGCTATCTGTCAGAGGAGCAGCAGCCAAGACAACAGATTGCTGTGTACTCCGAGAACCTAGAGCTGAGCAGTCAGGTAAGATCTCCTCCAACCCTGGTACGTTTCACTGCATCCTGACCTGCTTGCTCTCAGAACAGGTGGTGGAGGATGGGAATGGATTGGTGGCATAAGGAAAAGGGCCCAAGAGAAAAAGTCCTGGAGTTTGAGTTTTAAGAATTGGGGTTATTTTGTATAGTGGGCCTTTTAAAAGAACCCTATAACCATCGCTTTCATATCCAAATGAGGGCCAGTCTTCCTTTGGGAGCTGTTTTCTTAGTCCCCTTCTGAATGCCTGTTTGGTGTCCAGTGTTGAGTAACTGTGGATCTGATGCTTTAATCAAAGTTAGCCTCCAGGCACTAGAATTTTGACTGGGTAATCAGTTGGACCCTCTCGGTTGAGAGCTGAATTTTATAAGGTAGGCCTGTGGAAATTATATAAAATGTAGACAAAATTAATCAAAATACCATACCAGGTATATTTAATAAGTAATATGAGAGCATACATGATTCATTATAATAAGGACTCCATGGCCTAGAATGAGTTCACCAACGAGTCTTTCCTCACTAATGAATTAGACACTTCTTGAATCCACAGGTGGCAAGGGGCAAGTCTCGACTTTTCTGCATCCTCACTTTCAGTTCCCTAAGAGACCTCTCTGGTCTTTCTTGACTCTAAGGCTGCTCTGTGCTTTCTCGTGTCCAAATATGAAAGAGGCTCATGTCCCTGTTACAGACGCATTTAGTACCCTCTTTCTGACCCAGACTGTGCATTGTGTCATCAGCCTGAGGCCTCAGTGCTTTGCTCTGCCTTCGGTTTCAGAGCTGAATCTTATTTTCCCATGGACAGGAGTTAGGTCTCCTCAGCCTTCAGTATGGAGGTTTTTCACCTGACATTTAGTAGCAAATCAATTTTTTAAAGGTTAATTTAAAAAAGACCAACATAGAAGAGCCGATGAAGCCCTTGCCGCCTCCACCCCACCTCTCCTTTCCTCACTCAGCCTCCCGACCAGAGACAGCTCTTTGGAGCCTGGTCCAATACAGGGTCAGGACTACTCACTCCTAAGGAATCCCTCTTTGTTCCTGTGGTCATTGTTAGGCAAAGGTCAGCATCTGCAGCTCGACTGTCTGAGTTCAAAATGTGGCTCCTTCCCTTGTTAGCTGCTTGTGGTTGGTCCAGGTATTTCATCTTCTTGGCTCTCAGTTTACTCATTGTCAAAATGAGGATGAAGAGTCCTACCTTATAGAATTGTCATGAAGATTAAAGGAGATAATGCACATAAAACCTTTAGAACTGGACTCGGCGTATGAAAACATTCAATTATTACCTATGCAAGCTCTGTAGTTACTTATGATTATTGTTCTTGCTTCTGCTGCTGCTGATGTTGTTACCTTCACTAATCCTGTGGGACCATTTCAAAAGCCCCATGTGAAAATATCCCAACACTTCCTAAAAACCAGGGAGCTTTCCCACTGGTCCTTGTCAGCAACGAGCATTCAATTTCTGTGTGTTATTTTTCAAATTTGAAAAAAAAGTTTGCCCTTTTTTTCACACTTTCACTTCTGTTGGAAGATGATGTTATATTACACTGAGGAAAGGATTTAAATGGTTTTAGATCTCTTTTCCTATAACTCTTAGAAGCCGGCAAAAGTGAGCCCCTGTGTTTTAAGTTCAATGAAAAGCCAGTTTGTTAGGATTAGAGAAAGAGTTGGTGGTCTGTTTGGTGGAACTTCCCATGCAACATACAGTTTTGTTATTTGCATTCTTCTTTAAAGACAGGTAAACATGAATTAATTTTTTTGTTAAGAAACATTAAGAAAGGGGAATTGCAAAGAGCAGAGAGTACCTTCGTGCTCATGTGAACCCCTGTGTCTCCCTGACAGATTTGCTGTGAGCTGGAAGAGTGTCAGAATCTTTGCCTAGAGCTGGAGCCCTTTGAATGTGGCTGTGATGAGATCCTGGTGTACCAGCAGGAGAACCCTGCAGTGACGTGTGACCAGGTGGTCCTCCTTGTTAAGGAAGTCATCAATAGGAGGTGTCCAGAGATGATGTCCAACAGCAGGACATCTTCCACCGAAGCTGTGGCAGGCAGCGCCCCCCTCTCCCAGGGGTCGTCTGGGATTATGGAGCTGTATGGCTCTGACATAGAGCCACAGCCCAACTCTGTGAATTTCATAGAAAACCCTCCAGATCTCAACGATTCTAACCAGGCCCCGGTGGATGCCAACACAGACCTCGTTAGCCCAGACAGCGGGCTGGCCACCATAAGGAGCAGCCGTTCATCCAAGGAGAGCTCGGTTTTCCTCAGCGACGACAGTCCGGTGGGAGAAGGTGCCGGGCCTCACCATAGCCTCCTCCCAGGGTTCGATTCCTACAGTCCCATCCCTGAAGGGGCAGTGGTGGAGGAGCATGCCCTGTCCAGAGGACATGGGGAACACTTCGACCTCTTCAGCTTTGATCCAACACCCATGGTTTCTGGACAGTCCCAACCATCTTCCCATTCGGCTGACTACTCCCCATCCGATGACTTCTTCCCCAACAGCGACTCGTCAGAAGGACAGCTCCCCTTGGGGCCTAAAGAGCTCATTGGGATGGGGATGAATATGTCTAATTATTCATCCAGCTCGCTTTTGTCAGAGCCCGGCAAAGATAACCTCGTGGAATTTGATGAGGAGTTTGTCCAGCAACAAGAAAGCCCCCTCGGGGATAACTCTCAAGGAAATTTGAGCCTCACAGACTTTGTGGGAGAGGAATCTCTCTCTCCTGAAAAGGGAATCCCACCAACACCTATGAATAGCTTTGTGGAAAGCTCCCCATCCACTGACGACCCAGCTCTACCCTGTTCAGAAGACATGGCCCCAAAAACAGTCGACGCGGGTCACTCGGGGCCACCTCAGCCCCGTGTGCGGTGCCGCAGCTGGTGGGGTGGCTTGGAAATTGACTCTAAAACGATTGCAGATGCGTGGAGCTCCAGTGAACAGGAGTCCGTCTTCCAGAGCCCTGAGTCCTGGAAAGATCATAAGCCAAGCCCAGTGGATAGGAGAGCCTCTGATTCTATGTTTCAATCAAAGAGTCTCGAATGCTCAAAGCCAGATCCCTGGGAGTCAGAATTTGGTCAGCCTGGGCTGGGCAATGAGAATATCCAAGACCAACAGGAGGAAAGCTTGCAATTTGAGAACCTGCCCACTGAGAAGTCGCATTTGCCAGACGCTTCTCCTCAAGGGACAAACCATCTGATAGAGGACTTTGCTGCCCTATGGCGCTCAGATCGCTCCCCCACAGCAATGCCCGAGCCGTGGGGCAATCCCATGGATGGCGGTGAACCAACTGCCACAGTGTCATTCCCAGCCTGGGGTGCATTTGGGAAAGAAAATGACACCAAGGGCTTAAAAAATACCTGGAATCTGCACCCAATGAGTGGGGAGACACCTTCTGTGAGAGACCCGAATGAATGGGTTGTGACAAAAAGTGGATATTCTTTTCCTGCAGAAGACCTGGCAGACAGATCGCCCAGTGAGGCAAGCAATGAAGCAGCTCCAGAAATCTGGGGCCAAAAGTCAGCCCATGACTCCAGGGCTGACATCCTCATACCTGGAAACCCCAGGTCTGACCCAGAGCATGCATGGAATAGCCCTAAGCCCACCAAGGAAGATCAGGATGGTGGCGTGGATCCAAAAGTGAGGGGGAAAGTCTATGAAAAGGTAGATTCGTGGAACCTTTTTGAGGAGAGTATCAGGAAGAGAGGGTCAGACATCCTAGCTCCTTGGGAAGATTCCTTCCTGTCATATGAATGTTCCGATTACAGTGCCTCCAACATAGGGGAAGATTCGGTGCCTTCCCCTTTAGATACCAACTATTCCACCTCCGATTCCTATACATCACCGACATTTGCTGGAGATGAAAAAGAAATGGAAAATAAGCCCCTTACTCATGAGGGAGGTTTTGAGTCAAAAGATGCTAACTCTGCCACGGAAGAGGCTGAAATCCCTCCTCAGTCACCACTGCAGCCGCCCAGACATCGAATTAGCTCAGATCCCGGGAACCTAGAAATGTGGGCTCCACCTCACGCAGACACTAGTTCTGAAAGAAATGCCACTCACAACCCAGAGGAAGATGTACTCAGGACAGAGCCCACAGATGACAAGGACATCTCCGTGGAGGAGGAGGTTGGGGAGAGCAGCCAGTCCAGTTACGACGACCCCAGCATGATGCAGCTGTACAATGAAACCAACCGGCAGCTCACGCTCCTGCACAGCAGCACCAACTCCAAGCAGGCGGCTCCCGACAACCTCGACTTGTGGAACAGAGTGATCCTGGAGGACACTCAGTCCACTGCCACCATCTCGGATAACGATTTGGACTGGGATGACTGCAGCGCAGGGGTGGTGATCCCTGGTGAAGGTCAAGCACAAGGACTCACAGCGGAAGGCACCGAGCCCGAAACCCGGTTTTCAGTGAGACAGCTAGAACCGTGGGGCATGGAGTATCAGGAAGCGACGCAGGCAGACTGGGGACTCCCTGCTTCTTACGAGCATAGCAAGGACGCCACTCCCAATAAACATCATGAGCTGAATGAAAAGAGCGGGCAGCTCATTGCAAATAGTATTTGGGATTCTGTCATGAGAGATAACGACATGTCATCATTAATGCTATCAGGCCCGGCGAATGTTACAGATTCAGAACAAAGCAGAGTGCCTCCCGAAACTCCCAGCTCAGAAAAAATTAAGGGCAGTACCATTCCAGATGTGCTAGAAGCCTCTGGAGCCAGTGAGTCAGGAGCACTTGGTCCAGACCAGGAAAACACATGCAGAGGAAACCTGCCAGGTGATACAGTGGTGTCTCTAGCAACCAGGCTGGAGAATCCAGGGCATGTTGTATGCTCAGATCCATGGAAAGGTCCTCACTATGGACAAAGTGAGAATGAAACAGAAACCTACAGAGCTGTTGATAGGGAGCACCTGAGCGAGGAGGAAGTGATGGATGGAGCCTCGGGAACTTCTGGAAAAGGGCAAGGTGACCAGGAATGCTGTCCCCTAGTTGTATCTGAACGTGAAGAAATCTGCAATGAGTCAAGCAAAATCAGCTCTCCTTCAGTCACTTCAAGTCCTCAAACTGAGGAATCCCAGGAGGCTTTAGAGCATGAGAAGGGATCTTACGATTCAGACCCCTGTGATGTGCAAACTGAGGTGTCCACAAACCACTTACAGGCAAAGGAGACCTGTGAAAAGCATCTCGAGAATCACAGAAATTCAGGTGAAACTACTGACATTCCAGAGAAGCTGACTTTAACAAAAAATGTATCTTTACCTGAAATGAATCTTGAGATAACTGAAGAATGTAACATTCTGGAGCCAGAGAGAGTAAACCAAGAGCCACCACCTGCATGTCCCCAAAGCCTTGATGTTTGGGATGGCCCTACAGACAGTGATGTGCAAGTCAGTTGCACAAGTTCTGAGATAACTACTTACCTTGAAGGTAAGAGTGCTGAAAACAGCCCTCCAGGAGCCATTTCTTCAGAAAATTATGACAGAGAGAGTGTTTCTAGTGAGTATTCACATTCCAGTGCATCAAGTCCTGACCTCAATGATTCTTCAGCTGCACAGCTTTCTTGGGATCATGAACCCAATACTGGGCGTCAGAAGGAGACTCAAGATGACTGGAGTAAACAGAATCACCAAGAATCCGGACTCATTACTACTGGTGGCCAAGTGGAAGTAATTACCGAGATGAAGGACCTGGAGAAAAACAGAATGGACAAGTTTGAAAGGAGCTTAGGTCAAAAGGTTCCTACATATTTAGAGATATGGAATGACTCAATAGATGGTGATTCCTTTTCCTCTCTATCCAGCCCTGAAACAGGCAAATATTCTGAATATTCAGGTGCATATCAGGAAAGAAATCTAGTGGTTAGCCACCAGGAGAAAAATGAACATAATATTCCTGACGCTGTGCAGACAGAGGATGCCAAGTTCATGTCATCAAGCTCAGGTTCCGACGATGATAGCATAGGCGATGAGGAGTCAGTAGAGGAAGAGAACCATTTGGTCACTTGCCAGGTTGCTCAGAGCGAACCCAGAGCTTGGGACTCATCAAATGAATCTAAGTTCTTGGACATGGACAATCCCAAGTCTGAGGAGTTATCTGCCTATGCAGGCAATTCAGGACCAGCAGAGAATGAGAACACATCAGACCCATTCTATGACAATCCACAAAGCAGTGCTGATCACTCTAATTTCTCACCACTAAAGGAGACTGAAACACAGATGATAGCAGTAGATAAGGAGACAAGATCCCCAGAAACAGGGACAGGAAATATCATATGGCAAATATCTCCCAAAACTGAACCAAAGAATGAAAACAATTCTAAACTAGAAATGCTTGACTTCCCAGCTGAGAGCACTGAGTGGTGGAATGCATCTCTTCAGGAAGGGCAACCAATTGAGAGAGCATTTGAGGGGGAGCTGTCTAACTCAGGTGGTATGTTAGAGATGAATTCTTCAGTATACCAACACATTGGTCCCTGGGGCATTCCCATTCAGGGTGATATGGAATCCATGGACACACATTGTACTAATCCTTTCAGTGATGAACATCAGTCACCCTTTCTGGATAATAATGTGGAAAACTCCCATGAACAACTTTGGAACATTCAACCACGGCAGCCAGATCCAGAAGCTGATCAGCTTAGCCAACTTGTAATATTGGACCAGGTTAAAGAAAAGGATCCCGGAGAGCAAACTTTCATGTCTTCTGCTAATGACAAACTCACTTCTGAAACACCTAGCCAAGAGCAGTGTCATGATACAGTGCTGTCTGTCTGGGATCAGCCAGACCCAGCATTTACTCACATAGATGAAAATAGATCTGTTACATCTAATGTCTCAACTATTGCATGTCAAGAAACAAATTGGTGGGAGGAAGAAAAATCGTACCCCAGTAAAATGACAAATTCAATCATTGCCTCCAAAGATTCCCCTGCTGTCAGTTCTTCTACCCAGTTGATAAAGAAGGCAGGAGCTGAATGGGATGGCTCTACCCCTAGTGAGGGCCCCCAAAGCACGTTTGTTCCAGATATCTTACATGACAATTTTCAAGAGAGTGGGCAGTTGGCCTCAGCTTCACCTGACTTGTGGGTGGATGCTAAGCAGCCCTTCAGTTTGAAAGCAGATGGTGAGAATCCTGACATACTGACTCACTGTGACCAGGACAGCAATTCTCAGGCTTCCAACAGCCCTGATATTTGCCATGATCGTGAAGCCACGCAAGAGACTGGGCAGTACATCAGTGCTAGGATGGAACCTGAAGAGGAAGCCAATGAGTTATATCTCACCGAGCCAAAGCTGGATGAAGGGCCCAATCATGAGCCTGGGCAGGAATTTGTCCCATACAGTTCAGAACCATGTTCTGAAAACAAAATTCCACTGCCTCCCACAAGCGACCAAGAGAACACAAATGGCTCATCTCAGCCTGCCATCTCTCCTAGTGGTTCTCCCGAACCTTCTGAAATAAATGATGAGAACGACACCAGTTTAAAAGCATCAGAAGAAGGAGCCGACCCCGAGACGGCACCAGTGTGGGAGCCCATAGACAGAACAATCCCAATGATGAAAAGGGTGGGAACCGCTATTTTTGTAACTCACCAAGAGCCAACTGTGGATGGCAACAGCTCTTGGATCTCAGAGGACTTTTCTCCTGAAAGTCAGACAGGGGAAGCAGCCTTGTTGGACCTCGGGCAGCCATTGACTGCTAAGGACCCTGCCTCAGTGCCCGACGCTCTGCTCATCTCGGACACGTGTCTGGATGTAAGCGAAGCTGCCTTTGAACACAGTTTCAGTGATGCCTCAGGTCTCAACACGTCCACGGGAACCATAGATGACATGAGTAAACTTACATTATCAGAAGGCAATACTGATACACCCGTAGATGGGGATGCTGGGAAGCAAGATATCTGTTCCTCTGAAGCCTCATGGGGTGATTTTGAATGTGATGTCATGGGCCAAAATATGGATGAAGATTTAATGAAAGAGCCTGAACACTTTCTCTATGGCGGTGACCACCCCATGGAAGAGGATGCTCTGAAGCAATCACTGACACCTTACACGCCTCCCTTTGATTTGTCCTACCTCACAGAACCTGCTGTGGGTATCAAAATGGCAGAGGAAGCTGGGACTCCAGAGGATAAGTCTGTGGGGAGTGAAGCAGGAGAGATATTGCTTTCCACTCTTCCTGATCAAAGAAGCAAGGAAAACCGCACTGAGACCCAAATCAGCCAACCTGGACACCAGCTGGTTGTACTGCATATTCATGAAGACCCCGAGTCAGTTTCTTTGCCTGTCAGAGGTGATTCCAACATGGAGTTGTCTCCATCAAACATTGACTGGGAAGTAGAAACGGATAATTCAGATTCACCAGCAGGTGGAGACATAGGACCATCAAACGGTAAGAAACATACCATCCCACCAACCCCAGAAACTGCTGCTTTCATTCAATTAACCCATTTGCAAAACATACTCTTCCTACTAATGTGGGTAAATGGGAACTGACTACATTTGCAAGGCATGCCTACCTAGCCAAATCCTATATTACAGCAGTAATATCTCCTGCTTGTATAATACCTACCTTTGAGAGTACGTGAGAAGATTAAACATTTTTTTTTTGGTATAAAGTATCTTTTTATTATGGTTTACATTCAATATTGCTTTGTATTGGTTTCAGGTGCACAGAATAGTGGCTAGACAATCCTATACAAAGTGTTCCTCTGGTATTTTCAGTACCCTCTTGGGACCATACAGAGTTATTACAATATTATTGACTATATTCCCTATGTTGTACTTTACATCCCTGTGACTATTCTGTAACTACCAGTCTACTTCTTAATCCCTTCACCCTTTGCACCCAGCCTCTCCGCTACCTCACCTCTGGCTGCCATCTGTTAGACAGATATTTCTCCAATTATCTCTCCTTAGATGGATCATTTGCAAAGATCACAAATCACATAATGTGCTAATTAAGCCTTGTTTCTCCCCCTTCTCACCTCATCTTCCACCTTTAGATGCCAGCAAGGGAATATTCAAGTTCGAAGCAGCAGCAGTAATTCCTACCCAAGAGCCTGAGCCGATAAAACCAGAATTTGGAGAAGAAAGGAACACGGAGAAGAATGAAGACCATCAGGCACACCACCTGGACTACATACTTGTAAACCATGAAGAAAATTCACCCCTAGAGCCAGAGGCCTTCGAAGCAAGAGAAAGCACATCGGAATCGGAAGAGTTTCACGTAAGTTCCAAACAAACGGGGCTGCCAGGAACTGAAGTAGCAAGCTACCCAGACATTTGTCTGTCTGACTCCTTAAGTGAAAGACAAGATCATTCTGCAGAAAGAATGTCTTCTGAAGATGATAAGAGACCATCTCTTGAAAGCCCTGGGCAAGAACAGAGTTGGATGATCTTGGGCCATAGTGAGGTTGGCAATCCATCGTCAGAAGCTACAGACGAAGGGTCTGACAGGGCTGTGGAGCCAGCCTCTGATCACAACTTGGGCATGAGTCCCCAAATGCAGGCTCTGGGAGAAACAAAGCCTCTAGAATCTGTAGCAATAGAGGAGGCCTCTGGTCTGTGCAGCCAATCTCAGAAGAGCAAGAGCGGAGGCAGGGCTGGCCCAGATACAGTTATGTTGCAGACTGTCGCCCATGACAATGAATGGGAAATGCTTTCACCACAGCCTTCACAGAAAAACATAATCCCTGTGACAGAAATGGAGGAGGAGACAGAGTTTCTTGAGCCCAGAACAAGGAAACCAAGACCAAATAGGTAAGCAAAAAAACTAAATTTACTTTCTTCCTGAAAATGATTTTATTGGAAACCAGGGAAATAGTGAGGGATGATGGGATATTAAGAATACCTGGTTTTGCTTATATTTATTGCAGAGCATGCCATCAATAAAAGTATCTGCTGGGTAGCCATAATGATAACCATGATTTGTATATATATTCAGCCAAAAAAAGCCCCTCAGTTTCCACCCAGAATCTTACACTTACCCTCCCAATATTTGTCCTGCTCAACATCAGTATCTGCCTTATACAGGCCATTGGAACCAGAGTGGGAAGGGCACTAGCATTTATTCATAGCACCAATCAGTTGCACAATTATCTTATTTAAATATCCTTACAGCAACCCCAAGATAGTAGGATTTATTCTCTTTATTTTACCCATACTGATGGCGGGAGGGGACTTAAGAATCAGAAAGATTCTCTGACTTGCCTAGAATTAAGTAACCAGCATAAACAGTACGGGGTGTTTTTGTTTTTTGTTTTACCCCCAAAGTCTATACATTCCAGCAGATACACAGAAAAGGTGATTCTGTGTTTTATACAAGTACTTAACTTCCTGGTGGGAATAAGGAGACTCTATAGCAAGCTTAAAGTCTTCGTGTAAAACCTCATTCCCTGATTGGCTGGAAAATTAACCATTAAACCAGCGATTCATTAATCATCTATGCACTCACCACACGGTATTTGGAAGCTGCTCTGTGCTGAGAGTCTGGTAACCATGGACATAGCAGGGAACAGGGTGCTGTCCCTGTCCCCCAGCTTCCAGGCCCTGCTGACACTGCTTAGAGTTGTTCGTGTTTCACTTTGTTTGCGCTCCTGCTTCCAGAGATAAAAGGGCAGATTGTGGAAAGTAACTTAAGTAAAAGGGTAACTCATGTTTCCCCCCTTAAAATGTAGTGGAAAAAACATATTTTTTTTTCTACTCATTTTGGGAGTATAAAGGAGTATACACATCACATAGCCTCTTGGGTCAAAGAATCTGGACTCCAGCTTGATGCTATCATGTCTGTTATGTATTTTAGGATAGCCCTAGGCTTAAGTCTCCAGTGGGTTGGGCTGGAGGATGTCCAGCCTCCCATCAGTAGTAAATCCTGCAAATTTAATTTGTGTGAGTAGCTACAAAACCTCCAGGAGAGCTTGGTATTCAAAAATTATGTTTCTCCAGGAAGGAAGGGAACGGAGAACACACAGAATAGCAGGGGTATGTTGAGGCTTAGTCAAAGCCAATAAAGAGTTAAACGCTGTGCCAGATCCAAGTGAAGCTTCATAAATCCAGCACTTCCAGTTGGTCTAATCTTTTTTTTTTTCTTCCTGTCAAGCTATTTCCTTCCAGAGACCCCCAAATCCGTTATCAGAAAGAGAGCAGCAGATGGATCCCAGCAGCCCTGCTGGCATTGTTATAGATTGAGCTAAGAACGCAGGCAGCCTAGAGTTGGCTGAGCTACTGTTTGGCTTCTTGTCTGCGTTTTGCACATGGCCCTGAAGTCAAACAGATGATAGAATTCCATTGTGCCACTTGCCCTGCTTCTTTCAGTAAGTTTTTTTTGTGCAGCCCTTTCTGCTCAGCTCCTGCCAGAATGAAAGTTGTCTCCCAGTTGGGAGAGGGGGCAAATTTTCCTGCTGGCATTTGTATTACCTGTTGCATAAATAATTTGCTTGGAGATATTTGTATTATTAAGAGTCTAGTGTTATTTCCAGCATTAATAGTAGTATGAAAAGATTAGTACTTGCAAACTTCGCTCTGTGCTAGATTCTGGAGGAGGCAGAATTGTCTGAAGCAGTGATTCTTTAGAAATACGCTGTGATATGACACACTAGCTACAAATTGGCTTCTTGCCCTTCGCTTGCTCATTCAAGCACAGCCCCGCCCAGCATTCACACTGTTTTGAGAGCAGTAAGCCCTATTTTCAAAACCTGAGGAAGATGAGGTGCTTTTTCTTCTCATCCTCCACCTACTAATTCTTTTTCACAAAACTTACTGTGAATGCTGAGAGAGAAACTCTCTCCTTTATGATTTTCAGCACAGGGTTCTAGTTCCCTATGTTCAGTCTTCCCAGAGGCTTTTGCCAACACCTTGGTCATCCCTCAGCTATAGTAGTTCCCCACCCCTCGTAACTCTCCCCCTCCCGTCCCAGCTCAGGATTGCTCACTAATTCCCGAGAGTGATGGATGAGCCAGAGTTTTCCTATGTGGTCACAGAGAACATCTGCAGAGGAATCAGTAGCACAGGGACTTACCTGAAAATTAAGAACCATTTGTATATGTTTATTTTAAAAAGAAGGCACTGTTCCAAGGATATCATAGGAAGAAGGGATACTTTGATTATATGTTAGTCAGGATTCTCCAGATAAGCAGAGCCAATAGGAGCAATAGGAGATCAGATAGATGATTGATAGACAGATAGATAGATAGATAGATAGATAGATAGATGAGATAGAAACTATTTCAAGGAATTGGAATTGGCTCACACAATTTTAGGGACTGAAATCTATAGGACATGCCATGGGCAAGGAATTCAGGCAAGAGTTCTCACAATCTTGAGTCTAAATTCTGCAGGGCAGTGGAGTCTCTGGGTTTCAGACTTGAGAAGAATTCCTTCTTTTTCAGGAACCTTCAGATTTTGCTCTTAAGGCCTTCAACTGATTAGATGAGGCCCACCCATGGTCTGGAGGATAATCTGCCTTACTCAAAGGCTGCTCGTTTCAACGTTAATCACATCTGAAGAATACCTTAATAGCAATGTTTAGGGTGGTGTTTGACCAGAGAACTGAGCACCATAGCCTAGCCAAGTAGACATGTAGCATTAATCATCACAGGTTATATTCAAAAGCCAGAACTACATGCTAAGCAGGTATGAAACCATTTGTAAACGCACCATCTGAATTATATAAAAATGAACAATTGATATACAAATATATTGGCATTCTATAGGTGTGGGCCAAAGAAATAATTTCCCAGAGGACTAAGAAAACTGACATTTCTCATCCAATCTTTTGTAGATACATGCAGCTGGGGGTGGTGGAGAGAGGGGGCAAAGGGGAGAGGGAAGGAATAGCTGTTGTCACATGTACCTCTGAAACAGTATTTGGCAACAACCTGATCCTATGTTTGTGGAGCTATATCTTGTCTCCTAGCTCTGAGAGGTGAGTTACATGGTACTCACTGAAATAAAAATCACCTTCAAACACAATATATTTCATATTCCACATGACCTGCTTCTTATGGTGATTTCTGTGCATTCTTTCTTTTTAAAATTAGTCAATTTTGAACTTTATTTCTGTGTGATGAGACTATGGGAAAGAATTCATATTCTTCCTTCTGACCCCATGTGGTCTCTGTGTTTCTCACAAAGTCCTCTAAAACCAGGCTTTTTCTGTCCAGGACTTCTGGGTGAGGTAAAGTTGGTACATTGGGTCTCACATCCAGTGAATGTTGAAAATGAAAAACAGGTAAAGCAATTATCCATTCCCTCTTTCTCTCAGTGTTGAGTGATGATGTTTGGGCGCTCAGAGAAGAATCGGGCTCTTTGAGCGGCCTCTGCCCCTTCTCGCGGTCCTGCTGTTTGCATGGGCTGTATCCCAGTTCCAAACATTTGCCCTTTCTCCGACGTAAGTTGATACTCCATAAACTACAGCAATCCCTTGTTTATTCACTAGTTATTGGCTTTGCCCTGAACTAAGCTGAGGAGACCAGACATGGCGCTGACCCTGCGTTCATTTATTTTTGTGATTGTGTTTGATTAGTTGGTGTATTTTGGTGAATTGGTGGTGATAATTACCATGAAAAGTCTTTAAGTTTGCACTTTAATTCAGACCTTAGTCTCCTCTTTTAAAAAAAAATAAAATTTATTTTTGGTGTCTCCCCCTTATCCCACCCCTATCCCCGCCACCTCTGCACATCTGGCCAGCCCAACCCAGACTTCCAATAAGTGCTTACCGGATAGACAAATATATTATTTCCTTTGGTCCACCCAATTGCCACTTGAGGTAGGGCGAGTTTTATTATCCCTGATTCATAAACTGATTTAAGCGAGCTGTTTAATGTCCTCCAGAAATGAGAAAGTGGTCAAGCTGGGGCTCGACCATAAGTCTTCTTCCTTCCAGCTCAGACACACAGGCCATAACAACCACGTCCTTTTACTTCTTTTATAGGTTGATGCATTTATTCCTGTTCTCCCATTTAAAGGCACATCAAGTCTAATAGCTCAAGTCCCCACTGAGATAGTTTGAGAATAACTGAGTCAGAACCTGGCTCTGACCCTTTACACTGTCCCGTGACCCTCTGTCGGTTCACCCACCCCTGCACAGACGGTTCCCACCACAGCAAATCCGTAAGAGCTGCTATCGTGTGTGGGCCGCTCCCCATCTGTGGTGTGTGAGGCCAACCTGAGTGGCTGGAGGCCAGAGGGACATGAGAGAAACAAAGCCCTTCAATGTGCATTTAAGTTTTTTCAAATATTTATAGATGTGGTATTTTGTGGTGAAGCATTTTATAGAAAGAGAAAGCCCCGGGCATGGAGACAAGGTACAACTCAGCTGTCCTGTGGGAGGGACTCCCACAGAGGAGCCCTTTTGTGTTGTGTTGGCTTCTAGTTCGAGGGGAAAATCCAAGGTACTTCTCTGGCTGGAATGGCAGAATGTCAAAACTAATATCAGAAAAAAAGACCTTCATGAAAATTGACAGCATTTTAGGAAACGGAGAAAGGGTGGCTTTTAAAAGCAGGATGTGTTCGTGTATCAGGGACCTAGCAGGAAAGAGATGGCACATTCAAATGAGGATAATCTAATAAATGTTTAATGAAAGGGGTATTTATAAAGATGGATGCAAAATGTGAGGAACCCACAGGAATAGTGCAGTAACTAATCCAGGAATAGCAATAGTAAGATGTTACCTTTCTTAGGCCTCAGGAGTGAGGGGAGAGGGTGATTACCACAAGAGGAATTTGGGGTTGAAAGGGCCACAGTGAGAGGAGTGGTGACCTGCCAGCCTTAGGTCTTCCCACTGGAGGGAGCCCAGTGAGTGCATGTCCTTTATCTTCCTCAGATCACCACCAGGGGGCCTCATTGGCCAAAACCCAGTGGAATTCAGTGGGTGAGGGAGCCTCCTGGGACAGAGAGTGGGTGGAGTAAGTAGGAGAGTGGATCTGAAGCAGCAGGCAGAAGTTACCTGGCTTTATTAGACAGTGGTGGAAGTTCAGCATCTGAAAAGTGTACTGAGATGTGCTGACACACAGGATTAGCTAACTCTTCCTCCAATGCATTGGGGGGTAGGTTTCCAACATCCACCCGAGTTCTTTGAGAACAGAGGCTGTGAAAAAGTCACCAGGATTGGGTCACCCTGGTGTGGCTTTTATTTTTTTTTTATTTTTTTTAATATATTTTATTGATTTTTTTTTTTTTGCCCCACTTCCTTCCCTTCCATACATACCCTCCCTCCCCAGAGTTTTATGTCCATTGGTTGTACTTATATGCATGTACACAAGTCCTTCTGTTGATCTATTACCCCCCCGCCCCCCCCGATCTTCCTCTCCTCCCCACTATAATTTGACAGTCTGCCTGTTGATTTACTGTCTCTATATCTGTCTCTTGGTTCATCAGTTTATAATGTTCTTTATCATCCACAAATGAGTGAGGTCATGTGGTGTTTCTCTTTCATTGATTGGCTTATTTCACTCAGCATGATGTTCTCCAATTCCATCCTGGTGTGGCTTTTAGAAATCCAGGGTGTACCAGTCGAGGCCTTTAGAATGCTACCTTCCCTCTTTCTGAACTGTTGGTTAAGATATGCACCTTCTTTTGATTATTAACATAAGAATTTTGTTTTAAGTAATGGCCAGGGAGATGAGTGTTTGTTTGTTTGTTTGTTTTTTGTTTTTTTTAAAGAGTTAAAAAAACAAAACTTTATTAAGACCAGAAGAGTGGGGAGAAAAATAAGTAAAGAGTTTCTCAATATTTACTTAAATGTCGTCATTCCTTCCGTGTCACCACAGGATGCTCGTACTTCTTGCTTGGGTTTAAGACTCTGAGGTAGAAGAACATTGCCATAGCTAGGATAGTTTCCCAAATATTCAGTTGTTGGGTAATGTATGCCGGAATCTTCATAAATCCTTGCGGTTCCATGTGGACAATGATGTAGCCCGCACGTGCAGCTCTGGCACTGGCGCTAGCCCCATATGCTCTCCCCGGGGCTCACTGCGCGGTGCCTCCTAGCAGCCGCTGCCCATGCACCTGCCCTTGTCCAGACAGGCACCAGGAGACGGACATGGTGGGAGTAGAGTTTTTAATTCACTCCCATAAACTATCTCAACATGTTGATCAACTCAGAATCAGAATTTATGAAGACTGGGTAAAAAAAAAAAAAAAAAAAAAAAAATGTAATGCATATGTTTCTTTCCATGTTCCAAAATCTGCCCTAGCTGAAGCCTAAGCAAGCAGAGACCTGTGGCAGTGGCCAGCAAACTGTGGCTGGCGAGCCACATGCGGCTCTTTGGCCCCTTGAGTATGGCTCTTTCACAAAATACCACAGCCTGGGCGAGTCTATTTTGAAAAAGTGGCATTAGAAGAAGTGTAAGCTTAAAAAATTTGGCTCTCAAAAGAAATTTCAATGGTTGTACTGTTGATATTTGGCTCTGTGGACTAATGAGTTTGCCAACCACTGGCCTATGGGCATGAGGACACCCTAGTTTTCTTTATCCTATATATTTCTGTTGTGTGTCACTGCTTACCTTGATGAACAACTTTAGGTCAGCCCAGTGGCATTCATCTCTATGCCAAGGATGTTACTGAAACCAAGACTTTCTAATCAGAGTGCCTGTGCTCTTGTGAGCAAACCCAATCCAATTTCCATCTTGACTGTTAGCCAGGGAGTCTGACTTCCTCTAATTAATAACATTTAGGTAATTGATCATGTTTATTATTTTGAGTCAGCTCCTTGGAAACTTACATTTCACAGCCAAATTTATCACTCACCAATATCAAGTGTACAGAATTCTAGAATACGTATTTTTATTATATTAATTTAAATCCTAATTCTATGTTGTGGTCCTGTCAGTATTTTTCTTTCTCAGCTACTTTTAAGTCATGTGATGGTGGTGGATTTTTACATATCTACCAGCATTGCTTTAAAGTGAAAGTTTAAATAAATGCATATATCCTCTTCATAGAACTGTTCGTGGTTTCCCTGAAGAGACTTCATTCTATTCCTTGCCTCTTTGCTCTTATCTCAGCACCTCTTTTAATTCCTTGCTCCCCTACCCTTTTTCCCCCCTGCACATTGGAATTCTGCTTTTCACTGATGAACCAGACTCTGACCAAATGTCTCTTCCTTCCTAAAACATGCTCCATCTTTTCAATCAGAAGTCCTCCCTCCCTCTCTTGCATCTCCCTATACTTTGCAGCCTTTTGTAGGCTTCCTCACAGTCTGCCTCATGTTATATTTATAGCCCTCCTATCAAGGCTGTGATTTGGCTTGTATATCTTTATATCCGGGTAGAACGCTCTTCTCATTGTTTATGCCTCACCAGCTTCTACAACCACTTCATCTAAAGTAGCAGTAACTGTACCACCAAGTTATTCCAGCCCAGTGATTCTCAACCAGGGGTAATTTTGCATCTCCACCCAGAGAACATTTGGCAATGTCTGGAGACATATTTGGTTGTCACAACTGGGGTCGATGCTGCTGTCATCTAATGAGCAGAGGCCATGAATGCTGCCACCTCGCTAACAGTACACAAGAGCCCCACCCACCACCACCACCGGCTCTCTGCCAACAGAGGATTATCCAGTCCTAAATGTCAAGAGTGCTGTAATTAAGAACAAAGCTCAGTCACAATATTCTGCTTTATTTTCTTCCTACCACTTTTTTCTATGTGAAAAGATCTCCTATTTTGGCTCGGTTGATTCTGCCGTATCTGTCTCCACCTAGGAGAATGTACTCTCCAAGAAAGCAGAGTGTGGTTTGTCTTGTTCATTTCTGTACCCCTAGAACAGTGCCTGCCACCTAATAGGCACCCCATCAATATGCCTGATTGAATGAATGGAAAAGAAAGTGAAGTTTGTCCAGTGTAAGCTGTGATAATTTCTGGTGTTTGCTACTTCCTTTTCCAAGGCAGATGTGCGAGCTTTCGTTTGGGAGTGTTTTAGTCAGTGCAGACTGCTATAAAAAATCACCATAGACTGCGTGACTTATAAACAACAGAAATTTCTGTCTCGCAGTTCTGGGGGCTGGAAGTCCAAGATCAGCGTGTGAGCAGGGCTCGGTTCTGGTGAGGGCCCTCTTCCTAGTTGCAGACTGCTGACTTGTCATTGTATCCTCGATGGCACAAAGAATGAGAGAACTCTCTGGGGTCTCTTTGATAAGAGCACTAATCCCATTCATAAAGCTCCACCCTCATGGTCTCATCTAACCCAAATTCCAGAAGGCCCACCTCCTAATACCTGTGCGTGAGTGGGAGGGAAGGTTTCAACATATGGATATGGGGGCACACGAGCATTCAATTCCTAACGAACATACGCACCTTTCTTTTCTAATGCTGCATGTTTTATTTTTTCCCTTCCTTTGAAATGTGAGACCATACCTACCTGTTATTTGTGCTCTTGTGCTCCTCCCGTTTATTACAGTTCCTCCAAGACTCTCCTAGCCTTTCGGTTTTCCTAGCATGCTGTTATCCACTTCACTCACTTCCTGGGAAAAAATAGGTGTGCCTGCCCAATTTTCCTTTCTGGGTCCTCTGTTGCCTACACCAGTTTTATTGTCCAGAGAGGAAAACTTATTCTATCTGCTTAGTCATCTGTTATACCATGAACTCAGAAGCAGTTGACAATATATAAGTCTTCTTCTTGCTTTTATTTTTAACCTCCATTGCAAGTATTAGGTTCTCAAAAAATAACTAAAATTATCCACTGGAGAATCTGACTTCTACCATGTCCTTCTTGTCTCTAGAACAGGATGCTATTCATTGTAGTGAAGCAGTAATTCTTACTTCTCAACATAATCCTAACTGCTTCTGTGCAATGAATACAATAATACAATTCCTCAAGTGATGAGCTGACTCTGAGTTTGTGCTAGGATGAGAGAAAATCCTGCATAACAAAAGGAAATGGCACTTAGGAAAACTGAAGTCTCCCGCTTCCCTATTTAACGAAGTATTACTTAAATGTTGTGAAGGAATCTGTGACTGACCTGATGACAGACTTAATCTCTTTCCGTATCAGTTGTTGACTTTTAAAATAGACATTCTTATTTAAAGCAGATTTTGTCCCAGTGTTTGTTCTTCCCACGATTACCTCTTCTTTCTGAGGGCTCCAAAGGCTGCCTTGTTTTTAGCTGAGAAGGGAAACTCCTCCTAATGAACCAGAACTTCACAAAGACATGATCCGCCTTTGTCCGCCTTCACCCTGGGCGCCCAGTCAGTTAGCCAGCTCTGAAACCATCTTTTCTCCCCTGACGATTTTTGGCTCATCTTTGGGAAACACACCTAGGCTTTTGCTGGACCTCTCTCTGCAAAGTCACACCCTCCTGATTCTGCCACCCCTCATCTCCCCAGAGCTGAAAGACAACCAGCACATGAGAAATGATTTTATAACTGCTCATAATTTTAGAGAATTGTGTAAGCTTTTAACATAAAAGAAAATATAAAGCCTTGCTTCTTTCTCTCTCCCTTCTCCACTGCCCTCCCACCACCCCCAACAGCCATAGGGAGGACATGTCATGCCCTTCATTTTAAGACTAGGAACTAACATTTCCTAGATCCTTACCATGGCCAGGTCCTCTGCTGAGTAATTCACCTTCCCATTTTATTAGAACATTTGGAGATTACCTAAAATCTATTCTATCACAGCCTGCTCCCAACCAACCCACCACTCACCCCACCAAAAAGGAAAAAAGATCTAACAACCTAGTTCTGACGATGGTACGCATAGTTATTATTCACATAGGACCTGTGCCTAAATATGACCAGAAGTCTTTGGTACAAGTCTTTGACAATATTGTTGTTGTTGTTTTTTGAAGATCAGTCAAATTAAGGCATGCCTTTTCATTATGTAAACATTTCATTCATATTTTCTGCTTTCATGACATCCAATACTTCTGCTGGTGTTTTTAGAATTATAGCAGTATTAGCAACTAATACTTACTAATGGTGACTTCATTTTAACCCAGACTCTCTAAGATCTCTATCTAGATGATCTTACTTTCAAGTAATATTAATATTATTATTATCCATTTGCAAATCAGGAGTCCAAGGCACCAGGCAGTTTAGTAGCCGCTCCAAACTTGCTGATGGAGGTCAGATTCCAATTTGGGCTCCTGATGTTGGGCCCACATGCTTACTGCCACATACCTTGTCTCCCAATCGCACAAACCCTGTGGATCTCAGGCAAACCTCCTAACTTTCTCTGGGACCTGCAGTTGCACTTCTTCATGTATCCCACTGTAGCCCTTTACTCATAGTCCAGGAAGTGTAAATAAATGCACCTTTTTACTGGGTGTGTTGAGAGAAACTACAGGATTTAAAATAATAAAAAAAAAATAGGTTTCAGGGGAACTAAATGCCTTCCAACCTCTGCTTTGGGCTCATTCACATCCAAACTCTCTCAGTAACAGGAGTGGCAGCGGTATTTCTGAACAGGCACAAAAACCCAAGTGCATTTCTGACTTTACAAGCTGAGTGGAAGAGTATTTTGTATTCCCCAATGAAACTCTGCACAGCCCAGCTCTGTGCCTCTGCCCGAGCCCTGGTGGTGGTGGCCAGTACAGGGAGAGATCTGGGAGGCAGGTGATCATCCTTATTTAGATGTGCCAGTGATCATGTGACCAGAAAATGGAGGCGAATCAGTATTTGCAGTTAACTGCTCCAGAAGGGAGATGCTGAGGAGCTGTAACGGAGCATCCTTCTCACCCTCCCGGCAGCCAGGCCCCTCGCATCCTCCTCCAAAGGTAGGTGGGTCCTGGTGCGCCTCAGGAGGATGGGGTGGGGGGAGGACAGATTGTAAGGGAGAGTGTTGTCCCCGAGACTGGTCTGCTGCTGCTGGGGAGTTGGAAGGGGAGAAGGGAGAGGGGCCTGAGGATACGGAGCCCTGCCCAGCCAGCCCCTCACAAGTGACAGCTGGCAGCTGCTTTTCCTTCTGTGTCAACTCACACAGGCAAGGCCTGTGGTCCTTTATGCTCTTCCCTGCCCCTCCCTCCACTGTCAGGTAATTAGGGAACACAGACTCTGCACGGCTCTACACATTTTTTTTTTATTCCTTCGTGTATATAATGAAAATGAAGATAGAAACATCAAAGGAAGCGGCACTTGGGAAACATTTTAGGACTTTTGCTCAATGGGTTTTACAGGGTCTTTGGACATTATTTGAGAAGCTGAGCGACCCTGGTACCGTGGCATTTTTATTTCTTATGTTGAAGAAATAATAGCTAATAGTTATTGGAGGTAGTAACAAAAACTTCTCGCTTTTGTAATGAATCTTCTAGCCTTTCAATCTTCCCTAAGTTCTAAACTGCAGAATAGATCATCCTAAAAACTGGGCTTATATCCTCTATTGCCTTTTCAAAATCAACAGACAGGATGCACTACCTATAAAATATCAATATTTCCCAAGAAACTAAGTTAAGTGAGGGACTAAAAAAATATTACTACCTGGTCAGTTTCAAATAAGAAATATTTGTTTCTGTGGAAACCAAAAAGAAACACAACTAGACTCCCACTTAGAAGGAATGATTTAAAGTATGGTTCTGCTGGGGGGTCAGAGTACCAGCCATGGTGACGGAAGGGAGGGGGGGACATAACCTCTGTAAGCTGCCCCCTTCTTTCCTATGAACTCTTGACATAGTGTTGATCTTATGTAAGCTGCTATTCGAGCCCAGCCTCCAGGCTCACTTCCAACCAGATGGCAGCCCTATGTCCCCTCCCTCCCCCACCCTCCTACCACACACACAACACACACACACACACACACACACACACACACACACACACACACACAGAAAAATGGGAGCTGCTAGTAATGAGTCCATTTCAAAGATGTTAATGCGATGAAAAGTTTTCTGAAAGTCATAGTTGATAATATTCACAGAATATAAAATCTGGAATCGTTCGATTAAAATTCTTGGTGATTAAAAAAAAATGGCCCTTGAAATTTCTCTTAATTGATAACAGAGACTTCTTATTTGGGAGGGGGGAAATCGCCTTTATGGGAATGTCTCTATTTGTAAATTATATATATTTAGGATAGCGAGAGCTCAGTACTTTAAAAAAAAACAAACAAAAAAACCGGCTTGGACCTTGCCTTGCTCTGCAGCTCAAAGATAAAGAAGAGGAGGCTGTTGTCATTCAAAGTTAGCAACACCTAAACATCCCCAGGGGAGTTAGCTTTGTAATGCAAAATTATCCTGTTAGTCAGAAATAGGAGCTGAAACTCACAGGTGATAAGTGCTGAAGGATAACGAGCCAGATTGTTTTTCCTATTCACAAAAAGTCAAATTAAACTCTCTGCTGCACCCCAGTGAATTTTTATTTCCATTCCATTTGGTTTTTCATTTTTGAATGGCTTTGTACTTGGGGAGGATTTAGCTTGTATCAAAGGATCGGAATACCTCCTTGGCCTCTAGATGCCATCTTTGTAGCTCGCTAGAAGACAAGGTTTGGGGTTTGCACATAGTTCACGTACTTAATAGAAGTTATAGTGGGAAAGTTAGAGCTCTCCTACAGGAAGAGAGAGAGAGAGAGAGAGAGAGAGAGAGAGAGAGAGAGAGAGAGAGAGAGAGAGAGAGAGAGAGAGAGAGAGAGAGAGAGAGAAGCTTTTATTATTATTTTTAGCTATCCTGGAATTGCTTACATTTTGTTTGCATGCCATGATTTTGCAGAAGCTTTACCCCTATCAAGCCCCTGATAGTGTTCGTTTGTTTGTTTGTTTTTTAATTTGGGATGGGTTCTTAATTCCTTATCAATCCCAGTTAATAGGATGGTTGGGGTGAAAAAGGACAGGGGGAAGAGTAGTGGGAGACAGATTCTGTCCTGTCTGATTTGGAGTTGACCACAATTACATACAGCTCCTTCTGGATTAATAACGGCAGGAATCGTGGGGTACTAGTCCATAGGTGTGCAAGAGGGTGTAGGAGAAGAGGCAGGGGTGGGTGCTCCCTTTTGGAGAACCATATCAGTTGAGGTCTCTGGCAAGCTATTTGCCTGCAATTTTGACATTTGCTTGATTTTCTGTAATATTCTTGCATGCTGAACTTTAACTACTAAGGTAATATCAGCTGAAATAGTCTTAGAATTCATTTTGACTCACTTCTTCAGTTTACAGGCCAGAAAATTAGTCCTTGTTAGAGTGAGTGCACAGTCAGTGGCTGGGCTGGGAACAGAACCAGGGTAGCCTACCTCTTGATCTTGTGGTTTCCTTCCACCCCACGGTCTTTGAGAAGCCCTTGGGGAAAATCTGTTTCATATATTTGCATTTATCAGTGCTTTACAAAAAGTGCAAATTTAAAAAAACAAAAACAAAAAACCCTAGTCTTCTACTTTTAAAGATAAAGTGGCATTTTCTAATTTCTTACAACCCTTCGAAATTTGGAGGAAATGAAACTGAACACCTCTTTCAGAGACTGTGCATTTAGAACAAGATGCTGTCCCTAAGGAATGCATGTGATACAGAGATAATTACGATGCAATCTCTTACCTCACTTTAGTGAGAAGGAGGGGGTAAAACAAATGGCTTGCAAAGCCCAAAGTGAAGTAAATTCCATAAGAGGTATAACCCAACGGCCTCTGGGACCTCAGAGGTGGGAGAGCCTTGCTCCTTCTCATTTGTTATAGAGGAGCAAGGACAGGACTCATGGATGAGGTAGATTCAGTAGTTGGGGAAAGAGCATTTCAACCAAAGGGGATATAAATATAAATCAAACTATAGAGGCCGGAGAACTATCAGCGAAACTTCAGAAACTAAGAGCTCATTTTGTCTGCAAGGTAGAGCATTTGGAGGCACCAAGGATGGAATGATCTAAATAGTGAAGACCCCGAGGGTCAAACAAAGACGTTTATATTAAATGTGTTGGTTTTGGAAGTCAGTGTTTTGTGAGCTGGGTGTTGTGATTGGCAATAGACTGTCAATGAGGTGGGAGAGATGAGAGGCAAGATGGGAGGTGGTAGTCCATCTGAAACATAAGATGGAATTGTGTCTGGGATGGAAAGAAGAGAGGCAATTCCAGATCTCCAGAATTGGAAGGAAGGTATAGTGCTTCAAAATTGAGGGAGATGAGAATCTGCTGGGGAGTGCCTGGAGAAGAATGGGCACCCCCTGGGATAGATTATCATTTCATTCCTCATGATTGAGTCTGCAGCCTTGCTGCATTCGATTTAGTTAATAAGCGCAAGGGGAAGAAAGCATGATGCTCTCGCCTCTGAACAAGATAGAGCCAACTTTGGCAGAAGCACTGCAAAAAGCTAAATCCACATCTGATTAGTCAGCATTAAGTCATGGTCCGAATGCTGGACGGTGGTTTCTATGACTGCACTTTCATTGTTACCGAGAGCATAGGTGTTCAAGCTTCTGTAACTATTGAGGTGGACCTATTGGGATAAGGTGTGAAGAGGATGGTGGCATCTCATCCTCTTCCCTCCTGAGCAGTGGCTGTCTGAATCTAATCTTACAAAGAGAGAAAGGAAACTCCTGGTTTGAGAACAGGCATCAGGCCAAATGGTGCCCCTGACAAGCTGAATGAGTCTTCATTATGAGTTTGGGGGCTGGGGACAAAGCCAGAGAAAGGGAAGAAGAGAGCTCAGATGTCATGTATCCTCACTCACTCCCCAGCCTATCCACAAGGTCCAGCCCAAATACTGCCTTTAGTCTGGTGGCTTCCAGGCTCACCCACTCTGTGCCCAATAGATAGAACTATTCCTATCTCTGAAAGTCCATAGCTAGCTCTCCTGGCATTTTACCCTACCTGTGCTGTTTTCTGTGGATCTATATGTACCCTTTTCTCTTTATTCTCCTAAATTTTAAAATTCTGTGATGGCAGAATGTGTGTTTGAACCATTCTCTTTGTGATACCCCCTTTCCCAGACTACTTTAACATTTTCTATATAGTTCTAGGACTGAAATATTTGTTGAACTCCTATGAGAAAGACTAGCCTGGGAAGCAAACAACGAATACCAGAGAAGCTGCATCTGTCAAAGCTTGGGGGAACCTGGTTTGCAAACCCTAGGTGGATAATCAAAATAGTTCAGGTGTAGTTTTGCCTGAAGATAGATATCTTTCAAAATCTCCTTCAATTGAGAAATTCAGAAACACATAATGCCCTAAAAAGTACGACTTAGTGTCCCAACCCAACAAGGAAGCCCCATTGTTGATGCTACAGTTGCCCATGAAGCAAGAGAACCACAGGAGGAATAAAAATTACACTTAGCAATTGCGTGTTTCTATGTCCAACTCCCAGAAATGGATGAAATTACAAGTTCTAAAAATGGCCCTTCTTAAAATAAAACAAGTGAAACCAACATAGTGTGATCTTAAGAGAGCAGCTGTATGTTAGAAGGGCAGGTAAATGGAGATGAGTGCTAGATTATTGGTTCATGGGAAGGTCAGTATTGATAACTGAAGGGAAGAAAGCTTGGGATGGAGTAAAGTCCCTTCTCTGGGCTGGCCATGGGGAAGTTTCTGGGTGCATCAGACTAAGTTTATGGGTGATTAAAGGCTAAGTTCTTGATATAAGACCAGAGACTGGATTTCCCTTGAGAAGCATTTACCAATTTATAAGCTCAAGGTTGGTTTCTAACTAGCTTGATGGTAAGGTGGCTAATCGGAGGCTGTTAATTTTATTTTCAAGTACTATCAAATTTTATTCATGATTTTGGGACCTGGTAATTAGAAAATGTGAGGGATATACCAGATAGAGTCTTAGAATTCTATTTAATGTTATAATTCTGTGAACAATTATTTAAAAATATAAGCATGTTTCCCCCCTTAAATAATTGTCTACCTTTACACAATGGTAGGAGAGATGGGAGGCAAGATGGGAATGGAAATACCAATGGGAAATAGCTAAATGAACCAGATCTCCCTGTGAACTTGGCATTGTTGTATGGTTACTGAATATATCTCCTCAGAGAGTATGAAATTAATCAAGTCTCATAAATTAGTTTCATTGAATGTGATTATACTATGCAGGGGCATGTGTAAGTAAAGGAGATGGCTTCTTTCTCACAGTCTCAAGGGGCCTGACAGCTTCTCTCTGCCTCTAGCTCCATCAGGCAGCAGGGCTTTTTTATAGAAGGGATGAAGAGAAGGACTGATAATGCGTCTTCCAGAGCTAAGATTATTCTTGAAACTGGGGGTCCTGGTGAAAGCGGTCAGATACTGTATTACTCTACTAGAGCTGCCCTAACAAAGTACCACAGACTGGAAGTTTAAGCAACAGAAACTTATTTCTCACAATTCTGAAGGTTAGAAGCCTATGAGCAAGGTATCTTCAGGGTTGATTTCTTCTGAGGCCTCCTCTCCTTGGCTTGTAGGTGGCCATTTTTTCACTGTGTTTTTATAATGGCTGTATTTTACCTTACTTGCCTTTTTAAAGACCTTATCTCCAAATACACTCACATTCTGAGGTCCTGAAGGTTAAGATTTCAACATATGAATTTGGTGGGGGAAGGGGGAGACAACATCCAACTCATAACAGTTACCTGAGGAATGTGACAGTGAATGTGCTGGGAATTCCTGTTGCTTCCATGATAAGTGACTGGCCCATACTTCATTTGTCATTCTTCATCAGGTTTGAGTCTAAGGGTTGATTCAAGGGTTTCATGACCACCTTGGAAACTCACAGTGAACATGGGAGGCTTAGTTTAGCCCCAAATCTTCTAATAATAGTAAGAATAATATTAAGTAATATGAGTAATAGTAAATACTACAATCTAATAAATATAATATAATATGAATAATATTTTTTGAAATTTTTATTATTTCATGTTTGTACCATCAAATTCACACTGCTCAAAAAAGGCTTTTTGTGTGTGTGTGTTTTTGTTGTGTGTGTTTTGTTTTACATATAGCTTGGTATATAAAATACCTGTGAATATTCTGTGCTACCTGCATTTAAATTTTTTTAGAAATACAGGCCCAAACTATCATTAACTTACGTACTTTATACTCACACAACCCCATTTTGGAGTGTCACTTGCACAAAATATTAAAGCGTCACAATTTTCAAAACACATCCATCTTTGAGAAATGAAATTTTATTCAAGTTGTTTTCATCTAGAGCAGGGCTCAGCAAACTAGGGCCCCAGGTCAAATCTAGTCTACTGCCTCTTTTTGTACCTAAAGTTTTACTGGAACAAAACCACAACACAACCACACTTTTTCATTCACACATTGTTTATGGCTACTTTTGTGTGACAATCGTTGAGTTGTTGTGACAGAGACTGCAAAGCCTAACATATTTAGTATCTGGCCCTTTACAGAAAAACTTCGCTGACCCAGCTGTAGAGAAGCTAAAGACTAAAGTCCTCTACCACACCCAGTGGATCAGCAGATATAACTGCTTGAGCAGCAGTTGCAGAGTATCCATGGAGGCGCCTGTTGTTCACATTTCTGGTGCTGGTGCCAGCTAGCCCATGCTCTTGAGTGACTAAGGGGAAGAAATTCAATCTCAGACAGTACAGAGGTTGCATTGCCCTGTGAGGAGCGAGGAACCCTTGTGAGTATATTTCTCTGGGCAGGAGCTTAGGACATGGAGGCATTTACAAACATGTCTGCACCGCGGAGAAGTCCCCCGTGGTCCTAAGCTGCTGACATGGGAGGTGGGCAGGGTTGCAGGAGTCTATGCTGAGACTTCCACTTGGCACTGCACATTCATCTTTAACCTTGAAAACAAACAATGGTGCACTTCTCTCCCCACTGCCTTCCTGAGAACCTCATCCTTGCTTAGCCTCTCACCTGCCCCAACAGGTTCACAATGTTGTCAGAGAGGAGCTTGTATCTAAGGGAGAGAGCACAGTGAAATCTACATGGGGTGAACTTTACCTATTAAGTTTGTAGCAGTTACTTCTTTGTAATTCACATCTGTAAAAGTCACCTAACTTTTCTAAATTATTTTTTCACAAAAACTTAATTATAGTAATTTGTTGGTAGGGAATTTTGATAGTCAAGTTCTAATATGTAGCAAGAATGAGGAACATTGTTCTGAGCTGTTTGGCTCAGTGGATGGAACATTGGCCTGCAGACTGAAGGGTGTCAGGTTTGATTCCGGTCAAGGGGCATGCACCTCGGTTGTGGACACATCCCCAAAAGGAAGTGTGCAGGAGGCAGCTGTTTGGTGTTTCTCTCTCATCGATATTTCTAACTCTCTATCCCTCTTTCTCTCCCTTCTCTGTAAAAAAATCAATAAAATGTATTTTTAAAAAATAATGAGGAGCATTTACTGAAGAGCAGAGCACCTTTACGAATCTAAATAAGGCGGTTTGTTTAAAAAGTATTTGTTGAATCATTTTCACCACATTAGGCCCTAAGCATTGGGAGTGCCTGCCCTTCACACATCTCCCATTTACAACCAAGGATTTAATTATTGTCTGAAAAGCAAATAGTTTAAATGGTAGTTAAAAGCTTTCCTTCTACTCCTGCTTACTGTTTCTCAAACTTCAGTGTTCATAAGATATACTGTAAAGAATTTTACACACAAAACTGCGTATATTACAATTCAGGGAGCAATGCAAGAACTTACCCAAGGGTCATGTTTACTGCAAGTGATTTTTGCTACCTGCAGATTTTTAGAATCCAGCCCTGGGTAAGGAGACAGCATCATGCTCTTCTCCTCTGAGAACAGATGGCTATGGTTTGTGGGTTTTTGCAGAACCCCCAGAGAATGTGATAAGCGGGTGAGTGCTCAGTGCCCATCTTCCTTTTGCCTACTGTCTTCCACTTTCCTTACCGTCAACCCCTTCTTCGTTTGCCTCAGCTGCTGACTTATAGGGGCCACAGCGCTTCTGTTCTAGGGGGCATGAGGCCCAGCTGGGCAGCTAATGGTTGCCAAAGACCTCATTTCATGAGCTCAGATCCAGCTTCCTGTTTGTTATGTCACTTACGTGCTCCCATCCTTTCCTGAGTATCAGCCTGATAAAGCCAAGTGTGAAACCAGTCCTGCCTCCTCATTGGTTGAGTAACTTGATAAGCACCCTAGGGCTTACAGAGCGCCATGCACTCCTGCCCCAGATTGTGCAGCCTCCTTTATCAGACAAGAATCCTGAAGTGGCAGTCCTCCAACCACGGGGCTTTCACAGGGCTAATTTATGTACTTAACAAAGGAAGGTGCGCACTTTCTGAAAGGTTGAGTTTGTTTTTTCTGTTTTCTCTTTATCTCCATTTCTAGAGAGAGTAACTTTATCAGTTCAGTATATCTTACTCGACTAGAAGGAAGCCAAGAGAATTTTAGGAACCCTGACATAAAGGTGCTTTCTCTTTATGTAATTGTTTCCCCAAAATACAGCAGCATAACCATGCAGTATTTTTTCTAAAGAACAATTAACATTTTAACCTGCTACCTCACTTCGATGGAGTTGTATTTTTTAGTTGCCAATCTTGTAAGAATAATTTGTTGCCCCAGAGAGCTGCCAGGGTCCATGCTTGTCAGGAAACATTACCATCTAGAAATGCTTTCTCTGTGTGTGTGTGTGTGTAAGGCCAAGTCTTGGCTCACTGCTTGTTTCCTATTGAAAAGCACCTGAGCTCAGGCCAGGCTAATCCTTCAACAACAACTAAATCCCTCCAGATTCAGAAGTGCTGGAAGGATGTAAAATGTGGAATGTGCTTACCTCTATATCTGGACTAAAGGCACGAAGGTGCATTTAACTGTGTCCAAAAGTTGTTCATTTGTGGTCCTTCAGGACTGTGGTGTCAGGAATGCCGTGTTACTGGGTGCTGTCTTCCTTATTAAGAAGCATAAGTACCAGAAACACAAACTCTACTCATGCACGTGGGACCCATTCTCAAATTGGAGAATTACAGTCACGTCACCTTTCCCCTGCTTAGTGGCGTTCATGATGAAATAACATTGTTTTGCATAAGGGCATGGTTTTGCCAGCTACCTATGTCGAGTTGAACCCTTAGTCAATTGAGTCCATTATTTCCTAATATCTGAATTTAAGGCTATTTTTACCTAGATTATATGTAGGACTTTATTGTTCAATTACTTATAAGTGTGTTTTTCAGTTTTCAAGCTATGTGTTAGTGATTGATTTCTAGATATATGGCCCTGAAGTCTGAGAATACTGACTTTTGGTGTTTCATGAGGCATTCTGTTTAGTTGTGTGTGTTTTTTGTGAGTCTGAAAAAAATTGTGTATTTTTATTGAGTGCAAATTTGTCCAATAGATCAAGTTATATCATTACATTGTTTAGATCTTCTATAGTCTTATATATTTTTTCAGGTTGATTTATAAATTCTTAAAAAGTATATTCAAATTATTTCCGATGGAATTAATTTTTCTTTATAATTTATATCCAGTTTTTGTTTCATTTTTAGGCTATGTTGTTAAAAGCATATTGGCTCTAGGTTATTGCATCTTCTCAATTAGTCTTTTTATCATAAAATAATAACATCATTAAAATGGTTTTCTGACTAAGTTTTTATTTTATTTGACTAATGTTATTGGTACTACCTTTCCTGTGGTTAGTATTTCTGACATATCTTTTTATATCACTTTATTGCCAACACTTCTGCATTATTATTTTTAGATGTCCCTATTTTAAGCAGCATGGCTACTCAGGGTAGGTAACCCCACCTGCTTAGACAAACAATTCAAATATCACTGCTTTATCACAACAAAGGTTTAAAAATTATTCTTTAATCATTACAATCTCTTTCATATTGGTTTTTATTAGGACTTTTATTATTAATACTTCAATTTACTATATCTGCTGGCAATCGGCTCATAGTGTTTCTTTTCTAGTGTAGCCTATAGTCTTTTTTGGGGGGGGGGGGGCGTATTTTGGATTGAGCTTATCTTTCGGAGAGTTTTTTCTTTCCCATAGGTAGATTCCCAGTGAATCCTAGGTTGTAAAAGTAGCACTACCAAGTGATCACATTTGATTCTTCTGGATCCCTAAGCTAGGTCTAGGTCTTCAGTGGTCCTAGATGATTTTCCATTTTAATTTCTTGACTTGGGTTTCCTGCATCATTCAGGTAATATAAACTAAGGCATGCTTGGCACATGGTTAATGTCTCCAATTCTCATGGGTTGTTTTCTTTTCCACCCAAGATTTCAAGCAGACTAGGCTTTCCAAGGCCAAGGGGTAGAGTTTGTTCTCATTCCCTTTTATTTTTATTTTTATTTTTAAAAAATAATTTTTCATTTTTATTGACTTCACAGAGAAAGGGAGAGGGAGAAAGAGAGAGATAGAAACATCAATGATGAGAGAAACATCATTGATTGGCTGCCTCCTGCATGCCCCATACTGGGGACTATGCCCACAACCTTGGCATGTGCCCTTGACCGGAATCGAACCTGGAACCCTTCAGTCCACAGGCTGACACTCTATCCACTGAGCCAACCAGCTAGAGCTCTCATCCTCTTTTATTAAAGAGGCAGTTCTTGAAGGTTCAGGACCTTATTTAGAAAGTTCACACCTAGGCCTTTCTTCTAGTACTTGGAGATCACTTGTCCTAAGGCCTATGTCCAGTCCAAAACCCATGGGCTACCTTCTCATAAGCTTTCTGGAATAACTGTTTATTTCTGGCATCTGTGTATTTCCCTTGTTGTTGTTTTCAAATTTGGAGATGTATTAAATACTCTTTGGGTGTCCTTTCTTATACAGCATTTTTTGTATTTATGATGTTACCTGGCATTATACCCAGCCAGACACTTTTTAGCAAAGAGAGAAAATCTCAGAGTAAGAGAATGTAATAGCATTGCTTTACTTTTATTATATTTCATTTATATGCATATTTGTAGGCAAGTGATTCTAATTTCCATAAATATTAGTGATACAAGCATTCCTTTCAAAATAAATCTATTTAGCTAAAATAAATCAATTTAAAGAAAAATATTAGATTTGTAAATGCTAGATGCTTATGAGAAAAACATAAAGGTAATATATTAATATGTTTATGAGATAACAAAGAGAATTGGGTGCCCTTCCTAACTTTTGTCACCATTTTTTAAAAAAATGTTCTTTCATGCTGTAGCAATACAGACAAGAAGATGTGTACCATCCATATGACCCTAGAATGTGGGAAATAGATTATCCAGGTTAGGGTAGCAGTGTGAGTCAGATATGTCCTTCAAACAAGCAGTAAAGATTAAGAGGTGGTAACACAGAAACCCATCTCAGGGAAAAACACAACAAAAATTCCTTTCTTGTTCACATATCCAGCGAGCTTTAGTCAGGGGGCCTCAGCACCTCACAGTAACTGGGCCTGTCAGAGCCTCTCTGTGGCCACCAAGGCACTTACTCCTAATTCTTCTGACCAGAATTGACACCTGCCACTCCCATTCTCATTTCATTTGTCATAGCAACTCACGTGGTCACCCTAATTTCACAGGAGAGCAGGAAAGTACAGTCTTACCATGTACCCAAAGGCGGAGAACCAGAAAAAGTTGATGAAAGAATTGGTTCCTAGTGATGTAGAAACCATTCCGTGAACAACAGTTCTGGATCCATCCTCTAGATGGAGACCTGGAGCTGAGCATCTGTTTGGGAAGTCAGCCCTAGTAGAGTTACACTAGTGTGTTTACAACTTCCTCAGCTGCTTTGGTAGCTAGCTTCCAGTCTGTACACAGAAAACCCCAAATTAAGTAGTTGCTATGGCTTGATAAGGAAGAACGTCCCTTCACTCTGGACTGATTTGTTACCTAACTGATCCCAAAAGGCTTCCATTACCAATTGTAAAGCTCCATTCTGTTCAATCCCCAAGTACTCTGTTTGACCAGTTTGTTTCTACAAATATTTATGGACCTGATGTGTGAATGTGGCTGAATTATTTACGGTCTGTGCAACCTGGGTTCAGCTTTCCTTCTCTGTCCCTGGGGTTTCCTAAAATGTCTGCAATCTCCACAAGTTTGTGAGAGTGCCTCTGCTCTGATCACACACACACACACACACACACACACACAATCGCAGCCTTCAGTGTTTATCTTCCCCCACACAGGCCACATCTGGCTTTCTAGCACCTTCTTGACAGGGTCTCTGCTCTGTGTTTCAAAAAAATATTGAGAGACAAGAGCTCCACTCACTAAGGTTCTGTGGCACTTACAGGCTCTGTGGGGATCTGTGCTTGCGGTACTGAAATTTTCCCTTACCTGGGTTAGTACTGAAATTATAGCAACTTTAATTATGTTAAACCATGAGCCAAATTTTTTTTAAACTTCTTCAAACGCCACTTCTTCAAAATAGACTCGCCCAGGCCTTGGTATTTTGTGGAAGAGCCACACTCAAGGGGCCAAAGAGCCGCATGTGGCTCGCCAGCCGAGGTTTGCTGACCACTGCCTCAGCACATAATAGACACTCAATACTTATTCATTGAATAAATGAAGAAATACAGTTATCACTAGAGGTGTAGAGTTTTGTTTTCATCAAAGGGTTATTGACGATTAGGATTTTAACTTGGATCTTAGAGAGTTTGATCATCTACATAAGCAAACTCCAAATGTTTGATAGACCCAGATTCAAGTGGAGAGAAGGCTCAATAAGAGAGAATGAGAGGGACTATTTAATAAATTTAGAACTTAACAATAAGTTTTATCATGATTAAATTTGGATTAGTGTCTATATCACAAGGATTCACCCCGGATAAGTGAAGTTTTATGGAAGCCACCAAGAAGATTAATCCATTATCATGATAAATGAGGACTTATTGAATGAGGGATGGGAGATGAAAATAAGTCAAGAGACAGCCGAAGCCGGTTTGGCTCAGTGGTAGAGCATCGGTCTGCGGACTGAAAGGTCCCAGGTTTGATTCTGGTCAAGGACATGTACCTTGGTTGCGAGCACATCCCCGGTAGGGGGTGTACAAGAGGCAGCTGGTTGATGTTTCTCTCTCATTGAAGTTTCTAGCTCTCTATCACTCTCCCTTTCTCTCTGTTAAAAATCAATAAAATATATTTTTTTGAAAAAAAGAAAAAAGAAAGAAAATAAGTCAAGAGGAATTGACTGGACAGTGTGGCCAGTTTCCTATGACAGCATATAAATTTCACAGTTTTCCTCAGTATTTTTCTATTCCCCTACACTTGTCTTACCAAATGGGCTAATATAAATGGTCCTAGGCTTGGCATTGATTAGAGAGAAGAGACAGTAACTCATGACTAGAACCATCTTTACCAATATGTAATAAACAATTAATTTTTAAATTTTAAACAATTAAAGAAAATAACATTGGTTGATACCTTCTTAGGAATTTTAGGTACTTTACTTCATTGCTTAATCTTTTAGACAACTCATGAGGTAGGTGGTATACTAGTATCCCTATCCTATATAATAAAAGGCTAATATGTAAATCAACTGAACAATGAAATGACTGGTTGCGATGATGCTCACTGACCACTAGGGATAGACACTCAGCGCAGGAGCTGCCCCCTAGTGGTAGTACACTCTCACAGGGAGAGCGCCACTCAGCCAGAAGCCAGGCTCACTGCTGGCAAGTGAGCCTCTCCCACCTCCAGCAGCACTAAGGAGCAGTGAGCTGAGTAATAAGGAGCAATAAGTGAGGGATCCTGAACTACAAGAGGGTGCAGGCCGGGCTGAGGCACATCCCTACCCCCACCCCCGAGTGCATGAATTTTGTGCACAGGGCCTCTAATTTTACAAATAAAGGAAGTGAGACCAGCAGGGTATACTTTCCTTGGCCCGTGTTGTTGAAGGAATCTGTTCAAATTTACACAGAGGAAGAGATATATACAAAATCAGTTCTATCTTTACTCCAAAGCACATATATTCCTTTCTTACTGAAAAATATATATTAGATACCCTCTTAAGTATATTTATTAGTGCTTTGCTTTTTCTGTTTCTGAGGTGTTTTTTTTTTTTTTTTACTTAGGGTATGTTTACTTATGTGATCTGGTAGGAGTGACAGGCCGCATGCACCAAGTGACACTGGTGTCCATGGTTCCAATTCACAGTAACCGAGAAAGTCTTCATTCTAATTTATGGACACTTAGAGTGGATTCAGTACATGTACTTGATTCATTCCACATGAATTAAAAACGCTATCCTGGAATCTCAATGTTTCCCTTTCAAAGAAAATTAAATCCCACACAACTGTGAACACTCTTTGCTTTGCTGTCTTTCAGACCACTGCCAGAGGATGTGGGAATGGACATCCCCTTTGAGCAGGGAATGCTGAGTCCCGGTGCTGCAGACATGAGGCCTGGTGAGAGGAGCATTTGTTTATTTCCTTCAGCACTATTCTATATTCAAACATTTTCATTATTCAGTGAGAGAACACTTCCTATGCCTCCAACCTGTGAAGAAAGTGGGGGGAAATATGTATGAAGAAGGTGTTAAGCTCAATTTGGTTAATTTCAGGGTTGACTTGACTATTGATGCTCACTACTGTGGGCCACCTTTTATATGCTGAGCCATGGCCTCACCTGGCAATGTTTCCACTTCCTGTGATAACTGGCTACGGTATATCATAACAGCAATTTCTAACTAACATCTAAGTTCACCAACTTTATACTTAAATGTGAGAATGTTTAAAATTAGTAATGTGATATTGAGAAGGCTCAGTAACCTGGTTATTAAAAAGAAAGAAAAAGAAACCCTATACTCTAAAGGTGTACAACCCAAGGCATGTTCAAAAAGGAATTTTAAATTAATATTTTGCAGTCTATGTGACTTCCACTTTGTAATAAGGACACTTCTTTGAACTGTACCAGCTTCAGGACCATACCAAGATCCTGAATCCTGACCTTACCAGCCAAGCCTAAAATGGAGTAGGAAGAAGGGAGTCAATTTTTTTGTGTGTGTATCTAAGCATTTAAGTACATTTTTCAGAATACTAGTCATGTGACTTTTTTTTTTTTTTTTTTACTGTTAACAGTTTTACAGATTATCCAGTTCCCCCCTCCCCTCTTTGCTCCCTCCACCCAACCCACATCTCACCCCAAACCTTTACCACACTAGTGTCTGTGTCCATGGCCTATGCATATGTGGCTATTTAAATTAATTCAAGTTAAAATAAATTGGAGAAGTTCAGTTCTTCTGTTTTACTAGGTTTATTTCAATACCTTAACATTTCTATCATTACAAAGATTTCTTCTGGATAGTGCTGCTCTGAGAATTTCTATATTATAGAAATCCATTGTTTTTCAAACACTGGAAACTTTTTCAAATAATAAAAACATTACATGGAACATAGTTTGGGTGATGTTCTATACAGAACATCTTAATGGCAAAAAAAAAAAAAAAAAAAAAAAAAAAAAAAAAATGGTGTTAACTTCCTTATGAAAAGACCAGATTTGAATTCCAGAATTGAGAGGTATACCAGATGGCCTTCAAAATATTTTGTGAGAGTCCTGAAATTTCTATTTTTGGGAATATTTAATTAGGATCAACTTGATTAAAAATTACTTCTCTAGTTCTTCTTCTGTTAAGTGAATGACATATTAGTGGCAAGATATACATATTACAATTAAAATGTAGCAGTTACTGCCGAAGCCGGTGTGGCTCAGTGGTAGAGCGTCGGTCTGTGGACTGAAAGGTCCCGGGTTCGATTCCGGTCAGGGGCATGTACATTGGTTGCGGGCACATCTCCAGTAGGGGGTGTGCAAGAGGCAGCTGGATGATATTTCTCTCTCATCGACGTTTCTAGCTCTCTATCTCTCTTCCTTCCTCTCTGTAAAAAATCAATAAAATATATTTAAAAAAAAAAATAAATAAATAAAAAAAAAAAAAAAAAAAAAAAATGTAGCAGTTACTTCCAGGAGCCTTAACATAAGACCATCCCCTTAAGGTATGGGAACCAATGACAAACAATATTGGCATAAGAGGTAATGTAATGACTGCTCAATAAAAAAGAAAAAAAAAAGTAATCTGGGAGGATATCTCAGTTTTATAAAAAAAATAAAAATAAAGATAGAAAGAATGCCAGTCAAAGAAATATCATTCCACATCATCTGTATAGTTATCAGAAGCTGAATAAAAGTATTTGGGAGCTATCTGTGAACATAGCAGATAAAGTTCTTACCCTCCATTCCATAGGATTAGTCTGCATGAACCATGATCAGTTATATGTAAGCTTAACTGTCTTTCTTATACAACACACACAATAAAATTAAATTTAATATTATATCAGTTTTGCCGAAACCGGTTTGGCTCAGAGGATAGAGTGTCGGCCTGCGGACTGAAAGGTTCCAGGTTCGATTCCCGTCAAGGGCATGTACCTTGGTTGTGGGCATATCCCCAGCAGGGGGTGTGCAGGAGGCAGCTGGTTGATGTTTCTCTCTCTCATCAATGTTTCTAACTCTCTTTCCCTCTCCCTTACTCTCTGTAAAAAAGTCAATAAAATATATATATTTTTAAAAATATTATATCAGTTTTAAGTTCTGAAATCTGAGCAAGGCAGCTCTGAAAACTAGTTTTCTGCCATTTTAGCAATGTCTCCCACTTCCTATTTCTACACGGCCAGGGCTGATGGGGCTGAGACAAGCCAGCATGCAGGCTACTGGTCAAGAAGGGGATTCTAAATCCCAGAGAAGGATATTTTTTTTAGCAAGCCTACCTTCCCTAAAAAGGCTTTAAAGGTGCTTTTTCATGGGTTCCCACTATCACTCTTGGCAGTCATGTATACGGTCTAATACCTGATGTGTTTATTCTGTTTCTTCTTTAGAACCACCCAATTCATTGGATCTTAATGACACTCATCCTCAGAGGATCAAGCTCACAGCCCCAAACATCAATCTTTCTCTGGACCAGAGTGAAGGGTCTGTTCTCTCAGATGATAACCTGGACAGTCCAGATGAAATCGATATCAATGTGGATGAACTTGACACCCCTGACGAAGCTGATTCTTTTGAGTACACTGGGCATGGTAAGTTGCCACGTTGGCCAGGCAAACGTTATGTGAAAAGTGAAAGATTATCTCAGTGGCATTAATAACAAACCTCCCATTTTGTTGCTATTGGCTCTTTTCTGTGATTTCTGGAAGCTTCTATTTGTATCTCAGCTCCTAGGTGGCTGTGATTGACAGTTTATAGCTTGACAAAGGTCACGCATAGCCATTGCTCTTTTGTTAAACCCCTACTCTATTCCAGACCTATGCTAATCACTGGGATTGAGGGAAGGCTGTTACATGCTGTATTGTAAGAAAATTGGGGCTGAGTTTGCAGAGAAGAATTTAATCTGGAAGGAAGATAAAATTTGAAGCAGAGAATTACCAATTTCTCTGTACAAGCTTCCACTCTCTGAAATTTTCTTCTACCATATTCTTACATGGCTGCTCTCTTCTCTTTATTCAGATCCCCACCCTCACCATTCAGTCACTCTCTATCCTCGTGCTCATTTTATTTTCCATATCACTAATTGAAATCATGTTATTTAACAAATTATCTGCATGTTTATTGTCTTTCTCTTCCCACTAGAGTGTCTGGTCCATGAGGGCAGGGAAGGACGAATGGAGTAGGCTGTGGTGAGGAAAGAATAAAAAGAGAGAAAATAAAAAGTTGCTGCATCAAACACAGACACTCCTAATATGAATTAAGCCATACTTGGTTTGGCTCAGTGGATAGAGTGTTGGCCTGCGGACTGAGGGGTCCCAGGTTCAGTTCCAGTCAAGGGCATATACCTTGGTTGCGGGCATATCCCCAGTTGGGGGGGTGGAAGGGGTGTAGGAGGCAGCTGATCTATGTTTCTCTTTCATCAATGTTTCTAACTCTATATCCCTCTCCCTTCCCCTCTGTAAAAGATCAAATATATATATATATATATATATATATATATATATATATATATATTTAAATTAGTGAATTAATTCAACCAATGGTCATTGAGCCACCAATTAGCAAGGTTGACTAGCACAGATTGAGTCCTTGCCATCACAGAGAGGAAGGCTTTATATCCTCAAGCTAATAATAAAAATAAATAAAAAAATTTAAAAAGGAAGTGGGTAAACTACTAATTCTACAGTTTATGCTGTTTTAAGTAGTGATTTTATATTGCATTTTTGTCATGCTTTTGAGTTTCTATAGCCATCTGGGCATTTGACCCTATAGGTTGAAATACACAAATAAGAGGCCAAAGAAGGGCTTCCATTCATACTCTTTTCTACCATCTCAGAGGTGCTTCCCCATCTACTCCATCCATCCCAGTGACCCCCAGCTGCCCTGGCCCTTTTCCTGCTAAGATATTCTCACATTTGTGAATCATGTCTTGATTTACAATCCCACCGAAGACAGCTGTGGCGTGACCCTGTGGGCTCCTTCTGCCCCTCCCCCTGCACTTTCCTGTCACCCTGGGGAGCTATATCACACCACATCTGAAGCTTTTATTTTTATAAATAGTCAAACTGCCAAGCAAAGTGGTAGTGGCTGAACACACTGGTAATTAAAGCTGCCACTTGCTGACATAGTTTTTTTTTAGTCGATACAGTTATGCTGAGAGAACCAGTTTAACAGCCACAACCCTACTTTTTAGGTCTTAAATTCAAAGGACAGAATTTAAATATAACTTGAATGTTAAAGTCCACCCTGATTGTCAGATGAAAGATGAATGTTTAGACACTTTTAAACAAAAAACATCAAACACTGAAAACACAAAGTCTGTCTGAATAGCTGTATTTTATAAACATATAGACATGGATAGCTGACTGTGTTGAAAGGGATGGAATACATTTTAGTCCCAAATTATGAAATCAATGCTTAAAAGCTGCATGTGTTTTGGGTTTCTTGTGTGAGCATTTGGAACTCGGCATATACATTCGAAACAAAATTGGAGTTTTTAAGGCACAGTATTCCAAAAGTGTTTGGTCAGTAATTTACTTTATTTAATGAATATTTTCATAGTGCTTACTATGTGCCAGGATCTGTGCTAGCTACTTTATAAATATTAACTATGTTAATCCTCATGTCAATACTATGAATAGCTATTTCCCTATTTTAAGATAAGAATACTGAAGCAGCTGAAACCGGTTTGGCTCAGTGGATAGAGTGTCGGTCTGTGGACTGAAACGTCCCAGGTTCGATTCCGGTCAAGGGCATGTACATTGGTTGTGGGCACATCCCCAGTAGGGGGAGTTCAAGAGGCGACTGGTCGATGTTTCTCTCTCATCGATGTTTCTAGCTTTCTATCTCTCTTCCTTCCTCTCTGTAAAAAATCAATAAAATATATTTTTTTAAAAAAAGAGAATACTGAGGCACACAGAGGTTAAGTCATTTACCTAAGGTCACACAGCTAGTAAAGGTTAGAGCCAGCGTTTAAGCCCCAGGTTGTTGTCCTTAATTCTTGGGCCATCCTGCTTCTTGATAAATATTCTGACACTGACTAGGAGAGATTTTTTTACTAAGTTGGGCTCATATATATGAAGCCAATCTTGATAGCACCGCCTCACATTTTCTCATCCTTTTATTCAGCCATTTTCATGACTGAGGGTTCTTGAAGGACATTCAAGTCATTGCCTGTTTTTCACAGTAGCTAATGACCAACTCTTTCTGCCAGTTTATTTCCCCACGCCGTGATTTTGCTTAATGAAAAAATTTTGAATTTCACTATCAAAAGATATTAAATTGGTTTTCACTTCAGCGCAGTTTTCTTTTAATAATTGTGTCCAAATAGTTGGAAAATATCATTCAAAGTGCTGATATAATTAAGGTTGGATTTCCTTTGATATTTACAAGTGCCAAAGATATGAGAAATATGTAGGTAGTGAAGGACTTAGGAGGTCAGTCTTTCTATTCAAGGAAATCTGAGTTTTCTTTTTAATGCTTCATTATTAAATTTTTAATCTTAAAAACTTCAATATATCCAAAGGTCAGAAAAGGTGATGACCTATTTCTGTTTTCCAAACCAACTGCAAAGTTATTTTTACCATAATCCAGATCTCAGCAAAGGCATTTCATAAGAGAAATGGAAAAATTATAAAGAATTTTAGCCTGAATATTTCTGATAAAAATGTTATAACACTCCTGTGCTTTTATACTTTTTTTCTTACTAAGTGATGTTTAAGCTACCTTTTCTAAAGCTAACCTGTAACTAGAGTCTTTTCTGTGAATAAGGTACCCCGAATTTTTCCAGATGGTCAGGGTGTCACCACCTTCTCTAATAAATAAATACAAATTAAAATAATAAAGAGACAGGTTTCACCCTAAATTGTCAGGGCTTATAAGTTTTGATAAGCTCCAATGTTTTGACAGTGTGAGAAAACAGGAATTTCATATTTATTTTTTTAAATATATTTTATTGATTTTATACAGAGAGGAAGGGAGAGAGAGAGTTAGAAACATCAATGAGAGTCATCGATTGGCTGCCTCTTGCACACCCCCTACTGGGGATATGCCTGCAACCAAGGTACATGCCCTTGACCGGAATCGAACCCGGGGCCCTTCAGTCCCCAAGTTCTATCCATTGAGCCAAACCGATTTCGGTGAATTTCATTTATATTGATGTTATATTTTTCAGGGCAGAAATGTTCATAGAAACCTTAGGTGCTTATGCAATAGCATTTCATTGCTAGACACTTAGCCTATAGCAGTAGGTACCCAAATGAGGTAAGATACTAGTATGAAGATATTAACTAAAACAAATTCTTTCTAAGGAACAAAAACAAAATGAGCCGGGACCGGTTTGGCTCAGTGGATAGAGCATTGGCCTGCGAACTGAAAGGTCCCGAGTTCGATTCCGGTCAAGGGCATGTACCTTGGTTGCGGATACATCCCCAGTAGGGGGTGTGCAAGAGGCAGCTGATCGATGATTCTCTTACATCGATGTTTCTAACTCTCTATCCCTCTCTCTTCCTCTCTGAAAAATCAACAAAAATATATTTTAAAAAAAAATGAAATAAAACTAAATTTCTATCCCTATGGGATTGATAAACTAAAAGACATCAGCAGAATGGAACTAGGACTACTTTTATTTTATTTATTGATTGACTGGTTTGATAAAGAGAGAAAGGAAGGAAGGGAGATATATATATATAAATTTGTTGTTTCACTTATTTATGTATTCATTGGTTGATTCTTGTATGCACCCTGACCGGAAATTAAACTCAAAACCTCAGCATATTAGGACAATGCTCTAAGCAACTGAGCTAATCAGCCAGGGCTCTAAGGCTACTTTAAAAACAGAGTTTATGTACATTGAGACAAAAAGAATCCTGTGTGATATTATTGAAGAGGACTACATTATAGAACAGTATATCTAGAACATGCAGAATATCTGGAATAATCACACATTTGGAGGGGAAAGATGTATGTGTACGTATGCACATAGAAAAAAGAATAGATATCAAATAATGAGTGAGAGTGGCATGAAAGATTTTTTTGTTTTTGTGATCCATTTCTATATTGCTTGTACTTTTATTAGTGTGTTTTACCTTTGTTGTTATTATTGTTAATCCTTACCTGAGGATATTTTTCCATTGGTTTTCAGAGAGAGTGGGAGAGAGGGAGGGGAAGAGAGAGAGAGAGAGAGAGAGAGAGAGAGAGAGAGAGAGAGAGAGAGACATTGATGTGAGAGAAATATGTTGGTTGGTTGCCTCCCACATATTCCCCGACCAGGGTCAAGGATTGAACCAGCAACCCAGGCACGTACCCTTGACCGGGAATCGAACCCAAGACCCTAAAGTGTTTGGGCCAACACTCTAACCACTGAGAACCACTGGCCAGGGAGAGTATATTTTACTTTTATAATCAGGAGAGAACAAAAAAAGAATATACAAAACTTTGAAATGAAGTAGCCTCAGTAAAGCATGCAGGAAACAACACACAGAGATCACCCAGGCCAATTTAGAACAGGCCAAAAAGTCTCAAACAGGATGAAGAGGGGTTGGTGGAAGGTGAGTTCATTGCAAGGGAGAGCCTGTGTACACAGCAGCATCAAAACCAACAACAGAGCCCAGAGTTCTGCAGGCACAGATCAGATGGAAAACAGGGAGCTAAGAGGAGCATCCAAGGGCCCTAACGCAACAGGAAGGGAGGAGCAGGAAAGGATTCCATATGCAGATGATGGATTTATACCAGCAACACAGTGCTTGATCTGAAGCCAAAAGGCTGCTGCTTTCCATCCTTAGGGAGCAGCTGAGCGCTGGTGGGAACACAGAAGAGGCGGGAGAGGCAAGGCTCTGTTGGTGGTGGTAGCTGTTGGTGTTGGCAAAAAAAAAAAAAAAAAAGGCTAAGATTGTTTCCCAACTAGACTTCATTTTATTATTCTAAGTCGCAGGTAAACTAGACATGTTTGAATGTGTCTTACGGAATCTTCCAGAGCATAATAGCTTTGTTGTGGCTTCCTTACAGACTACCTCTATTTCCAAAAACTTGTCAAAGCTTTCTTTACCCATTCACCCTCCTTGTTTTTACTGAGTACTCCGTGCAGGTTTCCAAGCTAACGGTGGAGATGAATATTAAAGGTAATTCAGGAAGAGCTTCTTAGCCCAAGGAACTCACAGCCTCGTAGTAAAATAAATAAGAATGAGAGAAGCACACATTCGAGTTACAATGTGATAGCTTCGTAGAGTAGAAAAGGTCAGGGTTTGACTGTATTTGTTTTCTGACTCTGTGACCTAAGGTAACTACTTCAGTTAGTTTTTGCATTGATATCATATCTAGTATAATATCCACTACTGTGCCTGACACATGGTAGGTACTCAAAGTATTGCTTTATTATCCAAATCCCATAAAAGGTCCTTTCCTTGAATGGAAAAATAAGATAGCCCAGCTGGTGTGATTCTGGTTGAATGTTGACCCATGAACCAGGAGGTCACGGTTTGAGGCTTAATCCCCAGTAGGGGATGTGCAGGAGGCAGCTGATTGATGATTCTCTCTGATCATTGATGTTTTATCTCTCTCTCTCTCTCCACTTCTCCCTTCCTCTCTCTGAAATCAATAAAGACATATTTTTAAAAGAAAGAAAAATTATATAATATCTCACAGAATTATTTTGAAAGTTATCAATAATCGTTTCCTTCAAATTACTTAAACCTACAAAGATGAATCATTGTTAAACTCTGCTAGTACTTGAAGTAAAAATAGAAACAATTGCTGTTTATTCTTTTTTTAAAAATGTAACACGATTGCTTTTTCTGGATGCACAAGAGTGGGTAGTGAATTTCTCCCCCAAGATGCTCAGTGGGCTTTTTTTTATTGCTTTATGCACCTATAAATAGGAGTCTTGAGAATTTGGGACCTTGGAACATTTCTGGTCTACAAAGTTACTTTAGTGTGTTTACTGTAAAATCCTGCTCCCACATGTTTTGAAAAATTCATAGGAAGTGTATCAAAGTTATGTCCTGATACGCTCCAAATAGGGAAGGAGGTTCTGCTCCATTGTAAGCATCTCAGAGCAGGGGTCTAGACAGTGGTATCATCAAGAGACTAAGACCCTGCACACTTAGGATACACCAGGAAACGTGGCCCAAGGAAAACAGGATTATGGGGACCTGATAATAGCCTCTTACCACATCCGAAAGGCCTGTGGTCTTCCACCTGTATGACCAAGGATGAGCTGGTACAGCTTAGACCCTCTTGGACCACTGCTGACACAGGACAGCTCTAGCTCTGCATCTGTCCCTACCCTCAGCTTGATCTTAGCAATGGGTCTGATTGTTCAGTCAGTGAATCCTCAGACTTGCCTGAGTGTCCTTTATGTGATTTGTATAAAATAGTAGGCAGCTCCACCAGGTTGACTCTGCCAGGAGGCAGCTGGCTGTTGAACTGCCTCAACAGTAAGGGCATTGCTCCTTCAATGAAGCTTGGCTCTGTGCTTCCTTTCCAGAGAATCCCGCAGCCAACAAAGATTCTGGCCAGGAGTCCGAGTCTATTCCGGAATATACCACAGAAGAGGAGCGGGAGGACAACCGGCTGTGGAGGACAGTGGTGATTGGAGAACAAGAGCAGCGGATTGACATGAAGGTCATCGAGCCCTACAGGAGGGTCATTTCTCACGGAGGTAGTCCAGCTCTGTGTGGATCTGGGGAGGACAGGGGAACAGGCAGCCTTATACTTTTATTAGAAAATGAAACTAGAGTGCTCTGCAGCATGACACCCCACAGACCCTATTGGGCAGTCAAGGTTTAGGGGACTGTAGTGCTAAATATATCACTTTATACCCAATTCTACAAACATTGCAAAGCAAACTGCAAAAATAACTTTCCTATGTGAAAATGTTTTTCATATCACAGATCTGATAGTTATAATCTTCTATGCAAATTTCTTGAATGCCAGAGTTGTCCAGTTTTATAATGTCTGTTCACAATTCATTTGGGTTAGTTGTAGGGTTTAAGTGAATTGTTTTTGAGTCCTTATCACCGTAGCCTGCAGTAAATCACTACAATAGAGCTGCTTCTAATTACAAAATAGTATGTTGAATCATCTTTGGGAAATCTTTTTAGATTCAGCCTTGTCATTGTTTTCCCCTCCCTGAAACTGGCTTTTCTCTAAACGCCATGACACCTGTGCCTGACAACAGCCAGTTCCAGCCAAAACCTCCATGTGCCTACTGAGGGGCAAGGGAGAGGGGAAAGCTGTGTTTCATATTTCCAGTGCTTTCTTGGAGCTCCAGAGCCTGGACTAATCTAGGATTCACAACAAGCCAGATGAGCAACACATTTAACATGGTCAACTTCAGAAAGCATCGACGGCTTTTTTATTTTCCTGCTGCATGCGCTCCTTCCCTGCAGTCCCGAGGCACCCCCTAATCACTCAGCTGTTCCAGAACAGTGTAAGCTAACATGGCAAACGTTCTTCCCTCTTCCTCATCAAGGACAGGGAAATAAGCATCTCGGGACGGCATTAAACTCCTAGCTTTTGTTTTCTAAATAGTAGGAGGACATTGTGTTTTTTTCAATCAAATTTCCCTCCACCAGCAAATTTTCCACTTTCCAGCCTATGCCTTGCTCCCTGCAGGTAAGTATCTGACCACCCAGGGACTCCAACCATGACAGTGAAGGAAAATGCCAATAGGTGTCCTCAGCCATGAGCTTCCTTTTTCCTGCTTCACAGTGTGGCCTGAAATGGCATTCTGTCCCCATGATAGTGCTGTGGGCTGGGGCCGTTTCCTCTGAGAGAAACTCTCCCCATAGCCCTTCAGAATAGAGCTGGCCTGACCTCCTGGAGGTGACAGACAAGTGGTCCTAGGGCCAACCCTTTGTTAGGACAAAAACCACAGCCTGAACATCACCCAGAGCTTCCGAGAAGGCCACGCCTCCTTTGCACAACCCATTGGGCACAGAGGTATGATTTGTTTAGAAATAAAAACAAATCAGCAGCTAACTATAAACGTAGTCAGTGCTCATTCTAAAAATAAAAAGGATTTTTTAAAAAGTGTAGAACAGTGATGATACTTATACATGTCTACCCCTTGGTCTTAACTGAAGAGCCATTGGTTATACAGAAGGCAGGCTCACTGCTTCGCTGCTCTCCTAACACCTCTTGTTCCTCCAGTGCCCCCACCTGCCTGTTCTTTGCACCACAGTAAAAGTATGTGGGTTGTGTGGGTGGGTCCACTGCCTGAAATAGGAGAGAGCAGTTGTCATCAGCACAGTAGGGACAGAAAAAGCCCTGCTTCTGCTTGTCACGTCCTCTGAGATATAACTGAGCTGACCCCTCAGGGATAACATCGTTTGCTGCACCCTCCATCCCTGCCGCCTGCTCCCATTGGCATTAGCGCCTCTTGGTTCTGTTGCTGAGTTTGTTTTTTGTCTGCGTGACTGTCCAGTTTGGAAGATAAGGCCACCTTTCCTACCCCCTGCTCCACCTCGTCTTTCTCCAGGCGCTGGCCTGCATGAGTGTGCCTCTGGCTGCACCCATCCGGGACGTCAGCGAGATGCCGCCTCTTCCTGTGCCCTGAACAGCTTTTGTGCTCTGTGGGCAAAGATCGTTCAGATGTTGCTTCTGAATTTGCCAGAGTTTGGTCTTCTGTGTTGGAAACTCACACCGCTTTTTTAAACTTTAGTGATGAGAAGGCAGTCCTCCTTAGTTACCAGTCTGTGGAGTTGGCCATCCTGGCTTCTGATGAGCATTTAATCATCAGTGCCCCATCCTGGATGGGGATCTTGTTTTGGTGCCTTGCATTTTGCTAAGAATGTTTTCCCATTCAGGCCAAAGGAGAAGTGCCAGCTTTTGTGCTCTGTGCAACTGCAAGATGATTAGAAGAGCTGCATAAATTAACTAGAAAGCAAGGCCTTACCAAGTGTCCATACCAGTTGGGGATATCAGTGTGGGAGAATAGTTTTTGAACAAATAATCCGGTCCTCTGCATTGGTGACCTTGACATGAGCTATTGTCAGAGGCCCTGCACACATTTACAATAACAGGGTTCAAGACCCAATTTTTCCAGGAATTAACTTGTGATTTTGGCAATTAATCACATAACTTCTCTGGGCTTTAATCACTTCATCAGTCATCAGAGGGTGACCAATATTCCTGCCATCTGCTAAAATTAAAAAAAGCAAAGAGAGGGTGGTTTGGATCTGCCAGCAGCATGGGGTCACTCTGAGGCCAGAACTGGCTTTTTTGAACTTGAAGCAGAGAATATTTTTAAATGACCAAGTGCAGTTGTGCCATAGCATTGTAACAAGGGGTTTCTTTTCTTTCTTCCTTTTTTTTCTTATTTTCTTGTGTGTGTGTTTTTTTTTTTTACTTCTTTTATTATAGGAGATTCAGGTAACCTTCTCTGCCATGTTGCTGGACAAATGATCCTGGAAAGAATGAGAAGAGTTACTGGCTGGTGTGTGTGTGTGTGTGTGTGATGTTTCCGTTGTGACTGTGGCAGCTTTCCTTCTGTCTCCATTCCATTTGCGGGCCAGCAAACTTGTGTTACGTCCCTTTCATGCCTGTCTGTTCTGCCTCAGGTAAGGTTTGCATCACTGCTTCAGAGGGTCTCAGGAGGCACCATGGTGGGATTGCTGACGCACCTCAGCACACATGCTCTGAATTCACCTCAGGGTCATTGAGAAGAGAGGCTAATAAAATACACATTTCTAAAACCCAAATTTCAAACGCATCATGCAGTTGCTCATGGGCAACTTTACATGAGGAAGCTGCATATTTAGAATAGCAATCGAGTTAGTCAATCCCCTTAAGGAGATCTTGCAGGACAAGAGGGAATGGCCCACTCATTCTGGTTATTGCACTTAGTCAGCCATTGCTATTTACAGTATCTCCAAAGCCTGACAACAATGGCACCAGCTCTTGACTTAAATGGAAAACTCTCCTGAGGAACTCTTTTCCTTCCATGTCCTTTTGTACATCTCCTCCTTTCCTCCTGTTTCCTTCCTCTTTCTTTTCTTCTCTTCCAACTGTTGAGGTGCCCCAAAGTACAAAAAGCCATCTTTGTACATTTTAGTAATTTTTACCTAGAGCCATTCCTGACTTAGACAATGGTCAGAAGGTGGTAAGTGGTTAAGCATTCGTTTGGTTACATGAACTCTGGGGAACATGACAGCATTCCAAAGACAGACAGCATGGACACAGAGTTGAACTGTCATTTAAGATGACCTCTGAAATAGTCTTCAAAAACTCCAGGCTTTCATTTAAAAACAAGACAAAAACAAAACAAAACAAAAACCAATGCATAGAAATTCTTCAGAAATAGAAAAAGAGCCGAGACCGGTTTGGCTCAATGGATAGAGCGTCGGCTTGGGGACTGAAGGGACCCGGGTTTGATTCCGGTCAAGGGCATGTACCTTGGCTGCGGGCATATCCCCAGTAGGGGGTGTGCAAGAGGCAGCTGATCGATGACTCTCTCTCATCGATGTTTCTAGCTCTCTATCTCTCTCCCTTCCTCTCTGTACAAAATCAATAAAATGTCATTGTTTAAAAAAAAAAAAAGAAAGAAAGAAATAGAAAAAGAAATCAAAGCAACTGAGCAGTCATGATCTTGAAGTTATTCTGACAGCCAGACAGCTACATTCAGAAAGATGCTTTCAAAAGTATGCTTTTGCACCTGCTTTTAAAGCTGGATTCATTATGTCTGTTGTCTCTTCTGACGAAGCCACCTTTTTCATTGTGCTGAGTCTGCATTGCACACCTTTATGGTGTAGGATTAGTGTAGCTAAGTCAACTTATCCTTTATGAATTTCCATTTTATTTAGGCTTCTTAATAAAAGCCTAAAATTGTTCGGAGGAACAAATACTTCCTGTATTGAAATATATCTCTTTCTTTCATTTTCCTTCATATCGCATTCTAAAAAGGAGTTGCAAATATCGACATATTGGAAAAGATGAAACTAAGGCAAAGGATCCAGAGGGAAGCTACTGCAACCCTGTCTCACAAACATGTGTTGCATCAGATGTAGATTTACATAGGTAGCATCTTCTGTAAACACTGCATACAACCTCAAATTAGTAATACACACGAACCCATAATTTGATATATTTTTAGATGGTATCACTCTCTTTTCCACCTCTTTTGTGGTAGAATCCCACTCTCTCTTTGTAGAGAACATCTTATTAAACTGCTTTTCAAAAGTTAAGCCCCATCCAAATCTATATCCAGCCAGTATTTTACTGCCTTGTCATCAACAGAGGGATATTTAGAGTTTAGAAAGAATGAGACATGCTGAATTCTGAGAGCACTGGATCAGGCGTGAGTGTGTGTCCTGTCCTCCCTCTCAGAGCCTTGAGGAAATCTCTGTGATGATTCTGAAGTCCAGAACTATGTTATATGACAAAAATTGCAAGTGTTTAAAAGGGGATATAAAAACATGACCCTGCGGTGCATTGCTTCCATGTTGAAGTCCGGAAGACACGTGAGATCCCATACACAAACCCGTGGGGATCTGGTCAACCGCTGCCATGAATTTCAAAGATGAGCTCTAAGGGAACCCAGAGCTTGATTAGAGGATGGAGCAGAGCTTTCCAAAATGGGTAAAATGTCCCGAGATATCTGCATTTCCCTTAGCTTTTGGAGTTTCAGTGACCACACTTGTCTGCATCTCCTGCCTCCTTTTTTCTCACCACCCTCTGCAAATAGAACTCCACCCTCCACTCATGTTACCAAGAAGTAATTCTCCAGTTTCTTCCAACACATGTATTTTCCTAAAACTCCAGACCAACCCTTCTTGAGTTTTCCCTCTCTCTAAGAGATGAGGTTCTGATTTCTGTGCCCAGTTATTCTACACCTGAGAGTGTTTCTCTGCACCTGGAGATCGCAGGGAACCAGTCCTCTAAACCAAAGCCAAGACGGTTACTTGTCTATTCACTAGCATCTGGTCACTGAAGTCTATGAGTCTGAGATTGTAGTGCAATTTGGTGATGAAATTTTCCCTTCAAGTTAAAACTTAAAAGAGCTGAAAATGATTACTCTGGACCTCTTTTTTAGCCATGAAAGGAAAAAAAGTATTATATAAATTACATTTTTTAAATATATAAATTAGAAGCCCATAAAACAGGAAGTGTTGCTCCTATCCTTTGATAAGTTGAGTACTTATACACCCAGTCATGGCTATGTATAACATATAATCGTTCACAATAGATGGATACCCTATATATACAAATATATTAACACACTATATTTAAGACTCTAGATAACATATGTTAACCACTAAGAGACAATTATATGTGTATATACTTATAAAAGTACTGTCTATATAATACTAAATTAAAAATATACCTGTTACATCCACACACTTGCCAAGGTTTCCAGATTTATCCTTTGGGTTAAATATTATCTTGTTAAAGCTTTCAATTGGTTACAAATGTCTTTTTGTTTGTCCCCCAGGATACTATGGGGATGGCCTAAATGCCATCATTGTGTTTGCCGCTTGTTTTCTGCCAGACAGCAGTCGGGCGGATTACCACTATGTCATGGAAAATCTTTTCCTGTGAGTGATACTTCCAACAAAGTGCTTTGAGTTAATGTCTGTGGGTATGCATGGCAGATCAGCATCTTTAATAAAAGGGAATAGCAGAAACCGGTTTGGCTCAGTGGATAGAGCATCAGCCTGCGGACTGAAAGGTCCCAGTTCGATTCCGATCAAGGGCATGTACCTTGGTTGTGAACACGTCCCCAGTTGGGGGTGTGCAAGGGGCAGCTGATCGATGATTCTCTCTCATCAATGTTTCTAACTCTCTATCCCTCTCTCTTCCTCTCTGTAAAAAATCAATAAAAATAAAAAAAATTAAAAGGAAATAAATGATGTAGACTGTGCTAAGCCTTTGAGAAAAAGCCAATGAAATCTCTGTCTAGGAACATTGCTCAAGAGACTAAAACCTTTAAAGTCACTCCTGTCAGTAGAATGAATGGATTGAAAACAAACACAGCTCGGCCTGCATTTTAAAATGCTGTAACATTTCCTCTAGGTGAAGTGTTAATATTTGTTCCCCGATAACATGTTCTTAGTCAATGGATGAGGACCTGGCTTCATTTAGGTCTGCCCTTATTTAATCTGGGTTGCCGTTACTGTATGATAACACTGTTGACATTTTTGAAAGTTGGGTTTCTTACCCACAGGTATTTTTAGTCTACCTGCATTAAAAAAAAAAAAAAAGGCAACTGTATATTTAAATGAACAGTACTCACTCTCAGAAATGATGTTAGGTAACTGCATTCTTCTCCAGGTGAAGAGGTAATATGCACAGCCATTCTCAAATGTTATACACACTGTCATTTCAATGTTATCTAATTATGGTGTCGAAGATGTAAAGTATTTCATGTGGGAACTGAAAACACTCCTCTTCCTTTCTGTGATCAGATATGTAATAAGTACTTTAGAGTTGATGGTAGCTGAAGATTATATGATTGTGTACTTGAATGGTGCAACTCCAAGACGGAAGATGCCAGGGCTGGGCTGGATGAAGAAATGCTACCAGATGATTGACAGACGGTAGGTGGGCTCCATTATTTAATCCCTAGTTTTATTTTCTCAATAATTCCTATTTCTAACTCCCTCTTAGTCTACCAAAATGCAATTATTTAGGAACATTGAGTTATGCATAGTTGAGATAATAAATGATAACATATTAATCAAAGTGTCACTTGGTGCCCCAAGCAAATCCTCCCCAGATTTTGTTAAATGTTGTAGCGTCAGACCTAATGACCAAACTGTGCTTTAAACTATGCATGTTATTGCCACATCAAGGTGCAATGTGAGCTGGTAAACCAGCATCCATCATTTTCTACCGGTGCCATGTGATCTTGATGCTATTTATATACATTGAGACTATTGTGATTTTGGAAAATGTAGAGCTCTTATTTCAGTATTCACCGTTAATTCATGTTAACCACTTGCCATATGGTGCCTTTGGGTGCCCCTTCTTCAAGATACTTTCCTTTTTTTTGTATTGGTTTTAATAGAACAAAGCACATTATTGCCATGTACAGAAAACTGTCATAATAAACAAACCAGTTTATGATATCTGTGATGGGTATGGCATCCACTTAGGTGTGGCTCCTTACATAACAGCATGTGAGTGCCCTGTTACAGTAACTAAAATTCATTTAATGATTCAAACATTCGTAAAGTAGCATTACTAACGCTGAAAAATGTGCCTGAAAATCAAGAATCTTGAAATGGTAACCTGCAGGCCAAACAACCACTTGATATATGGTTCCTGTTTTCACTGTATATAAGAAGACTCCAAGAAAGCTCAGAGATCAAATAAATTAAGTTGCTTGTAAAAGTGCACTTTTCAAAACAGTAAAGATAATGCTGACAAAAATGAAAAGCAATTGTTAAGCAAAAATATGCCATGATGGGTATAGATTTACGGACTCTGTGACTACAACCACTTCAGCTTACATTTATTCTGAGAAAATAAGGCTTGAGTCACAAGTTTCAGATTACATGTCAAAAAACATTTTTTTAAATTAATTATGACTATTCTACACTTTCCCTATTGGTAATAGCAACTTGCCTAGAACTCTGTGTATATGTGTATATATTCTTATTTGGGAACATGCTTCCTGTTTTAATTCCCACTAAAAATGGGTTATGAGTAACTGTTTTTCCTTTTTCAAACTAGGTTGCGAAAAAATTTGAAATCCTTCATCATTGTTCATCCATCTTGGTTCATCAGAACACTCCTTGCAGTGACACGACCTTTTATAAGGTTTGATTATTATTATAGTAAAAGTAAAAGCATTATTAGTAGATTTTTAAAAATGTATTAATTGACCTATAAATAAGAATTCATAAACTAAGAGGGTATATAGGAAGATATTTGACTCTGCCTTTCCTGGAAAGATACATTAGACTCCATTGAGAGGTGCTAATTAAGAGTGAGCATCTATAATAATAAAAGGATAATATGCTAGTTAGACCAGACATCTTCCAGATGTCATTTCTGATGAAGGCGGAGCAGAGGGAAGCCAGCCCAGGTCCCGGGTACTTGCTGGCGGCTGGAGGGGTAAGCCCAGGTCCGGGTGTTGGAAGGAATCCGGTGCCAGAAGCCAGGGGAAGGAAGGCCTACTCTTGCATAAATTTTTGTGCATCGGGCCTCTAGTTATTTCATAATGACTGTTTCACCAATTATTATAAGCATGATCTCTATGTGGGTTGCTGTAAACATAAAAGATAAAGGGGTCGGTTTCCATGTCACTTTACAAAAAGGAATAGACAATACTTTTAAAGTGATATATGGTATTTTGTAGAGAATAGAAAATACAAAATAACATGACAATAGAAAATAAAGACAAAAACAAAGGACAGAAGTGGGAGCCATGACTTAATTGTTCTATTTTTGCTGAACAGATATCATGTGGTAAAGAGCCTGGGTAGCCTTGTTGACAGCTGTTTAAATCTCCCACAAGGATTCTCTGTTTCCTGCTGGTTCATTCAGTGAATATTTATTCATCATTTATGTTGTGTCACATGCTATATACCCTTACATTTTGGTACTACAAAGAAAAGTAAGAAAGATGTCATAAATTAGAAAGACTTGGAACAGCTAAATGAAGGGGACAGTATGCATTTTCTAGAGAACTTTAAAAATATAATAAAATAAAATCTTGTGTAACATAGGGATACAGATTAGATAAACTGACATTTTTCTACCTCAGAGTTATTAATGAATCCCTAAGCAAAATTCTGCTAACCTTACTTCTAGAGAAAAAAATTTGAGGTTAAAATCCTCTCCCCTCCCCCTTTTTAACATAAATTTTACTGTGCCTTCCAAATTCTACCTTTTTTGCTCTGTGTTCACTTATAATTATTTAACATTCCCATTTTCTACTTATGACAATTGAGTGGCATGATTCAACCTAATTTTCCTCTGACAAGGTTAGCTCTTTACTATGCCATGTCAAATTGCCTTAAAAATAACATGAAATATTTAAAGTATACAAAGAAACATTTATTTTAATAATAGCAGAAAATACTTTGACAAGGAGTAGGAATTCATGTACAGTGAATAGCTTATAAAAAGTTTAATGTGTAAAAGAGTAAGTATTAGAACTGGTATTGATTTATTGATTTTTAATAATTCAGTCTTTATATTTATAACACAAATGTTTCTTATTGATAAATCACAAAATCTTTATTACTATAAAAATATTGGAAATGCTTCAAATTCAACATTATTTATTGAAGGAAGTTTCAGTACAATAATAATTACAACAATAATAGCGAATAGTGTTGTAATGAATTACATATAATAATGGCTTACATTTATTGATGGTTATGTGCATTATTTCATTTCATCCTCATAACAGTCTTCTGAAGGAAGTGCTATTTATTATTTTCGTGATACAGGAAAAAACCCTGAGGATCAGTGAGGTCAAACAACTTTTCTAAAGCAGGAGTCAGCAAACCCACTATGTAAGGGATCAGAGAGTAAATATGATAGGTTTTGTGGGCCGTACCGCCTCAGTCACAAGAACCTATCTCCACCATTGTGGGGCAGAAGCAGCCACAGACAATATATAAACAATGAGAATGGCTGTGTTTCAATAAGACTTGAATACTGAAACTGAATACTAAAATTGAATTTTCTAAATATTTTACATCACAAAATATTCTTGTTTTTGATATTTTTTCTACAATTTATAAAACATAAAGTGCATTCAGAGCTCAAAAACTGTAAAAAGCAGTTAACAAGTTGTCTGTGGCCTGTGGGCTGCAGTTTGTCAACCCCAGGTCGAATGTAACATAGAAGTGAAACTCAGGCTTTGAACCCAATTGTCGGCCTAATTCTAAAGACCACACACTTGTACTTACACATTATATTTACAGCTCTGTCATGTAAGATCCTCTTTTAATATCCCCCTTCTGAATCAATTCACATCAGTGTAACCAACATTTACACCTGAAGAAGAGGCCACTTAAATGTATTATGGGCCTGTTTTATAGGTTGTTGGTAGTGTGTGTGTTCACCCAAGTCTTAGCAGGGCTAGAAATGACTGTATGGAGAGGAAGGTGGTTCACAAGGTATAGCCCGTGGCCCAAGGTCAAAACTGCAAGTAAAATGCTAAAGGTAGCTACTATGAGAGAGCTATATGACCAATTGCATTTTAAGAATGAATAGTCTGTTGTGCCAAGCACTGGGCTAGGTGCTGGAGACTGATGAATTAAATAGCTCAATTACTGTCCTTAAAGAGGGCAAAGCAGACAAAGCACACAATAAACAATTAAAGCACAAAGAGGCTGATGACTCAAGGGGAGGGGGAGTTCTGTGGTCACAGGTGGAGAGTAAAGGCTGATAATCCGCATTGAGAGAGGAGCTTTCCAGAAGAATGAGCCTTCAAGGTGAGTTTTAAAAAACACACACATTCTTATTGATTTCATAGAGAAAGGGATAGGGAGAGAGAGAGAAACATCAATGATGAGAGAAAATCTGATCGGCTGGCTGCTTCCTTGCGCACTCCACACTGGGTGGGGATCAAGCCTGCAACCCGAGCATGCGCCCTGACTGGGAATCAAAACATGACCTCCTGGTTCATAGGTTGACACTCAACCACTGAGCCATGCTGGCTGGGCAAGGTGAATTTTGACAAACTAATAGGATTGGCTCGCTAAAACCAGGTAGAGGAAATAGCAGGTACAGATATACCAAGAAGGAGAGGAGGTGGCATGCTTAGAGAACTGTAACACTGGAGATGGAGGTTTCCCCTTGTGTGCCTACCTCCTCCCACTCATTCCATTCACTCTGCCTTTTATCAAAACCTCAATCTAGCACAAAAACCTGGAGGAAGGAAGAGGTCCAGTGTAGCATGTCATTGGTAGTGTGCGTTCTCCCAAGACTCATCAGGAGGGCTAGAAGTGACTGTATGGGGAGGAAGTTGCTCACAAGGCACAGCCACTGATCCAGGGTCAAAACTGCAAGTAAAATGGAAAGATAGATGTATAGAGACATGACCTTGAGAAGCTTCCTGCTAGAATGCACAGTAGTTGAAACAGAAGGAAGTACATTTGGCAGGCAGCTCAGCACAATCCCAGTAGACTCGGGGAGGACCTTTTAATTTGAAACCATCTGAGAAAATTCAGTGCTCACTCAAGTTCCTGTTCAAGTGGAATAATAATGAATTTTTAAAATTAGTTTGCAATTACACCAGTAATAGAGACATGCCCCTTTATAAAACATCTAATCATTTAGATGGAAGTGATTTGTAATTGAACCCCCATCATTGGAACCGTTGTTTTTTTTTTAACTTTGGTTCATCTGGCATGAACTTTCAGACTAAAACTTTAGAGAGAAAAAAGTAAAAATACTTAAAATATAACTAAAACTAAAAAAAAAAAGAAAAGAAAAGAAAAGAAGAAGAATAAAATGACAAGATTTTTGTTTGCTAAAAATAAATAAGCAAACAAACCATAAACCAGCGCAGAGTGGCAGGAACCATGGGAGGTCATGTGATGTGTGGTCCGGAGCGTAAGTCCAGGCTCTGCCACTTACTGATGGTGAGTGCTTACCTCCCTATGCCTCGGTTACCTTATCTTTCAACAGAGAATAATGAGAGTGGCTGCTGCACTAGCCTGTACTAAGAAATAAATGAGATAATTTATATAAACCACTTAGTGTCTAGCACATGGTAACTACTCAGTAATGTATCCTTTCTTCTCAGGAGAGCGCTGGGACAAGGTATTAAATATATCATGACTTTCAAAGCGAGGCAGTGACCTTAGGCAGGATGAAGGAGCAATTAATCATGATTTTTCTTTCCTTCCTTTTTTTTTTTTTAGTTCAAAATTCAGCAGTAAAATTAAATATGTCAGCAGCTTATCAGAGCTCAGTGGGCTGATCCCAATGGATTGCGTCCAGATTCCAGAGAGCATCATCAAGTAAGTCCTGATGGTTCTGAAGATTCGGTAAGAAATATTGCATGTTTGGAAAAGGAGATTGGAAAACAACTCATTTCTTCAATAGTGGGGAAATGGCCTTATCTTATGGTTAAAACCAATATTAAATATTCTCCAGTAAAATATATAGCTTAGGACTAAAGATTACTGTTCTTTTAGATCCCTTTTCACATAATATTCTTTCGGAAGTATTGACTAGTGCTTGTTTTCACTCTGAATTTTGCTCTTATTTTTGGAGAAAGCATACATTTAACACAATCAGCACGTCTGTTACTTGTGTCTCCCCCTCCACACAGACACAATTGGGTATGAGCAAAGCTCGGATTTCTTTATTACCTTATATAAAGTTATTTGTCCTCATGATCCTAGGGAAAGAAGGGGGAAGGAAAAGTAACCTTTCTCTGTTTTCTTCTGAATCCTTTTCCTTCATGGTTCCCTTCAGGTGAAAAATAAGGCTGAGTGGTGAGTGGTAGTCAGGGTCCGTTTCTGACTCAGCTCAGGGTAATTAAGGCACCAGCACTGGTGCTGAAGGCCACGGGGTGGTGCTACAAAAATAGGAGTATAAGTCAACTAGTCAACCACTTGGAGTTGGGACTCAAAAACACAGACACAGGAGAGTGAACACTCCTCTTGTCTCATGGTTGCAAAGAACCATTGCTTTCTGTGAATTGTGTTTTTTTTCACTGTGTCTAATTCCCTGTTTTTTACTTGAATCGAATTGAGAGGAAAGTAGCCATCAGCTCAAAGAAAACAGACAAGGATACCCCATCTTTCTTAAGAAGATGGATAAGAAAATGGACTTTCCAATCTGGGCACCCCCATAAAAAAAAGTAGTCCTCATTTAAAAAAATAAAAAGGCATAGAAACTGAAAGGGAAGGATTCTTCCTTAGTGGTACCTGTGCCGTGCGGCGCACGGAAGTGTTTCTGTATCAGTTACAGATATGGGAAGACAGGTCAATAGGGAAGTTGTTCGTGCAGAGTATAAGTAGGAACAAGGAAAGATGGAACTAGAATAGGTTTGGCTGGCATCCAAGTTCCTGAGCCCTTTGCTAGTACTTTTCTTCTCCTCCTTTAATGTATCCATTCAAAGGCAAAGTTCAGGAGCAGATGCATTTGATATCCCTACATCCCAGCATCAGGCAAGAACCCAGGGTACTGACTGGGCTTAGAGTAGCCATTAGCTCAGCTGAATCAAGCAGAGTGTTCATAAGTCCCAGCAATGGCTCTCATCTCCTTTAGCCTCTAAGATTCCCACAACCAGCACAGTCACAGCTCCAGCCTTCTGCTTCAAAATGGTGCATCCCATCTCAAAAATCAACTCCTACTCTTTAAATTAAAAGAAAGTACTGGAGCATTCGCTTCCTATAATACTGTCTCTATTTGTAAAAAAAAAAAAAAATGACAAGGACACCCTCTTTTCACGTGGGAGTGAGCATTGTCCACACTCTAGGCAAATATGGAAATGCTTCTTTGGGGTAGCTGTTGGAAAAAGATGAGAGAATGGGCTTTAGAAGCTTAACATTAGATGTGAATCTTCCTGCCTGCCTCTAAGTGTCTCTGAGACTTCAAGCAACATGTGAAAACTCTCTGCGTCTCAACCTCAGCCTCAGGGTACTGGAGAAGTGAGGTGCAGGTCATGAGGTGGCCCTGAGGACTGAATGAAAACAAAGTACACAAAGCATTCAGAAAGCATCCTGGCACGAAGTTGGTGACCCAGAATGTTATTTATTATAACCATGTTGCTTTTAGAAACTCGCTGCCATATGAGAAACCTTAGTTGAAAAGTTAAACATGCCCTTTTCATTCATTTACACACATCCATTTCCAAAGACTCCATTAAAAGTCATTTTAGGAGTAAGGGTTCCATTTGGAAAGATTTTTTTCTAGAGAAAGAAATTTACAACCACTCATGTCCTCCTTGTGTATCCATGTTATCTCCTGTCTTCCATAACCCGTCTCCTCTGGTCTGCTTTTCTGCCATTTTTGTTACTGGCCTTCATTGCCTCATTTTCATGTTATGCCATTTTCAAATTGATACAAGCCATAGCTCCATCCTATCACTTCACAACACTCAGAGTATCTGATCTCAGCCAATCACAGCAGCGATATTCAGCTGGAATGGAGCTTGTCATCAAAGGGCTTCAATAAAAGAAGCACTTGCCTAATCTGGAATCAATCTTCTAGTCACTGATTATAGTCAATTCTTGTTATTTGCTGGGGTGATGCTCTAGAACACCAAAGAGCAAATACTTAGCTGTTGTTTCTAGAGGAAGTATAGGGTTAGGTTCCTTTGAGCCTCTGGTCACATTTTCATCAACCGATCAATATATAACCTTGTTTTATGTGTTTCTGTTTAAAGACACCTTGCTAGATATCTATTGCTGATTAATTATTATTGAACTCATGGCCAACAACACTAAAGAACAAAGTTTATCTAACACACACATATTCCCTGTAAGGTACAACCCAGCCTTCTTGTGCTTGGGATCACTACACAGAATTTTGTCACTATGTTTGGGGGCCATTTTAAATGGCAAAATACCAACAAAAAGCAAAACAAACAAACCCCAAACCATGGCACTAAATAGATGGCAAAAAGGACACGTGTTTAGGGCATGAGAGCTGAAACAAGAAGGCAGAGCTCACCTGTCCCACATCAACTGGGCATGTGCACATCAGGTGGTGCACGTTTCCTGCCACTCTAAGGACATCCACAAGTGATTGTGAAAGTGCCACAGGTCTTGAGTTGGGGTTTTCAAACAAAGGTTAGCAAATAGGTGAATTTGCAAACAAAAATCTGTAAATAATGAGGATTGGCTGTCTAATATTAGAAATCCTAAATCATTGATTATATCTAATTAAAATAAGATCACGTCCCAAAATGCAATGGGATTATTATTTGGGTAGGCTTTTTCTCTCATGTTCTGACTGTTCTTTAAAACATTGACCTGTCTTTTCGTTTTCATCCGTTGGCTCATTTTCCTCATTGCGTCCATTTTTTATCTCATAAGGTACGATGAAGAGAAATCTCATAAGAGAAGTGTGAGGTAAAAAATCTCTTGATCTACAAGTCATGCTGGACCCTCTGTGTGTGTGCACCCAGTGTCTTACTCATGGGTGACCTCAACATGCTGCCAGAGCCCTTGCATCGGTCCCTGGTGTATACCATCCTCAGTCTTTGTCTTGTGTGTAAAGCTGTTGAGGTCAACCTAATTTGCAACTGAAACCTACTACACAGATAAATCCCTGGCGTGGCCCAAGCTGCAAGCTAACTTTAACTGTACTCAACAGACTGATGTGATGTTTTCAGCTTTATTCAGCCAGCATGTTTCCGATCTCCTTGCAACTTTCATATCCACCATTATGAAGGATTTTTTGCAAAGTAAACATATGTAAACACTGAATGGGAGGAAACGACACCATATTTAATTGAAGGATTGTCTCTCAGGGCCTCCTGGGACAATTTTTGAAAGCAAATCCGCTCCACTTACGTTTGGCTCTGCTTTGCTGGGTGACTGTCTCACGCTCTGCTTGCTTTTTTTCTTTGTTTTATTTTCTACACTGATGCTTTTTGCTCATGCAGACTGGATGAAGAACTGAGGGAAGCATCAGAAGCAACTAAGTAAGACCTGGTTTTCATTCAGCAGCTGGCGTGGTGTTGGCTTGCATTTCAGGAATGAATTGGGAGAGCCTGCATGCCGGGTGTTGTGTTTTTTGCATCCTGATAATAACGCTGCACTTTAGAAGTTCCCTTTGTTTATGATAGATGAGGTTGCAGTTATTTGTACTATAGCCTATTTGCCCACAGAATCTTGGGTTATCATGAAGAATGTACTTGTTACTGTTGTTTAATTTTTAAAAAAATGCACATGCAATTTTATGCTCCACAGCAAAAGAACACATCACAGGTACACACACATACACTATAATAAAAGTGTAATATGCTAATGAGACTGGATGACCTTCTGGGGCTGTGAAGGAAACCTGAATCCCAGGTGCCAGAGGGAAGCTGGTGCTGGCAACTGGGGGAAGGAAGGCCTACTCTTGCATGAATTTCGTGCATTGGGCCTCTAGTGTATATATATAACACATATACTATAACGATCATCTGGATGTTATACTGGGTCAACAAAACCTTACTAATGGAGAGAAATGATTACAAGTGGAAATTATTTTTATGACTTTCCAATACTATTTTCCAACACCTTATTTCAGTGATTCTCAACCTTTCTAATGCTGCGACCCTTTAATACAGTTCCTCATGTTGTGGTGACCCCCAACTATATAATTTTATATAATTATTTAACATAAATAATTATTTAATATAAATAATTTAATATAAATAAAAATAAATATATATTTATATAATTTTATGGTTGGGGGTCACCACAGCATGAGGAACTGTATTAAAGGGTCATGGCATTAGAAAGGTTGAGAACCACTGCCTTATTTAGGGACTTGGAAATATTGCTTAATCAACAGCTTTTGAGCTGTTTGGCTAAACAGGGGGGGGGGGGGGAGAATCATTGCTCACTAACGTTAAAGTATAATTTTCAAAAAGGCAAAATCACAACTTTAACACAAATATAAAATGAATTCAAGCCAGTGGTTTTATTTAACTAATTACATAATGAAGGAACCAGCAAGGTGTTAAAAACAGCTCAAAGAGCATTTCTGAAGCTAGAGATCAATAGGCGATTTATAAAGGAATGTTAGGATAAGATTGTTGGTTTAGGTACAAAACTGATTAATGTTCAGCAGGGCAATAAACAACCTTAGGGTTATCTTTTATGTTGGACAAACATTATTTGCGTCTCTGCTCAACAAAATCCTAAAAGTTAACCTCTGGTCCTAAGAGTTGTAAAACAGTCCTTCAGTCCACTCAGCTGCTTTGAAAGAATATCCAGTAATTTCCTTATTTATTTCAAAATTACAAATAATTTTTCTGACACTATATGTTAAATGGAGACAAGTACTATTTGTCATGTTTGCTGTGTTTCTCTATTTCAAATGTTGCTTACACTGTTAATTTTCATGACCAGTTCCCATTTTAATAGACATTGCAAATGCAGAAAATCTGGACAATGTGCAAACAGCTACAAATTCTGTATAAATAAAATCTTAATTAGTGGCGTTTTTCTGCAGAGATGTAAATGCTAATTCCTCATGAAAACAATCCATTTAGATTTTTTTCCTATGGCCCATTTTTATTGCGTGTAATCTGTAGAATTATTGCCCTCTAGTGTGAATCTTTTGGGTTAAAAATTCAAGGAAAGTTTTTTGCTTTAGGAAGTTTAGCATTAGGGTTGTTTACTGGTACAACATTTCCATCCTCTAGTTTTCTTTTAACATAACTAACATCCAGTTAGACTAACAATATTCAAAATTATGTAAATTTTTACTCTAACAAATTCTTCTTAGGCTCTAACTCAACTGTTAAAAACAAGAAGTCCTGGAAGGAAGATATTAGGAATCAAGGAACCAAATGTCAGTGTAATGTAAAGCATTCATTGATACTCAAATTGCATTATGACATGAGATTCCCCAGAGAGAGAAACAGTAATGAGTTTCTCTTTAAGGTTCTTTTTTAAAAAAAACAAAACAAAACAAAACAAAACATGTTTTTATTGATTTCAGAGAGGAAGAGATAGGGAGAGAGAGAGAGAGACAGAAACATCAGTGTTGAGATAGAATCATTGATCACCCTGCCTCCTACATGCCCTCCACTGGGGATTGAGCCCACAACCTGGGCATGTGCCCTGACCAGGAATTGAACTGTGACCTCTTGGTTCACACATAGGTCAACAGTCAACACTGAGCCACACCGGTCAGGCTAAGATTCTCTTTTTTTAAGATTAACATATTTATGAAATTAGAAAGTTGTTTCCAAGACAAAAAATGGGTGGAACTGACACCAATAACTTTCCAGCCAAACCCATTAGAAAGTCAGATTGGCACGTTTTTTCACTAGTACCATGTAATCTTGCCTCTTTCAGTAGACTTTTTTCCCCATCCATATTTTTCCTCTTCCTGCATAGCTACCATTGAGAAACAGTCATCATATTTGGTTTAATTGTGCAGCTTTCTTTCTTTTTTTTTCTTTTCTTTTTTTTTCTCAACCCCTTTCTTTTGTTCTCTTTTCTGTCCCCACATCTCCGCCTCCCCAGTTTTCTAAATGGTCTCAGGTCGTGCTGATATGTCTTAATCTTCCTAAAAGAAGCACCAAGCTCATCCCCAATACATAGTAGATGCTCAGTAAATTTTTGCTGCATAAATGATGAATATGCATAAGATTAAGATGGATCCTGTGAAGCAGTGGTTCTCAGACTTTACTGTGCCTCAGAATAACCCGGAGCACTTGCTGAAACACCGCCTCCTGTGCCTCTCAGCAAAGCTTCTGATTTAGCACGCTAGAGAGCCCGTATTTCTAGCAGTTCCCATTGATGCTGGTCTCAGGACCTTGCTTTGAGAATCACCACTTTAAAGTAATTGGCCACATAAAAATAATTAGATTTGTCTTAGCAGGGGAGATCTATGCTCTAACTTTGGAATCAGTAGCTAAGCCGCCTGTCTGAATTCTCCTCCGACTGACTCTCCTTTCAATGGTGACATGACACGTTATGAGAAATGGAAATATATTTGCACATTTGAAAATGTTCAAGGAGAAAGAATTTTACTCTGCTGATCCCACTGATGATTGACATGCCTCTGCATCCTACCATTCTGGCAAAACAATTACATCTTCTCAACAGCCTTTCCGTCTGTAAGGTGTCCCCCAGATCCTTGGACAGACTGTGCATGGTGATTTGGTTCAGAAAACACAGACACTGCAGATCTGCGGTGAGTCTAGAAGCCAGAGAATCCCAGGTTCTTTCTAATAACAGACAAATGCACCCTGACGTTCTACATGACCGTCTTTATCAGAAAGCTGCAGGCTGGCTCTAACCAAAGGCAAACATGTGCCCTGCCAGGGAACAAAACCTACTGTCTCTTGTTTTGCTTTACTCCCACCTGTGTTTTCAAACATTCATCCTCTCTCCACATACACACACCGCCACCAGCACCTCTCCCTGCCGTTCAGAAGGTTATTTCTTCAGCCTGCCTTATTTTTTTTTTTTTTAACTTTACATCTGTGCAGAAAAGAAAATGCTTTTGAAAGTTACATTGTAGCTGAAACCGGTTTGGCTCAGTGGATAAGAGCATCAGCCTGCGGACTGAAGGGTCCCTGGTTTGATTCTAGTCAAGGGCATGTACCTTGGTTGCCGGCACATCCCCAGTAGGAGGCGTGCAAGAGGTAGCTGATGGATGACTCTCATTGATGTTTCTGACTCTCCCTTCCTCTCTGTAAAAAATAAATAAAATATATATTTTTTTAAAAAAGAAAATAAAGTTACATTGTATATAGGGAGCCATTCTTAGGTTGAAATGGTGCAAAATCCACCTGCTGTCTTTAGAGTGACAATTTCCACTGGATGGCAAATTGCTGTTTTCTTTGGAAGAAGTATGCGAAGTTAAAAACCAGAAAAGCTAGCGATGGAAGATTTCCCTTGCTTGATTCCAGTCCAGCTTTGCTAGGTTTTTCTAGCACACTGTCAACACTTGCCTGATTGTCCTTGTTCATGAGAGTTGCTAAATATACTCCATGAAAATACCAGACATCAGAGAGAAGGGTGGGGAGAGGGTGAGGGAAATCCCTCTTCCCTTCCCCAGGAGAGATAGCCTTTGGACTTTCACATTGATCACCATGCCTCTTACTTGCAAATAGATATATAAATTTAGGAAATTATTCACATTATAAAAGGAATTCTCACATGTAATTCTCACATAGAATCCCTGTAACGAGTGTTTGTTTGCCAACAATAAAAAAGTCAATAGAGGAGGAAAAGTAAAAATTCGCATCGGAAATGAATAGAAAGCAAATCTAAAATTTGCTTAACAGAGAAATCACACCAATATGAAATATCAAAAGCAGCCAATATTACACCAAGAAAAGCATAAACACATTCACACGCCATAGCATGACTTTTATTTCATGATTCCATAGGGTTACATTCTTTCTGGACATATTCCGTTCTGGTTATTGTTGGGATTCACTTGTCTTATCTGAACACAGCTCAGCTGTATGGTAGCAAGAGTCTGAAACAAGGACAAGAAAAGCTGACACTAGCATTTTTCCTTTCAATGTCTTGGAAAATCCTCATTCTTGTGAAAATAGAAAGTTAAGTGTTATATGTAAATGAAAGTAAGCTGCTTGAGAGGGATTGTTCTTTGTTTATAAAACATTATGTTATTTGGACTATAAATAAAAATTTGCAATATATTCCCAGAATAAGCTAGATTGAAAAAAATCAGGAGAGAAAATGACAAGGACAGAAGAGCCCACTTGAAGGTGTTTGGAGTTTTCAGTCTTCTTTATATGTTTCTCAATGATGGGCAATCACTATATTTCATAACTGACAGTAAAAGAATCACTGCTTAATTGCATCATTGCAGGTGTAGTTATGTTCAATATTAGCAATGGGACAACATTAAGCAGTTTAAAATGTCCAAGTCTATTGTGCTTGCAAAGTGTAACAGTGGAGAAAATGTTTACTGCTTTCTGTTTTTTTCCTTGCTCTCAGAACTAGCTGCCTTTACAATGATCCAGAACTGTCTTCTATGGAGAAGGAGTAAGAATTCACCGTCAGTAACAGCTCTGTGGTTACTCGCAGTAGTGTATGGCTGGGCTCTGAAAGATACAGATATTTTGAGGACTGGGTAAACCTCGTTCAGATGTTCAGCGTTCATGTTCTCCACTCCTGAAATTAGAAACTAAAAATGGACTATGCCCTCTTAACCCGTCTCATTGGTCACCATTATATTCCTTTTAGACAGCCAACGTTTAGATGTAACATCCTATTTTTCCAATGCACACATTAGGAGAAAATGAATTTAGAGCTAAATGTAAGAGCATTTGGGTGAGAGGAGCGCAAGTCTGCTTTCTGAATTAACATCACCCACTTTAATTAGTGAAAGTTGGGATTTCCATTTAAACTTAATATTTTGGTACATGGGAGAGAACTGTTTTTGTTGGTTTGTTTGGACATTTCCAAGAGGCAATTGAGTCTGGATGGGGCTGGAGGAATGATCTAGTCCAGTGGTTGGCAAATCATTAGTCAACAGAGCCAAGTATCAACAGTACAACGATTGAAATTTCTTTTGAGACCCAAATTTTTTAAACTTAAACTTCTTCTAACGCCACTTCTTCAAAATAGACTCGCCCAGGCCGTGGTATTTTGTGGAAGAGCCACACTCAAGGGGCCAAAGAGCCGCATGTGGCTTGCTAGCCGCAGTTTGACGACCACTGAATTCTAGTCCCATCTAGTCCCATCCTGTGAGAGATAGAAATCAAACCTGTAGTGTGTTTTTACCACATGTCAGGCTCTGCAAAAAGCTTCACACACACTAGCTGATGTTTATCCTCAGAATAAGCCTTTGAGGTGCATTTTATATGTGAGAAAGAGCAGCCTAGGGAGCTTGTCTGACCAGCCCGATGTCTTCCAGTCGTAAAGTAGCCCAGAGCTGGGACTGGAATCTGCAGTGCAGTCCCAGTGACGGTGGTTTTGAAATCTCAGGGAAGTGGTCTTCATGCTGGAATGGGTGTGCAAACTCTGACCTAACCAAAGACTAGCGAGGACAAATTTAGGCGCCTAAGAAAATAGTTCATTATTGGCCTGTTTCAGGGAACGAACTGAGGTCACCACCATGCTCTCAGAGGGAACCTGGCCACCCAGGGAGGGGCTGCTAACCTGGTTTTGAGTTGTGGAGAATTTAACATTGCCCTTCCCCCAATCCAGAAGGAGGGGCAAACAGCAGATTTAAATGTGTTAGCTATCATCATGTTTTGTTTTCTTTGGTCCTCCTTTCCTTCGAGGTCACAAGGGAAGTTATAGGATCACGGGAGCAATATTTTCTGCAGTTGCCATGGTGACCTTACAGTTTAAGGAAGTTTATGCACACAAAAATCCACAGGAAAGGTCCCGGCTGAAAAGCACCCAAGAATAAAAGCTGTCAAGGGACTTTTGAAATCACGCAACTATTTTTCTTTTTAAAGTTTACACTTATCCCACACCTTTGAGATGAAGACAACTGCTTCAAGCTAATTGCCACACAGAAATTCTGCAAAGCAAATATATTTGTCCCTTGGCCCACCAGGTTATTTTTCCCAAATCTGGCCTTTTTCTGCAAAACACCCCCCCCCCAGAGCAGAGTCCTGCACCCAGAGTTAATGAGCTGTGTGGACAGGCTGTCACTCCCTGGCCTATGGCTGCTACATCTGCGGGCATACCCACTCCTTTGTCTGCCTGGTCTGTTTTGTTCCTCATTTGTTTATAGTCCCTTTTGGTTTGGGGAGAGAGCTTCTTGTTTGGGTTTCTTCCAGGGCTGGACATGGGAAAGGAAGGGATGCTGCAAATGACTGATGTTACTTCCTGCTTCTCAGAACAGTTCTCCATGCTTCCCTGTTCTTCAGCCCTTTCTTGCCAAGCCCTTAGGAGGCACGTGGTCCTGGTGCAGACTGGGATCTGGGATGAGGGGCAAGAGTGGCTAAGACTTCTCCGTACTGACTTCCAGCCCTGGATTTCTGCCTTTCGTCAATATTAGAATAAGGGGCTTCATTTTCCGTTGGTACCTGAGTGGAAGCATTTTACACCTTCTAGCACTGAATGGGTACACTGCAAAATGGGCAAAGGCTCTTCCAAGGAACTCAGGCTGTAAATAAGATGAGGTGTGTCCTGATTCTATAGTGGCGACTCATTTCCCTCAGAGCGAGAAGGGAGGCGATGCCTGACTTCCTCCTCTTCCTATCTAAACACAGACTTTTTTTTTTTTTTAATATATTATTGAACACTGTTATTAGACATGTTGTAAGAAGCCTCATTTAAGGGTATGTATGGGGGGGGCAATGGTAAGATATGTACACAGATAATAATTTAATTTTTAAAAAGTTTTAAAAAATAAAAAAAAGAAGCCTCATTTAACACATTAGAAATAAAATGGCCTATAGGAAAATTGTCAGAAGGTTGCTAGTCTCACTGGAAAGTTATAGAAAACTAAGCCCATTTGCCAAATGTGAGGACTATTCCTTTCATATTTCAATTCTAATTAAATGTATGTGGGGGTTTTTGTTGTTATTTTTTTGTTTGGTTTTGTTTGGTTTTGTAAAAAGCATACCATTTCTCAAAGTAGCCCTAGGTGCTTGCCTCCCTCATTTTTAGGTTTGGATTTTATTTATTCAGATGTGTCCTAAAACTTGCAACATGCCTTTTTATATTTTTATATTTAAAATATTGTATATGATCCAGGGGATGTGCTTCTATTCGAGGAGACTGAAATTAGTAGCATTATTGGTAGCTAGATTAGCTCTACAAGAGAACTGTTGTCTCAAAAAACCTTAGGTGTGGTTTCCTGTATTTACTTAAAAATCGTTCACTTTTGACTGCCTCATAAACTGGGGAAATGGTTTTGTTGTTGTTGCTGTTGTTGCTGTTTATTTACCCAAAGCTGAAGGGATAAATTAAACCCTAGAAGGTTTACAAAAAAAGTCAGTATGAAAAATGAGGTGTTTAAAAATTTGAATCATAGCATAACTGGGTTGTTTTTTATTGTTTGATTTTTAAGATTTTATCAGGGGTCTAGACTCTAGAGGGTAAAACAAAGTGACTATGCACTTTAAACTTTGCAAGATAACTTCAAACATTCTGACCCACATTCCCAATTTTTACACAGTCTGCCCCAAATATTGGTTTAATATTCTCTTTGTCTTTGGGAGAAACTGAATTATCGCCATGTAAGGAAGAATAAAATCTGAATCATCAAATCAAACTTACTGCAGACTTCTGGTAATAACTGCAGCTGGGAAGTAGAATTTAAAATAAAAAATAGGATCAAGAAGGACCTGCTTTGTAAAAAGCATACTAAAAAAAAGATCTAGGGGTCATAGTGGATAACAGAACTCCATGGTAAAACTCTGCAGGTAAGAAAACAAGTCAGATCCTCAAGGGTATAAGAGAGATGAATATCCATGGTGATCTGACCTATCCTGGCAGTTAACATGTCTGGGTCTGAAAACTCCCCAAGGAGACAAGATTATTATTGATATAAGTAGAGTAATTAAGCAAACATGATTTTCCCATTTCAAAGACACCAAGCTATGGCAACTACTACTTCTACTACTACTACTACTAATCTATACTAGTACTACTAATAGACATTTACTATGTGTTCACTGGGCACAGTTGAAAACACTTTAGACTTAGGCAAGCTGTGAGAAATGATTCTTCTCTTTCACAGATTCAGAAATGAAACTTAGAGAAGGTAGGTAGCTTGGCCAAGGCCCTAGAACTAATAAGGGGTGGAATTGCTGAGGATGTTTCAAAGGAAAGATACTTCACTACCTTAAACTGGATGAGCAAGCAGTGTGGATCACGGATGGCTTTATTTGCAAAGCTGCCACAATGCGCACTGCTCAGAGGCTGCAACTTCCACAAGCAGAGTAACCCTGGCACTTCAGCCTCAGGAGGGCGGGTCTGAGTGAAATCTGCAGATATTTCCCATGGCCCTTTTCAGGGAATTAATTTTTTTCTTTTTTCGTGGCTGAAATTTCTCCTCTGTGTGTTTACTGAGTGTAGCTCTCTTCCCTGTAGGTACCAGAAAGTCATAATAGGTTTGTTACAGAATTTACCAGGCGATTGAAAAATACACAAAGAGTACTCAAATACAGGAAAAACCCATTTATTTCCAGTTGTACTAGTAGTACTGTGACTCAGGGGAGCCTGTTTCCAAATCCTGAGCAAACCAATATGGAGGAAGCTTTCCCTTTATACCCTTTGGTTTCTTTGTGCCCAAATCAAGATCAGACTTCCGGACCTTTCTCGGGCTTTGAAAAAAGTCCCAAATGTTGGAATGGGGCCGTGAGACCACACCTGAAGGCCTGGCCTGGTGCTAGCACTGATAACCCCGGAGGGTGGTATATGGTTCATGGTTTGTAATCTCTGTAAAATGGGAGTATTTAGGTAAACAGGTCTTGCAAGACCATATAATTAAGGAAGGGACAGTGACTATACGTGGCTAACAGGAATGTGCATTAGGGATACTGATTAACTAGGTACAGAGTCAGGCTGCTGGTCGCCCCCCCCCAAAAAAAATGTCTTATTCTCCTCATCATGGTCACTCAGAGGCCAAAGGAGAGACACAGTCGCCCGAGGACATTTGAGACTTATTCTCTAGATATTTGGGAGCCCACTAGACATTCTTAAAAACAAGCTTCTCTTAGGTTATAAGAATCCATCTAATTTAAGTAGGCTAACCCTTTTCAGGCAAATCCTTTGACACTAGAAAATGTGGGGGTTGGGTGTTGGTTTGTTTTTTATTTGCCATTGCTGTTTCATTGTCTGTACTTTCTGACTATCATTTATCACATGGTACTTATTTCAGGCAGATCATGTATTTGCCCTACAAGGAACAGTCATTTACTAAAAATCGGTAGATCCCTTATGTCCAAAGTGCAGTAACATTCTTCATAGTAACCAATTTAAGGAACAAGGCTGAACACGAGTCTTTTTCCTCCTTTGATCGCTTCAAAAGGTGTAAAATGCTTCCAGGCACAGTTTTGTAAAAATAAACAGGTTCCATCCTTTGTTTTACCTAATTTTTCAGTGTGAAAGACCTGCATGGTGTGTTTTCAGTAAGTCCTCTGATAAAAAAAAAGAAACAAACATATGCCACCCTAAATCATTGCTGAATGTTTCTCACTCCGTTTCTCATTTTTTTCTTCCTTTTTTTTTTTTTTTTCAAGCCTTGACCTGAAGTTAAAAGAGAAGCCCTAGTTGGCCGTGGCAGGATGAAGAGGATGCTTTTCTGCTTCGTGGTTCTGTTGAGACATATCTACCTGGAAGAGACAGGGCTGATGGTACTTTTCCCCCCTTTGCACTACCTGGTGCCGTTCTAAATTTCTAAGGGGGAAAACAGTAAGGGAATTTGTTTACTCTTAACATGTTTTATGAAATTGTGTGTATTTTCCTATTTTGCCAATTATGTGCCTCAAAGATTTTAGTTGAACCTTAGCAAGAAAGTAGGACCTTCCATTTTCATATTTTGTTAACCTGTGGTGCCGTGGTATTTCATCTCTTAGACTGGTATTGACCAATAAGATAACTTCAATGCACTGTTAATTGTAAGTGGATTTGCTTCCATAGATTAGCTCCGTGGTGATCATTTTAGGTTTAAAATACACTGGGCTCAACTCTCCCTGGAAATGCTGTCCCCAAGTAACTCCACTTTTAAAGTCCTAAACTTGTTTAACATAGCCAGAAACCAGAAATGAGTGAAACCACCCTCGCTTGGTCCTAGGTTCTTGTCCACATGAATGAATTCTCTCTAACTTCTCAATGGGAAGCCAGGCTTTCTAGTTCACATCAATTTTATTTTAGTGATCAAATTGGGCATCATGTTTCTTGCAAATTTGTTTTTTTAAAAAGCATTTCTCTGGTAAGTGTTGAAGACTTCTGCATGGAGAAGCTCAAGGATCATTGTCCACATTTTTGGTGGCTGTCTGTGGTCCAGGTCATAAACTTAATTCAAGATGCTCCACTTTAAGTGCCAAGGACTCGAGGGTAAGCTGGCCCACTTAAAAAGTCATTATTTGGTGTCATTCAGTGTCAGGCTGAATTTCTCTCATACCTTATAAAAAGTAATCTGCTTTGAAACACTCTAATCTGATCATAGGCTTAAAAATTAAATATGAGTATATACTATCATTTGCAAAATATCCCTTTATAATTTTCATATGTCCTTTAAAATACCAGTGTGATTTTGAATCTATGGACCTCTAAGCAGAAGATGACAAACTACAGCGCAGTGTAGCCACCACCTGTTTTCACCTGGCCTTCTGGTTAAGACTGCTTTTCATACTTCATGGTTGAAAACATTTTCTTACTATTTTTATGACACTTGAAAATTATTCAACTTTCAGTGTTCATGAATAATGTTTTACTGAAACACGACCACACAGATCTATTTATGAACTCTCTGCAGCTACTTTCATACTGTAACAGCAGAGCTGAGTAGTGGCAATGGACCCTGGAGCCTACAAAACCCCAAACACTTAAAATCTTGACAGAAAAGTTCACTGAGCCCTGCTCCAGCACATACATCCTTGGCCCTGCTCCCCCATTTGTATGTAGATATTTATTTCTCTAACAGAATGCACAAGGAAGACTTCAAATGAACTTATTCTTAAAAAAATAAAGTTTGGCAGAAAAATTCATGGCCAGCTGAAAAAAAGTTGTGTTTACATGCCCCTCAGCGAAGCCTGCTGAGGTTTTGGCTGTTTGCAGGTGTTGCTGAGGTCCTGATCTCACCCTGCGAACTATTCTTAGTCTCCAGCACCACCTATTACTAATTAGCTAGCAAAAATAAACATGAAGTGGAGAACGGGGTTCCACCATAATCTTAAGGTGGTCGCTACATCCAGGAGAGCTGTCCGTGACACTCTGAGCCCTGAATATTATGAGCTTTGAAATGCTGTGAAGTGGACTTTGCACAGGTGACTGAATTTCACTGATCTCATTTGCTTCGTGTTGGTCTCCCAGCTATGGTCTCCATACTTATGTGTTCCCCTCTTGGTTTCTCTCAGCTGAAGATCTTATTGAACTGTGTTCGTTGGGGTCTTCTCCCTCATCACATCGACTTGTCTTATAGAAAAAAAAACCTAGAGCATGCCTTCTCTCACAGCCCAGCGCCACCTTTGGGAGCCCAAAGAATGCCTCTCCCAGAACTTAGTGTTGACATAAGTACAGTGATCCAATATTCCGGTCGGTCCGCCCACTTATCATAGTTGCCCTGGCATAATTATTAATGATGCTTCCTTTTCCTTAGTTATGTCCCATTTTGGGAGATGAATTACATGGTCCCCCTAGCCACAAGAAGTAATGACGACTCCAGTGTTCAGCTTAATGGTGAAGCCTGCGGACATAGAGCTGTTGTTGATAGAGGAGGGCTTTTGTTATATTCAGCCAGACATGGCAACAATCTCACCATTCACATTTTCTTTGAACTGGTCCAGCCTTCTCATGGAAGACTACTCAGATGGCATTCTGTTTGAAGTTTAACCTTCCTACACGGAAATTACAAGCATCTTTTCCAATCAGTGATTTTACTTGGGCTGTTCTATGGGCTGTATAATCATTCTGGTAGTTAAGCATTTGCTACTTTATTGTCTTAGAGAGACAAATTAATTTCACTGCATGTGCTAGAGAAAAGCCACCATGTGAATTCAATCCAAATAAATAGAACCCTAGAAGAATCCTGAAGGATTAATCCCTAAAGCAGATAGGTATGCAGATGTAAACATTCACATCATTAGCTATCTAGATCTTGCATTCTGAGTATTCTTGCTTTGGTCCTGACTTCTGGGAACTGTATTTGCACTATTCTGCAGATTTGTAGTTAAGGGAACCAAGAGGCAAAAATATTTACTTCCCAAAGTGGCAACTGCTCTTTGCTTAGCTCCTTGATTAAGAGAAAGAACAGAAGTTCTCCCCAGAAGATACTGTCAAGGGGTGAGGGCAATAGCTGGGTGTAGAAGAAAACTCTGAAGTCTCTATTGAAGCCATACAGTGATTTGTGGGGTTATCTTTTAAGACATACTCCAAGATGCGTGAGGAAGTCACTACCCCAAGCCTTTGTGTTATTAAGATCCATTTTAAGTGTTCATTTATGGTACTGTGTTTGCAGCGCTTATCTAAATCACAATGCCTCAGTAGTTTGCTCCCTTAAACACATTTATGTGTGCACAAATTAATATTTTATATATTTAAAAGGTTTTCTACCATATATTGGATTGCTCAGAGTAAAGTATCTATTAGACTTTGTTTAGATAAATAATTAAATAAATTATCCTTAAATAGTATGGATTAATAATATAAAGATATGTAACAATACTATATGTAGAAACAGAGAGACTCTGTAAAACTGAGAAATAAAAGGTGATTCCACAAGTTGTGGCTTTCTTTCTTTGAGAAGGTGAGTCTTCTTCTAGCTTCACTGTGGGTCAGCCTTCTCCGGATGTCACTCCAGCTTGGCACTTGGTATTGAGGAGAGCATAAATTTTGGCTTTGTTGTTACCTAAATTTTATTCTTTTCACTTTTGCCTTCTATACCTCAGTGATAGAAGCTTCCAAAATGTGTGTTTATCCTCTGGGTGAGCCATGTCTCACGTTGTAAATGTCTCTTTGTTACATGGTTACTTGATTTTGTCAGTTGTTGTTGTTTTTTTGTTTTTGTTTTTTTTTTCTGGTCCCTTGCCTTTTCATGTCATATATTTATTTTAAATTAAAATGCATTAAGTAGCTTTCTTTTTTTTTAAATTTTATTTTACAACCTTAAGGCAAAACCAGAGCTGGAAATTACCACTCTGGTGTGTTTTTTAAATGAATAAATCAATCTGTACAGCTGTTTTGCAGAAAATTAGAGTAACCAAATCAGAAGTGTCCCTACGGCTCTGGCCAGTTTTGCTCAGTCTCCATCGGCTTGCAGACCAAAGGGTCCCGGGTTCACTTCTGGTCAAGGGCATGTACCTCGGTTGCAGGGTTTTTTTTGGCTCGGGCCCTGGTCTGGCTCGTGCAGGAGGCAACCAATCAATGTGTTTCTCTCACATCAATGTCTCTCTCTCTCTAATGGAGCCCAGCCAGCATGACTCAGTGGTTGAGAGTTGACCTATGAACCACAAGGTCATGGTTTGATTCCTGGTCAGGATACCTGCCTGGATTGTGGGCTAAATCCTCAGTAGGGTCATGCAGGAGGCAGCCAGTCAATGATTCTCTGTCATCATTGATGTTCGTTCTCTCTCTCTCTCTCCCTCTTTCTCTCTCTCTCTCTCTCTCTCTCTCTCTCTCTCTCTCTCTCTCTCTCTGAAATCAATAAAAATATCTTTTTTAACTTTAAAAAATAAAATAAAAATCAATGAGGATGAATATTAACAAAATAACAAAAAACAAAAGGAGTGAAAATTGTACGTTCTTGTGACCTAGGAATGAGTTCTGGTTGATATTGTCCTCTACTCAATGAAAGGAAGAAAGATAAGAGAAGTAATTACAGGATAATGAAGGGCCTGGTAGGACAAGGTAAACTGCCACATTGTTCTGCTCCCTTTATGTCACTGCGGTAGTGGGAATTGGAGACAGGCTATGTACCCAGCACTAGGGGGAAGGATGGATGAGATGTGGATAAACATGCTGGCATATTTCGCAGCTCTTAGGAGCAGCAAACTATGTGTTCATAGAGCAATACTTAAAAATCATAGGGCAAAGTGGAAAAAGTAAGAAAGAACTCAATATTTACAGCGTACTGCCATTTATGTAACTGCTCATTCTACACACACACACACACACACACACACACACACACACTACTACTACTACATACCGGTATTATTCAAACCAATGCATATTTAAGGACTTAGCATATTAGAGTGAGTGCAGGGAGTAAGGGAAAAAGTGAACATCCAAGATGAAGTTTAGAGATGAAAAAACAAAATAAACATTTTACGGGCTGAAGTTAAAAGTAACTAAAATGAAGATACCCTAAACTCTCAACTATAGATGCCAGAACTTTCAGTCATCTATTATTGAAGAAAAAAAAGAGAGGAAAAAAAAGCCAAAACGGGTTTGGTTCAGTGGATACAGCATCGGTCTGTGGACTGAAGGGTCCCAGTCAAGGGCATATATACTTTGGTTGCAGGCACATCCCTGGTAGTGGGTGTGCAGGAGGCAGCTGATCGATATTTCTCTCTCATTGATGTTTCTAGCTCTCTATTCCTCTTCCTTTCTCTCTGTAAAAAAGCAATAAAATATATATATTTAAAAAAAAAAAAAAAAAAAAAGCTGTGTTAGGACACTTCCAGCCCCCAGGTGGCTATTCCCCTCCCAGCTTCTCCTGTAGCTGAACCATTTTCCTGGGTTGGCAGCATCCATGTGCTGCAGCTGCCAGAAGCTTGCCTTGGATTACATCACCCTGTTTGGTTATGGGGCTTTTAATTAAGCTGGTGCCTTTTGACACATCAATCATCACATGGCTGTGGGCTTTATAGAGCAAAGAGATTGCTTTGTGAGGGAGGCCAATTTTCCTAGAGTTTCACGTTCACCTAAAATAACTCTCTTTAGCCAGGCAAAATTGATTTTCTGTATATAACCATTGTAATGATACTTAGATAATGGATGCTAATGAGTAACTGTAATCCACTACCTCCCTGACCTTACCCCTAGTGAGAGACCTGCAACCTTGATACTTGATCATGTCACAAACACTTTTCCTCCTTAGATTTGTGAACTGAATTACTGTTGCCCCTGTATTTTCTGTCGTATTGCTACATAACAAATTATAGCCAATTCTCATTATTCGGGGTAGTTATGTCCTATAAAGCCACTGAGAACTCTGAATGAGCAAATATTGAACCATTGCTCCTAGAAGAAATGCAGGGTTAGGTTCCTGCCAGCCTCTGGTCACATCATTTCCATGCATTGATCAATACATAACTCTGTTTACCTGTGTTTCTGTTTAAAGACACCTTATTGAATATATAAGGTTGACGCATTAACATTGAAATCACAGCCAACCCGTGCCTGAACGAAGCTTATCTGATACATAATTTTCTCCATAAGGCACATTACAGTCTTCTTATGCTTAGGAACACTAGAGAGTACTTCACTCTATGCTTGGAGACCATTTCCAGACAGTGAAATCACCAACAGAAATTTAAAAACAAACAAGCATGACACTAAGTGGACCATGAAAAGGACACCTGTCCGCAATATTGGAGTTGAAACAAGGCACTACCTTGCCCTGTTCCGCCTCATCTGGGAACGTGTGCATCAAGCAATAAACTCAACATTTTCTCTGCTCTGTGCATGTCCCTAGTGACCATGAAGGTGCATGCAGTGTGTGTTGGGTTTGAGGGTTACAAATAAATTTTAGCAGGCAGGCGAATTTGCAAGTACGCAATCTTTGCATAATGAAGATGGACTGTGTCCCAAAACGCAGTGGTCTCAAGCAACACACATTTATTCTCCAGTTTCTCTGAATTAGAATCCAGGTGCATCTTAGCTGGGTCTCTCACAGGCTGCAAGCACAGTGCTGGCCCAGCGTCTCTCACAAGACTCCATCAAGGTTCAACTGGGGCAGAATCAACTTGCAAGTTCATTCACATGATGGTCGGCATGATTTGATTTCATTTCTCAAAGGGCATTGGACTCCTTTCCTGCTGGCTTTTAGAGGGAGGCCATCCTGGTGCTTTGACTAAGGGACTCTGATAAGACAGCTTGTTTCATTGAAACAAACCTGTCAGAGTCTGCCAACTAGATGGAAGTTATAGTTTTTTGTAATTTAACCACAAAGTGAGATCCTGTTGATTTTGCTGTATTTTTTGGATCAGAAATAAGTCACTAGATCCAGACTCAAGGAGAGGATTACACAGAGGTGTGGATATGAGGGGGTGGGGTTCATTGGATGCCATTGTAGAAGTTGGCCTACCAATTCCCCCAGCCCCCTGCCAATTCCTGTTTGACTTCCTCTCAACTTACAAGTGATGGAATTGCTCAGTTTCCCTTTCTTTACATTTTCTGCCATTTCCCTGTGACCTCAACAACACATTTCTTTAGATTATTCAAATCCTTGTTACAATCCCAACCTCCAAACACTCACCATCATTTTCTCACTCAGTCTCTGAGCCCCTTTCAATCTCTGAGGGGAAAAAATTGAATTCTCTCCTTTTCCTGCCCTGATGAGACCATTTCCTTACTATCCCATTGTCACTGAAATCACAGACACTGGGATTTAAATCCTGGTCTGCTTACCAGCTATATTATTTTGAGCTAGTTACTTAACTTCTTTGAGCCTTGGTTTATTCATTTATTAAATGTGGCTAAAACTCTCATTTTACATACTTACGTAAAAGTTTAAATGGGATTTAAATGTCCAGTCTAGGACTTAATACATAAGAGCCTTTGATAAACATTAATTCTCTTCACCCTCTTTTTCATCTTCCCACTCACCAAGCCTTTTCTCTATTAACTTGCCAACTTCTCCAAATCCATTGCGGAGCCCACCTTTAGTTTGTCAACTATGTCAGCATCTCATTTCCTCTCCTGCCCCTCTTCTAAACAGACTAATTCTTTTTAACCTTTCCTCCTCTCAGTTGCAGCGATTTTACTCCATCCTCTGCCTTACACTCCCTCCCCCGCCAATTCTTCCCAAGCCTCACTTGCTGTCTCAATAAGTATCCTTTAATGTCTCATCCTTTCTAATGCCACAACCCTTTAATACAGTTCCTCATGTTGTGGTGACCCCCAACCATAAATTATTTTCATTGCTACTTCATAACTATAGTTTTGCTACTGTTAATGAATCATAATGTAAATATCTGTGTTTTCTGATGGTCTTAGGCTTGACAACAGGTTGAGAACCGCTAGCAGGGCGGTTCTCAACAATATTTCAGACCTGATTTGTGGTACTGTATCTTGATGATGTTCACTTTGAACACTGGCTAAAATGATGTCCACTGCAAACATACCTTTTTCTCTTTGTATTATAATTCATTAGTATTTTGTTAGGAGGTATTTTGAGTATATGTAAATATACTGTTGTGCATCAAATTTTTAGTTCATTCATTTATTTATATCAATATAAACTCATGGAATCCTATATTATTCAATGTTATAATCTGTTATGAATGATTATTTATTTTGATCCACAAGTTGCCTAAGTCTGGCCAGTGGGAGCACCTTTGATGTGACTTCAATGTTCTTTGATGTGTTCCCATCAATCTTTGAGTACATTTTTACTTTCTGGTGCAAGATATTTCATAGTTCCAGGCCCATTTTGTATATTCTCCACCAAGCCTTTGAAAGCACCCATTTCATTTCTTCAAGGAGCACTGTCCCTTTCAGTGGAAAATAATATTTGGAAGCCAAGATCTGAGTGCTCATTGCTAACTGGGGTGTCATCACTCAGAGGGCCTCTTAGGAACAGATCTAGGGAAAACATACACAAACATACACACTTATTTACATTGATATTTATTTCTTTATATATAGAGAGATCGTTAGTTCATGCTGCTATTTCCCATCCCAATCCAATATTACAAAATTCATTCTATTTCTTTTTTAATATTTATAATTTTCTTCTCCAATGGTGAGAAACCTGGCTCCCATTATTTTTAGCACATTTCTTATTTGGTCAGTCTCCCTACTTGTACCCAGTCTTCCATAGCTATCCTTGCTCTCACCCCTCCCGTTCCCCCAGGCTCTGACACTGCACACAGGGCTGTCCATCTTCTTAACCAGATATACTCCTCACCCTTCTTGGGAGCTAAAACTGATGGAAGCTTATGGTATAGATGCCTCCCTCAGCCTGTGCAACCTTTGAAACGCATCATGAGGCTTTCCCCCTTATATCCGCCTCACCTCACCCAGACTGCTCAGTTGCCTTGTAGCCTAAAAGCTACCAAGAAGTGCCTCAGGCTGATGTAAGCAGAAGATTCATTGACAACTCTCCACAGGATTATTTTGAACAGCCCAGGATCAAATCCTCTAGAATTCCAAAGAATTCACATAACCAACCTTTGAAAGATAAGTACGAGTTGAATAGGGAAAAGGTAGGAATCTGGAGGGAATGTGCAGTATCTCAATGATGGCGCATGCTATTATCTGTTTTCCTTTACTTGGTTGAAGCAGAGAATTTGTATCCATTCAATATCAAAAATCTACATTATAATAATATTGATACTGAGGTAGAGGTTGGCTGTGCAGGCATGCCTTTAATATAAAGTCATGGCACGATCCAATTTCAAATAGCTCCCATTGAAGAGAGGGACCAAAAGATCAACCACCAACTATAGTTGAGGAGGGATGGGCCCCTCATTGACCTTGATGGTCTGCAGAGGGCAAGAGGAGTGTAGAGGATGGGTCCATCTTTTGAAGTCCTGCAGTGAGGAATTGTCATCCTCGTTGTATAGATAAGAAACTAAAGTATGTGAGCAAAATATCACATACCAAGTTAGATGATGGTTACAGATAAGCCATAAAAATAATGTTGCGTCTTTCTTTTCCACATTCCTTTAAGGAAGTCAAAGATCACAAAAACAGCCGAAACCGGTTTGGCTCAGTGGTAGAGCGTCGGTCTGCGGACTGAAAGGTCCCAGGTTCGATTCCAGTCAAGGGTATGTACATTGGTTGCGGGCACATCCCCAGTAGGGGGTGTGCAAGAGGCAGCTAGTCGATGTTTCTCTCTCATTGATGTTCCTAGCTCTCTATCTCTCTCCCTCTCTGTAAAAAATCAATAAAATATAAAATAAATTAAAAATCACAAAAACAACTAGTAGGCGAATCCAGATCTGTCTGGCTTCAAATTTCTCACTCCTTCAAATCTGACCTGTGGATCAGGAAGATTAGCAACATCTAGGATCAGGTTCAGCTCTGTAATTGGTGTGCATCAATGCAAAATAATCTTGGCCCTTTGTTCCAAAAGCAGGAAAAATGTACCACTGAAGTTACTAAATATAGAGGAGTTTTTCCCCCTCTACAGTCTTTTAACTTGTGGTATATCACATTTGCTATTTAATGTCATACCAAGTAAAAAGAAAAAAAGAAAAATTTTGAATTACTAGTATAGATTTACCATTCATCTTTTTATCATGTAATGCCAGTTTTAAATGGAAATGGAAATTTAACTCATATGGAACCATCAAAATTACACAATTTGTACTTTGTCACTTGTACACATGTATTTTGTTCTTAACAGAACGGTGGAAAAGCTGAACAAAGCAACTCAGTTGTTTTTATTTTACTTCTTAATAAGCACCATTCTAACAACTATCTCTAACTTCTGTTTCCTGATGAATAAGGAAGGGCTTACAGGAAATAGAACTTTCCTTTTCTTTTTATGGCATCATTTTCAGCAAAAGTTGTGGGCTGGAATGAGAAATAATATAAAATGGGTATAAGAGGTTTCCCTGTTCATTTTTACTTCTTAGAACATCATTTCTTCCTTCAATGTTCATAGCACATTCTGGTCCCAAGGTTGTCAGAGCCTTCAATCTTCGTAAGCCATAGACATGACACGTGACCCAGAACTTGCTTTTGAGACTGGATGAGCTCCCATCAGAATTTTGTACTCATGGGGCATCTTGAACACTGTATTCAAATGGATAGCAAGAGAAAGGGGCATGCACACGCATACTGGACTGCATCTACTTCTCCACTCTCTTGTAGGCTATATTGTCTCATCAAACGTTACTTGCAAAGCACAAGTTCAAATGTAAAATCATTAAGAATTTCAAGATGGGGTTTGGCTCAGTGGATGGAGCGTCGGCCTGGGTACTGAAGGGTCCCAGGTTCGATTCCAATCAAGGGCATGTACATACCTTGATTGTGGGCACATCCCCAGTGGGGAGTGTGCAGGAGACTGCTGATTGATGTTACTCTCATTGATATTTCTAACTCTATCCCTCTTCCTTCCTCTCTGTAAAAAAAAATCAATAAAAAATATTTAATAAAAAATAAATAAAATAAAACCACTGTTCTGACTCCTACTACATATCAGTTAAAAAAAAAAAAATGGTGACAGCAAAGCATGAAACCAAGTACAGGTTTCTTCTTTATACAGGATCTGGTGTTGCAACCCAGAAAGCTGGCTCTGCCTGGGAGCTTGTTAGAAATGTAGTTTTCCAATCCTCCCTCCTTGTGCTGGCTCAGAATCTGAGCCTTGACAAGCTCCCCAGGTGAGGTTGTAGACGTGTTAAAGTTTGGGAAGCTCCTTACAGTCTTAGACCACTGAAGATTCTGTCTCCCTAACTTGACGCTGGTGTTATGACCTGGCTGGATGAGTGAACGTGTTTACCCTGGTCTTCCCTCTTCCTCTTCCCTCCTGTGGGCCTAACTGAAACTCCCCCAGGACATCACCAACCCCATAGGTCTACTGGGTTTTTCGAAAACCTACTTATGGGGCATTGCTGAAATCTCATGCTTCATTTGCCTTCCATCCAAGGCTTTTGTATATTCACAAATCCTTTGGCAAGGAAGAAGCCATAAAGACAGATTTTAGGGGCTGGACCAAAAGTGAAGCCCCAATAGATGAAAGCCTTGTTAATTTACATATCAATGTGTAACTCAGATGTCTTTATTATCAAGAATTCAGAAGTAAGGATCTTGTTTCCCTCTGTTTGCTATTTAGTTCATTCATTTCCCTACTTGTACTAGCTTTAAATTTTCCCAGTGTGTGAGGGTTTACTATAGCTTTCTCTCCACATTTGTTTGAGATTGAAAATAATAATAAACACCCCTCCCCGAAAATCTTCAGAAAAAAAGAAGAGGAGGGAAAGGAGAGAAAAGAGTGAAAAATGTAATTCTCTTTGACATTCCCAAGAATAATAACTTGAGAAAAGAAGTTAAATCAGAATTAAGAAACTTCACCTTCTTGTTTCACTTTCAACCTCAGAAATAAATAGGATCACTTTTCAGCCAGAACAGAATCGCCCCTCCACTTGCACCCCAATGTTGCCAACTGATACAGTATTTTTTTTACACAATAGTGGCTCCCCTCCTTCTGTGTGGGAGGCATGAAAAAAAGGAAGAAGAAGAAGAAGAAGAAGAAGAAGAAGAAGAAGAAGAAGAAGGAGAAGGAGAAGGAGAAGGAGAAGGAGAAGGAGAAGGAGAAGGAGAAGGAGAAGGAGAAGGAGAAGGAGAAGGAGAAGGAGAAGGAGAAGGAGAAGGAGAAGGAGAAGGAGAAGGAGAAGGAGAAGGAGAAGAGAAGAAGAAGAGAAGAAGAAGAAGAAGAAGAAGAAGAAGAAGAAGAAGAAGAAGAAGAAGAAGAAGAAGAGAGGAGGAGGAGGAGGAGGAGGAGAATAGGCTTTGAAAAGACACCAGTTACTCCTTTGGTGGGAATGGCCTCCTTTTCCTCCAAAGCTTCATGGTCAAGCCCTGCAGAAAGCATCTCCCAATGAGCAACCTGGTCAGAAGCCAATATTAACTCGGTAGCTGCTTATAATTTGTCAGAACTTTTATGACGTACCGACATCTCAATTTTAAAACCAAGCTTATATGTTCCCTGACCAGGACTAGAAATGACTGACAGGGGAGAAAAAAAAGAAATAAATAAAAAGAAAAAAAGTCTACGGTGGGAATGAGGAAGCAGCATAGAGGAAGTGGAGGCACAAGAGTTGGACCCACAAAGAAACTGGAGGCATGATTAGAACTCTCAAGAGAGACTTGGGGGCATGTCTTGGACACATAGAGTGGGGGCATGACTGGACCCACAGAGAGTGAGGGCATGACTGGGACAACAGAGAGAGTGGGGACATGACTGGGACCCACAGAGAGAGTGGGGGCATGACTGGGACCCACAGAGAGAGTGGGGACATGACGGGGACCCGCAGAGAGAGTGGGGACATGACTGGGACCCACAGAGAGAGTGGGGGCATGACTGGGACCCACAGAGAGAGTGGGGGCATGACTGGGACCTCCTGAAAGTCTTGGGCTTTTCAGCAGCTCCTCTCCTCCCCTTCCCCCGAGTGAGGCAAGGGCAACAAAGAAACACCTCAGTAATTAGCTCCTCTGGGGTGAGTTTTTACTGCATAACTGTGTGCAGCAGTGAAGTATGTCCTTATAAATTGTCCTGCTTGCACAATGACTGCATTCTCCTGTGGATCACCAATTCAGGATGTTTGGTAGCGTGACTGACAGGGACATTTTAAATTCATGGGAAACACAAAACCCCCTTTGTGGGCGTTGGTTTCAGCTGCCGCCTCAGGTAACAGTGGTTGAGCTAAGTTTTCCTCCTTTTCCTTTTCTTATCCATTGATTCTCCAGCCAAGGTGCTATCAAGTAGCCTGCTGACCCACAGGCCCAGGGAGGGAGGAGGAGATGAAAAGCAAGTTAATTCACCAGATGGAGAGTGGGATGGTTTCATCGGGGAGGCAGCTCTGCATTTCCAACGCCAGATCAAAATCAGGTTCAAGAAGTCAAGTCTTGCTGAAGGTGTAGAAATCTGAGTGGGTCTGAGCTGAACTAGTATATGGGGAACACTCACATACTCTCCTCCATTTCTCCAGGGCCTGGCGCTAGGAGGCTCTAGGCTGGAAAATCCCCACCTCTGCAGTCAGAGGCCTTGCAGTTAGACCGCAGTTCAAATCCCATTTCTGCCCTTGGGCAAGATGACCTCTCTGAACCTCAACATGTTCGTCTTTAAAACAGGGACAATGCTACCACCTCTCTCATTGGCTTTCTGGGAGAAATCAACGAATGAGAAAATATATGCAATAGCCTAAAAGCCCAGAGCACATAGAGCTTAAGTAGCAGTAATCATAGTTACTGTTATTGTTTTAAAGAGGAAGCTATTCCGGAGCAGCCAGGCCCGGAACAGCTCGCTTCTCGCCTGCCCCTGCCCCACAGCTCCCTCTCAGACATGGCTGGAAACTTTTATGGGAACTTGAGGGTCTGCTGAATCAAGTGATGAAGGCTTAGATCTGGATGTGTTGAGTTATTATAGGGCTGGGGTGTTGATCTGTGAGTGCCTTGGGTGGGGCCTGGATGAGGCTGGTTGACCTATTTGGAAATGTCTTTTGTGTGAAATGTATCATTGGGCATGTGGTGGTATTATTGATATGAGAAAATGCTAAGTAACTGATTTACTATCTGAAAAGGGATTTACTATCCGGGAAAGGGAGGGAGGAAGAGACTGAACATAAACTGCACCTATAAATGAGGACAATGGGGGATGGGGAGGGGGCGGAGGGTGGGGTGGGAACCTGGTGGAGGGGGGAAGAAATGAGGAACCTTTGTAACAATATGAACAATAAAGATTGATTAAAAAAAATAAATAAATAAATAAATAAAATAATTGGAAAAAAATATAAATAAATAAATAAATAAAATAAAGAGGAAGCTATTGCCCAGAAGTCCCGCCTCATAAATTTCCAAAGGACATAATGAAAGAAGCATCGGAGAGTTGGCAAGGTGACTCACTTCCTGGAGAACCCAGAGTTCTGGCCAGCAAGCTCCAGTTCTGGTCGTGAATACATGGAACCACACTACTGTCTTTCTTTTTTAAAATATATTTTATTGATTTTTTTATTTTTATTTTTTTTTTACAGAGAGGAAGAGAGAAGGACAGAGAGTTAGAAATATCAATGAGAAACATCAATCAGCAGCCTCCTGCACACCCCTCACTGGGGATGTGCCCGCAACCCACATGCCCTTGACCAGAATTGAACTCAGGACCCCTCAGTCTGCAGGCCGACACTCTATTCACTGAGCCAAACAGGTTTCAGCACACACCACTGTCTTTCATGAGCAACGCCTTCTCTCCCTTCTTGCCTGGTTTCCCTCCCCCTCTTTTGCCCATCACGGTCTCTCTTTTCCTCTCTTTTCTCCTCCAAAGGTCCCATCTGCCCCATTCTTTCCTTAGCATTGGGAAAGTCACCTCAGGAGGCTGGCACCCATCTGCCTCTTTAAGGCAGTGAGGACGATGAAGAAGATGCTGCCTAAATCCCTTTGGAAGTAAACTTTCCACAATTATCCATTCCTCTTCCCTACCCCTCCCCACCTTTTCTTTGCCCTTTGAGCAAAGTACCAGAGAAAAATTCTAGCTGGTTAAGCTTCAGTGACATGCCAGTAGAAGGTATGGCAATGGTAGAAGGAGAAAGAGGAGAAGGAGGAGGAGAAGGAAGAGGAAAAAGAAAAGGAAGAGAGGAGGAAGAGGAGGAGGAGGAAGAGGAGGAGGAGGAGGAGGAGGAGGAGGAGGAGGAGGAGGAGGAGGAGGAGGAAGAGGAGGAGGAGGAGGAGGAAAATGACCACAAACAAACACCAGGGACCTTGGGCTTCCTTAGTAGGAGAGCAGGTTTACAGTCCCACCATGACTGCATGATCTGTGGAAGAGGAGGAGGTGATGCCTCAAAAGAAATCACAAAGGAAGAGTGGACATTGGGTTGGGGCGGAGCAAAAATAAAGAACTACTAAGCTACTGGGAAGACAGAATAAAATTACATGTATCTTTCTCACTTTGGCTTTCTATTCAATCATTTATTCAGGTATTCACCTTTGAGTGTCCAGACTACTGGAGAGGCAAGTTTTACCTGAAGTGAAGATATTTAGAAATTGTCATATTTGAATGTCTGTTAAAATATTTTGTGTTAATAATAGTATAGAATCTACTCAGGAAGCAGAGCACTAAATTGAGTATACCTCAAGGCCAACGAAGTCCTTGAGGGAATGGTTACCTATACCAGTGGTTGGCAAACTCATTAGTCAACAGAGCCAAATATCAATAGTACAATGATTGAAATTTCTTTTGAGAGCCAAAGTTTTTAAGCTTAAACTTCTTCTAACACCACTTCTTCAAAATAGACTCGCCCAGGCCATAGTGTTTTGTGGAAGAGCCAGACTCAAGGGGCCAAAGAGCTGCATGTGGCTCGTGAGCCACAGTTTGCCGACCATGAACCTAGACCAAACCAGGAATACTGAGCATTCAGAAGACCCCTAGATATAAGCCAGCCCTACAAATTTCAGTGTGAGGTGATTTTGCCCCACATTCCAGGGATATGGGGAAGGGAGAGGGAGCACTCCACTGGCATCAGAGATCAGAACGCTGCCAAACATCCTACGATGCACAAGAAGCTCTTCATGCAAAACATTATCCTACCTCAAACGTCAATAGTGCCGAGGTTGAGAAACCCTTAGCAAATGGACAAGGGGGCTTTCCATGAGTCCGAGAGCTGTCTCTTCATAAGTACAGACCATGGCCATCATCCAGTTTTATTCAACCGGGTGCTGGCTCTCCCACTAAGTGAGTCAAAGTGTCTCTGGAGGATCCTTGCTCAAGACCCCTCCTCTTCCTGCTCTCAAACAATCCAGGTTCTGCCTGGGACTGTGCATGTTGAGCTAAATGTTTCAGTATAGAAAGAAGAAACAGTTTTCTAGGATAAGACTGATGTGAAATTCCTGCTTTTGTGGCTTCCTTTAGCTTCCTCGATCATTCTAAATCTAATTCTCTGGCTTCTGTGGCCCAGCTAATATGACAGTACGTAAGAAACATTTTAATAAAAATTGTGTAACTTAATTTTTATAATATCCTGTTATACATAATCCTATATAATAAAGAAGGGATATGCAAATTGACCATCACCTGTCACAAAGATGGCTGCACCCACAGCTGAGGCCAAGTTCCCGTAAGTAGCCTTAACAAGCTATCAGCAGGGACCTGAGGCTACACCCTCCCCCACCCACCCCCGTGGGACTTGACAGGGGACCTCAGGCCATGTCCCGCACCAGGCAGGGCTGGACAGGGGACCTCAAGGTGCACTTCCTGTCCTGGTGCTGGGCTAGGGGACCTCAGGCTGCTTCCCCCACCCCAGCACCAGGCCGGGGGACCTCAGACCACATCCTTTGCCCCAGCACCAGGCCAAGGAACCTGAGGTTGTTGCGCCCCCCTGCCTGGTTGGGTTTGACAGGGGACCTCAAGATGCACCCCCAGAACTGGGTCAGGGAAACTCAGGCTGTGCTCCTGCCCTGTGGGGCTTGACGGGGGACCTGAGACTGTGCCCCCCTCCTAGTGCTGGGCTGGGGGAGCTGAGGAAATAAGCCTACATCTCTATGGAAATAAACCTACATTTCTATGAAAATTGAAACTTTTGGGTTTTTTGCGGCCCACATAAACCTAAGCTTTGTTTATTTGCCCATGTTAGCCTTTGAGTTTGACATGCATTCATTAGCCCAGCTTTGTTATCTGCCTTATATTTTCCAGGCACCACTGGGCTAAGAAAGCCCTTGCTGTCACAACCTGCCCCCAGAAGTACTTAGGAATTTGTGAAGGCACCCAGAGCAAGCCAAATGTAAGAGGAAGCCATGAGTCAGTGGTTTCTAACTCCTTTCAACCTCATTGCCCCACTGTCTGCTAGCACTGACCACTTCCTTGCAATGTTCACCCTGCCTTTAGCTTTCTCTAGCATGGGGATTTCTTAACTCTACCTTCCCCAACTTTTAACCTCATTTTTCTTTTGAAAAGGTGCTGCATTTATTTTTTGTTTTCTGAAATCTTTTGAAAATGAAGCCTAAGTCTCTCTGATGGAGAACGACATTCGAGTCCAATCTTTACGTGTAATCCATATCAGGCTGGTGGCCTCACGGACTTCTTTGTTTTGAATGAGCTTGTTAATTAATTATTCTAGCACCCAAGAATAAATGAAAAGCAATCTAAATATCTATTAGAGTCTCTTATAAAAACGCCACGATGAGATTTTATTCATAATATATAAGAAAGCTTCTTAGAGATAAGCCAAAGAAATTATATACCTATATACATAGTCCATGGATGCAGGCAATAGGGTGGTGAATGGGATATATCTGTAATACTAACAACAATAAAAACATATTAAACAAACAAAAATAAAAGAAAGCTTCTTAAATTTATTCCTTTGCATACATAGAATCTTTGAGAAGCAAGGAATTTTCAGGCTCAGAGATTCCATTTGGTTGGTTTCTTTTGTTGATAACACACACATCTGGACAGTAGATAGTAATAAAAAAGGAAGTCCTAGCAGCTGCTATCTTGGTGTCAGTACACAGAGGAAGTTTCTACAGAGGAGACTAAGAGAAGTAAAGTTGGTAATGGGAGATATCATTGAAGGAAGAATCTCACTCTTGCAAAGTTTACATCATAAAATGATCCATACATTGGCAAACTGAATTAAGTTGGAAGCTCTTTGAAGTGCTTCCCATAAATGTGCAGGCTTCTGGTTTCAGCAAGATCCAGCAGGTGCGTCCCACATTTGATTTTCCCACAACACATGTGCAGCTCTGTGTATCGACTATATTTTAGTCACATCAACTTTGTAAGCCATAATGAAGTTAGAATTGTCCTACCAAGATTTTGTATTCCATTAATATTCCCTGACAAAGTATGCTTCTTGTGAAAATGTCATATTTGCATAGTTTTTTTTGTAGCTTTTAAAGCATTCAGAATGCCTTTCTTCACTTCATCTTCATAACAACCATCTCTATTTTATAAAGGAGCTCTTATCACACATCTTATTTATTTTATTTACTCATCATCCCATTTACACAAAGGACTGGAGGTAGAACAACAGACTTCACACCGCTGGCAAAGTGCAGGGCCAGGAGTGGATGTCAAGCCCCCTGCCTCCTAGTTTGGTGCCCTGTTGGCTAATGCTCTTGATCTTAAATCTGTGCCCAGAGATGACCTCCAAAGCAGACTTGATCAGAGCACAGAACCTCAAGCGTTGACTCAAGGTGTATCATGGTGATGATTTAGGGCTGCTTCGCCAGCCTAAAATAATCCTTATGTCAAACAGACAAGACCAGAGAGAATGTGCAAAAGCAAGTTTCAGGAAAAGGAAAGGATCGCATTCCCCATCCCATTATTATCCAGAAGGTGTTTTTCTTGTTTGTATAAATACCACCTGTTAATTGGTAAAAATAAGTCTCTTTCTTTCATTTAAAGAGGAATGGCAGCCTCAATAAAAAGCTTTGAATTAGGAAAAACTTTCTTCAAACACAGTGTTGGACAACAGGAAGAAAAACAGTGTACCGGCCGCCACAATGACTAGTATGAGCTGTCAGCACTCCTCAGAGTTTTTTATGTGCCGCCTTTTTAGTCAGCTATAACCCTAGAATGCAATTGTTTACTGAGTGTAGCAGAGAGGTTACACACAGATCTAAAAGTTGACCAGCCAAGGCCTACGTCTGGCCCCTGCCGTCTCGGAGCCTTTGAGTTATTTCCTACGCTGTTATCAGCCTCTCTTTTCTCCTGCATCAAACAGGGTCGATATATTCCCTTATCTGGGGGTTTATGAAAGGATTGAGTAAGATAATGGATGTAAAGCACTTAGCACAGGACATTGCACATTTTATATATTTAGTAAATGCCTGTTTGAACTGTAAGTACTCTTTCATGTTTTTCAATGTTTTTATTGATTTAAGAGAGAGAAGAGAGATAGAAACATCAATGATAAGAATCATTAATCAGCTGCCTCTTGCACGCCCCATACTGAGGATCAGCCTGCCACCTGGGCATGTGCCCTGACTGGGAATTGAACTCTAACCTCTTTCCTGGTTCATGGGTCCATGCTCAACCACTGAGCGACACCAGCCAGGCACTTTTCTGTGTTTTTAAAGCATCGTCATAATTACCGTATTTTTCGGACCATAAGACGCTCCGGACCATAAGACGCACCAGTTTTTAGAGAAGGGAAATGAAGAAAAAAAGATTCTGAAACAAATAGTGTCCTAAAATATTTTATGTGCATTAAAACCCAACATCACAGTCATAAACACATGTAATCAACCCTGTAAAGTAAACAGCAGCATTTAGAACCATTTTAGAGCCGGGCAAGCACACAGAGACCACACAGAGCCAGGCAAGTAAAAAAACTTTTTTTAAAAAAGTATATGTGTAGGCTATATTTGGACCATAAGACACAGGGACTGGGGGGAAAAAGTGCGTCTTATGGTCCGAAAAATACGGTAGTTATTGGCTGCTCCTGAAGAGCTGCTCGAGGAAAGCTTTGGTAGGTGTCTTTTTCAGTGGTCAGTGTGGCAGAATCTGCCCGCTGTTTAACAAAATCGCTTGCCTTTTCTTCCTCAGCACACAGCTGGGCAACCTGCAGTTAGATATGCTGTGTAACTGAGTGCTGGCCGCAGGGTGTGAGCAGAAGCCACGAGTGCCATTGCCCATGCTCAGCTCCCAGGTTCTCTCTCCTTTGGGCTCACTGACATGACAACACTCCACCTCAGCGTGGCTTTAGAAATAATATTTTTTTTAAATGGCAGAGATACCGTTTGATTAAATCCTGCAGGGTAACCTTTCCCTGACAGCCAGCAACCCCATCTTGAATTGTTAATGAATGAGAAATAAACTTATATTGTGTTAGAGTGATTATCTACCTTGTCTTTGTAACGGCAGCTAGCATCACTCTGATACATAACAGTTAGGCCTGGTACTAAAAGAAGACATAGGAGAGCTCAAAACTCTTTTCAGTGTCTCTTCTAGATTCCATGAGAAGAAACCATAAAAAAAGACAGCTACCCTCTGGCAGTCTAGAAACTTCCTTCTTCCTGGAGCAGATGCTCCTCCTGTGTCCCAGGCTGCCTTCTGGGGGCCTCCTCGGCTTTTTCATCCTCACTTCTCAACCTCAGATATCTTCCCTTCTAAACAACCCTCATTCCTTTCCCTATCTGCCGGTAAAACATAAAGTACATATTCCTTTGGTGATCATAATTTTTAACTCTTACTTATGTGCAACCTCATTGTTTGCTGTGCATAAAGGCTGAGATCACTGATGAAAAAAGAAACCCGGAAAATGCTGAAAGCCATGAGTTCAAAGAAGCAACAGAAGCACATGACAACCAATAGCCACAATAAAGAGGCAAACAACTCAATTAAAAAATAGGCATGCCATTTGAGTAAACATTTCTGTAGTAAGGCAGGCAAATAGCCAATACACACATGAAGATTTGTTCAATGTCATAGTCATCAGGAAAAAGCAGTACTGTTGAGGAAAAAAACACATCTTTAGCCCTATCCCAATAAAAGTTTTAAAGTCTCAGAATAGATATGAGATCCTGTAAGTGCTCAGACAGAATGAATAAGTTATCTACGATGGGAAAAGAATCGCATCAGACCACAGGCATCGCCTAAGACCACAGCACTGGATGCCAGAAAGCAGGGAAACATCATTTTGTAATACTGAGAGCAATGCCATACCCAGGCATCATTTCATTAGTTTGTGAGAGCAAAAGGAGGTATTTATGAGGAAGGATTGCAAAATTTCAGAGAGTATATCTATAATGTGTTCCTTTTGAGGAAAATACTCACAAAAAGACATCAAATATCAAATAAGTTAGAATATAAATCTAAACATGGGAAAAGATGAAAACAGAGGAGTCATTGGTAAGAATTAATTTTTATACATGTATAGATAGTGTATAGACAGAAACATTCTGATGACAGATAGATAAGGTAAGTTAAATGAGGACTCTTGAAATGGAAGATTTAGCCTGGCTGGCATGACTCAGTGGTTGAGCATCTACCTATGAACCAGGAGGTCACAGTTTGATTCTTAGTCAGGGCACATGCCTGGGTTGGGGGATTGATCCCCAGTGTGGAGCATACAGGAGGCAACAGGTCAGTGATTCTTTCATCATTGATGCTTCTATCTGCCTCTCCCTTCCTCTCTGAAAACAATAAAAAATAGTTTTTGGGGGGGAAATTTGAGGATTTATACTATAAGAATATTTCAAATAGCAATCTAGAATTAAAACACTAAATAATAATCAGAAAAATCAAGGTTTTCAAAGGTGGGAAGGAGAAAGGAAATAGAAATGTTTGAAAATTTACCAGGCATGAATTTCTAGCTAAATTTGATTTATCTTTAAAGGCCTGATCATACTACAGTTGTCTCCCCTTATCCACAGGGGTGTATATACTCCAAGACCCTCAATAGATGCCTGAAACTGTGGGTAATCCTGAAATATATGCTTTTTCCTAGACATACAAACATATGATGAAGTTTGATTTAGAAATTAGGCATAGCAAGACAGTAACTACAATAACTAATAATAAAATAGGATAATTATAACAATATACTGTAATGAAAGCTATCTGGGGCCATTATTAAGTAAAATAAGGGTCACTTGAGCACAAGGACTGTTGATCTGATACCTGAGAGGGCTACTAGGTGACGAAGGCCATACAGAGTGTAGAGATGCTGACTCACATCCTGGGTGGGACAGAGCTAGACGGTATGAGATTCCATCACAATACTCAGAATGGTATGCAATTTAAAACAAGAATTTTTTTTCTATAATTTCTTACTTAATATTTTTGGATCGCAGTTGACCCCAGGTAACAGAAACTACAGAAAGCAAAAAACTTGTGTAAGTAGGGGGGACTACTGTACTTTTATTTAAGGGTTTACCAGGTATAGAAAAGGATGAGGGGGGGGAAAAAACACAATTAATTTTATAAAGTTGAAACAAACGTAATCAAAGCTGATAAAGGAAAGACAAAATTTAAAATTATAGACAATCTCATGAATATAGATTTAAGAAATCTAGCTAAGACATTGACAAGTAGAATCCACTCATGTATGCAGGAAAACAGACCATGACTTATTCCATGAAGTCAAGGGTGGTTCAGTACCAGGAAGTATCACAACACAAGCCATTACATCAGTCCTCAGTTTGTAACATTAGGTGTTTAAAACTTCTTTAGTAAATGGGGAGCCATTCCTAAAGAGTAAAATAAGAATTTAAAATATTATTTAATATAATAAAAGTGATTTATCAAACCAGTGACAGAAAAATACCCTAAAACACAAAGTGCTATAGCCCTAGCCTGTTTGGCTAAGTGGATAGAGCATTGGGTACTGGTTTCGATTCCAGTCAAAGGGCACACACTGTGGTTGCAGATTCCTCCTCGGCTCAGGCCCTGCTCCCCAGCACAGGCCCTGGTCAGGGCACGTGCAGGAAGTGGCCGATCAATGTGTTTCTCTCACATTGATGTTTTTCTCTATCTGTCCCTCTCTCTTCCACTCTTCCTTAAAAAAATCAATGGAAAAATATCTTCTGGTGAGGATCAACCAAAAAATATAAACAAATAAACAAATAAATAAATAGTATTTTTTTAAAAATACAAAATAAATAATTTTAATTAAACAGAAACTACACAGGGTTATTCATCATCATCATTATGACTAAACAGTGACTTAAAAGAAATCCCAAACTAATTCACAAAATAAGAGTAAATAATTGAGGCATGCTATCATGGGTTCCACTGGCCTGGATTGCAGGCTCGATCCCCAGCGTGGGCATGCAGGAGACTGTGGGTAATCCCATTGATGATATTTCTCTCCCACCGATGTTCCTATCTTTGTATCCCTCTCACTTCTTCTCTAAAAGTCATTAAAAACATATTTTTTAAAAAATTTTAAGTAAATATTTGAGCTAACATTTGAAAATAAAATTTGAACTCTGTTTTTTCTAATGAGGTGATTGTGGAAAAGCCACACTCAAGGGGCCAAAGAGTCGCATGTGGCTCGAGAGCTGCAGTTTACCGACCACTGACCCAGGGCATGTATAATGTAGAGATGAGAAATACCATCTTAACTGAGATAGGAATCCCAAAAGCTACTTTAAAAAAAGACATATTTGAATATAAATAAATGAAAAACCCGTATCTGGAAAACGTGCCAGGTAAAAACCAACTGACAAAGCAATGTGGTTCAAAAACGTGGTAATGCCAAAGCCAAGTGAAGTGTTCGTTTCTAACACACAAAGAGCTCTTGCAGACGGACGGGAATGAGAGGAAACCCATTAAAACCAGCATGAACTGCCTGCTGTCAGCTGCTCCATTTTTCCATCTTTCTTTCTATCTCTAAGGGAGGCTAGCTCATTGCTGGGGAGAATTTTCAGAGCCCTCTAAAATATTATTATTTTTATAAGCCCTTAGCTGTCAGAACCAAGTGAATGGTGGCTTTGTTGGTGACTAATGTGAAAATGGAGAAAATGGTTATCTGCTCCTGCCGGTGAATCAAATATCTTTTTCTCTTTTTCCTCTGACGCTGTTGAAACAAAAAAATAAGAATGTTGTTATTCATTTGTTTTTTTCCCCCTCTTCTCTTTCTGCTGGAGATCACTTAAAAGTTTCCACAATGAGCTAAGTTGTGGGTGTGTGCGTGTGTGTTTTTTTAATGGACCAAATGCCATTTTGCTTTGCAGAGTAATTTTTCTCATCTGAATTTCAGATTTTTAAGGTGGGGTAGTTTGTTTGCTGCAGTATGTCAGCTTTTCCCTTCCTCTTTGAGTCAGTAAGCTGTGCTAAATCTGAAAAGAAAAAAATAAGGAGGGTCTATTTATCTCCAGAGTTGGCAACATAGGAGGGAAACAGAACCTCATCTTATGCCTAAGACTGTACACTCACTTACTTGTTACACCCAGAAAAGAACTTTTTATCTTAATTTAAACTCTCTTCTAAACTGTAAGTCCCGACAGAAGTCAGTGTGTATTGCAGCCAAAACGCTATTCACATCTAGAACTGACATAAATGCTAGGTGACATTTGTGACAGTAGGCCCATCTGCCCAAGAGATAAGGACTCTGGAGACAGACCTGGCCAGGGGGGAAAAGTTTAAAAAAAAAAAAAAGTCAGTTGTAACTCAGTGCCCAGAATTCCTTTGTAGTAAGATATGCAGACCTCCCTCCAGACCTGGCTAGGAGATTGGCGTCATCAAAACAGCAGCATCCCGCACTTCTGTTTGAAGTCAGAACAGACATTCTGCTTGAGGCAAAAACAGGCCAGGTCATGTAAACTACCTGAGAAATAGCTCTGGAAGGCCAGGTCTTTGTCCCGAGGGGCCAATCAGGGAGTGACATACCAACGGTGGGAGGGGTGGGGAAAAAGAGGTATAAGAGGATGGACTGCCCCTCCTTCGGGGCTCTCACTTGTGTGTTTGCTGGCTGCTGCGTCAGCCAAGGTTTGAGCCCGGATTCGAATCTGTAATAAACTCTAGCATGCTTAATCAAATTGGCTCCGGTGGTTCATCTCTTGGGGACTCGCTTCGTAACAACATTTGTGGGGTGAAGAGTCAGAAAGAGAGAACATGTTTTCTTCATGGGAACCATACAATGGGAGGAAATAGGAGATGGAGTCTCTTACCACGAGGTTTATCCTCTCTCAGCCTCAGTTTCCTCCTCTGTAAAATGGGAAGGAAAATACTACCTGCTTCACAGGGTTGTTCTGGAGGCTCCATCAGAAAATGCGCAGAATTTGGTCATGAGCCAGGCATACAGTAAGATTTCAAATGCTGCTGCTGATTATTTTGTTCTGTCATTAGGAGAATGGCTGTACAGCTGACCCTGACCAGCTTGGGAGTTAGGGCCACCAAAACCACCCCAGTGGGAAACCCGAGTGACTTTTGACTCCCCCAACACTTAAGTATAGCCGGCAAATTCAACCCACCATGGACCTGAAAACAGTGTTTTCTGCAGAGGTTGGGAATCTGTGCTTGGGAATGCAAACACACTGTTTTCTACCTGCGGTTGGTCGAATCTGCAGGTGCGAAACCCACGGCTGCTAAAGGCGGCCTGGAGGTGTTTGGGGGGAAAGTCAGGGTATGCGGCCCTTCAGACCGGTGTTCCAGAGCCAGCGACATGTCCATCCCTCTCCTGGGTGGCCATGGCCTCCGCTAGGCTGGGTAGAGGCGACTGACACCCCAGAGGTTCGCCAACGCGTTCCGGGAGCCCGGATTCCACCGAGGGGCCTGTGGGCTGTGGAGACATCAGCATGAGGCTGAGATGGTGAGTGAGAAGTTTTTTATTATTTTTTATTCTGTGTTACAGAAAAGGAACCTGCCTAAGACTCGCTTCAGCTCTGGCCGGTTTGGCTCAGTGGGTAGAGGGTCGGCCAGGTTCGATCCCGGTCAGGGTCCTGTGCCTCGGTCCTGGCTCACATCAGTGGTTTTGTCTCTTCCCCTCCCTTCCACTCTCTCTAAAAATGAATGGGAAAATATCCTAGGGTGGGGATTAACAAAAAATGTAAGAAATAAATTACTTTAAGAAACAAAAAGCAGAAACCGGTTTGGCTCAATGGATAGAGAGTCAGCCTGTGGACTGAAAGGTCCCAGGTTCGATTCCGGTCAAGGGCATGTCCCTTGGTTGCGGGCACATCCCCAGTGGGGGGTGTGCAGGAGGCAGCTGATCTGTGTTTCTCTCTCATTGATGTTTCTAACTCTCTATCCCTCTCCTTTCCTCTCTGTGAAATATCAATGTAAAACAACAACAACAACAGCAAACAAACAAAATATCCAAAACCACTGATCCTTATAATCTGCGTGACTACAATTCTGTTATTCAGTGGCCATTTCTCCTTTTTAAAAAGACTTTTCCCAAGTTTTTTTGTCACTCGTCATTATCTGTCCTTAACCACCTGGTCCTTTCCGGGAGAAAGAAAGTATTTGAGCAGCTGCGTTTACTTTATTTTAGTATGGGTTACTTTGATGTATTGTGCCTTGTAGGAAGTGCCTGCATTTTTAAAAGACTACAAACGAGAAGGGAGCAAATAAAGATTGCTTTCCTATTAACAGAAATCCTGGCAATATGGGGAAGATTTGGGGGAAAAGGGATTTTTTGCAGAACTGCTAAAAATGACATCTCCCAACACTGCCTTGATGGCAAAATAATGACTGACATTTGTGAAACGATTCCAGATTTACACAATTTAATCTCCATTTTCTCAGCCGATTAACACAAGCTTCCTCTAGGAGAGGTGCTCTTTTTCCCTCCATGTGCATTTCCAGGCTGAGGGCAGGGAGGCCCTGGGTGGCTCAGAGACTCGCCTCAATTGGCAGAGTTAGGTCCTGACTCAAGTCTGTCCCCAGACCTTCCCCCATGTGGGAGGCCAGGCCTGCTGATTACCCACAAGGCACAGACTTTCAAACACTGGGTTTGCAGAAATGGCAAAAGCAGGACGGCTGGGTTTTCTGACGCTTCCTTTACGGGAATAAAGGAATGGCTGTAGCAGAGCTGTCAGTTCTCAATGAGCTCTTTGTGCACATAAATTCCAGGGTTTTTATGAACGATGATGGCAGTGAGGGTTCTTTCCCCCACAAGCAGCCAGAAAGTTGATGTTTCAACCATGCCTGGCCTTCCTCCAGAGAGCTCTTGGCCATATGCACTATGACTTGCAGACGCCTGGATCAGCGAACTTCAGAGACTGGAGAAAAAGAGATTGTAAAAAAAAACTTAGGGCAAACCAAGAAGCCCTTGTTTTCCGTGAGTGTATTTTTCTTTCCCCGTCAAAATCTCCGGGGACACCGTTTTTTAAAGTTCAAAAAAGTAGCCACAAAAGTCATTTAGCAGTTGGGGAAAGATTGCTTTTTTCTATTATATTTACCTAGAGAAAGTTGTCTAATTTATACTTACACCCTCATATCAAGACTGGTTGGTATGAGGGCCGATGTGTAACAAGAGCTCAATACACATTTGCCAAATGAGAGAATTAGTGAATATTTCCTTTCATTTGGGGCCAAGGCATGATGCGAGTGTCCCCCCCACGGCCCATGTGGTTCAAGGTTCTGGTTCTGGAGGAGCAAGAAATGCTAATTTGGGAATTGGGGGCCAGTCTGAAGCCCAAGTGGGGGGGTCCGGACTCCATTTTGCTCCAGCCTTGCTGTCCTTTTTATTCAAATTTTGGATACACCCATAGCCCTTGGGCAGGCAATTTCCAGTAACTGGCAGACTTATCAGCAAGGATTTACATGAAACTAACAAGAGGAAGTTGCTTCAGCTACCATTGTCTCAACTAAACTGTGGGTGTATGGCTCTGACTCTTGCTAGAGTCTCAAGGTTGACCAGCCTTCCAGACTCCTTGTCCACCCCTTTCTGTTAGGGAAGGCAATGGGCAGCTTCCAAGAGCAAGACAAGAGCAGAAGCAACCTCTAGCAGAAACAATATGATAACCTCCTCTGGGCTTGTCTTTCATTATGAATGATGCCTTGGACACACCAGCAAAGAACTCAGATTATTGCTTATTTCACTTGGGAACATTATTATCTTGATAGAGTCCTAGCAGCATCTCTGAGAGCCAGATTGGGGTGTTTATGAGGTTTGGGGTTAAAGGCAGGTCTTTCAATGCAGGATTGTGATTTAATCATTTAGGATTGGTGGACATAGCAAATTGAAGATTTTACAGTAAGTTTTGAAGAGTCTTATAGATAAAATATCACTTGATGCTATTTAATGAAAAGTTGAACAGTCTGGTCTTCGGTGGTATAGCTGTTAATTGGGTGTCATCCTGTGCACCGAAAGGTTGTCAATTCGATTCCTGGGTTGTGGGCGTGCAGGAGGTAGCCAATCAATATTTCTCTCTGACATCTATTGTATGTTTTGTTTTGTTTTTCTCTCTCCCTCTCCCTTCTTCCCTCTCTAAAGGTCAATTGAAATATGGTAGCACTCATACTTGGGTAAAAACTGCTGTTTGAATTTTAACCTTGCTATCTGACTTCTACCTTCGATTGCTTGCTTAAACAATAGGGTAGTTACAGGAGATTGACTCCCACTGACTCAGTAGCTTCAGGGGTAGAAACTGTAGATAACCTTTAGTTCTGCTTTTGTATTATGGGCAAGATAGGGCCACATCCAATGTCAAGCAGATGTGACTGGGAACCAACCCTGCAGGCCATCCCCAGTCTTTAGAATTTAGTCCTGAGGGGCCAATCAGGGTTAGCCGAGGCAGTGACATCACCTACCTGAATAAAACTCCTGGACTGGGCGATATTCGCTCTCTTCCGCCATGCTGCCGGCATGAGTGGGATAGCCCATGCTAGCATGGAGATGGCTCTTTTGCTTATTGCATCGGACTCGGCTCCCTGGTGGTCCTTGGGGATCATGACTGGAATCCCCAGCCAGGACCATGAGGGACCCCCATTCCGAAGAGCCTGACTGGCCGCGGTAGGTGTGTGTTTGTCTGTGTTTTTGTGTGAGCGCTCTGGAGGGACTGCCCCTCCATCGGGGCTCTCACCTGGGTGTTTGCTGGCTGCTGCGTCAGCCAAGGTTTGAGCCCGGATTCGAATCTGTAATAAACTCTAGCATGCTTAATCAAATTGGCTCCGGTGGTCCATCTCTTGGGAACTCGCTTCGTAACATCAATATTTTTTTTTTTTTTAATTTTTGAACAGTTTGATCATTCGTTGGGAATTTTCCACTGTTGTTTGCAATTTTTATTATCTTAAACAAGAATTTCCTGTAATAGAAAAGTCATGGTGATAAAGACAGTGGAATAGCAAAGTCATGTTAATGAAGATAACAGAATAGTGCAGTCATGGTCTTCTAGACCAAAGTCTGCAAACTTGATTCCAAAGGCCAAATGGTGTAGGGTCTTTTTGTGTGTGTGTGTGTGTGTGTGTGTGTGTTGTAAATATGTTTTAGTAGAACATGGCCAAGTTCATTCTGTTAAGTGACTACAGTATGGTTGCTCTCATACTACAAATGCCAAGTTAAGTAATTGTGATACAGACTGTGTGGCCACAAAGTCTAAAATAGTTACTTTCCAGAGAAAGGTTACAACCCTTGCTACAGACAGTAACCTGTGTGGGAGTAGATGGTTTCGAGGTAGGCAGTTAGACGGGATCAGAACAAGGACAATGGGCTAAGGACGATTGCACCAGGGCAGTAAGTCCCAGGTGCCTAGCAAAGGGCAAAACTAGGGAGGAGAAGGACCTCACCCCAGGGTAATCTTCCACCCCTAGCATATTGCTGGTCATGTGGTTCAGTCCCCCTGACCTTTAATTTTGCTGGCCCTGGGATTCAGACCCTTCCCTGACCTTTCCTCCTCTGGGATCTCACCTGTCATGCAGTGGATCCCCTTGGAGGAGGACCAAGGGGCTGAAGAGTGGCCTCCTTCCTTAAGCATTAACCCCTAAAGATAACATTTAGGCTTCAGTTGTATTTCATCTCCAGGCCCAGAAATGTGCTAAAACCAGATAAGCCATGCTGTGGCTGATATCAGGACCAGCTGCTTTGAGTAATCCCCCTGGTGCTGATCAATCAGTCAAGGTCACAACCCAGAGAAGACACTCATGGAAAGCTGATGTATATTCCATTGGGATCCTCCCCTGAGACCTCCAGATAAACATCTTCAGGAGGGAGGATCCAATGCAGCTCTCTAGGCATGCCTGAGCCTTTTCTCACTCCCTGCACCAGGCACATTTCCCTTGTGGCTTATTCAGTCCTAAATTCCAAGGGCCCTTCTTTTGCCTCTATAACTTATTTCCTGAGCCCATTTCTCCTATGGCTCACTTCTTCTACCTTTGTGACTTTCTAAATAAACTTTCTCCTATAATTTGAGTCTTGATTCTGAATCCTTTCTTAGCCAGAACTCAAATATGGAGGTTGCTGAACCAAGGTCCGGTCTGACTCCACCAGTCTAGCATCTGGTGCTATTTCATTGCAAAAAGTTTCATTTCTCATTATATTTATTCATTCATCAAATGTGTGTAAGGCATCCTTATAGGTGGTGGTAATATAACATTCAACAAGACAAATGCCTAACTTTGCAAGGACAAGTCAGTAAATAAAACAAATCAGACAGTGAGAAGTGCTCTAAGAAAAATTGAGCATGAAAAGAAGATAGAGAGGGATGGTGTTGGTAGAGTGGGGGTGAAGGGGATTCTGTTTAGGATGTGGGAGAAGGAAGGTTTCTCTTAAAAGAGTAACATTTTGCTCAGCTGGTATACCTCAGTGGATTGAGCATCATCCCATGGACCAACAAGACCCAGGTTCAATTTCTGGCTCAGGGCACATGCCCGGAGTTTCAGGCTCAATCCCAATAGGGGATCTGCAGGAGGCCATTGATGTTCCTATCTCTTTCTCCTTCTCTCTTCCTCTTTATCTTGAAATCAATAACATATTTATCTAAATCTAGGTATAGATATATAGAGATAGAGATAGAGAAATACAGATATATTTTTAAGGGTAACATTTGTGTAGAGCCTGAGTAAAATGAGCTGATTATGTGAAGATGGGGAATAGGACCCTGTGGAGAGATTTCCACGCAATAGGATATAAAACTGAAAAAAATCCAGAGGTGTTACAAGCTTGGTGTGCTGCTAATAGCAAGCAGGCCAGTGCAGCTAGAGCAGGGTAAGCAGATGGCAGAGGGAAAAGAGCTGAAATTGAAGAGGTAGCCAGGGCCAGGTGAAGTAGTAGAGCCTCGTGGGACAGACTAGGTTTGGATTTTATACCGGAGGTGATGTAAAGTTAATGGCGGGGGAGAGACTTATTTATTTTCTGCTTCTCGGTTCCTAGTAGGCCACTTCCCCTGAAGTTTTTTAAGATAGTGATCTGTGACACTGAAAAACAACAGCCCTAACTGAAGCTTTGCCACTGCCTGCTTTTCTTCTTTTTTTCTTTCTTTCATCATTCAGTTAGAAATAGCTTCTAATATCATTTGAGATTTCTTTTTTGAACCATGTATTTTTTTTAGGAATGTGCTTCTAATGAAAAAATAGGGAGATTTTCTACCTACGTATATGCTATCATTTTCTAATTTAAAGTGATAAGTGTGTGCTTAAAGTATACATCATAATTCTTTTAAAAATGGTTTTAGAATCAACAATGTGGTCTAGTTTGATGAATGGTCTATATGCACTCAAAAAGAATGTGTTTTCTGCAGTTGTTATGTATAGGGTTGTATAAATGGCTAAAAAACCAAATTAGTTTGACTGTTTTTCTGATCTTCTAAATTCTTGTTGAGATTTATTTACTTATAGATATCAATTTACTGACACAGGGCTATTAAATTTCCAGCCATGATTGTGGACTTGTTATTTCTCTCTTAGTCCTGCCAATTTTACTTCATGCATCTGAAGCTCTGTCATCAGGAGCATATAATTCAGGGTTTTTATATCCTTTTGATGAAATGACTATCATTCAGAAATAACCAACTTTATCTCTGAAATATTCCTTGTGTTGAAGTCTACTTTGCCCAGTATTATTAATATAGCCACATCTGTCTGCATGGCATATGTTTTTAATTCTTTCAACCTTTTATTTTTTTGCTTCACCATATTTTTTTTTCATCCATTTTCCCACCTCACTCTCTCCTCTTTGGCAATCACCAGTTTGTTCTCTATATCTATGGGTCTTTATGCCTTGTTTTATTTATTTTATATTTTTAGATATTATATATAAGTGAAATCCTATGCTACTTGTCTTTCTCTATCTGACTTATTTTACTTAGCATAATAGCCTCTAGTTCCATACATGTTGTTGCAAATGGCAAAATTTCATTTCTTTTTATTGCTGAGCAATATTTTAGGGTGTGTGTGTGTGTGTGTGTGTGTGTGTGTACCACATCTATTTTATTCATCTACTGATGGACACCTAGTTTGCTTTCATATATTGCTGTCTATCTATATAAAAGCCCAGTTACCTAAACTACAGAATGGGCAGAACAACCTGAATGACTAGTGGCTATGATGCACACTGCAGCAGCCAATCAGCCTGATCCAGGCCCGATTTTGTCCTCCCTCTGTCAGCCCAGCCCCCACTGAGCCCCCTACCCCTACAGGGGGTGGAGCCAGCCAGCCAACCACACAAGGCCCCTCTCTCCTACTGGCCTGGACCCATGGGCTCCTATCAGAGCGGGCCAGCCAGATCCCACCCATGCACAAATTCATGCACTGGGCCTCTAGTTATAAATAATGCTGCAGTTTGGTGGGTTTTAAACAAAGGAGTCATGGGGATATGATTTCCATTATAAAGGTTCACTGTGTCTGCCATGTAGAGACTTGACAGCAGAGGAGAAAAATGGAGGTTGGGAGCCACTACTTGAAAAAAATCATGCTTACACAGAAACGAGAGGTAGTGGGTGCACACCAATGTGATTTCAATGAATTTAAAAGCATAGCTAATAAGACCTGCTAATGAGTTGGGCATGGGGTATATGAGAGAAAGAAAGAATCAAAGATGATTCAGATGGTTTAGAATTGAGTGACTAGGTGAATGATGATGCCATCCACTGAGATGATAGAAGACTTTAGAGGCAAACAGGGGTGAAATCAAGAGTTCTGTTTTGTTCTTGTTAAATTTCACATGCCTATGAGATATTCAAATGAAGACATCAGTTGGATATGAATATGAGCAAATGAGATAGATTGGGCATAACATTTACTTTGAGATTCATCAACATATGGATAATATTTAAAACCATGGAATTTGGTGAGATCACCTAAGAAATAACTACAAACAAAGAAAGGGGCTGATTGCTAAATCCTACGGCCAGTTGTGAGCTGGAACTGGCTCTAGTTTGCTAGTGAGAGCTGACTACGCATATCTCTTCCCAGCCCCCATTCAGTAACATCATGTGAATGGCTTGAGCTCAGCCACAGTGGAAATATTTGCACCATGAAAATTGGCAAACACCACGCACCAGGGTTTTTTCCTCCACAGAGCCAGATGTTAAACATTAACCATCACAGTGCTGCCTGGGACCCTCACATTTAGAGGTTAGGAAAAGCAGAAAGAAACAGTATAAGAGATTCAAAGCGACTGGAACATGAATGAGATAGAAAGACTAACAAAAAAGTATGGTGTTCATGTCCAAGTTTATCATATTGTTTTAGGTCATGTCCAAAAGTCAACAGACTAAATGGTCTTTCGCTTTTCTCCCTTCACAAAGGCTTTCAACACATGGAGTTGATAGAACATAACACACACAGAACATAAATCTTTTTATCTCTCCAATCTATCCTTAGTGACTTTAACTCATTCTTGTAAACCCTGATGTTCTGAGCAGCCATAATATGAAAAAATATTTCCATGAATTCTAATGGGAAAAACTATGATGTGTTCTATCTCTACTCAAGTGATTTCAACAAATAGAAAAAAATAATTCATTGAAAGCAAGTTCAAATAATAGAGGGAAAACTGAAAGTAAGCAGGGACTATATAAAATGTTAAGTGTTCAAAAGCTTACTTTAGTCATTGATTGAAGAAGAAAGGTTGTGAGCATGGGTGATAGGTGCTAGAAGAAAGTAAGAAGAAATCATACTTTGGGGTGTGTATTCCCTTCTCAAAATAATTTTGCACACTTTTTTCAACTTTGATAGCTTGTGGTTATCTTACACTCAAAATGCATTTAAAAGTAAGATTAGCTGAATCCAGTTTGGCTCAGTGGTAGAGGGTCGGTCTGTGGACTGAAAGGTCCCAGGTTCGATTCCAGTCAAGGGCATGTACATTGGTTGCGGGCGCATCCCCAGTGGGGGATGCGCAGGAGGCAGCTGGTTGATGATGTTTCTCTTTCATAGACGTTTCTAGCTCTCTATCTCTCTCCCTTCCTCTCTGTAAAAAATCAATAAAATATATTTAAAAAATAAATAAATAAATAAAGTAAGTAAGATTATAGCACAGAAAAACACATGTAGAGTTGAAGAAAGGCCAAACACAATATTGCTTTGGAACAAAAGTTAAAAATATCTAGATACTCCTAGACTTAACAATGGGGTTATGTCCTGACAAACCCATCTTAGGTTGAAAATGACGTAAATAGAAAATGCATTGAATACACCTAACCTACCGGACATTGTAGCCTAGCTTAGCCTACCTTACACGTGCTAGAACACAATATCCAAAAACACTGGCAATACAGTCTACTGAGATATCGGTGGTTCATCCTGGTCATCATGTGGCTGGCTGGGAGCAGCCACTGCCCAGCATCATGATGTTACGGAACTTAAGAGGTTCACCACTTGGGTGGTCTGTTCAAAAACCAGATGTGGTTGTTTCAAGGTAGTTCTGTTTACTTTCAGCAAGTAAAGGAGACAGGGGATTCATATCAAAACTCTACCCCCTGGAAGGGATCCTTAGCCTTTTGCTTATATACACTGTTTGGTCAATTCCACGTTGAGTTCTTTTTTGCAGTTGGCTATTTTTAGTTGGTTGAGTTCCTATCAGCTCATCCTATTTACTGCTTAATCTGCAAAAAAACTGTATTATATTTTAACATTTAGCAAAAAGTAACATTTACAACTGCCCAAACCTGAGATCCTTGTCCTATCAACAGTGAAAAAATATCATATGGCATATGTCTGCCACATCATCATAAAGTCAAAATTGTAAAGTCAAGCCTGGCCAATGTTGCTGAGTGGTTGAGCATCAACCTTTGAACCAGGAGGTCATGGTTCAATTCCCAGACAGAGTGCATGCCCAGGTTGTGGGCTTGATCCCCAGTGGGAAATATGCAGGAGGCAACTGATCAATGTTTCTCATCATGTTTCTATCCCTCTCCCTTTCCCTTCCTCTCTCTGAAATCAATAAAAACATTTTAAAAAATGGTAAAGTCAAACCATTGTAAGTTGGGGACTACCTGTACACACATAGCAGGTCCGAAGAGTCTTAGAAAATGCTACCCATTTGTTCTTGCCTGGCTCATGTAGGCAAAACAAAATATCTGGGCATGTAATGATGTTATCTGATTAGAAAATTGTTGTGGCAAATGAATTGGTGAGTATGTCTTTGCCTAAAATCATAGTGTCAAATTATATATACACACACACACACACACACACACATATATATATATATATATTTATACACACACACACACACACACACATATATATGACTATTTGACATATATATATATATATATATATATATAATATAGTCATTTTGCTTTAGGGTAAAAACTTGTTATCTCAAAAAAAGGTGAAGTTAACCAAAAGTGCTAAAACTTTTCAACACCATTGTGCTGAAAGTCATTAACAGGGCAGTGGTTATGGAAGGCAATTCTGTCTTTTATTTTGCTGTTGAAGAAGAAAGCTCTCTCTGCTGCACAAATAGCAGCAGCCTGTCCATTCTGTTGGTAGGTTGGAATGCTGCTCCTTTGAAAGACTTTAGCCTCACAGAAACTCTGTTACCATTATCATCATCATTATAGCTACTGAGTCATTTAGAACCTAATACATGTCAAGAAAGATAATGATTATGTGTCTCCCATTATACAGAGAAGCAGAGTATCAGAGGAAAAATAGTAATCAAGATGGGTGACTAAAGCAGTGTCCTCTAGCAACCAAAATTACAAGGAGAAATGTTTTAAATAATGATTTCTTTAATTGTAAAACTTAAAAAAAAACCAAAAAAACAAAGAACACTTGTTCATGCTTCTTGACATACACACTGCTTCAACAGCAGGAAAATAACAGAAAAGAACAGAATATATATTTAGTAAAAAGCGCCCTTTAAAACAGGAAGCTACCATGACTGAGCATTATTAGTAAAATCCATCTGTCTGCCCTACAAGAATGACAATAGCAGGTAGAGAGCACATTTTATACTGTTTTCTCAAGTAGTTACAGATTCTGTGCAGGAATACTAGCAGACTTATCCTAAGACACAAAACCAATACATGGAGTAGAAATTCAAACCCAGCTCTTTCTGGCACCAAAACTTCCCTTCCACCAACCTCTGTGATCAACAATGCAACTAATATTTTCTCTTTCAACTGATAGGGGGAAGGGCAGGGAATAAGAATAGGACACAGTTGTTTAATGATTATTCCCTGACTAACTATAGGGTGGGTGAGAGCCAGTTTCCAGGTTGACTGCCTGCTCTCCCCACACTGCCGGCAATATTGGAATAAATGCTCATATGATTCAACCCTGTGCCTGCTTAATTTGGCTAACGTAGTGACAGGCAGCCTCAGACCCGGTTAGTGTCCAGCATCACAACCACAAGGATTACTATTTTATTATTTCTGCCCACTTGGGGCCTGATCTTCTGTTTGAAAAAATATATATGATTCACCTCATCTGAATGCTATTGTCTTCATTTGCATTGTGTGATTTTCCCCTCTCCTCCTACCCTCTATTTCTCAGCAAATTGAAAGAACTGCTGATAAACAGCAGTTGCACAAGAAAAAGGGAACATACATGTTCATGCTATTTCAAAAGTTTGTGTCATCTTGTGGGTTCCCTAGGTTTGCGGCTGAGACTTCATTTTCTTCTATTTATTCTTACCACCAACTTGTTTCCCTGTGCTGCAATGCCCAGTTTACCATTTCCCCACAATGGAGGACCCAAAGGTGAGCAAATTCAAGACTTTCTAGGAGGAAATAGCTGGGAGATTCCCTAGATAAAAATCTAAAGCCAGAGTTAGCAGGTGCAATCTGCTGCCCATTGGGCTCTACAGCTTCACTCCCAGGAGGAGAAGCCAATAGGAGGCTAAGCATGGAAGCCACCATCCCGGGACAGCCATTCCCACACTGAGGATGCTATGGAATATGGTAGAAAGAGAGTAAGAGAATAAACCACAAATTCTAAAAGACCCACATTTCAATCCTAGCTCTTTCATGATGATTAATACATCCTTTCATTTATTGATTCAATAAACATTTATTGAGGAACCACTATGTTCCAAGCATTTTTCTAAATTGTGCAGATATAATAAGGAACAAAACATCCACATCTTCCAGAAGGCTAAGGTTAAGGGTATAGTTGTATGTGCTCTTGGTTAATTTATTTAACCTCCAAAATACTTGAAGGATAAATGATAACTACCTCACAGGTACAGATTCAAATAAAATAACATATGTAAAATGTTGTATGATGCCATAAACAAGGAATACATTATAGCCATTATCCTATATAATAAAGAGGTAATATGCAAATTGACCCTCATGTCCGCACAAGATTGCTACCTACTGGATGGCAGGGGGGTTAGTGAGGGACAACCAAACAACTGAACAGCAGGCTGCATGGAGCAACCAGGCCAGCAGGGGGAGGGGAGGGGCAGTGAGGGGTGATCAGGCTGGCAGAGGGGGACAGTGATAGGGCCAGGCCAGCAAGGAGAACAGTTGGAGGTGACTTGGCCAACAGCACAGGACAATTAGGGGCAATCAGGCTGGCACGCACAGCAGGGAGGGGCAATCAGGCTGGTAGGTGGGTGGCAGTTAGGGATGACCAGGCAGGCAGGCAGGTAAGTGATTAGGAGCCAGTGGTCCAGGATTGTGAGAGGGATGTCCAACTGTCGGTTTAGGCCCTATCCCCGGGATTAGGCCTAACCCAGCAGTCAGATATCCCCCAAGGGGTCCTGGATTGGAGAGGGTGCAGGCTGGGCTTAGGGGACCACCCCCATGCATGAATTTTGTGCATCAGGCCTCTAGTTACTACATATTTATCTTACCCCTTTCCACTCGTTCCCAAGTTCCTCCTTCCATTGAAGCAAACACCTAAAACTGTCATTAACTTTGACAAGCAATGGTATTCCAGATTCAGTGTTTCTGATCCTGTGACTTTAAAGGAAGGCATGGGCACTTAATGGAACTGGGTAGGAATAAGTCTCTAATGTCTCAGCCCAAGGTATACTGAGGCATGCTTCAAGCCTCCTACCAGGGTGGAAAAACAACCGTGGAATAGAAAAGCTTAGAGGATGTTTATATTGTTTGGGGAGAAGATAAATTTAACTCGGGTAATGCAAAGTTATACAACTGTCTCACGGATCACCTGGAAGGGGGGGTGCCATATGCTTTTGTAATATTCTCATGCAGCGTTGTAAGACATTGGAAATCATAAGCTTCTTGGATTTACTATGGGATCTAGCACATGCTTACCCTGTTTCCCCGAAAATAAGACAGTGTCTTATATTAATTTTTTCTCCCAAAGTTGCGCTAGGTCTTATTTTCAGGGGATGTCTTATCTTTCCATGCGCTAGGTCTTATTTTCGGAGGATGTCTTATTTTCGGGGAAACACGGCTGTTAGCCGGTGTGTTCATCAAAGATGGAATTTCCCAGTTTCTACTAACTTGGGTCGTGACCTTATGTTTAAGTAAATTCTTATGTGTATGTTTGAAAAGTTAGCTAGCATAGACATTAATCAGAAAGGAGTAAAAGGGGATTTTTTTTCTAAGCTGAAAAATAGATCCCAGCGTTAGTTGTTTCGTTTGGGGCTTTTACCGTGGCCCCCACTCTACCACTGTGAACACTCTTTGGTTTAGAGGTGAAACAAACATGCCTTTATATCTACCACTTGAGTAACCTGATCTTCAGCCAAAAAACGTAACTGGCTCCTAATAACCAGGTGTGATGCAAAGAATGTACCTGAAAGGTTATTCTACACATACCCAAGTCAATGGGGGTGATTATATGAGTCCCATGAAATTTTCTAGTAAAAAAACAAGGAAAAAGGAATCTTTTGTTGCAGAAAAACCTCTGGCCAAATTAGAAACAGATTTGTGATATTGTGCTGGTCTGGGGAATTGTCTAGTCAAATCTAGTCTATCCCTATCCTGGGGGGAGCTGTGTGGTAGATAGTACAGGACATCCTTGTACTAAGGGATCACATAACCCTACCTGCTGGCCTCTTTGAATTAAGAAACTTACCTCTATGTTTAGTGGTAAACTTTTTAAAATGCAACTTGTTCCTAAGGTTTGTGAAATGATTTCATTTTCTGACATTTAGAAGTGATTACCAAATTATGAATTGTAAGTTGACAGAAAACTAGGTCTATAAATTGCTTTGGCCTTTGAAGAACTTAGTGTAATAGGGCAGGTGCCAAGAAACGGTATTCCACAACAAAATTCCTTTCTTATCTTCAAAGGTTTTGATTCCGAGAATTCACCAAACTATGTTCATAGACTTTTTGGTCTACAGCTTACATAACCAATGGGCTGGTATTTTAATATAATACATTTACAGTTTTAAATAGTGTCAGTGTGGTGAGTATAAGTATTCTCTCTGTTTTGTCAGTGTAGTGACCTGTTAATGTCCATCTGAAATATGGAACTTTTTTTTTTTAAAGTCTAGCAATTATTGTCAGAGATCACTGTTCCAATTTTGCTTTCTGTTTCCAAAAGAGAACCATTTTTACTTTTTAAACAACAATAGAATTGTTTAAGTTTGTATGAGTATTCACATTCCTTCAACTTGGGCAAAATGGCATGTTTTCATCAATCAGAGACTAAAAGTATGGAAAGACAGAGTTCATCATGAAGGGAAAAACAAGTGTTATCGGACATAGCAAGTTCTGTGGCTTGAGTATTCAATGTCTAATCTTCCTCTATTTCAAATAGTGGACCCATATTTTGTTCTGATCTCTACTCTTCAGGGAGGGTAACTCTATCCCAAGTTCAGAATGGAATCTAAGACTACAAGCTTTTTAGACTAAAACTCAGAGCAAGAAATAAATTTCACATGGCAACTAGGTACACACATGAATTCTATATAATTTTTATAGAAAGTTTAATAAAATAATATCTATCCTTTAATTGTGCATTATGCTTTGATATGTTTCTTTTTAATTTATTTTTTAATGGTGATCCTGACCCACTACATTTGATTTTTCCAACACATTAATGAGTCATGAGGCAAAGTTTCAAAAACACTATCATGTCAGTCTTACTCATCACTTGACTTTGGGCTAAGTGATCTATTCAAATTCATGAGACATGAAGGAGGTTTACCAGGGATATTTTCTTGAATTAAAAGGGTGCATTATGTGATTTCATGGACTTAAAAAACTCAATGTTGTTAATATGTCCCCAAATTGATGTGTAGGTTCAGCATAATTCAATCAAAATATCATACAGATTTTTTAATATATTTCAAGATATTGATTCTAAGAGTTATGTGGAAAGACAATGGAATTATAATAGTCAAAACAATTTCTTTAAAAATAAAGATAACTCATACTACCTAACTTCAAGATTTACTATGCTAAAGCTATACTAATCAAGATAGACTGATATTGGTGAGAGAATAGACATATGGGAACAGAATAGAATCCAGAAGTAGACCCACACAAATGACCAAGAGACAAAGGCAATTAAAGGGATAAAAAATTAGTCTACAACAAATGATGCTGAAAAATTGGACATCCACAAGGGGGGAAAAATTGAACCTTAATCTGTGCCTCACACTTTATACAAAAACTAATTTAAAAATGGATCCCAGACCTAAATGTAAAACTGCAAAACTTTTAGAAGAAAATCTAAAAAAAATTTCTAGATATGACACCAGAAGTATGATCAATGAAAGAAAATATTTAATGAATTATACTTCATCAAAATTAAATCATTTGTTTCACAAAAGATAGTATTTGGAGAATGAAAAGTCAATCTCCAGGCTTTGGAGGATATATTGGCAACACGTGTATGACAAACAACTTGTATCCAGAGTATACAAAGAATTTTCTAAATGAATAGTGAGGAAAAACAACAGTAAAAACAAGAGCAAGGATTTGAACAGAATCTCCACTAAAAAAGATATATAGATGGCAAATAAGCACAGGAAAGATGTTAAATAATTATGCACTGGGGAAATGCAAATGAAAGCTACAAGGATACACCACTGCACACACATTAGAATTACAAGGAAGTGGCTGCCAGTGTTAGGGTTAGTGGGTAGGGTTAACTACAAAGGTGCAACATGAAGGGATTTTGTGTTTAATGGAACAGTTCTGTATCTTGATTGTGTATTTGTCAAAACTCAACTGCACAATAAAAAGGGAATTTTATGTAAATTTAGAATATTTAAAGAAACATGAAGGAAGGGAGGGTTCCCTTTTTGCTCAGTGATGTGCTGCATGTGGCATCTGAAAGCAGGGCATCCATTTGTCATCATGGGTGAACTAGAGTAAAGATTAATATGTGTGGGCAGGCCCTAACCCGTTTGGCTCAGTGGATAGAGCTTCAGTGGACTAACGGTCCCAGGTTCCATTCCGGACAAGGGCATGTACCTTGGTTGTGGGCACATCCCCAGTAGGTAGTGTGCAGGAAGCAGCTGATTGATGTTTCTCTCTCTCATGGATGTTTCTAACTCTTTCTCCCTTTCCTTTCTCTCTGTAAAAATAAATAAATAAATAAATAAATAAATAAATAAATAAAATAAAATAAATGAAATATATATATATATATATATATATATATATATATATATATATATATAAAATATGTGTGGACACGAAAGAAGAAAAAGTAAAAAAAAGAGAGGTCATTCCAAGATGGCTGACAGGTAAACACCTAGCTGCAGCCGCACACAACAATTTCAATAAAATACAACTAAAATATAAAATGGACATTACCCAGAACTACAGGAAAGTCGACTGACTGGAAATTCTACAACGCGAAGCAAGGAGAAAACTAGAAGGAAGCGCGGAGGAGCTGTAAAAGCCTGAGGTACGGAGACGCGCCGGAGGGGAGGGCGGCTGAGTGCCTGGCTGGCGTTCCCTAGCGGGAAGGAGATAAACGCTCCGACTGTGCTGGGCCCCAGTTCTGACTGCTCTGAACCCCAGTTCTAGACCAGACCCCAGGGACCCAGGCTCATCTATAGGGAGCTGGGCTGTAAGGCGGAACCCCGGAGAAGCGGCATAAGGAGGTCCCAGACGCGCACGCATTGCGCAAAGAGAAGGGACGGTTGGCTGTGCCACAGGACTGCCCTGGCAGGAAGAAGACAGGGGCTCCAGACTGCTCTGAACGCCACCTCCAATCCCACTACCAACTGAACTGAACCCCAATACCGGACTCATTGGGGGAGAGTACAGTGGTGCCTCACACAACGAACTTAATTCGTTCCAGAAGCAAGTTTGTTATGCGAAAAGTTCGTTATGTGAAACGTGTTTTCCCATAACAATACATGTTAAAAAAAATAATTCGTTCTGTAGCATAAAATATGCTAAGATGACATAAAACAAGATAAATTTTTTGTTATTATTTTTATTTAGATACATCATGATATAAAAAAAATATTGAGTTTAACTTAAAAGGACGACTGCCGTGATACGTGCGTGATTTAATTCATAATGAAGAACGATTGCCGCGATACGTGCTTAAGTTAAGCCCAGTGACTAACGACTGCCTGCAGTGCCTGCGCGGAAGGATGCAATACATCGGCAGTGATCGTGGAAGCTCGGGCAAAGCAGTCGTGGAAGCTCAGGCAAAGCGGTCGTGGAAGCTCGGGCGACTTCGTTGTGTGAAACGAAGTTCGTTGTATGAATCATGAAATGAAGTTCGTTGTGTGCAGCGTTCGCTGTGCGAGGCGTTCTTTATGCGAGGCACCACTGTATAGACTGTTTGGCAGCAGGCGAAAATCGAGGGCACCTTTCTCTCAGAGGTGCTGGCAGCGAGTACTGAAGGACCCTGAGACCCAGGAACCGCATGGGGCGGGGCTGATGGAAGCCAAAGCTGCAGGCTCCACCCTGAAACCCCGCCCCATCCAAGCAGAACACAGAGACTTTTAAGGCTACCAACTCAGGAAAGCTGCGAAAATGCCAAGACGAAATAGATCACAAACGAAAGAAATGGAGGACAAAAAGCGACTGGATATAGAGTTCAAGTCTACGCTTATAAGGTTTTTCAAGAATTTCCTAGAAAAGAAGGATAAGACCTATGAGGATATGAAAAGGGATCAACTAGAATTAATAAGGAATCAACAAGAAATGATAAGGGAGCAACAAGAAATGATAAGGGATCAACAAGAAATAAAGAATACATTGACTGAAATAAAAAATATTATACAGAGTCCTAAAAACAGAATGGAAGATCTCAAGAATCAAGTCAAAGAGTTGGAACATAAAGAGCCAGAAGACACTCCTCCGCAGAAGCTAGAAGGCAAGAGAATCCAGAAAATTGAAGATAATGTAAGAAACCTCTGGGACAACTTCAAGCGAACCAACATCAGAATTATGGGGGTCCCAGAAGATGAGAGAGAGCAAGATATCAAAAACATACTGAAAGAAATAGTGACAGAAAACTTTCCCCACCTGGTGAAAGAATTAGACTTACAAGTCTAGGAAGCTTACAGAACGCCAAACAAAAGGAATCCAAAGAGGACCACACCAAGACAAATCATAATTAAAATTCCAAGGGCAAAAGACAAAGAGAGAATATTAAAAGCAGCAAGAGCAAAGAAGGTAGTTACCTATAAAGGAGCACCTATACGATTGTCAGCTGATTTCTCAACAGAAACCAGGCAGGCCAGACGGGAATGGCAAGAAATATTCAAGGTGATGAATAGTAAGAACCTACAGCCAAAGATAATCTATCCAGCAAAGCTATCACTCAGAATCGAAGGTCAGATAAAGAGCTTCACTAATAAAAAAAAGCTAAAGGAGTTCATCACCACCAAACCAGAATTATATGAATTGCTTAAGGGGGTTCTTTCAGAAGAGAAAGTAAATAAAGATAAAAATTATGAACAACAAATACGTAACTATCAACAAGTGAATCTAAAAACCAAGGAAATTAAAAAAAAATCTGATGAACAATATTAACTGTTGAATATAATAGAATCAGAGGTATGGAAGGGGAGTGAACTGACGATTCTTGGGGAAAAGGGGAGAGGGGGATGTGGGAAGAGACTGAACATAAACTGTGCACCTATGGATGAGGACAATGGGGAGTGGGGAAAGGGCAGAGGGTGGGGTGGGAACCTGGTGGAGGAGAGAAATGGTGGGGGGGGGGGGAGGGAGGAACATTTGTAATAATATGAACAATAAAAATTTATTTAAAAAAAAAGAAAAAAAGAAAAAGAAAAAGTAAAAAAACTTATCCAAACCTCAAACCAACTCACCTTTGAATCTTATTTCTATATTATAATTTAGTAGCTGATTATACAGGAACCATTGTAATGTAGTGGAAAGGAGCTCATGAATCAGTCATTTGCAGTATTTCAGCTCAGCTCCACTGCTAACTGATCATGGAAGGGGTCTATGGAAGTCCCCTTGGATGTTTTTTTCAAATTTCTCTAAACTCCTTTTCTCATATAAAAATTTAAATATTTTTTTAAAAGAAATACTATTATGGTTTTTATCAAAATTATACATATCTGCTATGTGCTTGTATTAATCAAGATTCTCTAAATAAACAGATATCTATCTATATACAATTGTTCTTATGGGAAATAATTCAATAATTAATAACTAATAATATAAGAATAAACTGTGTCATGAACTCACAACTGTAAACCTACTTTTGCCTGCATTCATATATATATATATATATATCTGAAAGAAAGAAGTGGAATTTAAGGAATTGGCTCATGCAATTCTGTGGGCAGTCCAAAATCTGCAGGGTAGGCTGGTGACTAGAGACCCAGGGAAGAGTTGCAGTTCGAATCCAAAGAACAGTCTGCTGGCAGAATTCCTTCTTTTTCTGGTGAGATAGGTCTTTTTAAATTAATAACTTTAACTGATTGGATGAGGCCCACAAACGTTATAGAGGACTAGAGGCCCAATGCACAAAATTCATGCATTGGTAGGGAGAGTGTCCCTCAGCCCAGCCTGCACCCTCTCCAATCCGGGATCCCTCTCTCAATCTGGAACCACTAGCTCCTAACTGCTCACCTGCCTGTCTGCCTGATATCCCTAACTGCTCACCTGCCAGCCCGATGGCCCTAACTGCTCTTCCCTACTGACCTGATCCCCCTAACTGCTCTCCTCTCCTGGCCTGATCCCCCTAACTGCCTATCTATGCTCCCCTACTGGCCTAATCGCCCTAACTACCTATCTGCACTCCCCTCGGGGCCTGACTCCTTAACTGCCTATCTGTGCTCTCTTCCTGGCCTGATTCCCCTAACTGCCTACCTGCTCTCCTTCCTCTCTGTGCCCTTCAGACCCCTGGTCCAGGCATGCTGAGAGCTTTCAGCCACAACCCTGCCCCCATCCTGATTGGTCGTGACTGTGCCCCAGCCAATTTGCATATTCCTCTATTACTAGTATAGATAATCTGCCTTACTCAAAGTCTACTGATTTAAATGTTGATGTCATCTAAAAATTACTTTCACAGAAATATCTGGAATGATGTTGGGCCAAATATCTGATACTATAGCTTAGCCAAGTTGACACATAAAATGAATCATCACAGTGGTTTTTAAATTTAAAAAATACTGGAAAAGCACAAAGAAGCATTTTTATCCAACTCCACCCCAACTGCAAACACATAGGAATAAGCAATCTCAGTTTTTAGTAACCATTATTCTCAAAATGTCTATACTGCTGGATAGATAGATAAAATAAAGGATAAAAAGCATATACTAAAAATGCTATTTTTAAGATAAATGATTTTAACTTAATATTTCTTTAATGGGAGAATTAAAGTGCAATTTCAAAAAAAAAATTTCTTTGCAATAGGTAAGTTCATTCGTGAAAGATTCTTCTGAGGTTCAGTAAACACAAGATGTGAATCCCTTAAGAAACTGGAGTCAACCCTAACCTATTTGGCTCAGTGAATAGAGCATCGGGCCTTTGGACTCAAGAGACCCAGGTTCAATTCTGGTCAAGGGCATGTCCCCGTCCCCGGTGCGGGGTGTGCAGGCAGCTGATTGATGTTTCTTTCATTGATGTTTCTGACTCTCCCTCTCCCTTCCTCTTTGGGGAAAATCAATAAACTATATTTTATTAAAGAAGAAGAAGAAGAAGGAGAAGGAGAAGGAGAAGGAGAAGGAGAAGGAGAAGGAGAAGGAGAAGGAGAAGGAGAAGGAGAAGGAGGGAGGGAGGGAGGGAGGGAGGGAGGGAGAGAGAGAGAGAGAGAGAGAGAGAGAGAGAGAGAAAAAGAAAAAGAGACAGCCCCATAAAGAAATCACCGCACCCGCCCTCCCTCCCTCACTAACCCACCCGACTATCCACATCCCTACCTAAAGACACCCTACCTAAATAAACTACATAAAGACACTAAAGAATACAAAACGCATCGACTAACCTCAACCCTAAATCGAATCAACAGACCGACAGCCCTCAGCACTCCTGACCACTGCCTTTCTTTCTTTTTTTTCATCCTCATCCGAGAATATTTTTCCATTGATTTTTTTTTTTTTTGGGGGGGGGGAGGGTGGAAGAGAGGGAAAGACAGAGAGAAACATCAGTGTGAGGGAAACACATTGATTAGTTGCTTCCTCCATGAGCCCAGACCAGGGCCTGACCCGGGGAGGAGCCTGCAACCCAGGTACGTGCCCTTGACCCAGGACCCTGCATGCTGATGCTCTATGCACTGAGCCAAACTGGCTAAGGCCCTTCCTCCCTCCCTCCCTCGCTCCCTCGCTCCCTCGCTCCCTCCCTCCCTCCCTTCCTCCTTTCCTTCCTTCCTTCCTTCCTTCCTTCCTTCCTTCCTTCCTTCCTTCCTTGCTTCCTTCCTTCTTCCCTCCTTTCTTTCCTTCCTTCCTTTTTTCTTTCTTTTTACTTGTTTCAGTTTTAGTCAGAATCTGCTTCCTATTATGAAAGCTAAAAAAATTGCCACAGTACACGATCTTCCAATTTCCTCCTTTTTCAATATCTATGTGTATTTGTAATGTGAAAGAAAAGAGCCACATGCTAACCTGACAAGCTCAGGGGAGGTCTGCGTGGCAGTCTTGCAAACTTAGAGACCTAAAATAACCACAAAAGATGGTTTGAAAATTAAATATCTAACTACAAAACAGGTTAGAGTGGGTAGTCATGTCCTAGGCCGATATTTTCCCAAAGATCAACTTTGATCCTCTTTACTGAGCCCATTTGTCTTTTTGCCTCTAAGATAACATATCTATGAGATGCCTGGGTAACTTGTAACATCCCTTCTTCCGGAGCCCCTGGGGCACAATCAAATGTGGTGGGCACCAGACAGATGCCTCAAATTCCTTCGTTATCATGTTAATTGTTCCTGCACTCACCTGAGTACATGGCCATCATTTTACTTTTTATCCAATCCCAGGAGTTTCCCACCAGCTTGCTTTCTCCCACCTCCTTACTCCATCACCAATGAATTTCATGTAACCCACCTATGTCCCTCCTTTGATTTCAGTGTATATATAGAGAAATGTAACCCGCCATTCTTCGGAGCATTATCTCAATCTGTTGAGGTTCTGCTTCCTGGAATATGTTGAAAGTTTGGCTCAAATAAACTCACAAAAATTCTTTACAGGTTTCAATCACCAGCAACAGAAGGATGTCTGTGGAGAGAAGTGCTGGGAAGAAGCAATTGGACAGGACTTCTCTACACTTCGTTTGTGTGCAGATGCAGCTGCTATATCCCAGGGGTGCCTTCGACCGCTAGGGAGCCTGGCAAAGACTTCTCATCCATCTTAGGGCTGCTGCAGCCCCAGGCATCTCGTAGCATAAGCACCCACACAGTGGTAGTGAGTTTTCACAGAAATTTCTCAGTGGAAAAACTGATCACCAGTGGGGCAAATGTAAAATGCTGCAAGACACAGATATAAATTTATTCAACACCAGGATGACTCCTCTGGTGGAGTGACATATGAGTATTACAAATGTGGGAGAGGTTTTAGATGTGACATTACCTCAAATGACAGGAGAGTTCACACTAAAAAAAAAAGTCTTTTGAGATTGATGATTTTAGGAAGCTCTTTCATCAAAGTGCTTCTCTACCTGAACACCTTGGAGTTCACACAGAAGAAAAACTTTTTGAGTTTAGTGAATGTGGGAAATCATTTAGGCATAAGAATCTCCTTTTTACCAAAAGAAAGTCCACACTCGAAAAAAAGCTATATGAGTGTACTGATAGTGGTAAGTCATTACGCATTAGCTGTAATCTCATTGAACATCAAAAAGTTCAGACTGGGGAGGATCCAAGATGGCTGCTCGGGTAGACACCTAACCGCAGCAGCACACAACAATTTCAATGGAATACAACTAAAATGTAGAGTGGACATTGCCCAGAGCTACAGGTAGTCGACTGACTGAAAATTCTACAACAAGAACGAAAGAGAAAACCAGAAGGAAAATCAGAGGAGCTGAAAAAAAGCCTAAGGTACGGAGACATGCTGCGCGCTCGCACACACGCGCGCGCGGAGAGGTCGCAGCCGGAGAGGAGGAGAGGGCTGGGTGCTGCCTGGCGTTCCCTAGCAGGAAGGAAATAAAACCCCCAGCCTGGGCTAAACCCCCTAACTGGCAGCGCTGACCCCCAGTTATGAGCCAGACCCTGGGGACCCAGGCTCCAGCGGGGGAGACGGGGCTGTGAGGCGGAATCCCAAGCGAGCAGCGAAAAGCAGGGCCCCCGGAGTCACATGCACATTGTGCGCAGAGGACTGAATGTTGACTCTGATGCTGGATTACCCTAGCGTAGGGGTGTCGAACTCAATCAGAGAAGGGGCCAAAATCTAAAATCCAGCCTAAATCGCAGGCCGAATGGTTTACTGAACAGTCATAAACTGTCATTGTGATGGAAACTCAGCGGAGTGCAGTGATGACAGCGCGGTGCGGGCCACATTGCAAGGTCTGGCGGGACGGATTTGGCCCTCGGGCCTTGTGTTTGACACATGTGCCCTAGCGGGAAGAAACAAAGCCTCCGGCGGCGCTGAGCCTCAGTCTGGACTGCTCTGAACCCCAGTCCTGGACCAGACCATGGGGACCCAGGCTCGGGCGGGGGGAGACGGGGCTGTGAGGCGGAATCCCAGGGGAGTGGCGAAAAGCGGAGCCCCCAGAGTCGCGCGCACTGCGCGCAGAGGACAGTCTGTTGACTCTGATCCTGGACTCCCCTAGCGGGAAGGAGAAAAAAAAAAGCTCCAGACTGGAGGAATGCGATAGGGAGCAGGAGCCCCTGCCGGACACCAGCCAGCCGGGCGCCGGCAGGGAGCCGGGCGACGGGGCCCCCAGGGGGGGGGTGCCCCTGAGCCATCGACCTCTGAGTGCGGGCAATGGAGTCAAGGCCAGGGGCTGCTTCCTGGGCAGCGCCGACCCCGGCAACAGGCTGGAGCAGTATGGGAGCCCGCGGAGAATAAAGGGGTGCCACAGGCCAACCTGCTGAGCTCCCAGGACAAGGAGGAAGAAACCAAAGTTCTCAATGTGAAGAAATCAAGTGAGAGCAAAAGATAGTAAAATTACTTAAGAAAGAATACAAAGAAGATCTTGAAAATTCAAAGACTAAGTCAGAACTCAACTTACCAGCCAACATTGCAACATAAATGCGTTTTAAAAAAAAAAAAGGACAGAATGTTGGAATAGCGGCGGCCAGGCCTAGAGTGCCCAGGCACAAAGCAATGGCAACTGGGCCTGGAGCAGCAACGGCCAGGTCCCAGAGCAGCAGCAGCCAGAACCAGAGCAACAACAGCCAGCACTGGAGCAGCCAGACCTGGGGCAGTGGCAGCCAGGCCTGAGGCGGAGGCAGCCAAGCCCAGGGAGGCCAGTCCAGGAACACCCAGACCCAGAGTGGCCGGGCCCGGAGAAGCTGGGCCCAGAGCAGCTGGGTTGGGAGCAGCCAGGTCCAGAACAGCAGTAGCCAAGCCCGGAGCATCCAGGCTGGGAGCGGCCAGACTCAGAGCAGCTGGGTCTGGTGCGGCCAGGCCCGGAGCAGCAGCTGCCAGGCTGGGAGCGGCCAGGCCTGGAACATCCGGGTCTTGTGCGGCCAGGCCCGGAGCAGCGGCTGCCAGGCTGGGAGAGGCCAGGCCCGGAGCAGCAGCTGCCAGGCTGGGAGTGGCCAGGCCCGAAGCAGCCGGGTCTGGTGCGACCAGGCCTGAAGCAGCAGCTGCCAGGCTGGGAGCGGCCAGACCCAGAGCAGCCAGGTCGGGTGCAGCCAGGCCCGGAGCAGCAGCAGCCAGGTCCAGAGCAACTAGGTCGGGAGCGGCGGTGACCAGACCCGGAGCAGCTGGTTGTGGAACGAACCAGAGCAACAGAGGCCAGGCCCAAAGCAGCCAGGCCCGGAACAGCTCGCTCCTCGCCTGTCCCTGCCCCACGGCTGCCTCTCAGACATGGCTGGAAACTTTTGTGGGAACTTGAGGGTCTGCTGAATCAAGTGATGAAGGCTTAGATCTGGATGTGTTGAGTTGGTATAGGGCTGGGGTGTTGACCTGTGAGTGCCTTGGGCAGGGCCTGGATGAGGCTGGTTGACCTATTTGGAAATGTCTTTTGTGTGAATTGTATCATTGGGCATGTGGTGGTATTATTGATATGAGAAAATGCTAAGTAACTGATTTACTATCTGAAAAGGGATTTTCTATCGGGGAAAGGGAGGGAGGAAGAGACTGAACATAAACTGCACCTATGGATGAGGACAATGGGGGATGGGGAGGGGGTGGAGGGTGGGATGGGAACCTGGTGGAGAGGGGAAGAAATGAGGAACCTTTGTAACAATATGAACAATAAAGATTGATTAAAAAAAAAAATTCTTTACAGGTTTCAATGGTTTTTTTGTTGTTGTTGTTAACATTAAGCTAACAATGTTATTTATATATTGTTAAGATTTATGAAGCTTATATTATAAATTGCACTGAATTTATTGAAATATGGTAGCAACCATACTTGGGTAAAAACTGCTGTTTGAATTTTAACCCTACTATTCTGACTTCAACCTTTGCTTACTTGCTTAAACAATAGGGTAGTTACAGGAGATTGATTCCCACTGACTCAGTAGCTTCAGGGGTAGAAACTATAGATAACCTTTAGAAATTAACCTCTGAGTTCTGCTTCTGTATTATCGGCAAGATAGGGCCACATTCCAATGTTCCCAGCCTTTCGAATTTAGAACAAAGGAAAATTCCTGTGGTTTGAACAGTGCAGTCCTGTGGACTCCACCTGCATGTAGTACTCTTGTAGCCATCCTGGCCAGTTTTTCAATAAATCCTTGCCTGCTTTTTTTAATCAATCATCAGCCTCTGGTGGTCTTATTTTCAACCCAGGGTTCGACCTAACAACATTTATAAATTATAAATGAATTATAAATTCCACTTTTATTTCATTTTAATTTTATACATAAATATATTTAATGCTTATTCTCATTTTTTTAAAAAGAAAATCTTTTCTATTTCTGATCTCCTAATTTTTATTCTTCTCCTCGTTTCTTCTCCTCTTTTCTCTTGGTTGGCTAGGTTTTTGTCAATGAACCTTTTATTCCCCATATAATTTTTTTTTTTCATGAAAAGTTTATAAGTGCTATGTGCACAATGACTAACCTTCCTCACTTAACTGGGACTGTTAGGTTTCAGGACTGCAGGTCCTATTTCTAGGACAACCTCTCAGTCCCAGCCAAACAGGGACAGGTGGTCATCGTAGCCATATCCCATAAGTTCTTGTTTTGCACGCAGATCAGCTGGGGTTCCTACTTCTTTGAAAGCACAGTAACTGTTGCTTCACTGACTTCTGCTGCCAAGTGTCAATGGGCCAAAGTACACACCAGACCTACACTGTCCCCTATATACTGGTCTTGTCTTTTTCGGCTTTGAAGCCCATCAGATTCTTTCTTTAGTTTTTTTGTTTTGTTTTGTTTTGTTTTAATATATATTTTATTTTTTATTACTTACAGAGAGGAAGGGAGAGAGATAGAGAGCTAGAAACGTCGATGAGAGAGAAATATCGACCAGCTGCCTCTTGTACACCCTACCAGGGATGTGCCCGCAACCAATGTACATGCATGCCCTTTGATCGGAATCGAACCTGGGACCCTTCAGTCTGCAGACTGATGCTCTACCACTGAGCCAAACCAGTTTTTGACATTCATCAACTTTTCTTCTCCTGTGTTTTTTTTTTTTCCTGAGGATGTACTCTCATTTTGTAGCCTAATCTCTTTCAATATTTCAAGCAAGATTGTTCTTGTTTTACATCTTCCAACATTTTTTTTTTCTGTTTCATTTCATTCTTTTCTCATCTCCAGGAATTCCAGCTATGTGTATGCTTTCTCTCTTTGTCTCTCCATGCTTCCTTTGAATGAATTCCTGAGTCTTGCCATGCTTTTTTTCTTTTCTTTATTGATTATGTTATCATATAATTATCCTCACCCCCCCCCCCTATTCCCATCCCAAACCCCTCCCCACATATGCCCCCACCCTCCTGTTGTCCATGACCACTGGTTAGGCTTATATGCATGCACACAAGTCCTTTGGTTGATCTCTCCCCCTTACCTGCACCCTCCCTTACCTTTCCTCTGAGGTTTCTTGAATCTGCCTCTTGCAGCATTTCCCTAGTCTAGTCAGATTATGGGACTCACGAGAGCCATGATATTAGTAACTGAGGGGAAGCAGAGTTTGTCACCACAAAATAGGCCTTTTGAGGGATGCCGATTACCATAAGCTGCTTATTTTCAAGAAACAAAAGACTCCAGAGAACCCTTAGATCTTCTTTCTTATTGCCTAAAAGAGTTTAGATAGAGGACCTGCCCTAAGAAAGGAGCTATTATAACTCACTATAGTTTAATCTGAGTCAGTTGTGATACACAGGGACGAACCTAGGAGGGCCCATTTGATCAATGTGCTTACTGTGTCCCACTGTTAAAGATGGCCCAGCAAACATTTATGTTTTCTACCATTTGCTTTTTCATCTCCATGTGAATTTCCTTCTTGCCCTTTGAGTCCCAAACTACTACCCCCTGCCTCTCTGACCTTAGTTCAGAGTGGCATACCAGCCTGATCTACCCAATGTGTTCTTAGGCCCCATATTCTTAGGGAGCCACTATACATATTTATGTAAAAATTTGGTCATTTTCTTCTTTTGATCTGTTTCATGACAGTTTGACTATTAGATCAGCCAGAAGAACTTAGGAGGATAGGAAGAAAATTATCTTTCCTGCCCCACATAACTAATCATCATCTACTCCATCATCCCGACTGTGAAAACAATACTTCTCCTATGTGCTATTCCACTGCATTTGATTTGTGCCCTTTGAAGAAACAAGGAAATATTGAAGGGACTTGATTCAATTCCCTTTAACTAAATCATTCATTTGGCTTCTTTATTCAACACATGTTGAATAACATGTTGAATAATATGCCAGGTGTTAGAAATGCAAAAACATATAAAGTAGGATCACTGCCCTCAAAGCAATTCCCGTCTGGTGGGTGGGAAACAAAATACAGACTAATAAACAAATTGCCATCTTCTTTAAGAAGTGCCAAAATAGAAGAGTAAACTAAATTCTCATCAGATCACACGACTGCACAGGTATATGAGTTGTCTCCGCTTAGATGAGAGAGTAAACATCAAGAAAGAGGGTTTAAACACCATTTTGGTTCAGTGGATAGAGTGATGGTATGTGGACTGAAAGAAAGAGGGCTTATTCCAGGTAGAAATATCCTTATGCTCAAAAAGTAATGAAAAACTTTGAGGTGGCTGGAGATGAGCTACAGGAAATATCCTGGAAGACATGACTGGAGAGGGAAATTACGGCCAAATGGCTTCTATTCTGTCCTAATCAACATTCTGACCCTAGAAAATGGATGCTAATGAGTTTAAGGTTCTTGGGAGGCTCATATATACTCAGATCAAACTTTCTATATAGCATTGTATATATGAGGTCAGTTGTTGGTTTCTTTATTGTTCATATTTGGTATTTTCAGCTGATTATAAGAGTGTCCTATGTTTGGTTATCTTCATTCAGCCTGTCTTCATTCATTCCCTTCTTAAGAAATTAATCCAGGCACAGCAGGTGTGGCTCAGTGGTTGAGCATTAACCTATGAATCAGCAGGCCACGGTTTGACTCCCAGTCAGGGCACATGGAAAATACTTGTTTTGCTCTTTCTTAAAATGATATAAATAATTTGTATTCACCATAGAAATGTTTAAGAGCACTACAAATAAAATTTTATGTTTAAAAAAATGAAACTGCATGTGACCTCCCCCACCCACTATAGATAGTCTTTTGTAACCTGCTTTTATTTAATTCATTATATTGTAGACCTCCTTTCCTGTTTATAAATGTTTGTCTCCTCCAGTGGGTCTCAAACTAGAGCATGCGTCAGGATCACTTGAAGAACTTGGTTCAAGTTACAGGGAACACTAATCCTCCCACTGGCCTGACCTCATGCCAAATGCAAGGGAGGCAAGGAAGGGAGGAAACTTACCCCCCCCCCCTTTTTTTTTCCTTGTTTCCAAAAACTGGTAGGTAATGCTGGGAATAGTGACATGCTGGAAGCTAAATGTGCTTAGTCTAGTTTTCACATGGGTCTATCAATGAGGTAAGAATTCCCAGCCATACAAGCATTGCTCATAGCAGCCCTAAGGAAATCTCAATAGCAGAAGCTCACAGTTATTAAAGGAGATTTTCTGTTTATCTACTTTATACAAAAATCGTGCATAAATTGGAAAAACGGTTATTATTAATTTAAATAAGTGTTAGTCTCAAAGTGTTGCTTTCTCCTTCATTGAAATGCCTAAGCAAGAAGGAATACCTCTGTTGAATGCAGATCATTTTTGCATTAAAAGTGACTCCATCATAAAGCTTTTCTATGTTGCCATGAGAAGCAAATCAAAGAATTCAAAAGAATAGGAATATTTAATCTTCATCTTTCCCTTTTATATTAGTGTCCTACTGCTGTTGTAAAAGCTATCACAAATTTAGTGGCTTAAAACAACACAAGTGTATTCCCTTATAATTCTGGAAGCCAGAAGTTTGAAATCAGATTTACTGAGTCATAATCAAGGTGACCAGAGGCTGTTTCCTCCTGAGGGGAAAATTCATTTCATTCTAATTTCTGCCTAGACCGCATTCCTTGCATTCTCTGGCTCATGGCCCCTTCCTCATCTTCAAAACCAGCAGAGTGGCATCAAATCTCTGCTCTGTCATATGGCCTTCTCTCTGGCTGACTTCTCCTTTAGGGGGACTCCGTGAATACATCTCACCCACCCGAGATAATCCAAAATTCTCTCTCTGCAACAAGTCCCTTAATTTAAATACATCTGCAAAGTCCCTTTTATGATAAAAGGGAAAATAGTCACAGGCTCTGGGGATTAGGATGAAGACATCTTTTTTTTTTTTTTTTTTTTTGAGTGGGGGGGTGTGTCATTGTTCATTATTCATCCTACACACCCTTTTATTAAATTAACAATATAAATCAAGAGACATTTACTTTAGATTAGTGAAAGTTTAATGAAAACATATAACACCTGATCTATTTTTGTCATTTTTTGTACTTGGTGATGTTGTTATTTAAAATGGCTCCCCCTGCCCCAACCAGTGCAGTGTTGAAGTGCAATCTTAAGGGCAAGAAGACTGGCGTTAGCCTTACGGAGAAAACATGTGTTAGAGCGGTTTCATTCGGGCATGAGTTTCATTGTTGTTGGCTGTGAGTTCAATGTTGATGAATTCCCTTTGTGTCATCCAGGAAAGCAAAAGATTTACCAATTTGTATGTGAGGCAGCTCTTGATGGTGCTAAAGTAACACCTATAGAGCATGATGAAACTATGGAAAAGCAACTTAATTTGTGGAGTCATGAAATGACACATTTAAAACACACACACACACACATTATTGTGAGGCTGAAGCCAAATAAATTTATGGTCATGTCATCCAGAGTCAAGAAATGTTAATCTTTTTTCCACTACGGCTGGCTGCCTTGGGCTTCAAAGGGTGATCAGGCACAAAATATGTTAAACTTGCAGGAGAGGCTGGTTCTGCAGATAAGGAAGCTCCAAAACAATTTTTTTTAAAAATACCTGCTAAGTCTTTTACAGGAAAAGGGTTATGTGAAAGAGCAGATTTTTAATGCTGATGAGACTGATTTGTTTTACAAAAAAAGTTGACAGGCAAACCTATAGAGGGCCAATGGCACTTTTGCTTGACAAAAAATGTTCTACCCTGTTTCCCCGAAAATAAGACAGTGTCTTATATTCATTTTTGCCCCCAAAGATGCGCTAAGTCTTATTTTCAGGGGATGTCTTATTTTTCCATGAAGAAGAATACGGTACACATTTATTGTTAAATGAAAATAAAGGAAATGTATTGCCTGTATACGGTATGGTAGTACAGTAGTTGTCAACACAAACCAGACAAACTGTGAATCCTACAGTATCAACAATTTACTCATTTATTCAATGACAATCATGTCATCATCTTCTGGAACATCATCATAACAATCCAATTCCTGAATTTCCTGGTGAATTTCTTGTGACTCCATTTCTTTCAGAATCAGTGGACCAAATCTCTCATGTTTAGCCGGGGGGGGGCCTTATTTTCGGGAGAATGCCTTATATTTCACTCAGGAGGAAACCTGTAAGTAGGTCTTATTTTCGGAGGATGTCTTATTTTCAGGGAAACACGGTAACTGAAGGTTTCTGGAAACCTAACCCTGTATTTCCTCTAAGGGCAATGGTTCAGTAGTCACTAAGTTAGTGTTTGCAGTAATTTTATAGAACAAGAATCAACTGTATCTGGTTCACCCTCATAAATTTTGAAACATAAGGTGGGGTTCAAATAAGCATTGTTTTCACCCTTTTATTTGTTTCTGAAACAGTCTAGTATTTGAGAGTCATTGATGTAACTAGTTTCCAACTACCTACAAAAGCCCATCATATTTTCAATAGGTATCTTTACCTTTTTATCTTTAGTAGAATCTGATGGTAGGCTACTTGGTCAGCCTTCACATGAGAATTGCTTTTCCCTCCAATGATTCACTAGAGAGGAAGTTGTTTTGTGTGTTTTATTTTTTTAACCCTGGCTGATTCCTAGGAGAAATCCCATCTAACTATTGGAGGTATCCTACATCTATCCATTCATCCTCTCGCCTCTTAGATTTAAGGTACACATGAATAGCAACCATGAGTATTTGTTTTGCCAGGGTAAGTCAAATACCAGTGATTTTCACCTAATGGATACTCTGCCCAGGCATTTTGATGGGAGTTGAATTCTTCCTATACATCACGGGTTCTCAAGCAAGGATAATTTTGCATCCCAGACAACATTTGGCAATATTAGAGGTATCTTTGGTTGTCACAACTGAGGAGGAGGTGTGCTACTGGTATCTGGTGCCTAGGGGCCAAGGATGCTGCTAAATAGCCTACTACGACAGAATGGCTTCTACCCTCATAACAAAGGATGATCTGGCCCCACATGTCAGTAGTGCTCAGGTTGAGGAAAACCTGCTCAGATGGATGTAACAATCACAGCGGGCAATCTCTCATCCTCAGACACTGCTCTTCGGCCAGAGTTTTAGAATGCCACAGCAGCACTGAATCATGTCTCTCTCACAGCCCACCTAACACGCCATGGCAATGTGGAAAGACTCCAGGGGAGGGCTTTCCTCTCTCCTCTCCCACTGGTGCGATGTTCCTCAGCCTAAGCCAGGAATGCATGTTCTTCTCCATCCCCCCCCACCACCCGCCGAGTTTTCCCATCCCTATTTCCTTGTTTGCACTTCAACAAACTACAGCCCAGCTTTGTAGGAAACAGGTGCACGTTGACCCCCTTTGTGGAGTTTCTATAAATGGTTTGTGGGGCGGGGCGGGGCGGGGGGCGGGAGGGGGGGACGCGGAGATAGGCATCCAGAGGCCAGTGAACATGCCCTGCCTCCCCCTCCTCCTCCCTTCCCTTACCCTGGAGAACATAAGGGGCCTGGACCTACCAGAGACGCACACTGCGACTGCACACACACAGGACTGGGCCTGCTCTCCGCTTGCTTTAGTCACATGCTTAGGCAGTGAGGAAAGAACACCAGATTCCTAAAGATCAGATTTCTGGAACAGAAATGTTTGTGGGCAGGGGAAAATGACAGGATGCTTTAATTCAGGTGAGGTGTTTAGTTTTCAGTAGCTTTGGTTTCACAGAGAGAATAAAGACAAGCTGAATATAGCCAATTTCTGAGTAAATCTATATATTTTTTTTCCTTCTAGTGTTATGATTTCTGTCTATTTGAAAGGAACACATCTATATAAAAGGAGATTTTTTTCCCTTAAGAAAGATTAATCAAGATTGAACAAATTAATTGTCTTTATCATTTACCACCTTTTCAATGAGTACCTATTATATATCATGCTCTGTGCTAGAATTGGAAATACAAAAATGAAGGGGACACAGCTTCTATTCCCAAGGAGCAATGTCAGCTATTAATTTAACAGTTTAACATGTGTTTTTTTCCATGAAAAAATACAGTCACAGACTGAGAGGGGATATTTGCAAAAGACACAACTGATAAAGGACTATTATCCAAAATATACAAATAATTCTTAAAATTCAATAAGAAAATGAAATTTTAAAATGGGTGAAAGACCTTGAAACCTCACCAAAGAAGATATAGAGATGACATATAAGCATATGAAAAGATGCTCAACAGCATATGTTATCAAGGAATTGCAAATTAAAACAATAAGATGCCACTTATTGTTTTTAAAATATCAAATTCTGGGAAAGATATGGAGCAATAGGAATTCTCATTTATTGCAGATTGCTATAGTTATTTTGGAAGACAATTTGGTAATTTATTATAAAACTAGCCCTGACTGGTTTGGCTCAGTGGATAGAGTGTCAGCCTGGAGCCTAAAGAGTCCCCATTCAATTCCGGTCAAGGGCATGTACCTTGGTTACGGGCGCATCTCCAGTGTGGGGTGTGCAGGAGGCAGCTGATCAATGTTTCTTTCTCACCAATGTTGCTAACTCTCTATCCCTCTACCTTCCTCTCTGTAAAAAAAAAAAAAAAAAAAAAAAAAAAAAAAAAAAAAAAATCAATAAAATATATTTTTAAAAATAAATAAAAATAAATAAAACGAAACATTCTCTTACCATATAATCAAACAATTGTGCTCCTTGAAAATGTATGTCCACACAAATAACTGCACACCGAGGTTCATAGCAGCTTTATTCAGAATTGCTAAAAGTTAGCAATTCAGTTCAGTCTCCCTGAAGCAATAAAAGGCAGAATTGATTGGCTCCTCTGAATGAACAGGACTGGGCTCAGTTTGGATTAGGCTTCTCAGGTTTCACAAGAGGATATCATCCCCTCACCCTGCTTGGTTATGATTCTCTCCTTAACCAGGAACTTCACCTTTAAGTGGCTGGGCCTTCTTGTGGCCTCCGTATTCTTTCTTGTGCCTGCCTACAGGCCAATTTCTGAATTGTCAATGTCCAGAAAACATCCCTTCCACTCTCAAAGCCCTGATAGAGATTTTCCTGCAGACTTAAGAGGAAAGACAAAGCCGGAATGACCACTTATTCTGGTTTTGGCGCTCAAAATCCAGGGTCCCAGGAACCTCTCCAGTCTTGGGCAAATTGGAGACTAAGAAGGTTAAACCTCCCTTCAGAATCTCCCTTGCCCTCAAGCTCTTTCCCTAGGTTCCTGGTTTCCCCCACTGCCCTACCCACAACAGTTTTTTTGTGGTCTTTTGAGCTGATACCTCCTCCCCGCACATTCCTCAGCAAAACTCATCAACTTGCATAATTCCTCCAAAAGGACTCAGCCAAACAAAATTACCTGGTTCCTCACATTCCACAGGGCCACCCCTCTTCGTGTGTGAGTGTGTTTATTAAATTAACTAAAGAAACAGTGGTCATCCACGGGAAAGTACACATAAACCGAGACGGTCTCTGAACATGGGAAGTAGGCACTTGCCATATATTTGATGCCAAAACATTTCCTTCTCAAACCTCCCATGCTTTCATCCAATGTTAAGAGTGACAGGACTTGTTGAAACCATTCCCTCTGTGGCTTCTCAACTCTTCTCTCTGGTTTTTCCTCCTGCCTTTCAAGACTATTATGTCTCAGGACTTTCCGCAGCCTCTCCTTGTTGACACCTCATTACTGATGATGTTCACCATGCTTACCTCTCTTTCTCTCCTCTCTCCCCACACGCTTCTGGAAGTGATTTAAGCAAGACTCAAAAGCCAATTTTTTGTTTCCACCCCTTCTATTTCTCAATGCATTTGCTTTTTTTTTTTTTTTTAAGTAGGTCAGAATTTGGGAAAAGAGATGGATAGTTGAGATGGTAGAATGGAGCTGAATGGATCAAAGAAAAAAAAATTTTTTAAGATGCCATTTGTTACAGATTCATGTACCTCTTTGCCCTCTTTGTAAATTGAGACATTAGCAGCAACTCCTCCCAGGATTGTTGTGAAGTGAAAAGAGGTAATATGTGCAGAGTGCTTAGAGCCCATCACAATGCAATAATTATCACAGGTTATGTGTTACAGAATTGTACACTTGAAATGTTGGGCCCCCCGAAGGAGACCCCTGCCCTGACCCAGGATCAGCGACGACCCAGTCAAACGCAAGAGACGGCACTTGATGCAAATAGCAAGAGGATTTATTCCAGCATGCTGGGACCTGACCTGTTACTCACGCAGGAGCAGCCAAGTCAAGTCCCGAGCAGAACTTCTTACAGGCTTATAAAGGCAAAAACCGCAAAGTTAGAACAAAGGACAAGGGGAGGGGGTCTTCCAGAAAGAGGGACAGGAATTCCTTGAGGGGAGGATAGACATTATCACAAGGAACAGGGTGGAACCGCCTCAGGACGTTGATAATACATCCAGTTTACTACCTCTAGGGGCTGAGTCAGGTGGCCAGGTGCTGTGTGGCTCATACCCTGTTTTTCCTGGGGCAGTTCTAAAGGTCACATTCTCACAGGAAGTCTGGGCTAGCAGGGGAATTTTTCTATATTATTTCTTTCAGCCTCTACATTCCCCTCTTTTTCTTTTTGGTAAGTTCTAATCATGGAACTTCTCTCTCTACATATCCTTCTCTGAAGCTATCTCCCTGACTGAGGGACTGGTAGTGCTGCCTGAGCATTATTACCTGTACAGCACTTATTCTCTCCCTGATGAAGCTGATTAGGTGATTCCTTGTCTAAGAGAAACGGGGAAAGGCACAAGGAGTTATTCCGTTGGTATAAGCCCACCAAGTCCCTTCAGGGGCAGCCAGCAGGGCTGCTTCTCCTCGAGATGGCTCCTCCGGTAGCAGGATGGTGGAGGCGCAGGACGAGGCGTAAAAAGAGTCCTTCAGAGGGTAATTTGCAGGCATCAAGCACATCCCTTGTCCTTGTAGATCCCAGAGAGTAAGTTTCGGGTTACAACTCCACTGGCAGTGACCCTCCGCAGTGTCCATGGAGATGTTTCTTCCTGTGGGGTATCTCCAAGAAAGATGTTAATAGCAATCCCAACAGTCATTTGGGATTAGGCTGGGGTGAGTCCTTGGACAGTGAACTTCTTTACCCACACTGAGTCTCCGGGCTGGAAGGGGTGTACAGGGTCCACGGTGGGCACTGGCAGTGTATCTGGAACAAGCTTACGGGTGGCTCTCTGGGTTAACTGCAGAGCTTATAAGGACTTGAGCAAGGGAATGGTTATGAATTCCAGCTTTCAGTTTCTCCCTGACCCCAGGATGAATGGAGGGAGGTCTACCATACACGATCTCAACAAAGGGGGGGGAACCTCTCCCGTTAGAGAGTACACCTGGCCCATAAGAGGGTGAAGGGCAGGGGGTTGGTCCAATTTTCACCGGTTTTTAGGACAAATTTAATTAAACTTTTTAGAGTTCCACTCATGCCTGTCCTAAGGCTTGAGCTATACTTTGAGATACCTTGCTACAAAGGCTGGGCTGTTATCTGATCCTATAACTACTGGCAGCTCGAATCTAGGTATGATCTCCTGGAGTAATTTCTTGACTACTACAGAGGCACTTTCTATCCTATGCTTCAACCTAATCTGAGAAGGTGTCTATAAAAACTAGCATGTACTTGTACCTTAATGCTGGTGGCTTAATCTCTGTGAAACCCACCTTCTAATGCTCTCCTAGGGAATTTCCCTGGGGCCCGAATTCCCAGGGGGTCCCTCTATTCTTGCTTAGCATTTACCTATATCTGCCTCACAGAAGTTTAGAAGTCTTGGTGACACCTAAGTGGGTAACCTGGGATAGCAGGGCAACTAATGTCCGACCTAGAGCCTCTGGGACCAGCAATCTGTCATCTGGAAGGGGCCACCAACCATCTGGTCCTTTAATGACTTGCTTCTGTTCAGCCAATTCTTCCTCTTGTTTGTTGTAGGTTGGGGTCCTGCAGACTTGTAAAGGCCCTACTGGTCTTTGGGCATCTTCCTTAGCAGTTTGGTCTGCGGCCCTATTTCCTCTGGTTTCAATTGTCTCCCTTTTCTGATGTCCTTTGCAGTGCACTATTGCAACTGCTTTCAGGAGTCAGATGGACTCAAATAAGCTAAAATCTCTTCCTTATTTTTAATGTTCTTTCCGGCTGAAGTTGGTAATCCTCTTTCCTGGGGGACGGCACTGTGTCCCCATAGAAGGGCCTGGATTAAGGCCAAAAGTTCAGGAACTGTGCCCAAATGGTGTGGTCCAGGGTGACTACTGCTGCCCCTGTATATCAGATCCCATCCCGAACGTAACTGCTCCCATCTGTGAACAGTACCTTGTCTGGTGATGACGGCAGGACATCGGTCAGTATTGCGTCTGTTACCTCTATACGGTCATGAATGGGTTCCTCTGGATCATCTGGAAGCAGGCTGGCAGGGTTGATGGCCAGTGTCTTATGGAACCGGACGCATGGCTCACTCATATAAAGGTGGAAGGGCTTCGTAACATCTGGCAAGGCTAGGGCAGGTGCTGAGATGAGAGCCTTCTTCAGCTCCTCAAAGGCCTGTTGTTCTACTTCAGTCCAGTTCAGCAGCTGTGTTCTTCCAGTATGTGTTCCTTCTTAGGTCTACAGTCCTTCTTGATGTCCAAGGAAAATAGTCAGTTTGTCTGGTGGCTCCCTGGACTGATATCTTCCTAGAGGTCCCATCGGCTCTGTCAAGACTGAATAAACTGCCCAGTGCTCACCAGGAAATTAATAGCTTTGCCTCTCACTTGTAAGGTTACCCTTGGGAGCTTAGTTGAAAGGAGCCCTGGTCCCGTCAGGGCTCGACGTTAAAAAACCCTTGGAATCTAAGTCTCCCTTTCTTTCAGATTGTCTCTATCTCTTCTGGCCTCACCTTCTGCCTCTCTCCCTCTCTAATCTCTGTCCTTTCCTGTCTCTTGCTCATGTCTTTCTCCCTTTCTCACATACACATTTACACTTATATACCCATATCACTTTCTCTTCCAATCTTTCTTTCTGCTTCTGTCTAAATCCTTCCCTCTCAGACTCCCAGAGTCTCTTTCTTAAGTCTCTGTTTCGTTCTTTCCCTCTCTCCCAGTTTCTCCTTCTCATCACATACATAACTTTCATAAAAACTTCCACTATTTTACATTAGCTTTTAAACCTTCTTTCTATGTCCTTCAAAAATCTATAACCATACCTCAAATCTTTTATTATTTTAGAATATTTAGAAAAGGCAGAGGGAAGAGAGAGCAGGTCTAGCACTCTGTTCCCAGTAGCCGCTTGAATTTTAAACTGCCACATTCTTCCTACAGATAAAGATCTCAGATTCTGATAAGCCTGGAAAGGGGAATGGGAGAATTTCTAACTGTGCCTTTAAGTCCCCTAATAGAACACGGTGAAAAGTGTCCAAGCAGTCAAGGGGGGGTTAAACCATGTTTTCACATTGTTTTAACACAATTCTAAATAAATTATAAACCTTTGTGATGAAGTCTACTTAAATCTATAAAGTAGATACACATGACTGAAACAAAAAATGATTCCCAAAGTTTAAACAAAATACAAGATGCAGGTACAAGCCCAAATTCAAGCTTACAATGCAATTAGAAATGATAACAATGGCATATGAGAAAAGCAAAACAAAACAAATTAATATGGCTATCACTTTTTCTACATTAAGAGAAAAATATATGACTTGGCCTACTTCTTCACAAGAGGCACACTATAAATTCCCAACAAATTTACTTAGGTCTGTATGAAACAACCTGGATAGGGCTCAAGCATCATATAGATTCCTCATCTGACAAATGAGAATAAACCAATCCCTGAGATCTTTGATCATTACTGCTTATTCTTAACACATGTAATACAGTTTAGCCTGCCATATTCTAGGCATTTAGTTACTGCAATTAACTTTTTTAAATTTAATTTATACTTAAGTAGCTATGACTCTGCTTAGCTGATATCAATGACAAAAACTAAACATTGTAAGCAAGGCCATGGAACCACCTGCCACTCCCTGCAGATCATAGTTTCTGCCTCATGGTGGGGAATTTTAAAAGCTGCTTACAATGACTTGGGAAACCAGTTTTAATTTATCTGCTGCCTCCAGCTACTCAAACAACTCCTGGAGGTGAATGAAGGCAGGGAGCAAGCGGGTCCCAGGTGGCGAAGGCTGTGCTGCCACCAGGGCGTTTTCATCAGACTGTCCCTCGCTTGCCTCTTGCTAGCAAAGGTGCAATGGGGGAACCAGTGACCCCTCCACTGCAATCACACTCCCTGAACTTTCTGACAAGCTCTTACTGATTTTAAAAGTATAACTTGAGTTGACACACACACAAGGACCAAATGTCCCATAAAATATTTTTCTTTTCCTTTAAAGATTTTACAATGTACTGTAATCATTAATTACATTAAACTTAAATGGCTAATTGAAACAAACAGTTCTGAGACCGTTCCTCCAGCACTGATGAAGACTGGTGGAGGCAGGTGTCTGAAATAAGATTCATTTAGTTTCTGAGCTCGCTGGGCAGACTTGGCGACTTTGCCAGTTCAAGCTTCTTTCTTGTAAATAGTTAACTTTAGAATTTGGTCTCTGCTTTTAATTTTTTGTACCATAATTGTTACAATTTTATACCTTCAAATCAATAAACATATTGTTAGGTGGGCTGATACCCCTCTGACAGAAAACAAAGCACCCCTGGGAAAAAGGAATCCCAGTGGCCACTCGGGGCGGTTTGCTAGCCATCAGAGCACTCAGCTTTAAACAAATTAAAGGTTTCTTTCTTTCTCTCTGCTCGCCTGTGGCCGGGCGAATAAGACGGACCTGGGAGGTCTCTTTCCCAATTTTCCTTTGTCAAAGGGACAACCACACTCCTTCAGCCATTTGGGGTTATCAAAAAGAACATCAATCCAGATATCAATGTATGGAATTTGGTCCGGATGCCCAGGGCTCCTATAGACTATCCGCCGGACTCCTGTGCAGGGCCCCATGTCTAGGGTCCCTGTTGAAGGCCGATCAACCCCAAATGTCGGCCACTCCAACTCACAGAGTCTTCGGAGAGTGAAGGCATCTACAGAAACACCATAGCCTTCACCTCGTTAAGTCCGGAAAATTTTTAACCATGCATTCAAGGGGACTTAGGTGACTCTCCTTTGAGTTTCCTTGTCCCATTTTTCTCTTTCTTCCCAATTTATAAACAGTTAAGCAACAAATAATTCCAAAACAAATCCAAAAGAGTAAAAACAAAAACACTTTTACCAATTCCCACACACTCAATTGCGGCCGCACTCTCTCAACACAACAACACTCATTCAGACCAGAACAATACCTGATTGCCGGGACTCGAACCCGACACCTGATTGCCGGGGCTCTAACCCGACACCTGATTGCCGGGGCTCGAACCCGACACCTGATTGCCGGGGCTCGAACCCGACACCTGATTGCCGCACCCTTGGGGCGTCCCCCAGGGTTGCAGCCTGTGGCCCTCCGGCACGTCTACCGACCACTGTCCGGCCACTCTTACGAGTCACCGAACGGCTGCCAAACCGAAAGTGCGCGCCCAGAACCTGAACAGAAACTTTCACAGACAATGAACACGACACAGCACAGAACCAGACAGACAAACATGGGGTACCCCTTCTTACCTCCAAGGTCGGCTCCGCGGTTGAGGGGTGGCCGCCGATCCCGGACGAGCCCCCAAAATGTTGGGCCCCCCGAAGGAGACCCCTGCCCTGACCCAGGATCAGCGACGACCCAGTCAAACGCAAGAGACGGCACTTGATGCAAATAGCAAGAGGATTTATTCCAGCATGCTGGGACCTGACCTGTTACTCACGCAGGAGCAGCCAAGTCAAGTCCCGAGCAGAACTTCTTACAGGCTTATAAAGGCAAAAACCGCAAAGTTAGAACAAAGGACAAGGGGAGGGGGTCTTCCAGAAAGAGGGACAGGAATTCCTTGAGGGGAGGATAGACATTATCACAAGGAACAGGGTGGAACCGCCTCAGGACGTTGATAATACATCCAGTTTACTACCTCTAGGGGCTGAGTCAGGTGGCCAGGTGCTGTGTGGCTCATACCCTGTTTTTCCTGGGGCAGTTCTAAAGGTCACATTCTCACGGGAAGTCTGGGCTAGCAGGGGAATTTTTCTATATTATTTCTTTCAGCCTCTACAGAAACTCATATGTTATCAACCAATGTCACCCCAATACATTTAATTATCTTTTTAAAAGTTCAAAAAAATGTTAACTGTGGTCATTATTACCTCAGTGGACTTTAAGGAAAATACTTCAGGGGGCATTTTTCTTTGGGCAAAGAGGTAGGGGAAGCTTCTGGGGGTAGAGGGAGCAGGGAACATTTCCTCTTTGAATCAAGTTAAAGAAATTCTGACAGGGCCAGGAAGAGTTTACTAGTAAGTCAGATGATAAAGGAAGTAAATTGAAATACTCAGTAACATTTAATTCTGCAGAAAAAGTTTTAAAAACTTTTTAAGAAGTTTTTAAAAATATCATTCCCCATTTCCCCCCAATATCCATTTATTAATTTTAGAGAGAGAGGAAGGGAGGGAATGAGGGAGAAAAAGAGAAAGAGACATCAATGTGTTGTTCCACTTATTTATGCATTCCTTGGTTGATTTTTTTTGTATATGCCTGACCAGGGATCGAACTTGCAACCTTGGTGTATTGGGATGACTTTCTAACCAACTGAGCTGGTCGGCCAAGTCAAAAAAGAAGTGTGTGTGCTTGTGTTTTTTTTGTTTGTTTGTTTGTTTGGGGTTTTTTTTTTTGTTGTTGTTGTTTTTTAAGAAAGAATCTTTTAAAAAAGATTTCTGATTCTGTTTCTTAGCTAATCTTAAAGCCCATTTGAACAAGGCCTTCTTAAAGGCTAATCTTAAATAGCCTGCCTATGAAATGTACAAAATTTTTTAGTTAAACAAGATCCCCCCTCCTGCACTAGAATTGCTCATCAAAGTTACTCCCACGATCAGATGTTCAGATGGATGCTACCCAGAGAACATGAATATTTTCAAGTCCTCCTGCTAAAGGGAACATCTGTTTTGCATTGGCACGCAGCTGAAAGAACCAGACCATTCTCACCTAACAATTAAATTAACATTTATCTGGTATCAGAAAATGAAATTCCATATATAGATTCTAAGGAGCTAGAGGCAAATCTGCTGCCAGTATAAGCATTCTGGGATCTTGAAGCCAACTTGGCAATTCCTTGTAGAATTGGTTCAAGTCTTCTGGCTAGAGCTGCACAGAATTCTCTCCACTCAGGATTCAGTATACAGTTGGAGCATCTGACAGGGTTACCCAGAGCATAAGGCCTCTACACGCATTGCTAAGCACCAAAGTTTAAATCTAAAAACACTGCTGTGGGTGAAAGAGGGATGCAGAGAAAACAACCCTGCTCTTTCCCCCAAGGAAAAGCTGGCAGTGAGAAGTCTTAGTAAGACTCCCATTTGTGGAAAACGCTCCAAATAAATATTTGGCAAGCAACAATTTTATGGAGCTAGAAGGAACCACTCTCAAAATATCAAGATATGATATTTCAGGGAGATTCTGAAAGCTCCTTTGTGTTCAGTATAATTTTTATAAACATAACTGAAATCAGATTACATGTAGTCTTCCATTTTGTTTACTTCATTTAATGTTTAGTAATTTTCCATGGCATTAAGTGCACTATATGAATATTTCATACCTCATCATGAATGCAAACAAACATACACTGAAGATTTATATATTTTTACATTTCATCATAAATAAGGATATGACAAATTGTGGGCTTACATGTGAATTCAGATCTCTGATTATCCCTTAGGATATTTTCCAAGAAGTAAAAGAATACTCCTTATTGCAGTATAAGCATGTTTTTCAATAAGGTCTCATAAGTACTGAGCATAAATAAAAAACAAAGAAAACCCTACTGCCCTAGCTGGGTGGCTCAGTTGTTTGGAGCATCATCATGAACACCAAAAGTTTGTGGTTTCAATTCTCGGTCAAGTCACATACCCGAGTTGTGGTTGACCCCTGGTCAGGGTGCACAAAGGAGAAAATGTATTAATATTTCTCTTTCACAATTATTTTTATTGTACTTCGGTTTTTCATATTAGCCATTTGTACTTCCCTTATTTCACCTCCTGTGAATTGTTGCAGCCTTTGTTCATTTTACTCTTGGCATCTTCATGCTTTTAACTAATGTATTAGTATAAGGGGATTGAGGGGTAATGGGGAGTGACCAAAGGGATTAGGGTTTTTTTTGAGGGGTGATGAAAATATTCTAAATGATTGTGATGGTTATACAAAAAACACATACATACACACACACACACACACACAAAACACCATTGAATTGTAAACTTTAAATGGGTGAATGGTATGGTATACAAATTTTATCTTGATAAAGCTAATTTTTATTTTATTATTTTAAATTTTTTTTTATTGTTGATAGTATTACAGATGTCTCTCATTTTTGTCCCCTTTACCCTCCTCATCTCAGCCCCTACTCACCAGGACTTCACTACCCTATTGCCTGTGTTCATGGGCTATGTATATTAAATACATAAGTTCTTTGGTTTATCTCTTCTCATCCCTCCCCAGCCCCACATGGAGGTATGTCTGCCTATTCAAAGCTATTTTTTAAACATTAGCATAAATAATTTCCACATTAAGCTACTTCGTGTCCCTCTTTCAAACTCTGTTGGCAAATTTTTCAATTCTGTTTTCCTTTGCTTTCGAATATTTAGAAGATAGATACTTTTAGTTAATTCTATAATCTGTTCTTTAATGAGCATTCCTATTGCTTTTATTTGGAGATCCCATCACTTGCAGATACAGTCCCCAATATGTTCTTCTAGTTTTTTGGTTTTTTTTTTCTAATCCGTCTGGATTTTTACATAAAGTAGGCTATAATCTTTTCAAAATGTTCTCTAACTAGGTACTTATGATTAAGTTTACTCTTTCCTTTCTTACTATGTTCTGATGGTTTCTTTGCAATATTTTACATATATTAATACCTTTCTCTGCATTATTATTGGCCTAAGAGTTCAAATGTTAAAGAATACTACACTTAATATTTTTTGAAACATGGCTTCAAATCTAGTATTGCTAGACTTCATTAATTCCCTCTTTGGAAGTATTCCTAGCTATTCTTGCACATTGTTTCTTTCAGATGAAATTTATTATAGAACAGTTTTATCAACACTTTGAGAATATAACTGGAGGTTTTATGGCCTTGTTTATCTAGTACCTTGAAGAGGGAGCCCTGGCCAGTGTGGCTCAGTTGGTTGGAGTGTCATACTATGCACTGAAGGTTGCAGTTTGGATTCCTGGTCAGGGCACATACCTAGGTTGCTGGTTTGATAACCCTTGGTGTGCATACAGAGGCATCCGTTGCTTCTCTGTCTCTTTCCCTTTCTCTGTCTCAAATCAATAAACATATCCTCTGGTGAAGATGAAGAGAGAGAGAGAGAATATCTGTAAGTTTCCTGCTCAGTTTGATTACAGAGTAAAAAGTCAATAATATATTGCAATAAATGAAGCTTTGGGTAAAGGTTGCAGGATCTAAGTTGGCTATAAGGATGTGGGAAAATATTGAGGGAGGCTCACAGTATCCTTGAGGTATGCTAGTCCAGGTAACTGTAAATGCATATGTAAATGCAAATGCAAAGAGAAACAGTGAGCTGGGGTGCAAAGGGACCGAAGAGAAAGCAGAGCCTCGTTCAACCGCTGTAACCAGGCTGCCTTAGCAGGAATCATGGTGAGAATAGTAGCCAGATTTGGGACTGTAAGGTGCAAAGGAATTATGAGAGCTTATGGCTCTTAGGTCCTATACAAATCAAGAAATTTGAGTCTTAGCTGAATCAAATTTGCCTTCTTTCTTCACTAGCAAGATTAAACTGATACAGGGTGAGGAAGTGAAAAGCAGTATGCCCTGTGTTAAGAGGGAGTCTATTATAGGGTTAATATCTTGTTTTGTGTATATGTAATCATTTGATTATACAGACTTTATGGCTCTGAATTAACACCTTGGGAGGATGAGCTTCCAGGTGCAGCCAGAAAAACATTCCCATGGGAGATTTATTTCTAGTATTCAAGGTGACGAGGATGGGTCAAGGTGCCCCCTTGGGCACCAGCTGCTTATCAAGTAAATTTAATTCCAAGTAATCAACTGTAGGATATTTGAGGCAGCCTGTCTTGGGCCCCAATACACTTTATAGAGCTTATTGCCATAATGGAAGGGAACATATCCCCATTATATCTTAAAACTTTTTTTTTTTTTACTTAAATATGGGAAAACTTAATTTTTGGATACTGGAGGTATTTGCTAATTTCATATTAATCCTAAAACGAGATTCCTGAGCTTTTTAGACAATCCTATCATCTGCAGTGATGAGAACAGTCTTATCTGATAGTTACAACTCATTCTGGTTTGAGCCTTAGTGCATAAAAAAAAATTAAATCAATATTCTAATGACAAGCTCTGAAAACGTTTAAGATAGCACATGTTAAAAATTATTAGACAAGCAGCTTACAAAAGATACGCAAAGCTCTCAAGCTTTGGAGAAAGACCTGAGGACAATTTCGATACTTTCTAGACGGTTTCCTCTGAAAAGGGGCTAAGTAAGGGTTGTTAAGCAGGTGAGGGGAGAGGACTTGGGAGACAGCACTCAGTGTTTGGTGGGGTGTTTGGTGGGAAGGGGCTTCCCGTTTCCCTCCGCTGTGCCCTCCACATGTAAACCACCGCAAGGAGCAGATCCTGTGAGCATGTGTGGCCAGTGAGTAGAAAACCTGACTGGAAAACTGCTCTCCTCCCCTCAGCAGACAAACGAAAGCTAGCAATGCCCTTAGAAAGGGCATTAATTAAACTTAAACTTAAACAATTAAGTTTTCCCATATTTAAGTAAAAGAAAAAAAGACTGCCTATTAAACTGCGTCCTTCTAATGCCCTTTGTCTCAGTCTTTTTGCATAACCTCTGCTATGTTTCCTGCCCTTGTCCTGCCCTCTCCCTATCAGACATTTCTGCCTGGGGAATTAATCTTGTATTTTTTAATCACTATTCACACACAACACCGCATCGACTACTAACATTTGAGTGCTGGTAGCTAGCAAAAAAAGAATAATTTGTGGAGAGGAGGCAATGGTTTTGGAATGGCTGGTGTTAATGGCCGATTTTAATGGTGGTAATATGACAAGTTCCAAATGCATTCAGTCATGCCCACATTAAAAAGAGTAAACTTAACAGTAATCATGTTTACCACGAAACAGTGTTGCATTTATTTTATATTTAACATAATGATAAATTATTTTTATTTTTCTAAGCAACTGGAAAAATCCAGTTCAATTGATCTTACAAATGAAATAAACTAAAAACTCTCTGGTCCCCAAATAACTACAAAAGAAAACCATTTATGTTATTTCATTTAAGTGAATTATATTTGATGAATGACACAAATACACATTTAGAGACTGATAACAAACACTTCACATTCACAAGGCTGAGTGGCTGTTAACCATTGTTTCAATTGTCTATAAAAGAAAGAAACATTTTTGTCAACTTGTCCTTAATAAGTAATATTGAAAACTTTTTGCAGTATTTTATTAACTAGAATAATCTTTCTATCAAAAATTTCAATGTATTTATGTTTAGGAGTTCATTTGTGAATGAGCTATAAAAAATTCATACAGGAGCTCTTAAATGACAGTTAAAAGAAATTAGTGTTTAATAGCTGATATATGAAACAATTTAAATAATTTCTTAATCTTTCCCAAAGTACCGGTGTTTTGCCCCCCCCTGAATGTAGTATGGGCTTCCTTTTTGTGTGTGGCGGTAGCGGGGAGGATTTTTTTCCATTGATTTTTAGAGAAAGTAGGAGGGATGAAAAGAAGGAGGAATGAGAGAGAGTAAGAGACAGAGAGAGATCAATGTGACAAAGATACATGGATTGGTTTGCCTCCTACACACACTCTAACTAGGGCTGGGGATCAAATCTTCAACCCATGCACATGGCCCTTAACTGGGAATTGAACCTGTGACTCTTTGGTGAGTAGGCTGCTTCAAACCAACTTTTTGATTCTTTAAATTGCTTGTCTTAGGAGTATAAATTTCATTTGCTTTAGGTTAAGCTGAAAGATATAAAAGAGTCCTGATAAACAAATTCTACATAATCCCTTTAACAGCCTTTAGCAATAGGGTAATGTTCAGATACATCTCAACAAGTACCGTTCTAGAACGATGAGTTTCCACAGCTACATAAAAGATGGTAGGTCTGCAGTTTTAGTGTGGGGTTCAGGGAAATGAACTCTAAAGTCCTATTTTTATATCTGGGGTGGAGAAAAATCCCTCAAAACCTGCCACTTTAAATGTAAATCAGATACAATCACACTATGATAAGTGTTGAGATGAATGTAACTTTAGATAATGTTAATTTAAAAAACTTTTAAAAATTTACAGTTTTAATAAAATGTTAAAAATCTGCACAATTTAAAGCAAAGGGGACATGATATTAACATCTATAACTCCAGGAGAGGGTTACTTAGTATTCCCTTTACTATTGCTTATTGCTTTTTTAAAAAAATTCTCACCTGAAGATATGTTTATTGATTTTAGAGAGAGTTAGGGAAAGAGAAAGAGAAACATCGATGTGAGACGTGCATGTCTTAATCCCACAACCTAAATATGTGCCCTGACTGGGAACCAAACCCGCAACCTTCTTGGTTCCCTGTACTATTGCTTTTAGATTTCCTATTAATTTGCAAATTTTTTAAATAAAAATGAAAAAAATACATAAAACAAGACTCTATGACTGAAATAAAAATATAAGACATACACAACATATGCCACTGAATATCATTGGTTTTAGAGTAAAGAAAAATGCCCTACTTATAGGTAAAGTCTTTCTGCTGAAAGAGAATGGGAGAAGCATTTGACTTGCATTAAAAGAGCAAACTGGGTTAGAAGGGAACAGGGATGAAATCCTAAGCATATAACACCCTAAGCAATGTCAGCGCTTGAGTTTTCCAAATATCAAATCATGCAAAACACAGCCATCCACTGACTTGCACGCTTATAAATGATAAAGGTTTAAAAAAACATGAAACTTTTGTTCAGCACAATCAGTATAACTAACTTCTCCATAAAATGAAAATGTTTCCTGACTTTGAGGAATAAAAATGTTTTCTCGCCCAGCCAAGTGTAGCTCAGCAGTTGAGTGTCGACCCAGGAACCAAGAGGTCACGGTTTCGATTCCTGGTCAGGGCATATGCCTGGGTTTCAGGCTCAGTTCCCAGTGGGGAGTGTGCAGGAGGCAGCCAATCAGTGATTCTCTCGCATCATTGATGTTTTCATCTCTCTCTCTCCCTCTCCCTTCTTCTCTGAAATCAAAAAACAAAAACAAAAACAAAAAAACATTAAAAAAATGTTTTCTCAGTTGAAGGCCTGAAAATTGACATTATGAATTTCTTATATATTTTTTAAGTTGGTTATGCTTTAAAAGTAAAGTACATGGTTTGGATTTTTGCTTAGTCCCAGAAGTGATAAAGCTTCACATTTCCTGCTAGATCTTTGGCTGAACAGTATCAGGTTAGCAAAAGAGCAAGCTTGTTGTTGTTTTTAAATATCTTCATTTACTTTGAGATGAGACAGCAATTAGCAACCTCAAATTATCTGTCTTTTTGGTGAAAAGGTAAAGTGAAAATCGTGTGCTCTGAATAATACCAATACTGAAATAAGGTCACCGTGTAGTAGACCATCAGAACACCTCTTCCCTCCTCATAGGCTCTGAGAGAGAGAAAAAACATACAACCCAAGGGCTAAGGAGCAACCAGTGGGCAGGTAACATGAAGCAATGACAATGAAACCAGTTTCTTTCAAATGGAAACATTAGGTGACACTAGGATGCAAGGCTCCGGGAGGTTGGATAGAGACGAAGAGCAACAGCCGTAATTTCTGGGGATAGTGCCAACTGCTGGTTTTTCACCCTCACTCTGGGCCTCAGAAATGGTCAAAATATGACTCCTATTCCTCGCGCCCCCCCCCCCCATTCCTTTCTGTCTTAGCTCACTACACTAATTACTGTCAATCGAATCATATACTAGAACTGAGGCAGTACTATGGGGTCATGAAAAATAAGCTTTTATATAGCTTGATAGCAGGGTCTAGGGAGATGGCAGAAAGCAGTAGAGAAACAAATATTTTCAAAATTGAGTGTTACTCTGTAGAAACTATAATCATAAACAAAAATATCTTAACCCTTTTAGTAACCTAAGATATCTTTTCTAATCATCTAAGATGATTCATAGAATCAGCTAAACCAGAAACCGCCTTTTTTTGTTTTTGTTTTTTAAAAACATATGTATCGATACATTGGTAGAAGCAAAAATTACTCAGAAACATTTACATTCAGTCAAGCCTGTTTTTTCCAAGTTCCCTGAGATAACATAGATGCAATACACAGCACAATGTTGCAGCAGACAGTAAATTATATTCACAAGAATCATTTACAGTAATGTCAATTTTTCTAATTCAACAAATATAACCTACAAAATAAATTATACCCCCATGATTGGTTGTTGCTATAAATTTATTCAAACTGGGAAGACTGGCATGTCTAAAGCTCTGGAAGCGATTTTGGCACATGTTACATCTTATCATTTTATTACGTCCCTGGTGGTTGCCTTGGGCCTCTTCCGGGCCACCTGCGTGACCTCTCCCCACAATGCCTTGCAACTTGGCGTTGGCCTCCCATTAGCACTAAGTCAAGGTTTACTGCCATCACCTTTCTAACTGGCTGTGCCCTGCAGAGACCATGTACCTTCCCTGACACGATGATTTAGAGTCCAGCTCTAAACCCCTACAGTGTTTCTGATGCTAATTAACAGAGCAGAAGTGTTAGATGGGATACATCTCTTGCGACCGCCCCATTATTTCTAAAGTTGCCTACAGTAAATGTCAGTGTTTTAACACCTCCAGGGCTTTGTGCCTCAGGTGCTCATCCAAACACTGGATGGCAAAGAGGTCAATGTCCATGTCAAACTTATTGGCAAACAAGTGGTGCTTGCGCAGGATCCAGTTCAGGTCGCCTGCCCCAAACACACACACGGAGCGCACGTGCACCCCGCTGCAGGGCGGGTAGGGGGCGCCCTTGTACACGTCACCCTCCAGGTACTGCCACTTGACAAACCTCACAATGGCTTGCATGTCGGACGTGTCATACTTATTGCTTAAGGGCACTGAGCCGGGGACTTCAGGGATCCTCTGAAGAGTGGCCCAGAGGTACTCGTCCGGGCTGTAGGTGTCTTTTGCCCACTCCATAAACTTCTGGATCTTTTCATTCTCCAGCACGTACTCTACATATTTTCTGCTGACCACGAAATAGGCACTGCCCGAAAACAGAGGTGTGTCCAGAGGAGGCTGCGTCTTGTCAGTCCCCGTGTTTGTCAGCTTCCCGTCCACGACCACGTAGTGCTTTTTCCACCTCTCTTTTTTGTGGGGCGGCATCTTCTCCGTCTCCAGGCTGTTTTCTCCTGTCAGTGACTTGAGCTTCCTGACAATCTCCAGGTTGGTTTTAATAGGGAAATCCATGCCGCAGAGGTTTATCAGGTACTTCCAGCCTGCGTTTATTCTGCGGAGGTCCTGCATACAGTTGAGGTCGGCCTGGACCCGACTCCACGATGCGTACACCACGGTCTCCAGCTGACTGGCCACAAAGACGTTAGCGAAGCAGGATGCAATGCCCGTCACCGCGGCCAGAAAGGAATCCTCTGACTTTTTGTCCACGTGAAGGCAATAGAAGTTCTGAGGCGTGTAGATGGCCCTCAGAAGCCTGTCCAACATTTCGATTTTGTGGTGCACCACTATGGAATATGCGATGGGAAACTCTGCCTCTTCTCTGCTGAGAGGTTCTACGATGTATTTGCGTCTCTTGATGAAAGAAGTACAATCACTAGTCATGTTTATATAGTCATAGGCTGTCCACCGAGGGCGCCTTCTAAATTGCACTGTGAGACTCTCCAGCTTCGCCTTTTCGATTTCGGCTACATCACCCTGCAAAACTTTGGTGCAATTAATATTACTATTAGGATTCTCCCCAACTAGATCCAAATGTTCGATGCTTAGAAATTCGGGCTTTTGATAAATTCTTAAAACAGAGAAGGCGACTAGGGAAAAAACGAGAAACCAGAAGAAGTATTTAGTGGGATAAGAAAACAGTCTCCTCCTCAGCAACTTCCTTAGCATTTCCAACAACAATCGGGGACTTTCCTTTCTTAAGGGCAGTCCTCCAGGTTTCCAGCAGGAATGATTTTATCTCTGCCGTGGCCTTGAGAGTGTTTACCAGAAGTGCAAAGGCATCTTTAAGAGGAGAAGAGCAGGAACTAAAAGAAAACAGAAAGGATACCTATAAATACAGTCTTCCATGACATTTTCTCAGGCTCCAAACTGCCCTCTTTGCTATGAGGTCAGGTTTTCAAAATAAAAACAATGAATCAAGCAAAGGAAAAGGAGTACTATAATAGAAACCCACAGTATCTAGTATTAATGCCACATTGTTTTTTTTAAAAATTAAAAACAAAAAACCCTAGTATAAGGATATGCTAAAATATCTTACAATAAGCATTTTACCTCTAGGGTGTGGAACACAGTTGAAGACCTAGACTGTAAGTACTGAACTCTCCACAGCTGGTGGGTTTTTGATCTTGTGCCAGTTCTAATTAGCACCTCTGACCTTAAAATCATTACTAATCTGGGTTCTTTTTTTTTTTTTTTTTAATATATTTTATTGATATTTTTACAGAGACGAAGGGAGAGAGATAGAGAGCTAGAAACATCGATGAGAGAGAAACATCGACCAGCTGCTTCTTGCACACCCCCTACCGGGAATGTGCCCGCAACCAATGCACACGCCCTTGACCGGAATCGAACCCGGGACCTTTCAGTCCGCAGACCGACGCTCTACCACTGAGTCAAACCGGCTTCGGCTAATCTGGATTCTTACTGACAGGTCCATTAATGCCCCTCATTTGACATTAACAGGCCCAAATATTTGAATAAATCAGACCCATTTAGGATTGGAGATGCACTTAGGGAGATATTAAAAAATAGCTGTAACTTCTAAGGAAACTTTGAAGGAAAAGCTGGTCAGTGGAATTTTCAAACTGGACCAGAAAAGCTCAGCTAAAACCAGGCCACGTTTAGAACTGTTCTGAGTTGACCTCATTTAGTTCAGTTCGATACCAGGCATCAAAGGAAGAAAACATTCACCAATTCAAAACAGAGACACAGGTTTGCATTTCTTGCATTGATTATAACAGACTATAAATCAATTTTATAACCTGGTAGTTCATTCTATAACTAAATGCTACTGTTCTTAAAAATATATATATATATATATTGATTTCAGAGAGGGAGGGAGAGATAGAAACATCAATGATGAAAGGAAATCATTGATTGGCTGCTTCCTGTTTGCCACCTAAGGGGGATTGAGCCCGCAACCCCAGGCATGTGCCCTTGGCCAGAATCGAACCTGAGACCCTTCAGTCCTCAGGCTGATGCTCTATCCACTAAGCCAAACCAGCTAGGGCTAAGTGCTACTGTTCTAACAAAGAAAGCCAAATATCATCAAGTACCTTCATATAAGATTTATAGAGATCTTATAATTTATTTTCAACATCAGAATTGGCACTAGAACTTTTAAATACTTAATTAGGAAATAAATTGTGAATATTAATCATACAAATAAAAATAATTGACAATTATTAGTATAATGTTACAATAAGTGCCTATATATATATATATATCCCCCCCGCCTTTTAACCATTTATAATTAAGGAAAGTCTGACTCACTTAGTTCTGATTCAGATAACATCCTCGCCCATGTAAAGTGCCTCTCATGCATTCAGGTTTCTTAATTCTACCAGGCATCCAGCAATGGCGTTATGTCCCATGAGGTTTTTAAAAAAATCTGTTAAATGAAAAGAGAAAAGTGTGAAGGGATATAATGCACACATAGATACTCAGTAAGCATGCTGATGAACTAATCCTATAAATTCACTATTTTTTCCTCCTCAAAATTATGACTGGTTGATTTCTCATTTTAATATTTCCTTCTCTCTAGTCTTATTTTTCCAATGTTATGTTTGTGGCGTGCTAATGTTTGAAAATACCCCGCAATTTAGTTCAAGTACTTTCAATGAAAACTCTGGTAGTATGCCCCAAAGTATGTGTCAGGGAATAATTTAATGGCCCAATATGATTGGAAAAATCCAACATATCCTGTCCCCACTGTGAAGATGACCAATGCTCACTGGCTCATTAAAAACAGTCCTGCAATTGAATTAGCTGATATCCTCATCTTCTTCCAACTATTGTCCTCCACCCTACTCCAAAACTCCACTAGAAAGGAAGCATTGGAAAATCCTGGTAAAATATGTAACCATCTCAGCCATTAAAACTTCATATTTCTAAACAAATTATTCCTTTAAGCAAGTCCTGCTCCTTATTGGTTCAAGGCATTTGAAGAAATCTCTGTCTAATCATTAGGAGACCTCTAAGCTAACTGAACAAAGACTTAAGTGGCCTCACACAACAAATATAGAGTTTAGAAAATTAACTCAGGAGAGTCACTAAACAAACAAACAGCAACAACATCAAACCACTATGATTTCCAGAGTTGACGCATTATAAAATGTCTACTTTCAACAACAAGAATTACAAGGCACATAAAGAAACAGGAGCTCTAGCTGGTTTGGCTCAGTGGATAGAGTGTCGGCCTGCAGACTGAAGGGTCCCAGGTTCAATTCAGTCATGGGCACATGCCCAGGTTTTTTAGCTCAATCCCCAGTAGGGGGAGTGCAGGAGACAGTCAATCAATAATTCTTTCTCGCCGAAACCAGTTTGGCTCAGTGGTAGAGCATCATCTGCAGACTGAAAGGTCCCAGGTTCAATTCCAGTCAAGGACATGTACATTGGTTTCGGGCACATCCCCTGTAGGGGGTGTACAGGAGGCGGCTGGTCGATGTTTCTCTCTCATCGACGTTTCTGGCTATCTCTCTCCCTTCCTCTCTGTAAAAAATCAATAAAATATATATATATTTTTAAAAAATCAATCTCATCATTTATGTTTCTATAATATTTTCCCCTCTCCCTTTCTCTTTGAAATCAACAAAAACATATTAAAAAAAATAAAAAGAAACAAACTCTGGAAACACAAGAAAGAAACAGTAATAAAACCTGCCCCTGAGGAAGCCCAGAGGTTGGACAGATGAAAGACTTTAAGTTGGTTATTATAAATATGTTCAGAGGAAAAAAACTAAAAGAAAGTATGAGAATAATATTTAACCAAGTTGAGTATTTCAATAAAAAGATAGAAATTTTAAAAAAAGAACCAATAGAAGTCTGGAATTGTAAGTACGATAATTGGCCTTGGTTGGTGTTGCTCGGTTAAGTGTCACCCCATGCATTGAAAGGTCCCCGGTTCGATTCCCAGTGAGGGCACATTACCAGATTGAGGGCTCAGTCCCTGGTCAGGGTGTGTGCAAGAGGCAACTGATGGATATTTCTCTCTCACATTGATTTCATAAAAGGACTTAGTTCCTTGAAGAATATGGGTTGAGAATAGTCGATGAAGCCAATGACTGAAGAATCAGAACCACTCTAAATACAAAAGCTCATGAATTCTGAAAGTAAGTCTTTCACACCAAGTCTTCCTCACCAACAGTCTACTTTAGGACTTGGCAACTATCCTAGAACACCCATGCCTCTCCTGAGAGAGACCTCCTGTGAATCCTGTCATGAGTGTTTTTTTTAAGTAGAAAACACAACCTAAGAAGAAATGGCAGAAGAAAATAATTTTTTAAAATAAATATTTATTGATTTTTTACAGAGAGGAAGGGAGAAGGAGAGGGAGAGGGTTAGATAGTTAGAAACATCTATGAGAGAGAAACATCGATCAGCTGCCTCCTACACACTCCCTACTGGGGATGTGCCCGCAACCAAGGCACATGCCCTTGACTGGAATCGAACCCGGGGCTCTTCAGTCCCCAGGCCGCTGCTCTATCCACTGAGCCAAACTGGTTTGGGCCAGAAGAAAATAATTCCACCAAACAAAGAAGAAAAGGGAAACCAGTACCTAAGGCAATGGTTCTTAATTTGTGGCTTTTTGAAATTAAAACCAAGCAGCCCAAGAGTACTAAGTTCTATAAATACTGAAAGTAAACTCTGCTTTTTTATAATGCTAGTAACAAGGAAAGTTAATCCAAATGCACTTGAGGTAACTATGGTCACTAGAAGTGTTCTAATGTAAAGTGGCAAGCTCCAATCAGTCAGTATTAAGGTGTAGTTGAGTGCTCACTGGAGTGGGAGGACAGGCAAAATGACTTTGGAAAAGTGAGAGAAGAGGCAGCAAGTAAAATCTGAGAAGCAGGTGGATGAAAGGCAACTGGTTAAAGACACCCAAGAATCTCAGGCTTAACTGTAAGGAAAGAAAGAACCAGTTCTGTTTATGCAACAGGATCTTCAAAAGGTTCAGGGAAATGTTGGCGCAGATACCAGTGGGGATCGGGAGTGTTTTGTGTGTGTGGTATGTTTTTGTTTTTTTGTGTTGTGTGTGTGTGTGTGTGTGTGTTTGTTTAAGAGTATTGACTGGCAGCTGTTTACAGAACAACTGGGTGTCTGCCATAAAACCTGACAGAGACCCAACATTTAGCTTCTGCAGAGGTTCTCCAGGCTGGGGCACAGCAGGCATAAAGGAAAGCAGGGTTCCCAATCAGGCAACAGTGGAACTAAGCGAACCCAAGGACAAAGACAATGACTATTGAAATCTCATTCCCTACTTTCAGCTATCAGCCCCAAGAACTTAGGCAGTCAAGCCAATACAGAAATCTATTTACTGGGGAATCCAACAAGGTCGAGACTTAAATATGTTGTTTACATTAGGAATTCCTTAAAAACGTTCAAAGGAAACAGACCGTGCATAGGAAAAAACTAATAATATTCTCAGATAGATGAGAAAAAACCTGGGCTGGTGTGGCTCAATTAGGTTTCCAGAAGGGGGTGGGGAGAAATAAACCACATGAAAAGGATTTGAAGCAGAAAAATGTCTTCATGTTTCATAAAAATCAACCACAGAAGCCAGATAATGGAGCAATGCCGTCAAAGTGCTAACGGCAATTTGAATGCCAGATAAGAATCCTTAGAACCATATAACTACTAAATAAGTTAAGGGTTAAATAAAAACACTTTAAGACAGGCAAGGTCTCAAAATATTTCACTTTATGCATCCTTTCAGAGGAAGATCCTGGAGGATGAGCTCCATCCAAAAAGTATAAATCAAGAAAGGGGGAAAATATTAGAATCAGAAAGGGCATCTACCATAAGAAGAAGAGAAGAAAATTCCAGGATGATAGTAAAGGCCATGTAGCAGGCCACCAGACAAGAAGGCTGGAGCAGGTCAGAAGGCCCTGGGAGCAGTATCTGCAAGAAGATGAAACCGATGGAGATAAACAGCTGGCAGAGTTTGGGAGTGAATTTGTAATAATTCCATTGGAAACAAAGCAAATGAAGGGGGTTGGGGAGATAACTATTGACTCCAAAGAAATCTAGTCTTTTCCTGATCTTAAAATTTCATGGTTTGAATGGCTAAGGTGTTACTTTCTATTTTAGTAAATTCTAGTTATGACTATGAGAGTAACTAAGATTTGTTATATGTATTATATGCATACAACAAGCACGTTATACTCCGTGGCTTAGCGCTGAAGAACATCAGTCTTCTTTGTTGTTGTTGTTAACCCTCACCAAGAATATTTTTCCATTGTGTTTTTTTGTTTGTTTTGGTTTTTTGGTTTTTTTTAGAGAGAGTGGGAGGGAGGCGGAGAAACAGAGAGAAAGAAACACTGATGTGAGAGAGACACATCGATTGATTGCCTCCCAAACGTGCCCCAACCAGGGTCAAGGACAGAGCCTGAAACCTAGGTACATGCCCTTGACAGGAAAGGAACCCAGGACCCCTCAATCTGCAGGCCAGTGCTCTATCCACTAGGCAGTGGTCGGCAAACTCATTAATCAACATAGCCAAATATCAACAGACAACAAATGATATTTGTTTTGAGAGCCAAATTTTTTAAACTTAAACTTCTTCTAACGCCACTTCTTCAAAATAGACTTGCCTAGGCCATGATATTTTATGGAAGAGCCACACTCAAGGGGCCAAAGAGCGGCATGTGGCTTGGGAGCCGCAATTTGCCAACCATGGCACCAAGCCAAACTGGCTAGGGTGAGCATCAGTCTTAATAATGTAAGTACCGTCTTTCCCATCAATATTCATAAACCATATTAGGGGCACAGAGCAATGGGAAGATGGGTGTGGAAAGAAAGGGGTTATTATATATTTTACATCACATTAACTGGGCATGGGGATGTTTTGAATTGCTGCTCCAAGGGAAAGGCCTCTCTCTAATTTTATTTTACCACCTCCCGTCTTCAGCAGCTCAAAATGGTGAGGATCAGACAGAAAAAACAAAGCAGAAGAAAACAGTACAAGTCAGTACAGGATTGTTTTCACAGAGATAAACATATGAGATATGTGTAAGAGAAGTTCAAAAACCCCTGATTATCAAATCTAGATTTCAGCTTGGAATAGGTAAGAAACATTAGAAGACCTTACAATGTAAAAAAAAAAAAAAAAAAAAAAAAAAAAAAAAAGCTATAGAGGTTTTCAAAATTAAAATCTACTACATGACTAGTACATGTCTCTATATTTTAAAACGAACCAATTCTAAAAGATGATATTAATCACACACTTACTAGTTTAAGTTAATTTAGAAAAATATCACTATACAGAAAAGAAAATGAAAGAAATGTTTAAAGAAATGAGCTACATGTGTGGCTCAGGCTATATTTTTTCATAATTCACTTTTTACTAATAAAAAGAAGGCAAAGGCAGAAGGGAATAATTATTTTTTTGTTATATGTTAGTATGACATAACATATTCAGAACCTGAAGTGAGGAATTTATTTTTCCACCTATTACCAAATTAACATTTTTTAAAGTAGTAGAAGTATTCTTTCTTTAAAAAGCACATAGGCATGCACACACATGTATACACACACACATCTGTGTGTCTGCATGGGTATGCATAGACAAAGTTGGATGGATACATCAGGGTCCATGACCCATTGCCCTGATGCAGCAGGAAGCATGATCTCAGTTAGGTCAGTTGGCCTTTAGTTCCACTGAACACTCTTCCAGGGCTCAGTTTCACCGACTCTCCAAGGACTATTGTTCTGTGGCCCAGAGGCTGCTGTGACTGGAGCAAAATACCCACTACTGTGCTTGATGCCAAAGCCACACAAATACCTCAGAGGATCCTGACTCAAGTAAGGGTGCCCCAATGCCACCCAAAACAGGTCAAGGGAAAGAGCAGGAAGCAGCTAAGACACCAAAACAATCCCTTGCCATTCAAGTTGGTGTTCTTTCCACCTGGGCCTCCGTGGCCTCACCTTGTCTGGGGGCACTTGGTCTCTGTCCCCATCCACTGGGTTGCCATGCCAGGAGGATAGTGTGTGCTGCCCGTTGTGACTCCCTTGGTGAACTGCCCGGCATTTCTGAGGTCTCCCATTGAGACAAAACTGAAACCCCATGCCGGCCCCTCCAGACTGGCCAAGAGAAGCCCCTGGGTTCCTCATAACTTAGCACCATGGTTAAACATAACAGGCTTCACAGTTTAGGCCATTATCTCCCCAAATTCATTCCAGAGTTTTCTTGGGCTCCAGCCAAGGACATATTGGCAATAGGGGGTCTTCTGTAACCAGCACAAAAAGGGGGCTCTCTACATGAAATAAGGTATTACAGCCAAAGCCAGATGGTGTGGTGAAGGGAGAGGATGGCCCAAACCATGTCTCCCTTCTTCAGACCCTCAATGCCAGAGCCAGGCACAGGATGTGGCACAGATAATTGTTGAATGAATCAAGTCTCTTTCCATGTTCCTCTGCTAAAACTTAAACATTTATCCTCTCTCTCTTTGAATGCCAGAGAAGAGTTGTTTCTGGTTCTCTACACTTGCAGCAACGAGTAGCCTATTTAGAGCGTGTGATCTGTTTCAAGATGAAATGATAAGTGATTAAAAAAAAAAAGCCCAAGATCCTCAAACACAAATAATATAATCAAGGAAGTCACATCAACATTTTGAAAGCTAGAAGGGTGAATGGTCACTGGCTTGGCGACCTCATAAAGCCAAATCCTAAAGCAGGGAAAGCTTTACAATTTACAGCACAGAAGTACAAACCCAAATTATAGCTTCCACCCCCTCCTCTCCAACAACAATCACCGCCCTCCTCCGAAGGCTCTGAAGTTGGCAGCAAAATTCCTCTGGAAGCAGCGGTTAAGTGGAGTTAAAAACTAATGACTGGTCAAAAATTCTATTTTAGAGGCAGTTAAAACTCCCAGGTCCCTCCCCTATTTATTAAAGCCAAATAATACCCTTCCTGGGCCCAGGAGAAGACTGGAAAAATGTAAAACAGAAGACATCTGACCTGGAGTGCAAAAGGCACAGCTAGAGGAATACAGACCTAAAAACTGAGGAACTAAGTCAAACTTACTTGTCCCAGAATATTGGCAGGCAGGCCTCTCCTTTCCAGGCTTATGCCTCAGAAAATAGAGAACTTCCAGATATCCAAGAATAATAGCTCATGACCCAAAAGAGATGGAAACAAACAGAAAAATACACAGACATAAAAGTAGGGAGGGTATCGGTTAACTATTTCTATGCAATCAACCACAATCCTTAATGACAACTTATTTCTCAGTACATATGCATTCCAATTGCAACCCCGCAATTGATTTCTAGTCATGTGCCCTGACTAGGAATCAAACAGGCAACCTTTTGGTGCATGGGATGATGTTCAACCGACTGAACCACACCAGCGAGGGATGCCTCTCACTCCTTTTAGAGTTGGTTAGGCAGTACTTCTGGTTTCACTTGGAATCACCTAGGCATCTGCATGCAAGTGGAGGACTGTCTAGATTGGAGGGTTCAATATGGCTCGCCTACACCTGGTACTGGATGTCAGCTAGGATGCCCCTCATCCTCCGGTAGACTAGACCAGATCCTTTATAAGACAGTCTCCGGGCAGCATTCCAAGGAAACAAACAGCAGCTCCAACACCTAGGAAGGCCTAAGGTCTAGAAAATGCACAACACCCTTGTCATATTCTATTAGAGAAAGCCACTAGACCAGTCACAATTCAAAAGGAAACAAGGTACTAGAGAGGAAGAGAAGTTAAGTCATATTGTAAAGGGGCATATAAACTACAAGGGGAGGTATTTGAACCCATTAAATATCTTATTACATGGAAAAATTATGATCAAGGAAAGAGTTGAAAAGTTTCAACAACCAAATCCTCTATTATCTTCAGAGACATAAAGAGAAAATATTACAGCCATGAAAATAGAACAAACGACTATGAAAAAGGAAGAGAACAAAAAATGAGTTTTTAGAGATCAAAAATATGATAAATGAAACGAAAACACCCTATTGAAGAATTAGAAATTAAAGATGCTAAAGCTCCAAGAAAGAAGAGCAAAAAGGCAAATAAATGGAAAATTATAGGATTAATACAGGAGATCTAATATTCAAATAACAGGGAAAGAGGTGAACAAAGGGGGAAAATTATCAAAGAAAGAATTAATGGAAATGAAGAACACAGGTTTTAGCAGATTGAAAGACTCCTCCTGGTGTCCATCACAATTGTTTAAAAACAGTCTTAACCAAGAAAATATCTAGTGATATTTCAGAACACCCAGAAAAAGAAGATCCTACAAGTTTCAAGAGATGATGCTAATAAATCCAAAGGAATAAAACCTTTAAATGGAATTCAGCTTCTTAACAGCATCATTGAAAACTATATTTAAATAGCTTAATAAAATAGAACAAAATTTAACATCTATCCTCTCTTTGGAATGCCAAAGAATTCAAAATTGAGCTTAAAATTTGGAGAGTAAACTATTTCAACCTAGAATTCATTCCCTGAGTCAGGCTAGCGACATTTCAAGTGTTCAATAGTCACATGTGACTAGTGGCTTCAGGATTGAACAGCATAGTTCTAGAGATGACCATTTTTACCTTTTAAAATTTCTAAAATTGAAGCAATACAAATGTCTTTATATTTGATTCTTTTGATAGGACTCCATTTTTCTTGGTGGCAGCATTATGTTAGACATTACTGCTGTATTAGAGAACATGCATTGTACATGTTAAAGGTCATTTTAATACTGAACTAATAATTTTTATACTGCTTACATAGGAAAATGCTAAACATTTTAATATACTGGGTTACTATTAAAGTTAATTTTATGTTTCTTAATACCCTGTACCTAATTTTAAGTTAGATGAAATTAAGTTAAACTAGGTTTCACCTGTGTGGTCACCCGCACAAGAAAGAAAGGGGGTGGGGGGAGTGGTTCTCCATGTCTGAATTAATGGCATGAAAAGGTGCAGATAACTTTTTTTCACTTACTTATTACACTACTTTGGGACAAAATGTTGAGTAATTAACTTTCGTGTTTCATTCATTGCTGGAAATAGTACTCATTTCTTTCTGTTCTGGTGGTTTTTCTCCCCTGGAGGAATAACCAGAGACATAAGTAGCTGACAGCCTGGGAAAGAAATTGAAACCTACTATTTCCGCCTACAGACTTGGCAGGAAAGATGAAATACAAAATATACCCCAGTTGCCCTGGCCAAGTAGCTCAGTTGGTTAGAGCATCACCAAGATACACCAAGGTCATGGGTTCAATCCCTGGTCAGGGCACATACAAGAAGCAGCCAATGAATACATAAATAAGTAGAACAACAAATTGATCTTTCTCTGCCCTCCTTTCTCTCTTCCTCTCTCTTCTCTAAAGTCAATAAAGAACAACAAAAATACACCACAGGGTGGAAGGCTATAAGTCCATCCAGAGGAAAAGAAAGGACCCAAGAAGACTTCCTCAATTACAATTGACCCTATTCTTCCTAAAACGGGGAGGAAATAGGAGAGTAATGCATTCACTGCTTTCTGTGCTAGCTTAGAAAGTGGTAGCTTGAAGTAATGGAAGTCTGAAAGGGAAATGAGATTGTGATGTGCAGCAAAGGCAATTTTAAAAACAAGAGGAAGATGAGTAAGATAATTACAGATAATGTTTGCCACTCATGTTCCATAACCCAAAGACCTCCTTTTCCATTGTATTGTAGCACTACGTCTGTCTCTCAATACCATGAACCATAACAGTGAATATATTTCTAAGCACTGTGGAGACAAGGGCAAGATTTCAGAAAAGAAAGCAGAACATCCCCAAAGTGTGCACTGAAGCTGTATTTTTAACATGCTGACATCTGTCAGTACAAATGTGTTGTACATGATGTGTGTGGTCTTGGCTTACATGAAGCTATTCTGTAAGGTTTGCTTAACAACTAATGACTTAGTGACCAAATTGTGCAGTACTTTGTGCATTCTGAACTTTAAGTTTTTATTATGCATTATATAAAATTCACCACTTAAGTGGAAATTAAGACTTTGTGTAGTTTTTACATGTTGAATATTTCTTCAAATAAATCGCTTCTATAAATAAAAAAATTATTAAAATGCTCACCTACAATAAAGAGCTCATCTGAGAAACATCCTGAAAGGCTGTAAAAAAAAGTTCTGTGCAGAGGCAAATGCAGGACTATGTCCTCTCCTAGGATGCCTCCTCGTTCATAAAATGAAACATTGTTCAGAAATAATGAAAATGCTCAGACATCCCCAGAGAGAGGAAAGTGGCAAAGACAAAGAAACTATTCTGGAAATCCTTTGTCAGTGCAAGGTAAACAGTAAGGACACAGAAACCACATAGACTAGACTTGATTTGTTGCTTATCCTCTGATTGACTTTTCCTTGTCCACACCTTACACACACACACACACACACACACACACATACACACACACACACACATATTTTGAATGTTTGAAACTAAAGTCCTGCTCAAGACAAAATACTAATCAGACTGTATTTCCACAAATCGGTGAGGAGCTCTGAACAGGCCTCCCCAGGACGTGCTACTTTGGAATGTCATTTTGTGCTGAAGGCAATGGAGAAGCCACCAGCACCTGAAAACGTTTACCTCTCTTTTAAAGAATCTCCGTTAAGGGACTGGCCCTTAATAAGAGTTATCACCAGAGATAACATTTTATAACTATATAGAGGGCTGGGCCAACAAGTAATTGCTGGCAGATAAAGAGCTTCACAGATAAGAAAAAGCTAACGGAGTTCATCACCACCAAACCAGTATTATATGAAATGCTGAAAGGTATTCTTTAAGAAGTGGAAGAAGAAGAAAAAAGTAAAGATAAAAATTGTGAACAACAAATACATATCCCTCAGCAAGTGAATGTAAAGATCAAGTGAATTAAAAATCTGAGGAACAGAATAAACTGGCGAATATAATAGAATCAGGCGCCTAGAATGGGAACAGATTGATAGTTCTCAGGGGGAAAGGGGTGAAGGGGATGTGGGGGTACAGGAAGATACTGGACAAAAATCGTACACCTATGGATGAGGACAGTGTGGGGGAGGTAAGGGCAGAGGGTAGAGTGGGAACCAGGTGGAAGGGAGCTATGGGGAGAGGGGGGAGAAAGAATTGTATAATAATAATCTGAACAATAAAGATTTATTAAATTTAAAAAAAAGTAATTGCTGACCATCTGTTCCTCTTCCTCCTCCCTCAAACTCCAAAATGCCCCACCTCATCCTTAGAATGCCATAATTGCATTTTTCCCTGTCTTTGAACCTCTTATAAATGTGGGTTTCCCATACATACATAGTGTAATTAAATTTGTTCATTTTCTCTTGTTAATCTGTCCTCTGTTTAATTATTAGAATAGCAAGGAAGATCCCAGAAGGGTTGAAGAATATTTCTTCCTCCCCCACACTGAAGAATGTAATTTTTTTCTTAATTGACATTTTTTAAATTGTTAGTTATTTAATGCACTGATACAATATGTACTTATTACTATGTGGTGTTTCTTTTTCCTATTTTCTTAAAGATGATATTAAATTGATGGTTTAACCCAGCCAGTGTGGCTCAATGATTGAGTATTGACCTATGAGCCAGGAGGTCATGGTTTGATCCCTAGTCAGGGCACATGCCCAGGTTGCAGGCTCGATCCCCGATTGGGGGGCATGCAGAAGGCAGCCAAACAATGATTCTCTCCCTGATGTTTCTGTCTCTCTCTTCCTCCCTGAAATCAATAATATATATATATATATATATATATATATATATATATATATATTTTTTTTTTTTTTTTAAATTGATGTGCTGTTATAATCAAAGTTATCTCAAAATTAAGGAAATTGTGAATGTTAGTAGTTAGCATGTATTTTGCCAAGCATTTTATATACATTTTCTCTTTAATTCACACAACCCTGTAAGTAGACACTTTCATTCTCACTTGGTAGAGAAGCTGAGGAACTGAGGCTTTAGCTGCTTTGAAAATGGTCATTTGCTCCAGTTTACCAGCAGAAAAGAAGTAGGTGGAGTTCAACCCAGGACTGACTCTCCAGGGGGCAGAGGGAACAGAGCAGTCTCACTTTCTGGCCAAGAACAACACTGGGTCCGGTTATTAACACCTTTGAATTATACCTCACCCTACCTCGTAACCTTTCAAGGAGCCTCAGCACCTTCTAAATTTTCCTGAGGGTATAAATATGACACTCTCCTGAAGGCTTCAACCCTAAAATACATCACAGCAACCACTTCAACTCTCAGAGAACCATTTGTGATCTGAGCTCTGAATGTTACCCTTAAGAAGCGTCACTTGAGTGGCAAACTTCGTCATTTTCATCTTATCTAAATTACACTTACGCATACTTGCTGAATTTAAAATAACTGCCCAAGCCAAGAATGAAGGAATTCTCTGTGTCATGACATGAAAAAAAGGTTCTTGAGATGAAACCGCATTCAGAGATGAGCGGTATTTCAGTCTGTACAGAACAGAACAAGCCTCCAAGCCAACTGTAAATGTGTCCTGGAAAAATCTGAGAAGCACACACCCAAAACTATCTAGTGACCTTTTTATTTGGTGGTGGAGGGAGCAGGTATTTATTCAAACAGTTCTGTACTGTGTGCATTTTTAATTTCCACTTTAGGAATTCTTTTAAATTGCACATTGAGATAAAATGGCCCCAATGTTCCAACATAAGCTCCAGTTAAATATGTTTGCCACGCCTTAAAGATTATTTCCAAACAAACGAAAAGCCACTTACAGCCCCACATCATTTCCATGTGCCCTGCTGATGTCTACCCAGGGACACTGCTGACTTACATTTGTGCTCAGGTATAACAGCAGCAGGGATTCGGTTTTCTATTTTCCCTTTAATCAATATCAAAATGTCATTTTTTTTGGTCACAATTAGTTTGTGCCTCATGATTGAATATTAAGGGTATTTCCAAATTATATTGCCATAAGCGTATTTTGCCAAGCATTTTATATACATTTTCTAACTGCCCTCCCTCGCAGGCCTGGTCTCCTTTCCCCTCCCCCCCAATTGAGTTCTGAATACTTTTAGCTTTGTTTTCTTTTGTCTTTTTAAAGGATTTCCTTGGAATTCCCAGGAAAGGGATTCTTGGATCAAAACCTCTAAACTTCTAGGCTCTTGACTGCCTTCCAAATGGACTATTCTTATACTGCCACCAATAATGTTTGAGTACCATTTCCTCTACATTTAGTGTATAATTACCTTAATTACAAACTACATATGCATGTACTTGTATAATTATTTTCATCAATATTGCAACAGTAAAATGGCACATCACTGAAGTTTCATTCTGTGTTGTTTTTACCAGTGGCTCAATATTTTCTCTTGAGAATGCTTACATGTAAGAGAAAGGAGGGTTTGGTAGTAATGATTTCAGCTCTGGAGCCAGATTGCCCAGGCAAAAAACTGGCCCCACATCCACAAACTCAGACCTCTCTCCAAGCTTCAGCTTCTTTACTGGTTCAAAAGTTAATCAATTTAGGAGTTGTAATTGGAGTAAGGATCATACATACCACTGTTTTTATAAAAAAATAAGAAAATGTGTAATGTGGTTACACTGTATTTGCCACATAAGGAGTCCAAAGGAACATTAGCAATTTATTCCATATTATTATTGACTAGAGGCCCAGTGCATGAATTCATGCACGGGGAGGGGGGGGGGGAAGGTGTTGTCTCTCAGCCCAGCCTGCATCCTCTCCAATCTGGGACCCCTTGAGGGATGTCCGACTGCACGTTTAGGCCCAATCCCACCAGGCAGTAGGACATCCCTCTCACAATTCAGGACTGCTAGGTCCCAACTGCTCACCTGCCTACCTTCCTGATTGCCCCTAACCACTTCTGCCTGCCAGTCTGATCACCCCCTAACCACTCCCCTGCCAGCCTGATCACCCCCTAACCACTTCCCTGCCAGCCTATTTGCCCCTAACTGCCCTGCCCTGCAGGCCTGGTCCCCCCCCCCCCCAACTGCCTTCCCTTGCAGGTCTGGTCCCCCCCCAACTGCTCTCCCTTGCAGGCCTGGTCCTTCCCAACTGCCCTCTCTTGCTGACCATCTTGTGTCCACATGGGGGCAGGACCTTTGACCACATGGGGGAAGCCATCTTGTGTGTTGGAGTGATGGTCAATCTGCATATTACTCTTTTATTAGATAGGATAGAGGCCTGGTGCATGGGTGGGGGGCAGCTGATTTGCCCTGAAAGGTGTCCCAGATCTGGGTGGGGGTTCCCTTAGGGCTTGGGGTGGCCTGGGCAAGGGGCCTGTGGTGGTTTGCAGGCTGGCCATGCCCCCTGGTGACCCAAGTGGAGGCCCTGGTATCTGGGGTTTGTTTATCTTCTACAATTAAAACTTTGTAGCCTGGAGCAGAGCCAAGTCTCCTGCTCACTAGGTGGCTGCAGCCATTTCTGTTGGGATTTATTTATCTTCTATAATTGAAACTCTGTAGCCTTAAGCAGAAGCCTCAGCCAGCAAGGGCAGGTGGAAAGTTTGGCTTCTTCTATCGCCTGGGAAACCGAAGCCTCCCTCCTTGCTCTCTGTAGCCTCAGCCATCTTGGTCGGGTTTATTTGCATATTTGATCCTGATTGGCTTGTGGGTGTGGCTTGTGGGCACAGCAGAGGTACAGTCAATTTGCATATTACTCTTTAATTAGATAGGATTTATTTTAGAGAAGAGAGGAAAGACAGGGAGAAAGAGAAAGAAACATGGAGCCTGGCCACTGTGACTCAGTGGCTGAACCAGAGATTTTGGTTCAATTCCCCGTGAGGGCAAATGCCCAGGTTGAGGGCTTGACCTCCCAGAAGGGGGCATGCAAGAGGCAGCCAATTGATAATGTTTCTCATTGGTGTTTCTATCTCTCTGTCCCTCTCCCTTCATCTCTCTCTGAAAATCAATAAAAAACAGTTTTTTAAAAAATGTTACGCATTCATTGATTGCTTCTTGTATGTGCCCTGACCAGGGATTGAACCCACAGCCTTGGTATATCAGGACAGTGCTCTAACCAACAGATTCATTATTATTTATATTTTTTCTTGTCTGGACTTTGTTCATATCTTTAATTCATGTCTAAATGTAACTTTTTCAGACACCCTAAATCAGAAACTCTATTTCAAGTTTACTAACAAATACCTGTATATACCCAATTTAATTCCACACCAAGCATCTATTGTACAAAACAGTCATATTGAATCTAGGTTTTGGGGTTAAAACAGTCATAAATATCATATCTCCCAATATCAAGGAATCCACACAATGGGTATTTGCTGAGCCTTCTGGGAGAAATTAGAGGCTTAGTCAGTATAGTTAGTTATTTTTGGAACAAAGCATCCACTGTAGAGCAGAAAGGAACTTTGGAAGGCACCTAGTCCTGTTAGAAACACCAGCTCTGGGGCTGTTACGAGGTTGTGGGGGTGGGATGGACTCTGATCCAATATTAACAGAAATGTGGTCGTAAAGAAAGAGAAAATATTTTAGAGTATGTTACCAGAATGTAAGGGAAAACTCCATCTAGTCCCAAGTTCTTCTCTCCTCCTAACTCAAGAGGAACTGGGCCCAGGGGTATAAATGTCTCTTCTAAGGGTCAACAATGAGTGAAAGGCTGAAGCTAGCCAGAGCCTGGAACTTCACTCTGTCAGAATATGTCCCTTCACACTGTACTGCATTGCCTCAACCAAATTCTTTTTTTTTTTTTTAAGGGGGGAGGGGTTTGTTGGGTGGGCCACCCAAAGAACTCCAGACAAGAAATCCTACATTCCTTTGTGGTCAATATAACAAAACAAAACAAAACAAAAAAAACAAACAAAAAAAAAATCTGAGTCAAACATGAAATCTTGAAGTTATATTCTCTCTCTCTCTCTCTCTCTATATATATATATATATAGATAGATAGATAGATAGATAGATAGATAGATAGATATAGATATATAGATATAGATATATAGATATAGATATGTATATATATTACACTTTATTTTTAACCCCTTCCAAAAAAACCGTATGACTGAGCATGATCAATCTGTCCTGTAAGGCGGACTTTCTCTGTGTTCCAAAATCACATCCACCATCAAATGCTGGTCCCCTTCCTAATGGGTCCAATTTGGCACAGAGGACAATCCTCAAAATGGTCAGAAATGTCTTTGGATACCAAGCAAGATGTTTACGTTGAAGGCAATCACTTTGTACTCGTATTTTAAAATCTTGTATTTTTACAGCCATGTCTCCTATCGATACTTTCAGGGAATTCAAATGTTCTTTGAGAAAAGACAATCAAAACAACACTGTTAGATTGTCTATAATGTACTTGTAAAATAGTTCAGCATAACCAGCAAGATACACGCAGGGTTTCATATATGCCCGGAGGGCTGTGGCGGCTAAGAGCCCAAACAAGATCACATTCCTGGGACAGCCACACTCCAAATGCATCTACGGCTGTACCTGCCCCTCAGGCATTTTCTCTGCAAACCAGAGCTTTAGTTTAATCAGCAGGAGTGTTACAACTGGATCTTCCTAGTGAGTTTGATGACTTGGATTAGCTTAACAGATGTGAGAAAAGAATGAAGGAAGATAAGATCAGGGTGCTCCATCTACCCTGTTTCCCAGAAAATAAGTCAGTGTCTTATATTAATTTTTGCTCCCAAAGATGCGCTAGGTCTTGTTTTCAGGGGATGTCTTATTTTTCTATGAAGAAGAATACGGTACACATTTATTGTTAAATGAAAATAAAAGAGATTTATTACCTGTATACGGTACGGTAGTACAGTAGCTGTCAACACAAACCAGACAAACTGTGAATCCTACAGTATCAAGAATTTACTCATTTATTCAATGACAATCATGTCATCATTTTCTGGAACATCATCATAACAATCCAATTCCTGAATTTCCTGGTGAATTTCTTGTGACTCCATTTCTTTCAGAATCAGTGGACCAAATCTCTCGTGTTTAGCCTAGCCTTATATTTCACTCAGAAGGAAACCTGTAAGTAGGTCTTATTTTCGGAGGATGTCTTATTTTCAGGGAAACACGATATGTGGATGGGTTAGGGACATTCTAGAGGCACATCCTGAACTTACATCAAAGGAACAAAGAAGTCTGGCAAGTCCAATAGCTTGCAGTGGTGTCCGAGGTGCATGCCTGAGTCCAGCTGCTGATTCCAGGAAAGGCATGTTTATTTGTCTCCAGCCCCATGTCAGGCGACTCTTATCACTGGAATGATGATACGTGTGCCTCTAGAGAACCTTTTGTAGGAGATGCAATCAGAGCTCCCAGGCAGAGTTGGCCTGAGGTGTGCCCAGAGGACTGCAGCCCTGACCAACCTGTTCGCCCAAAAGGCCCAAAGTGCCGTGGGCTGGATCACGGACAGCAGCGCTGACGTGGCTAGTGGGGAGCAGACTGAGAAACCACATGATCTGTGACTTAGACGTAAAGCATTGATTTACCTGTCCAGGAACAAAGGACTGACCACATGATCTCTGGAACTTCCATGTTTTAAGTGGCTTGTTTAGAGGAACTTTAACATACATTTCAAAAGAAACCAAATACAAACACACACACACAGAGTATTCATTACTTTTCAGAGTTTGAGCACTTATATTTAAACACATTTTTATTTATTTCAAAGAGGAAGAAAGAGGGAGAGATAGAAACATCAATGATGAGAGAGAATTATGATCAGCTGCTTCCTGCATGCCCCTCCTGGGGATCAAGGCCGCAACCCAGGCATGTGCCCTGACTGGGAATCAAACCTCAACCTCCTGGTTAGTAGGTCAACGCTCAAGCACTGGGCCACACCAGCCAGGCTTGTGCACTTATTTTTACTCTAGTAGCAACTTTATTTTCCACTAAGTGATGTACATGAGCATATCATAGACAAAACTCATTTTTAGAGTAAAGTTTATGAGGAAACCAAGTTCTCAAATTTTCACATCTATAATGTATCTACTGAGGGTACTCTGGCTGAAAGTTTTTAATGATAAGTTTGCAAAAATTTTAGTATGCACTCTAAGAGTTAAAGCTTTAAGAAAGTACCTGCCATACATGTATATTTCTTTATTTATGTACTAATGAACATTTGTACAACTATATTAAATATGTGCATTACAAAACAAAAAGAGGAGCCAAAGCCTGTTTGGCTCAGTGGATAGAGCGTCGGCCTGCAGACTGAAAGGTCCCCGGTTCGATTCCGGTCAAGGGCATGTACCTTGGTTGCGGGCACATCCCCAGTAGGAGGTGTGCAAGAGGCAGCTGATCGATGATTCTCTCTCATCGATGTTTCTAACTCTCTATCCCTCTCTCTTCCTCTCTGTAAAAAAATCAATAATATATATATATATATATATATATATATATATATATATATATATATATTTTTTTTTTTTTTTTTTTTTTTTTTTTTTTAAAGAGGAGGGGAAGAGGAAATACCCTTAATTAGCTTAATCACTTATGGAACAAAACTTCTTGCTCACTACAAACGTACTATTTATAAGAAAAATATATTAAATATTCTTCATTATTTTTTGAAAACTCTTAGTAGTTACTTGGAGTCACTGCACTTTGAAGGCCTCTTCCCAGCTCGGTGTGTCTAGCATTTTGTTCCAACAGCTGGCTGGGTGACAGGAATACACTGGAGCCCTCTTCCTTCTACTATCTGAGTCTGAATACTTAGTTTTCAGTCTGTCTACCAATTACACAAAGGCTTTTGGTAAAATTCAGATGGTAGGTTTCAATCACCTGTCCTTGCAAACAGGTTCAAAACTCATTGATCCTCCTCACTTAGTTTTGGTAAATCACAATTGCACCATATTTCTTGGCAACGTGTTCACATTACCATGAAAACATTTCCAATCAGCCTTTCTGTAGTACAATTAAAAAAAAAAGCAGTGACTCTCTCCCTCTCATTGTGAGAGTTTCACAGTTATCCTGGAGTATTCCTTCTCTCCAAAGTATCTGTGAGTGCTGATAGGCACAGCAAACATTAGAAACAGGAAGCAAATGTGGAAACGCTCTCTTTTATTAAAGAAAGATGCTGACACCTATGAATCCAGCTACCCTTGGGCACCGCCCACAAGAGGGCCAGGGGTGCTCTGAGTGGTACCAAAGATGGCCATGTGCCCTCCCCAGAGCATTTCAAAGGGCCAGACAGTTTCTACCACCTGGAGCAGCAACTCTCATGTCATGACATACATCCCCAAAGCCCACCTGGCTTAAGGGAGAGGGCTGGGAAAGAATCAAAACCTCAGTACCACTGTAGCCCACTCAGGAAGCAGTCCATTACTTACTAATCCCAGTTCATTAGAAAGGAGAATGCAGGAACATCCAATGCCAGGTGAGAGATGCTCTGATTGAAAGCCTTTCTATTTATAAAACTAAACTAAGTCAATGATACCCTGTACCTCTTAAATCGTAAAACTTCACAATATGCTTAACGCCTGGGCCAGGAATTACCACCTCCTCCTCCTCTTCCACCTCAGGAAATTACACACACTGCAAGACACAGGACTGAGGAGGCACCCCTGGCAGTCACTTTTATTGATTTCTTTCTTAAATACTTAAACAATTACAAATACAAGGTCTTAAACTTTATCTCAATATTCACATCCTGCTTTGGATGCCAAACATTTGATGCACAGTCATTTCAATCTCATGTTCATACACAATTGGCAAATATCATAAACTGCACCTAACAGGCTAGGGCTCCTTAAGGGCAGAGAGTGGCTTTGACCCACCCCTGCCCCTGCCCTCCTCACCCCCAGACAAATGGTTCCTAACCTTGGCTGCACATGGAAACTATCAAAGAGCTCTCAAAAAATGCCAATACCTGGGTGCCCCTACCAGAGACACAGAATTGGTTTGGAACTTGGCCTGAATGTCAGGAATTTTAAAAACTCCTCACGTATAGCCAGCTGAGGCCCTGGAATTGCACTTGTGTGGTGAGGAGAGGGTTTGGAAATGCCCTTCCCTTCCAGGAGTCTCCCCCCGCCCAGCTAGGGGCTTTGCTGTACATCAGAGGGATAGTTGAGCATGACTGCCATTAGTCTTCCAGTGCAAGGTCAAAAGTGGGAAATAACTGTAGAAAAGATGGTGAGAGGCTACTTCAGGTGTATAGAGCTGAGCTTTTTTTACAACACTTCTGACACCAATCATCCAATTCAACCCTGTCACTAACTACCCAGAGTTAACACAGTCACAGAAGGCTGTCCCCTTTCGATGCCCACTGCAAATGAGTGCCCATTATCCCCCTTCGGGTAAGAAAAATTTGCCAGCCCATCCTCAGGTTACCTAGGGGCCCCCACACCTAAGTCACCTCATTAGCATAAACTCAGGTGTGGAAAGGAGCTCCTCTATGAATAACAAAAGATGTTCCTGTCACTCAGGAAATTCCAAGGCTTTTAGCAGCTCCGTGTCAGGAACCAGGGACAAAGACCAAATATATCACAAGGGCCAAGTCTAGCGGCAATACACATCACTTGTAATACTTTCCAAGGTGCCTACCACAATGTTTGGCACTAGAAAATGTTTCACAAATATTGGCTGGCAAAACATTTGACTTCACTCACACACACACCAAACTCAGCAGATGTTTTTTGTCTGTTCCTTCAGAGAAAAGAGAAGACCTTGAAATTCTGGTCCCCAGAGATAAGACCTTTTTACTCATCCTTTCTCTTTCTCTTTCCACCAAAGACCCATTCCCCCATCTGAATTCTGGAATCCATCCACTTTCACCTCCTCTGAAACCTGGACCTATTGTTTATTTTTCACCCCCAAATCTTGAGTCTTACCCTCTCTACCAGAAACTTCCCAGCAGCATCAGGATATGTTCAACTCTCTCCCATCTCAAGTCAGGTAAAAAATGTCCTCCCTCTCTTGCATGCACATTTGCCTTCCAAGTAGCTTTCACTTGCTTCTCCTCTTCCAAACACAACACTCTCACTCTCTGGGGCCAGCCTCTTTATCTTCTCATCTGACATCCCAATTTGGATCATCTCTTTGTATGGGCATGATTATTTTTATGCAACAGCTCTCAAACATGTATTTCCACCAGTTGTCTTCACCTTGATTCTACTTGGGTGTCTCAGAAGCAAACATGTCCAAATAGAATGATCTCCCTCCCCCACCTCTTGCCAACCTGCTCCTCCTCCAGTGCTCTCTCACACCACAAATGGTTTCACAATTCTGTCCCACTCAGTTCTTTATGCCAGAAACATTTGAAGCATCCTTGTTCCTCCCTGCATCAACTATAGCCAAATAACCACTACCTTCTCACTGATTTTAACGACAAACTCAGTCTCTCTCTGCCCTTGACAGGTTCAGCATCACTGCACCATCCCTGGGTGACAGCAAAACCTTGCATTGTTTGCCCCCACCCAATCCCCACTGTGGTTCTGTGTAAATTCATAGCCTATGCTTGTGCAAGTGACTGGCTCAGGGGGCTAAAGCCTTTGGCCTGGCCTAGCCAGGACCAAGCAGGACATCTTTTCCAACTGTTCCACCGGGGAGGGAAGGCTTTTCCTTTGCACAAAGGCACCATGTATGCCACCAGCACCTCCCCCACCAAACCCTCCTCCACACAGCAACGATGATCACTTACAAAACCCAGACCGAATCATCTCATCTCCCAAGTAAAATCCTCAGTTGGGTTCCCACTACTTGTTTGTTAAAGTCCAAAATGCTGAAAATGACCCAAGAGACCTCATCCCAAGCCACATTCCTGCCAAGGTCTCAAACCTTTCTATCCAAAACTTCAACCCCTAATTCACCTATTTTCTACTCATTTTAAATATCTATTTTTAGGGAGACCTACCCCCTTGAGTAACACTTTCCTCTAAACTAGATTAGGATCCCAAGTTAAATATTCTCTGGATATCTTGTGCTTTCCTGAATTACCACTTATAATGTGATGGCCTGTGTAACTGCACTAATCTGCACGCATGTGTGCATGAGTGCGTGCGTGCGTGTGTACACACACACACACACACACACACCCATGCCTCCTCCCAGCAATTAGACTAGTTTGCTCATAAAGGCAGGGACCTTCCATCCTGTTCCCAGCTGTAGCCCCAGAGCTGACAATGGGTTGCGTCTAACAGTTGCATGATAAATAGCTGTCCAGTGAATGCATAAATAGGTTACTTAGCCACATTTTGGCTATCTCTTTAACAATAGAAGAAAAGTTAGTAATTGGAGAAATTTATTAGTATATTTAATGCATTGATTGCAAAATACATGTAGGACTCCTGATTGGGAATGAATCAGAAACTCTGCATGTTTTATGGCAGCAGTAACATTTCCTTCTCTGGATTTGAGTCTGTGGTCACTATCTTCATTGGAGCCGTGGACAGTTTTACAAAGACCAGCTTCATGGCTGTACAACCGGAGCAGTCACACAGGACCCTGCACTTTGCTTAATACCCATCTGATTGTCACCATCTTGAAATTCTCAATAAGAAACTTTGAGGTCTTAGAAAACAAGACCCATAAATTATGTAACCTGTCCTGAGTCTTACAAATTAGTTTGATTTCTGGAAGAGACTCAATGGATAACCCATCTCTAGCTAAGGATGTATTTTTTTATAACCAGAGCTATCTTTTCAGCCTCCCTAAGCTTAGGATTAAAAAAAAAAAAAAAAAAAAAAAAAAGAGAGGGTTATAGTTTAAGGACATTTTTTCGTCTGATACGTTATCGTGTATTATGTAGGGGATGGGATTTTTTTCATAAAGTTAATACTTTTCAGACTAGAGAAATATGATTACATTAGCAATAGGGAAACAGTATATAGGAACTCTGTATTATCTTCACAATTTTTTTGAAAGTTTGGAACTTTTTTAAAATAAAAAAAGCTTATTTTTTTTTAAAAAAAAAAGGAAAAAAAATACATGCTTTTCTTAGCTCTTATTATTAGGTAAAAAGCTTTATAATTTTTCCTAGAACTAAATTCTAGTCTGAACATGGTCTATACTAAATCTCATCATTCAAATTTTTGCTTAGAATTTTGTTTGGGGTTCTAATATCAGAGATTGTGTCAATTTTCCCAAATTAACAAGCATGGTCCATTGTTACTCTATCACCTTCAAAAGGAGAGTCTACTAAAAAGGAGAAAACTGGAAACTACCATAGAATTTGTTTTTAGTTTTCAACATTTAAAATTTTAAAAATTCAATAACTATATCAGAATTTCTTTGGATAAAACTTGGCCAGAGCCGAAACCAGTTTGGCTCAGCAGTAGAGCGTCAGACTGCAGACTGAAAGGTCCCGGGTTCGATTCCAGTCAGGGTCATGTATGCTGGTTGCGGGCACATCCCCAGTAGGGGGTGTGCAAGAGGCAGCTAGTCAATGTTTCTCTCTCATAGAGGTTTCTAGCTCTCTATCTCTCTCCCTTCCTCTCTGCGAAAAATCAAAAAAAAAAAAAATATTAAAAAAAAAAAAAACTTGGCCAGACACATGTAGCCATTCATGAGGAAGACACTCGTTTAGTCATCTTTATTCTAAACATATTTTAAAAGTCAGATATTTGGTTAAACTTTACAAATAGCTTCTCAAGTCATTAGGAGTTTAAAGTTAATTGTTTTCACTTAATTTTTAGTATATAAATGTCTAAAGCATTTTAAATATTGGCTGTTTTTTTGTTTGCTTGTTTTTCTCAACAGGATGACTATCTCCTGAGGGATATATGGCAATGCCTGGAGATATGTTGGTTGTTATAACTGGAGGGAGGGGAGACTATGGCATCTATTGGGTAGAGACTAAGGAAGCTGCTACACAACTTAGAATGCACAGGACAATCCCCACAACAAGAGGTTCTCTGGCCGAAGTGTCAAAAGTGCCAAAGTTGAGAAATTCTGGTCTACCATACATGGCATTCGCTATAATTGGACAACCGTAAGCCATCCCTCCTCTGTCAAAGGCAATGTGGTTAAGAATTCAGTCCCCTGGAGGAAGCACACCTGATTTAAATGGACAGCCATTTGGGAACTGATGTATATATTTATATGAACAGTCACTTGGGAACTTGCTATTTGAGGCAGGGAGTTAGGCATTTGACATCCTGAGCCAGAACCATGAATAGATTTTTTTCACTAGACTTAATATTAAAAACAGGGACAAAATTCCTTGGATGCCCCATCAAGGACTCAATGCAGCGGAAATAATGTGCATGTCATAAATCATATAATGAAAAATATACACGACCTACATCATAGATCAGAATTTTTCATTCGCCTGAAAATGTAATTAGCAGGTATATCAGTTTCTAAGACAGATGCATAAAACCAAATTTGATTTGTGTTTTTAAAAAGAAAAATTGGCCAATACTTATATTAAACATTTTTTTATTAAACATTTTTTTAAATAAAAAATTTGCACTATTTCGGGGGTTACGGGGCAGGGAGAAAAAAAGCTCTGGCCAAACTGGACCAGAATTCCTGCATTGTTTCGTGGAGGAAATGGCTGATGTCCAACCAGATTTTAGCAAGACCTCTGGAGGTCACCAGGGACCGGCCAAATCCCATTTAGCTCTCAGGCCCTGCAGAGAGTTGATTTTGTAGATAGTTAATAGTTCTCAGGGAAAACATTTTTCTTAGCGTGCAGCAACTAAATTACAAATGGGAAAGAAGCGACTTTGTGACTAGAAACAGTCCTAAAACTAGTCAATAACAAGCTATAATTAGTGAAAGATGAATCCAGTACATATTCCAGGCCAAGGCTAAAGAGGTCCTTGCCAGGGCCAGCTTGAAGGGAGGGAGCTGATGGTAAACCTTCAAACCCTCACCATGAAACAGGAAAAAAAAAATAAAAAATTACCTTATGTGCCAGTTAAACTTTATAAAAGAAAAGTCATGGTATTGTGTTTTAAAGTAGAGGATTTCTGTGATGATTTGGAGGAAGGTGGGCATAGAGGAGGGTATGGGGGGGATAAATGTTGATGGATGGAGACTTGATTTGGGCTGGTGAGCACACAGGACAGTGTACAATGTGTTGAAGAACTGCGCACCTGAAACCTGACTACTGTGGTTAACCAGTGTCACCTCAATAAATACAGCAAAAAGGGGAAAAAAATTAAATAAATGGTAAAGCCTTAAAAAAAAAAAAAAAAAAAGTAGAGGCGTTAGTCATTTCTAAGACCTCAAAGTTTCCCAACGCTACCATCCTTAAGGTCTGCACAAAATTCATTAAGCAATAGCAGGTATCCAGAGCTTTTCCTTCTTGCCAGAACTGAACTCTGTTACCAAATCCTCTGGCTTGTCTGGAACTGTCTGGGCTCCTAGCAGGTAATTTACACTGATCTTTGAAAACTGTTCTCCCCTCCACCTTCCCTCTATAAAACAAGCCTGCCTTTCAGAACAGCTCTGAAAGGGGGGCGGAATACTGAGAGGAGGGGACAGGTCCTGAGAGAGTTCCTCACCTACCACTCGCTGAATTCAGGCCACCAAAAGCTGTGGCCATGTTCTCCTCTCCAGACACTATGGCTTTCTCCGAACACTGTATGCCCTCCCGACTGGCCTCTTGTTCTGTTTGGACAACGAAGACTCTCTTCCGTCTCCGAAGAAACAGCAAAGCAAAGAATATGCAGGATGCCAGGTAACTACCAAACTTACCTCCACTGGGCAGCCCATAGGTCCCGCCTGGGTCTGCAGGTGACCTCGTCCACCGTGAAAGATGGTGTGTGGCAGGGGAGGGGGCCTCTGTTTTGCTCTGAATCAGAGAAAGTGCTGCAAGGGGGGAAAGGGCTGTGAGCAAGAGCGAACACGTCAAAAGCTAACGATCAAAAACTGGAAGAATTGGAATTAGAAACTGGACGCTAACAATAACAACAACAACAAAAAAAAAAGTAAAAAGAATCCTAGGAAGGGATAAACCGTGTTGAAGAAAAATCACCTGTTTTCACAATGGACCCAGCAGCAGAGTTTCCCAGCCCTGCGTGGGAAGGGACAGGGAGGGAGCGGGAAGCCTGGGGAAGCCCCCAGACCAGCGCCTCTTTTCCAGCGGTTGCAGCCGCCCCCCGTAGAGTCCCTTGTTTTCTGGCGTCATCAGTAAACCAGAGGTAATGTCTGTCTATGGTGAGGGTTAAAGTCCCTGGCACCCAGAGCATGGCAGTGTGTAACTAACTGTTCGCTTCTAGCCTGTCCATGCCTGCAGTCAACTCTCCCGATTTCTTTCTTTCTTTCTTTTCTTTTTTTGTGGTTCTTTTTTTTCTTTTCTTTTTTTAAATTAAGATATTATATGTGTACATACCTTACCAACCCCCCCCTCCACTCCCATACATGCCCTCCCTCCCCAGAGTTTTGCGTCTATTGGTTATGCTTATATGCATGCATCCAAGTCCTTTGGTTGATCTCTTATCTCCCCCCAACTTTCCGGATGTCTAAGCTCAGACTCCCTTTGCGGACCAGCTTTTAAAGAGCCTAAAAAAAAAAAAAAAAAAGTGGCTTCCAGGGGACCCTGGGTACCAGCATTCCGGCCCCGGGCACCACTGATCAGACAGGAGGGCAGGGTCCGAGGGAGCGCCCTGCGCCATCCCTGGCCCGTGGCTCACTCGCTCGCCGCGGGGTCCCACCGCGCGCCCGCACTCCCAGCCCGGGCTCCGCGCCCCACCCCCGGACAGAGCCCACCCCGCCCGGAGCAGCAGCAGCGGGGTCCGGGCAGAGAGCCCGCTCCCCCCTCCCATCCTCCTTCCCATCTTCCCTCCCCGCCGCGGGGCAGCGGAACAGGGAAGTCTGTGGGGAGTTGGTTACCTGCAGGATCGTCTGGCCCCGAGGCGCAGGAGGGTGCGGTACCGCGTGGCGCCCCAAGAAGCCACGCGAGGGAAGAGGGAGTTCCGCACCCGCAGAGCACCGGCCCGGGTCTGCGCCGAGCTAGCTGCTGTGGAGAACCGCACCTCTAAGGCTGGGGGGCCCCGCCCGCGCCACGCCCCTGGGGCCGCCCCCCCAGGCCACGCCCGCCCGCCCGCCCGCCTCCCCGCGCGCAGGGCTGCGGTTGGGGCTCCCCCCTCCTAGCCGGGTCCCTGCGCCCTCTGGGCATTGCCGCGCTCCTCCCGGAGGTGAGCGGGCATCCATCCACCTCCTTCATTCCTCTGCTTGCTCAAGTTCGCCTTGGTTTTTAGTTCTCCGAAGAGGACTTTTCTTTATGTCCCCTGCGTCAGAGGCAGAAAACTGGAGGAAGTCCTGCCTTTTCCGATTTTTAAAAAAAAGAAAATGTTTTGTAACAAAGAGGGGGGTGGGGTGGGGGGGAAGTAATGCCAAGGTTCTTGATATCATACAAAGTTTAGAGATGATCATGTATTTTTCCCCCCCAATGAACCTTGCTTACTAAATTTAGCATTTAAAAACTGCTTGTGCTCATGTGTAAGATCAACTAAATAAAAACTAAGATCAACTGTGGAATAAACCACAGTGCGGGGGAAAATAGTAAACACCTCTCTCCCACCCTGACAGCACAGGTGGCCGGGTAGTCATTTATAAAAGCTGACACAGTCTCCTTTGTAGCAAGAGGAACGTTGTGCATTGGTTGTTCTTAATATTGGGATCATTTATTAATTCATCTACGTGCATTGAAGTACTAGTAAATGAAGGAACATACGCAGCCCCGTCCACCGAGTTCTGCTGTAGGGATCTGTAGGGTAAAGCTGTTAACTGAAAGCTTGCTTTGCTGACCCTCATTCTAACCAAAGAAGGTCATTGCTAGTCTAGGGAGACACATGAAATGCAGAAGGCAGGGCTGGGCTGGCCTAGAGGGCACCACTGAGTTTCTGAACTCACCCTTTTGGGCTTTCTACCGACTGAGGTTAAAAGGGAGGGGAACATTCTTGCACAGGTCCGCACAGAGCGGAGGTTGACAGTGGCCGGTAAGTGCAGCTAATAATATGTAGAGCTAATGAAATATTCCTGGGGGAGGTAAATCTTGCCTTCTTCCCAAGGAGATTCCTGCTCCAATGATAATCTTGGAGCATCTTGTTTTAATTTTAATTAGAAAAGTAATGTTTTCATAATACATTAAGAATTCATGAGTTTTTAAACTGTGGCTTATATATTTGTATTTGTATTTTAATATATTTTTATTGAGTTCAGAGAGGAAGGGAGAGGGAGAGAGATAGAAACATTAATGGTGAGAGAGAATCATTGACCAGCTGCTTCCTGCATGCCTCCTACAGGGGATCGAGCCCAAAACCCAGCCCTTGACTAGGATCAACAGGGGACCCTTCAGTCCACAAGCCAATTATCCACTGAGCCAAACTGGCTAGGGCTAAACTGTGGCTTATATTTTTTATCATGGAAACAAAAGTTTGAATCCAAGAACCTTCTGCAAATATACACAGAATTTGCATTTTGGTCAAAACAGAATAATAATAATAATAATAATTGCAATATAATAGTAATTTTCTTCTCTGTTGCTAATTCAGGTGACCTTTTTTTTACTAAGGTACATAATGATATAGGAATTATGTATTTTGTCTGCCAAGAGCATCTCCTCCTACTGAAAAAGGCTCCTGCCGTGCCTTTTTCAGCAATCCTATCCTATATAATTTATCTTTACTAGCAAAAGGATAATATGCTAATTAGACTGGGCTGACTGGCCATCTTCCAGATGTCTGACTTCCTTCTGAACAAAGCCATGGTGGTGGGGGCCGAAGCAGAGGCAGTTAGGGGCGAGCAAGCCAGCAGGGAAGGGCATTTGGAGATGAGATCAGGCTGGTAGGGGAGGGTAGTTAGGGGCAATCAGGTAGGCAGAGACAGTTAGGGGCGATCAGGCAGGCAAGGGGGCAAGGTAGGGGCGATCAGGCAGGCAGGCAGGCAGGTGAGGGGTTAGGAGCTAGTCATCCTGGATTTCGAGAGGAATGTCTGACTCCATTTAGGTCCAATCCCATGGGGGGGTCCCAGATTAGAGAGGGTGGAGGCCAGGCTGAGGAACCTTCTTCCATGCACGAATTTTGTGGGCTGGGCCTCTAGTCTATAGATATAAAAGCCTAAGTGACCATTCTGACCAGTTGACTGGTCGCTATGATGCACGCTGACCATCAGGGGCAGATGCTCCAACCAGTAGGTTCACTTGCTGATGGGGTCCAGCCAATTAGGACTGGGCAAGACAGGCTGGACACATCCTGGAGCCCTCCCACAGTCCCTCTCAGGTCCTGGTCATGCACCAGTGGTGTCCCTTGGCCTAACCTGCAGCCTCTCACAATCCAGGACCCCTCAAGGGATATCAGAGAGCCAGTTTCAGCCCAATCCCCACAGGCCAAGCCAAGGGACTCCACCAGTGCATGAATCTGTGCACCAGGCCTCTAGTTACTTAATAAAGCCAAATTTACTCCACTGAATTCTATTCTTTAACATTGCCAAAACAATGCTAATTCTGCTCTTTAACACAATTTGTACAACGTTGTGCTTCAGATATATTATGAGCATTGGTGGGTTGATCTGCTCATCAAACTTTAATATATAATATTGTTTTACCAGGAAAAACAACTTCAAGATTCAAACAATGGACTTATAAATTAACTTTAGAATATAGATTTTTGTCAGTTGGACACTGGATGTATCCTATAAATGCCATTTGCTTACCACAATAACAAACCTATCATAAATCTATATAAGGAGTTCAAAGGGTATTTCTGGGTTTCTTAGTGGTATCAGGGTCTACTCATAAGACAGAAATCTCAGCAACTATTTTTACAGAAACTTTAAGGAATTGCTTAAACAGGCAATGGAGGGTTGGAAAGGCAAGAGGAAACATTGCAGTAACTGAGAGATAGTAACTGCAGGAAGCAGCTGCCAGTGACAGATCTGGACAGAGAAGTATTCAGATTATCAGAAACTAAGAGCTGGAAAAGGGCCTGGAGGGAGCTGGGATTCAGGCTTCCAAGGAAGGGCCTGTACCCGCCCGGTTGGTATTTCGGAAGGTAAATGTTGAAGGTTGCTGGATCTGAGAAGGTAGGTTAAAAACTAGAAATTGGAACCAACTGCTGCAGCCAGGGAAAAGAACCATTGCTGGGTGACAATGGCAGTTATGAAATCAAAATGTGGGGTTTGATTCTGAGTTCACTGTCTCAAAATATTGAAGAATGAAGTCGCGGAACAAACTGGTCAGCGGAACCAATGTTTGTTGAGAGAAGCCAGTCCTGGAAAAGGGGTTCCAGGAGCAGCCAGTGCCCAGAGCTTCCTTTCCGTGTTAGAGTCAGCTGTTCAGGTCTATTAGTCCATATGCAGAGTCCCATATGGCAGTAAACCACGTGGGCGCATGGGGAGCATACCTCCTGCCATCAACCCAGGAATCTAGCCCACAGGGGTGGGCATGAGGGAGCGAGAGCAAGTGCCGGATTTTTAATCTAGGGGGCTAGATACAGCCTTGCTAGTTCCTGACTGGCCTTTTCAAAGAGTTCTGCCTTAACAATATCCTTGGGATTGGTTTATTATATGCCTCATTGCCTTGGTTATCTGAAACCTGCTTGTTTTAGCAACAATCCATACATTTTAAAGTTTGTCTCTCCTGTGTGCCCTTCTTTCCACGCCCAGTTGGATTGCCTCGCAATTCTGCCTGGCTGGGTTCCCCAGGTTTTTTTTGTTTTTTGTTTTTTTTTAATATATTTTATTGATTTTGTACAGAGAGGAAGGGAGAGAGATAGAGAGTTAGAAACATCGATGAGAGAGAGTCATCGATCAGTTGCCTCTTGCACACCCCCTACTGGGGATATCCTCGCAACCAAGGTACATGCCCTATACCGGAATCGAACCCGGGTCCCGTCAGTCCCCAAGCCGACACTCTATCCATTGAGCTAAACCGGTCTCAGCATGGGTTCCCCAGTTTTACTTCCTTTCTCTCCAGCCCCAACACCACCAGGGTCCCCATTCCTGACTACCAGCTTCCTTCTGTCTCCTCAGTTACAGCAAGCTGATAGCAAGAAGCAAGTCCCTTCTTCCCACTCCAGGCTTCTGGTCTCCTCCAGCACCCCTTTTTGGAAAACTTTACAGGCAGCATGGTTTGCTGTGTCACAGCCACAGCATCACCAATGGGTTTGAACTTCAAGATATACCTTCATAACCAGCATAAGGAGTAAACCCATGATTACAACTATTAAATATCCTTACATAGATGCAGGAATGTCCTGGTAAACAGAGCTGTTATAGTGGTAATTTAAGATAATTATAATAATTTTTTAATATAATACAACTATGGTTAAAAGTACAACTTCTCTGGCCATGTAGCTCAGTTAGTTAGAGTGTCATTATTCAATGCAGCTTGTCCAGAGGCTCTTTTGTTGCTTGTCCTGGGGCTGAAATACTCCTGAGGCATAGATGTTATCTCCAGGTAGGAAAGGTCAGGTGGTCCTGGTCCAAACTGTGTGACCAGCAATATGCTAGGAGAGGAACAGTCACCTGAGGGCTAGGTCCCATCCTACAATTGATTGCCTGTTGCTAGGCACCGGGGGCTTTGCATCTGTCCCAATAATTCCATAAGGGACGTATGCACAGGTGACCTAGGAAGCCTCAGCCAGAAATCTGACACGTACGGCCCTAGGTAATTAATAATTCCACCGAGCATAAATTACACAGGAGACAAACATGCAGTGCACGAATCACTCACAGTTTATTTGCCAGAGTCCTGGTGGGTTCCAGAATCCTAGGCACTGACAGACACACACAGTTCACCGAGGATGTTGCAGCTGCAGATCAGCTTGAGTTGGGGCCTCTCACGAAGGCTCAGGGTTCGAGGCTCAGGGTTCAGGGCTCGCGGTTCAGGCAGGGGGGAGTGGGGGGCGACCTTCTGTGGAGGAGCAGAAGGAATGTCTGATCTTCTGTGGAGTTTCCTCCTTTTATGTGTCTTCAGTGCTCAGAGGAGTCTTCAGTGTGTCTTATCAGCGGGTCCTGCTATCTGGTCTTACATATGGGATACAGATCACTTTATTTTCTACACACAGGCCACTCAAGGGTGCTTATCAGTTTGTTTACATTCCATTCCACACTTTCAGATATCACACTTCAATTCCATACTTTAATACTTATTCAACATTTTATTTATCCTTATTACTATAACAGCACCCTGGTGATCTTCTGTACCTGGCCCATCGGCCATGCTCTGCTCTCGTCAGTCTAACTGACTACAACAATCCCAATCCCTGAGAGGATCTTTCTAGCCATTGGACTCCTCCCTATAAAAGAAAAGACCTTTTCAAAAGCTTACATATCTTACAGTTGAAACATTTTCCCTATTACACTTTCTTCCCCTTGTAGTCCAATGGACCCTGTTGTAATAATTCCTTTGAACAAGTCTTCCCTGTACCTAAATTCAGATTTGGTTTTTATTTGACAGTTTAATGATGCTGTGACCCAGATCAAGATTAGACCTCCCCTAGGGGCCTCCACATTCAGCAATTTGAGTTCCTTTGGTGAGTTCCATTCTTGAGCTGCTCAGGACATCTTGTCTGTTAAAGTTACTTTAATTCTTTCCAGCAAAAAGAGAATATTTTCCAATAAAGATTCTTCTTTGGCCCTCCTGTAAGACCTCTCTGTTCTCCCTTTGTTCCTCAACACAGGGATTAGGCCAAGGAATTAGTGAAGTGGGATTCTTTCTCAGCTTCTTTAAAGTTTATTTTTGGGGGATTAACTTCTGTTAGTCCCACAGAGAACTCTTACTCGATCTGTTTCTCCCACCGGCGGATTGCCATTATGGCATTAATTTAGCTTAATATATTCAAGAATTGGCAAAATTTACCAAAGGCAATTAAGGGGAAATTTGGTATCTTCCCAAACTGGCTCATCTGAGACCTTTCCCTTTCCACTATCTCCATTTCTTCTTTTTATCACCGTAACGTTCTCTTCAGCTGCCTTGAACCCTTGGATCTGTCCTGTCAGCACCTCTACTGACTCTACCTCCTATACATGCCTGTGCTACACTTCCCTACCCACTCCAGCCCCATGAGATATAGGCTCCCTCTGTTATGCTCACCTCTTCTTTACCTCATTGGTGAAAGAAGAACAATCCCCTGACCAAATAGTACGAGACAGCCAAGCACAGGACACTGGATAGATGCCATTGATAACAGCTTATTAGTCACAAAGACATTCCTGGGGAGGAGGACACTGCATGCCTTCATGAGGAGACATGAGGAAGGTAGGTAGACAGGGATGGGACCATGGGGGAGGCGGAAGGAAGGTGGTGGGGAAGAAAAGAGAGAGAGAGGTGTAGGACAAAACCAGAAAAAATGTAGGAAGTTGTAGAAAGTTCTCAGAGAGGGATTTTTGTCATTGTCAAAATCTGGCTAAGGTTTGATGGTTTCATTTATAAGAAGTTTTTTTTAAAGCTTTAGTGTCAAATATTACAGTTTAAAAAAAACCTGAATTTGGTGTTCTTGATGTTAAAATGGTAAATTTTTCTTAGATTACCGGTCTGCTCTTAATAAGAAATTGTAATCAAGTTTTTCTTTACCTTCTGAGTAATCTGCCTAGAAGGCAAAGATTCTATGTCTTACAATAATTTTCCGTGCCTTATGTTTATCGTGTTCTTGATTTTTAAAAAAAATATTCTCATTTTTAAAAATGCTATGGTTGCCAGGACCGGTTTGGCTCAGTGGATAGAGTGTTGGACTGAAAAGTCCCAGGTTCTATTCCAGTCAAGGGCATGTACCTTGGTTGTGGGCACATCCCCAGTAGGGGGTGTGCAAGAGGCAGCTGATCAATGATTCTCTCTCATTGATGTTTCTAACTCTCTATCCCTCTCTCTTCCTCTCTGTGAAAAATCAATAAAATATATTTAAAAAAATAAAAGAGCTATGGTTATTTATAATTATGTTATCCCAAATGTTTGCTTTTAATATCTTCCATTGCCACCTTGACTTTGGATTGACTTCCATTTTGCATACCACATAAACACATGTTCTTGCCAGTTACATTATTTTTGGAAGTTCAATGATAATCAACAGGGCTAGAATTTGTAACTTTAAATGGTATGTCATAGACAGTATATAGTCTTTCACTGAAACAGTATCTTTTAAAAACAGTTTTCATTGATAGTGTAGGGGTTCAAAACAAGTCACCCAAGACGTGCCCCTCTGCCACGTGGATTGTTTAGATCTGAAAACAGTCAAAGCCCAGAAGGCCCCTGAAGAACCTTTGCCAATCCCCCTAACTGCCTAAACAAAGGGACTTTCTCTAAGAAGTGAACTTACCATTATAGATGAATATCTATAATAATAAAAGCGTAATATACTAATTATACCAGATGTCCTCCGGACGTCCTTCCGGACTACCTTCCCACTGAAGCTAGGGCTTCTAGGGAAGCCGGGGTCTCAGGTGCCAGAGGGAAGCCAGTGCCGGCAGCTGGGGGAAGGAAGGCCTACTCTTGCATGAGTTTCACACATCGGGCCTCTAGTGTTTTAATATAAATATAAATAGTTTAATATAAATTAGGGTGAAAACTAACAAGTCCACTTTGATCCAAGTCCTCTCTGTGTCCCATGGCTTCAAGATGGTTCTGTATATATTTGTTTACTAAATAATAACTCTTTCATCTCCCTGTGAATTGCCTTACTTCCCCCTCCTTAGTTCTGAATGACATATATACCCCATTTTTCCTCATTGTCTTTGGTATTCCATGCTTATGTGAATTCCCCATACACATGTATTAAAACTTGATTTTTCTTCTTTTAATCTACTGTATGTCACTTAAATTACTTGACCAGCCAAAAGAACTAAGAGGGAAAGGGGAAAGTGTCCCTGATTCCCAACAGAAGAAAAATGGTTATTTGTGCTGGTATTATATAGCTGTAAAAAAGTGGTGAGGATATCATTCTATATTGTCATAGAAAGTAATGTTGCCTGAACTGGTTTGGCTCAGTGGATAGAACATCAGCCTGCAGACTGAAGGGTCAAGGGCATGTACCTTGATTGCGGGCACATCCCCTATAGGGAGAGTGCAGGAGGCAGCTGATTGATGTTTCTCTCTCATCGATGATGTTTCTAACTCTCTATCCCTCTCCTCTCCTCTCTGTAAAAAGATCAATTATATATATATATATATATATATATATATATATTAATGCTAATATATTAGTAGATTTTTAAAATAAGAGCAATAACTATATGAATTATTACTCATGATCAAAGATATAAATAAGCAATGCATATACAGTCATGTCCAGGGATTTTTACATTCTATCAATACTACTTAAATGTTTGTGTAAAGAAAAATAGACATATAAATATTATTTTGCAACCATCATAACTTTAAAAATATATTTCCACTTTGGAAAAAAAAAAGTATAAAATACATGAATAAATAAACTAGTCAGTAATAAATTGAACATTTTTATCAAAAAGGAAAATAATTTATAGTTAGCAAATGCCTATCATGATGTTTATCAGAAAAATCGACTTAAAAGAAGTACCTGTCTGAATAGATTGTGGCATAGCCATACAATGGAATACTACTTAGTTAAAAAACCAAACTGATTTACACAACAATATGGATGAGTCTCAGAAACATTATGCTGAGGTAATGATGCCAAACCCATAAGAGCACATATCATTTGATTCATATTTGTGTATTTGGTATTCTTGATAGGCAAATCTAATTAGTGTGATAGAAAGGAGAGTAGTTGGCCTTGACTAGTGTGACTCAGTTGGTTGGGCATCGTCCTGTGCACTGAAAGGTTGCTGGTTTGATTCCTAGTCAGGGCACATGCCCCGGTTTCAGGTTTGATCCTCAGTAGGGAGCATGCAGGAGGCAGCCCATTGATGTTTCCCCCTTACATCGGTTTCTCTCTCCCTCTTCCTTCCTCTCTCTCTCTAAAAATCAATAAAAACATTAAGAAGAAGAAGAAGAAGAAGAAGAAGAAGAAGAAGAAGAAGAAGAAGAAGAAGAAGAAGGAGAAAGAAAGAAAGGAGAGTAGCTGTTACCTGGGACTAAGGGGGATGAACTTATTTTTTAGCGTGATCAAGATGTCCTTTATCTTGATCATGGTAGTAATTACATAAGTATATACATTTCTCAAAACTCAGTAAGCTGTACACTTAAAAACGGATACATTTTAACGTGTGTGACAAAGAGGAAAAGTAATTTTATCTCTACACTTATAGGTTCTTGGCTGGGGACCCCTGTGAAAACAAAGTCAGATTAACAGGACAAAGACAAAGGTTTCATAGCATACCTGCTGTAGATGGGGAAGATACCCAAGGAAACTGAGTGACTCCCTGAAATGGCCCAATCCACCACTTAAATACCATCTGCAGCTAAAGACAAAGGAAGGTTTGGATGGGGCGTGGGGGTGTGCAGGAAGAGAGGTTACAGGAAAAGCACAGTAAACAAAGTTATGGTTGTTATAGAGATTGAAGTCTTTAAATTGTTGCCTTCTCCACTGATAATTGTTTCCGGGGAATAATAGATTGTATTTAGTCACCCTGTGTTCCTGGTACAGAGCAGGAGACACCCTTTCAAGTGGAGATTTCCCTTATCGACGTAAATATTCTTACAAAAGAGTAACCTGCTCAGTTTTCAGAACTTCTCCCATGTTTGCTGTTTTTAAAAAAGAACCAGTTCAAGTTTATCCTTATGCCTAACAGGCATATTTGGGGGAGGCAAATTCTGTACTCCTTCATATGTAAACTATACCTCAATAACATAGATTTTTTTTTTTTAATGTCTGTTTAAAAGTACTAGAAGGCTCCAATAGAAAGGAGAGAGCATGTGTTGGGCATGATCTGGACACCGAGTTTGAGATGAAGATGAACTCTCAATGAGAGGGAAGCTCTGAGCCTTAGAGATATGCCAGGACCCCAGTTTTCCTATCTAGAAGCCCCTTAGAGCGGGGTGGCTAGTGCCACGAGGGCACTAAATGCACTCTTTTGAGGGTGAGAGGGCCCAAGAGAAACTGTGGGGAATTTTTACAATTCTGAGGCCCTGGCCCAGCAAAGGAAGGGGATAGGTTGGTGAGGGTGGAGGAGAAACAGATTAGCACTGTGTCCTGGCCACTGAAGGGGGTGAGGGGGCTGCCTTGTCCCAGGACACGGAACCATCGGGTGGGCTCACAGAGTACTTCAAGCTAAAATCCCCATGCTAACGGAGCAAGAACGTCCCAGATGTAAATGTATTTCTTTAATACTGACTTAACAGTTGAGTTTGAAATGTGGCAGAGGTGCCCTCTGGTGGTAGAATCCAAAACCAAATGTTTTACTTCTTTTCATTGAATAATGATAAAAAGACATGTGTGCCTCTATTCCTAGCAAAGCCTACTCTTCCACTTGGGCCCTTGATCCCCACCGTTCTGTCATACTCCAGTGACATCACCCAGTGATGATCTCTTTTACAACACTTATTTATTCTTTCTACTGAATATTTCATATCGACATACAAAAATGTTATTCCCTCCTACCGCCCCCCCCCCCCTTTTTTTTAAAAAAAAAAAACACTACCCTTTCTGGAGCCCATTGTTCCTTTAGCTACTACCCTAATTTATTCTTATTCTCTCTCTCTCTTTCAGACACACACACACACACACACACACACACACACACACACATCCTCTCACACCAAAGCTTGGTGATCTCCTTTTTTGTGTAAAGAGCTAGATAGTAAATATTTTATAAGCACAGTGGGCTACATGGTCTCTGTTGCAACTGCTTAACTCTGTCCCTGTGGGTGACAGCAGCCACAGGCAACAATAAGTGTGTGAGCATGGTCACCTTTGCCTAGTTCACTGACCCCTGCTTGACAGAAAGCTGATGTCAGTTCACCCTTGCAGTGACCTGTCAGGGCAGAGGTACAAGCTGTCCTGTGCTTTACACTTGCAGGCATCTCTCTCTGGGATCTCTAGAGCAGTACGGAGGATCCCCAAGGGCATAAACCTCCTGAGAGTACCGCAAAGGGAATTTCTGGAAGAATCTGATTGTGTCAAAAGAACTGTCTGTATCTGCTTTCTCCAAATATAGTGCTTCCTGCCATGTTCCTAAGGAAACTGCTCTTGTCAAATTCGGCTCCACAGTACTACATCCAGGAGGCATTCATCTAAACTTATCTTACTTGTCATCTGAGCAACATTTCTAACAGATCACCACTCTTTGTCCTTGTAACCCTTTCTTCCAATGGACACTGAATCCTCCCTGTTTTTCTCCTGTCACTCCTCTAAGACCTCACCCAGCTCATGCTAGTTAAGTATTACCTCTGCTTCGCATCTGTATTTAAACTGACAGCTACCTAATTTTTATCTTGCCTGCTTTTTGGCCTCCATCTTTTACTCTTAAGGACCCTGTGATTTTAGGGGTCTGGGTCGAGGGGAATCTCCCAATCTTAAAGTGAGCAACCTTAATTTCATCTGTTAATCTTTTTAAAATTATATTTTTTTATTGATTTCAGAGAGAAAGGGAGCGGGAGAGAGAGAGAGAGAGAAACATCAATGATGAGGCGACGCCATTTGCTGCGGCCGTGCGTGTGTAAAGCTGATCTCAGGAGAGCGCGGTCTCTGGACTCATCGGTGCACCCGACCCGCCTCTCGCGCCCGCTTGGTACCGCGGGGCTCCATGCGTGAACCCCGCGCCCCTCGGAGGAATCGCTGCCGCCCGAGTAAGAGTCGGAGTCACCGTGCGGCCTCTGCTCCCGCCATGCCCAAGAATAAAGGTAAAGGAATAAAATGAAATTAAAGGCTGGACTAGTTAGACCTCACTAGCTACGGTGAATTTATGTGCAACTTTATATATATATATAAATTTTTAATATATTTTATTGATTTTTTTTGCCCCCCTTCTTCCCTCCCACACATCCCCTCCCTCCCCAGAGTTTTGTGTCCATTGGTTGTACTTATATGCATGTATAAAAGTCCTTTGGTTGATCTATTATCTCTCCCAGATCTTCCTCCCCTCCCCGCAGTAATTTGACAGTCTACTTGTTGATATACTGTCTCTATATCTATCTTTTGGTTCATCAGTTTATAATGTTCTTTATCATCCACAAATGAGTGAGGTCATGTGGTGTTTCTCTTTTATTGATTGGCTTATTTCACTCAGCATGATGTTCTCCAATTCCATCCAGGTTGCTGCAAATGATGAGAAGTCCTTCTTTTTTATGGCAGCATAGTATTCCATTGTGTAGATGTACCATAGTTTTTGGATCCAATCATCTGCTGACGGGCACCTAGGCTGTTTCCAAATTCTGGCTATTGTAGATTGTGCTGCTATGAACATAGGGGTGCATATATCCTTTCTGATTGGTGTTTCTAGTTTCTTGGGTTTATGTGCAACTTTAAAAGAAGAGATCCACCATGTAGCATGTGATGCTTTTATTCGGCTGGTCTCCAGAGAACTTTGCTGTGATAGAAAGTAATGTAAAGGGGAAGAAACCTTCACGTGACTTGCAAAAAAAACCCGAATCTCTCATCAGTGTGCAAACTCTGGAATCAAAATCTGTGGATCTATAAAACATTGTGAAATGAAAAAAAAAAAAAATAGAAATTTTGAATGGGAAAAAAAAAAGAAACATCAATGATGAGAGAGAATCATTGATTGGTTGCTTCCTGTACACCCTCTGTTGGGATCAAGCCTGCAACCTGGGCATGTGCACTTCACCAGATTTGAACCTGGGACCCTTCATTCCTCAGGCTGACACTCTTCCCACTGAACCAAATTGGCTAGGGCCGTCATCTTTTTATTTTTTTATTGTTCACACTATTGCAGGTATCACCCTTTTCCCCCTCCTTTTCGCAACTCCACGGAGCCTCTGCCCACTCTTCCGTGGCTCTCACCACACTATTTTTTAAGAAAATATATTTTTACTAGAGGCCTGTTGCAGGAAGATTTCTGCAATAGGGCTTCTGCTGCAGTCGCTGCCCCGTCTGCTTCCCTCCCTTCTCCCCCAGCCTGCCTGCTTCCCTTCCTTCTCCATTGCTCCACTTGCTTGCTTCTCCGCAGCTTCGCTCCCTTCTGCAGTGCTTGGCTTCTTTCTACACCATCTTCAGTCTTCACTCCCTGATATGCAAATTAGGCACCATCTTAGTTGGGTTAATTTGCATACTCACCCTGATTGGCTGATGGGCAGGGCTTGTGGGCGTACTGAAGGTGCAGTCAACTTGCATGTTTCTCTTTTATTGGGTAGGATTGGTTTCAGAGAGGAAAGGAGAGAGACATAAAAACATCAATGACGAGAGAGCCTCATTGATCAGCTCTTGCACACGCCCCCTACTGAGGATCGAATTCACAATCTGGCATGTGACTGGGAATGTGACCTCCTCATTCACAGGTCCACACTCAACCACTGAGCTGCACCAGTCAGGCCCTCATCACGCTATTGTCTGTGTCCATGGGCTATGCATGGGTATTTTTTAGCTAATCCATTCACCTTCCTTTATCCATTCCTCCCCACTCCCTTTCCTTCTGACATTGGTCAGTGTGTTCCATGTGTTCATGCCTCTGGTTCTCTTTTGTACATCAGTTCATTTTGTTCATTAGAATCCACATATTAATGAGATTATGTTGTACTTGGCTTTCTCTGGCTGTTACTTTCGCTTAGCACAATAATCTCCAGGTCCATTCATGCTGTTGCAAGAATTTCCTCTTTTCTTATAGCCTCGTAGTATCCCATTGGGTAAATGTACCACAGCTTTCTTATCCACTCATCTACTGATTGGCATTTGGGCTGTTTCCAGTTCTTAGCTATTGTAAATAACACTACTATAAACATATATATTCTTTCTGATTGGTGTTTTGAGATTTTTGGGATATATTCCCAGAAGTGGGGTTGCTAGATAAAACAGAAGTTCCATATTTAATTTTTTGAGGAAACTCCATGCTGTTTTCCGTACTGGCTGTACCAGTCTGCATTCCCACCAATAGTACATGAGGGCTCCCTTTTCTCCACATCCTCGTCACCACCTGTTCTTTTTTTTTTTTTTTTTTTTTTTTTTTAAAGATGCATTAAATTGATCATTTACTGTCAGACAGTTCAGGGCATCTTTTTTTTTTAAAATATATTTTATTGATATTTTACAGAGAAAAAGGGAGAGGGATAGAGAGTTAGAAACATCGATGAGAGAGAAACATTGATCAGCTGCCTCTTGCACACCCCCTAATGGGGATGCACCCACAACCAAGGTACATGCTCTTGACCGGAATCGAACTGGGGACCTTTCAGTCCGCAGGCCGACGCTCTAACCACTGAGCCAATCCGGTTTCAGCACCACCTGTTCTTTGTTAAGTTATTGATAATAGCCATTCAGACAGGTGTGAGGTGATACCTCATTGCAGTTTTAATTTGCATTTCCCTGATGATTAGTGATTGTGTTCATATTTTTCATGTTTCTTGGCCATCTGTATGTCCTCTTCAGAGAAGTGTCTATTCAGGTCTTCTGCCCATTTTTTTTTAATTGGGTTGTTTGTCTTCCTTTTGTTGAGTTTTATTAGTTCTTTACATATTTTGAAAATTAACCCCTTATCAGATGTTTCATTGGCAAATATGTTCTCCCATATGGTGGGTTCCCTTGTTGTGTTGTTGGTGGTTTCTTTTGCTGTACAAAAAGCTTTTCAGTTTGAGGTAGTCCCATTTATTTATTTATTTCCTGTCTGTCCCTTGCCCTCAGAGACATAGTGGCAAAAATATTGCTCCAAGAAATCTCTGAGATATTACTGCCAATTTTTCTTCTAGAATTTTTATGGTTTTGCAACTTACATTTAAGTCTTTTATTCATTTTGAGTTTATTCTTGTGTATGGTGTAAGTTGGTAGTCTAGCTGCTGTTGCTGCTGCTGCTGCTTCTTCTTCTTCTTCTTCTTCTTCTTTGCATGTAGCCATCCAATTTTCCCAATACCATGTATTGAAGAGAATGTTTTTCTTCATTGTATGCTTGGTTTGACCAAGAGATTTGCTGGTTCAATTCCCATCAGGGCACATGCCTGAGTTGCAAGCTCAATCCCCAGTGGGGGACTTGCTGGGGGGTGTGGATCAATGATTCTCTCTCATCATAGATATTTCTCTTTCTGTCTCTCTCTTCTCTGAAATCAACAACAACAAAAATATATTTTTAAGTGAACTGGGCACCCTGAGCTTTATTTGATAAAACCCTAAGTTAGCAAGGAATAGGGGGTAGATATTGAGTGGGAAACCCATAAGATCTATCATGAGGGAGGTGATATTTATTCCAAAAACTGAATCTGTGTTGGAAGAATGCAGGCTGGGGGAAAACTCTTCCGTGACAAAATCTTTAGGGTCATTTTGGCTTTCCATGCATACAGTTGTAGGATATCCTGGGTAGTCTCCTGGTAAGCCAGGTTTTCAGTGGGGTTGATAGGAGGCATCCACCCTGGTAATGCCCCCAAATCAAATGGCTTCTCCTTCTAACAAGTGTCTGTCCTGCCCATCCAAGTGCAGAAATTGTTCAATAGTGGAAAGGAAACTAGAAAAGTGGCAGTAGCAGCCACACACAGATCTGCTCAAATTAACCTATGTCCTTCTTCTGACTGATTCGCCTTCTGGTAATGATGGAGTTAGTAATTTCTAACTTCAGCCCTCAATTAATCAGAAAAAAAAGTTAATTAAAAATAAGAAATTCAGCCCTAACCAATTTGACTCAGTGGATAGAGCATCGGCCTGCAGACTCAAGGGTCCCAGGTTCGATTCTGGTCAAGGGCATGTACCTTGGTTGCCGGCACATCCCCAATGGGGAGGCGGGGAGGTGCAGGAGGGAGCTAATTGATGTTTCTCTCTCATCAATGTTTCTAACTCTCTCTCCCTCTCCCTTCCTCTCTGTAAGAAAATCAATAAAAAATATATACATCTTTATAAAAAAAAAACATATGAAATTCAATTTAAAACAGTCATTTTTAGAATAAAAACTCTTCCCCTATTGACTCCTTTCCTGGAATATTCCCCCCTCACCCCTGCAGTTTGAATATTCGGTAACCCCCAGGATGTGGGTTCCGTAGCCTCAGGGTGCCTTTGTCTGGTTGACATTCGTGTTAAGCCAGACCAGTGAACAGAAGTGTCTCCAGAATCACACGGTGTGAATCGCTATGGAACAAGGTTAAACTATTTTGATGTTGATTCTGACCACATGTGAGCATTTCCCACAGCTAAGTCAGACTTTATTATTGAAACCCAAACTGTATGATTAATTTTTTTAAAAAGCATGACCATGTTACTTCTTCAAATGTCAGGTTTCTCAGATATTTAACCTTCAGTCAGAAATTAATACAGGGTGATTTCATTCAAATTGCCTATATTATAACCTGTATCACCCATTCTCCAAACTCTCTCTCTTTTTTTGGGGGGGGGGGAGGAGGAGGTATTTAAGAGAGAGGGGAAGTGAGAAGGAGAGAGAAACATCCATGTGAGAGAGAAACATCGATCAGTTGCCTCCTGTATACACCCCAACTGGAGATGAAATCCGTAACCCGAGTATTTATCCTGACCCAGAATTAAACCTACAATCCCTCGGTATACAAGACGTTACTTGAACCAACAGAGTCACACCAGCCAGGGATCTGAACTCTTTTTGGTCCCAGTAAACCTCAAAAAATAATACAGCATCTATCATGTTTTATGCTTTAATGGGAACAGCAGCTAGTGGAGCGTGACATCTCCTATTCACCTTTATTTAACAGTTCATCTGTGGTCTTCCTTGTATGAGTAACATTTTCTCTTTGTGTTTCACATGTAATATCTGTGGAACAGAGTATTATAGAAATACATCATTGTTGTTTGAAGTACTTTGAACAAAATGGTTCTGGCGTCTCGGCGTAGTTGTGATTTTGTCCACCATGCAGTTCTCAAGTTGCTGCACATTGGAACTCCTGCAGGAGCTTGAAAAAACACTGGTGCCTGGGGTCTGCACTAAGGATTCCAATGTAACAGTTGTAGGGTGTGACCTTTTTAAAGCTCCCCAGCTGATTCTAATGTGCAACCAAGTCTGACCCCGGGGGAATACTCCTCTCAGGTAACTTTAAACAAGTCTCTTTTGGACCGGCCACCTCCTGGACCAAGTCCCTGAATGACGATGCAGCCTTCATTCTCCCAATAACCACCAAGAGGGAGGCAAGTGAGTGGTGTGCAGGACCCAAGAGTTGGAACAAGGGGGACTCGAGTTGGAACAAGGATCTAAAAGGCACCCTGGAATCTGACACAAACCAATTGGAAACAAGACACCATTGTAACTCAGGTTTCCTCCCTGCCAAGGTGTGGAAGTGTAACTGGAAGCACCTTCGCTCAGCACCGCCTTCCTGGGGTCTGGGAACTGGGGATGCTTTTGTTCATGAGGCAAAGTCTTCTGGCTCAACAGATTTCCTCTCGTTTCTTTGAAGAAGGTGGGGTAAAAACTTTCAAAGCTTTTTGAGACTGGAACAGAAGAGTTCCTAGAAGAGAAGTTCAGCGAGAAGGTTTGGCGTCAGGAGCAGGAAGAGAAAGACCATCCAGGAACTGCAAAGTCAAGAGAAGAGGTTTGGGAGAAGAGATACCCCAAGGCTGCGAGGGTATTGTTTTAAAAACCCAAATCCTGGTAACAGTTTATCCTGCTGCTCTCTTCTAAAATCTTGAGTACAAAAAATAAAAAATCTTGAGTACATTTTATATTACTTACTAATGCCCTAATCTATCACAAAGAGAGTATGGTTTTCGAAGAGCTCAAAAAAAGAGTTGAGAACATCCGAGGATGAGTCACAATACAAAGAAAGGGACATGCAGCTTTTACAAAAAATGTCTGCCCCCAATCTCCACTAAATATATGCAGACAAATAGTAAAAGACTGTTTCCTTGAAGGAATACCAGGTGGTAGCCTGCTGAGACAACATGTTTCAATTCTGCATTGGGCAGAAAAGGAAAAAGAGGAAAGGGAAGTTAGAGTTTTTAGAAAGCTGATTCTCAAACTTTAGCATGTATCAGTGTCCCTAGGAGGGTGGATTAAAACACAAATTGCTGACCTCACCCCCAGAGTTTCTGAATTAGTAGGTGGCACCCATCTAACTAGTTCCCAAGTGATGCTGATGCTGCTGGTCTTTGGACCACCCTTTGAAAACCACTGGTTCATAATGCTCTCATGGGACTTACCTCCTAGTCTAATGCTTGGTATGGTCTGTTATTTGAAATGTAAACAGGTTTTATGAAGAAAAAAAAAAAAAAAAGAAGAGTGTTATGGTCAAATGAGTTGGAGAAATAGTGGGTTAAATGAAATTTCAAAAGGTTTCTTTTGAGAAATTAAAATAACTTACACAAAAAGCTTACTGTCTACAATTATCTGATGTTCCTATTCCAGGAAATTCTTATCCAGAAATATGAAATAGCAAATAATTTTATTGTTTGTTCCAGGAACTTCCTGAAAGTCCACTAATTTGAACACTGGACTGTTCAATTTACCCTCACTAGATAGAGTAAATATTCTTTCCTGAGGAAACATGTAATATCTAGAGATTATTTGCTTTTAGAGGCTCACCTGCTGTGTTCATCAATCCTGAACAAGTGTGTCAGAAACCTGCCCAATTTTGATCAAGCTCTGCATCAAAATAGCCACCTTAATCCAGACCCCCAATCCTCATAAGTATCTTGCCTTTGCCTTCACCCTTCTGAGAAACTACTGAGTCAGTGATGATAGTGATCTCCCTTATCTCAACAAGCACAAAACTAAGCCCAGTTTTCTTCATGAGTTATTCTGGTGTCATTTTGAGGCAGGTTTCAACCACCTAGCTTGAAAGTTTCTAAGAAAGTAAATCTTAAAAATTGTAACTATGTGAGGTGATAGATTAACTATCCTCATTGTGGTGATCATTTCGCAATATGTACATACTGGAGGCCAAATGCACAAAATTTGTGCAAGGGGCTCAGCCCTCACAGCCTCGGCTTCATCCAGAAGGATGTCCGGAAGCTCATTCGGCCGTCAGGTCTAAGTAGCATATTACACTTTTATTATTATAGATATCAATCATCATGTTGTATAACTTACACAATGTTATATGTCAATTGTATCTTAAGAAAATAGAAAGAAAAAAAAAAAGATTGATAACAACAAAACCAACCAATTGCCTTGACTTCCTACGCTAGGTTAAGACTCTCCTCTTATTACCTGTCTTATTCACAGCTTAGCATAGTGCCTAGAAAATAGTAAATATCCAATGAATATTATTTGAGCTCATGACTGTGGAAGAACTTGGTAAAATGCAAAGTAATATAAAAGTAATAATATAATTATCATCAACAAGAATTAGTTTAAGAATTCGTGTCTTAAACTGGTTCTTTAAATTTTGTTACCTAGGAGATTTATAATTTTTCACATGGCTTCAATGAACATCTTGTATAATGTTGGTTATTTTCATATGATTCATTCTCAGAAGTATTATAATTGGTGGGTCAAAGTATTCAGTTTTCAAGATTTCCAATATTATTTTCAAATTGCCCTTCAAAAGTAAAACCAACTTATTTTTATTTTTTTAAATATATTTTTTATTGATTTCAGAGAGGAAGGAAGAGGGAGAGAGAAATAGAAACATCAGTGATGAGAGAGAATTGTTGATTGCCTGCTGCCCACTGGGATTGAGTCCAAAACTCGGGCATGTGCCCTGACCAGAAATCAAACCTTGATCTCCTGGTTCATAGGTCGACGTTCAACCATTGAACCACACTAGTTGGGCAGTAATACCAATTTATACCACTGCCAACAATATATGCACACTTTTAGCACTGAGTAATATAGTTGCTTACTGTCTCTTTACCAGTTTTAGAGTTGTAATTGCTCCTTTAATTTGCATTAGTTGGGTAGGGCTGCCATAACAATGTACCATATGTCCGGTAATTTAAACAACAGGATTTTTTTCCCTCACAATTTTGGAGACTGAAAATCTGAGAACAAGGTGTCAGCATAGTTGGTTTCTTCTGAGGCCTCTTCCGTTATAGACATCGGTATTCTCCCTGTGTCTTCACTAGAGTATGTCTGTGTTCAAATTTCATCAAGCAAGAATACCACAGTCTTATTGAATTAGGGTCTATCCTAATGAACTAATTTTAACTTAATTATATCTTTGAAGACCTCACCTTCAAATAGTCTTATCCTAAGGTATTGAGAATTAGAATATGAATTTGGAGATGACACAATTCAACCCATAAGAGACAATCAAGTGTTTTCATAAATGTATTACCCAAATAAATTTTTCTATTAAAATTTTTCATATTTATGTCCTTTAACCTTTTATTGTTTTGGGGCAGAAGTTTTGTATAGTCAAATGATACAATCTTTTTCTTTATAGTTTCTGTACTGAGTATTCCAAAAGTTTCATAAATATCTATATACCTAAAACACAATAAGAAATGTTTACTTGGAATATTAGTTTTAAGGGTTGTTTTTCTTTAACTTATAAACACTCAAAATTTTCATATTTAAATATGTTATCTAGATGGGATTCATTTCATGTTTGTTATAAAGTATGGAATGAATTTTATTTTTTTCTAAATATTTAGCCAGTTGCCTAAACTTAGTAGCCCATTTTTTGGGTAAATATTAAGTATATTAAAAATAAAATCATTGACCCTTGTTAGCCTTGTGAATTTTCATAATGACTCAATGTATGTTTTTCACTAAAAGTCCTGGAAAAAGTAAATTTGGCTGTTGAATTTACTTGCAGGTTGGCTGATTTCATTTTTACTGTTTTCTGAGGTGGGGTAAATGAATCATGGTTTTCTTGATAGCAATACGTAACTTTTTGGCCTTTCGTTTTGATTAGGACACAAAAGAGATCTAGTTACTGAGCACCCAGTTCTATATAATTCAGAGTACTCTGGAACACACAGATGCTTCATCTTACAGGTTCTATTTAGCTTTGACAAAAAGAAGGACTTTTTAAGTATCGTGTTTAATGTTATACTGTTTATAACATTAAACACGATAGGAAAGGCTGATTTTTTTCCTATTGATGAGGCTGCTTCTTCATTTCACCAGGTTGGGAAAGCACCTCTTCAGTACCCCTCTCTTCCATCCTTCTCCCTCACAGATGGCTCCTTAGAAGCCATCACAGTTCAGGAAAATATGTACACATTCCACTGCTATCACCTTTGATTAAAGGAAAGCCTAGTACGGAATGCAAAATGTCTACCCCTAGTTCTAATAAGGTCAATTTCACTGCGAACCTACTCTGTCAGAAAGCAAACCTTTGATCAAAAATTGTTTTGGAAACAAAGTATTCTATCTCAGTGAGCACTTTGCCATTCTTCATTGGAAAGTTTAATGATAGCATCACATTGATTCACTTTTATGGTTTTCACGGCTAATGTTATTCTTTGAAGGATTCTTGAGTCCTCATCTCATTGAGGCATGAAAAATATCAGTGACATTATCTGTCCTTTTCTAGTTGTAGATCTGCAAGGAACATGTTATTTTGGGGGACAGATCTCATAATTCTTTTATTCATTAAGATCTCTTTGAAACTTGAAAGTGTGATGACCTCGAAAGAGGAAAATGGTGGCTAGAGGCAGGACAGTGGTGGTGATGAGGGTGGTGTTAGTGAGAACTTACTCTTTACTCAATATCATTTGTACCTTGCCCTACTCGGTTTGGCTCAGTGAATAGAGCATCGGCCTGTGGACTGAAGGGTCCCAGGTTCAATTCTGGCCAAGGGCACATGCCCGGGTTGTGGGCTTGATCCCCAGTGGGGCTGTGCAGGAGGCTGCCAATCAATGACTCTCTCTCATCATTGATGTTTCTATCTCTCCCTCTTCCTTCCTCTCTGAAATCAATACACACACACACACACACACACACACACACACACACACACACATATATATATATATATATATATATATATATATATATATATATATATATATTTGTACCTTTTCAATTTTGTACCTTGTGCATGTATCATATATTCAAACTAAATAGCTCTTTTAAATGTTATTTTTAAACAGTAACTTTTATGTTAGGGCTTCAATCACATGTGGAATAAATACAAGTCAGAGCATAACAGTATGATCTGTACCACTGCTCCAGATAGAAACCTTTGATAGCCATTTTAAACAGCTTATTTTCTCATTCAACAGATATTTATTTAGGTAACAACTCTGTGCCAGGCACCAGCCAATAATCATTAAATTAGATGGTGAACACCAGGATGGGACTATAAAGGATTATGCACAGAGAATCCAAAGAGGAAAAAGAGATTATTGAGGTTATACTGATCATGCAGCAATCATAAAACAATCATAAATGTGATCGGTGTGTGAGATTTGCCATAATCCTCCTGAAATGCAATGAGTCACTGGAAAAGTACACTGAAGTGGGTCAAAAAGATGAGACCACACTTCCTTATCTGCTGCAGAGGCGGAATTTTTTAACCATATGTTTTTTTTTGCTGTCTTTGTAAGTTATAACTTCTGCTTTATAGTTTGAAGAAGGAAACAAGGGAGGACTTGTTTTATTTTACAAATAGTGATTAAGGTAACTAATTTTATAAACTTCATAAGTAACTTTACAAGTGATTCCAAATAAAATCATTGTTTACCTCATTGTTTAGGTTTAAGGCAGCAGATAAAGGACAAATTTCATGACCATAGTTTCTCATACTTTTTTTTTTTCTCCCTCATACTTTCTTAATTGCTAAATGCTAAAGAAGCAGTCTCATTCTCTTCAAAACTTAAAAAAAAAAAAAAAAAGTTCTGCATTCCAGTACAAACAAACGGAATGCTCTATAAGACTTGTTTTAGTTTAATATAAAGTTATTGCTACCTACCTCCCAGGATAAAGAAAGTCAAGCGAGGCAATGGAATTGAAAACACTCTGCCATGGAGGCTGCAGGCCAGCCCTCCTGTCCCCCAGAGACCCTCTGCGGGGCATCGCTGCAGCAACAAAGCAAGCATCCCACCTCAGCCACTTCAAGCCCAGCTGCCCAGAGGCCCTCCATCACTGCAGTGATGAAACAAGCATTCTGACAGGTCGTTCACTCTGCCTGCTCTCAGCAGCAGCCCTCCCCAGGATTGGGGGACTCCAGTAAGGCTGAGGGGACTAGGCACCACCATCTTGTGGTTATGGGTGTCTCCATGTTTGTGATGGAGTTATGGTTAATTTGCATATTATCTTTTATTAGATAATAATCTTTTATAAGATTAATATCTTTTATTAGATGGTTAATTTGCATATTATCTTTTATTTATTTATTTACTTATAAATAAATATTTACTTACTTATAAATAAATATTTATTTATTTACCTATAAATAAATATTTATTTATTTACTTACTTATAAATAAATAAATAAATAAAAGATAATATGCAAATTAACCATCTAATAAAAGATATTAATCTTTTAAAAGATAATAAAAGATAGCCAAAACCGGTTTGGCTCAATGGATAGAGTGTCGGCTTGGGGACTGAAAGGTCCCAGGTTCGATTCCGGTCAAGGGCATGTACCTTGGTTGCGGGCATATCCCCAGTAGGGGGTGTGCAAGAGGCAGCTGATCAATGACTCTCTCTCATCGATGTTTCTAACTATCTCTCTCCCTTCCTCTCTGTACAAAATCAATAAAATATATTTTTAAAGATAATAAAAGATATTATTATCTAATAAAAGATAATATGCAAATTAACCATCAAATAAATTAGTATTTATAAGTAAATAAAATAGTAGAAAAAATGGAAGGCACATTTAGGGAGTGTGCAGGAGGCAGCTGATCAAGGATTTTCTCTCTCATCATTGATGTTTCTATCTCTCTCTCCTTCTCCCTTCCTCTCTGAAACCAATCCTATATATTAATAATAAAGGCTACTATGCAAATTGTCTTCTCGACTGGGAGTTCGACCAGGAGTTAGACCAGGGGGTGGCGCCAACCAGCCAACTGCTTGTGGCCCCTCCCCCTGGCCAGTCCTGACCCTGATTGGCCCCTCGTCCCACCCCAATCAGGGGTGGGACTGGCGGCCAACCTCCAGCGTCCCCTCCACCTGGCCAACCCAGCCCAATCGGCCCTGATCAGGGCAGGCTGGCTGGACCTCACCCGTACACAAATTCGTGCACTGGGCCTCAGGTAAAAATATATTAAAAAAAAATAATAATTATACACAATGATTAAGTGGGTTTTATTCCAGGTATGTAAAGCTGATTCAACATTTGAAATCAGTTTATGTAATCTATCACATCAACAGACTACATAATAAATGCAGAAAAAATTTTTGACAAAATTAACTACCCAGGCATGATAAAAATGGAGAAGTTCCTCTACTGGAACTATAGACCAGCTAGTTACATCAATAACAGTAACACTGATATTTTTGTCATGGTTTTTACATGAGGTTGAGAGAACCTGGGACAGGAGGCTCTCTCTGAAGATAGAGAACAGCCACTTTTATGAAGAGTAAATCCTGCCTTAAAGGTGCCAACGTAAGGTATGTCCAAACCTATAGAGAATTTTTATGAGTTTATTTGAGCGAAACTGACAAGTGCCAGAAAGCTAAATCTCAAGGGACAGAGAAAAATGCTCTGGAGAATGGCAGTTTTACAGTTAATTTTAACAGTAGAATCAAAGAAGGAGACATCAAGGGACTGGGGGTGAGGGTGTCATACAAAATTCATCAGTGGTAGATGAAGGAGATGGGAGAAAGCCAAGTAAGGAAATCTCTGAGACTGGTTCAGGAGTGAAATGGAGAAACACATACTTCTATGTTGATGGGTATAAGGTAGCTAGCCATGACCATTTACAGCACAGAGAGGTGGTATTCAGGGAATAAGAGAACAAGGAGGGGTTCTGTGGTCTCGTGCTCCGGTTTGGTGGGTGTGCCAAGCCGGAGGAGTCTGGAAAAGATTACTCTGACATTTTAAAAGAATGTTGCCTTCGATGCAAAAAGACAATAAAAAGCTCGCTTAAGGTAAAGACTGACCTTTGCCAAGGAACCTTCAAGCCTAGGACATGATTACCTGCCATGACTCCCTTTTAGTTAGAAATTTTTGTGTACAGACCATCCTGTGTGGTCATTTTCAGTCTCTGCGTTTGTATGGTCCACCATTCAGGCCTCTCCTGAGCCAGTCAGGTTTAGTATGTGGCCCATTTTTCATCCTCAAAAGGTATTTTACTTATTTGCACCAAATATAGAATTAAAACTTGTTTTGTTTTAATGTGAAATAAATCTGTAGTTTTCTATTGTATAATTATGGCTTCTCTTCTTCTCCACCTTATCTTTCTTTCTTTCTTTTTTTTTAATTTTTATTGCTTTCAGAGAAGAAGGGAGAGAAAGAGAGAAACATCAGAGATGAGAGGGAATCATTGATTGGCTGCCTCCTGCATGTTGGACTGAGCCTGCAACCCAGGCATGTGCCCTTGACTGGAATCGAACCAGGGACACTTTGGTCTGCAGGCCAATGCTCTATCCACTGAGCCAAACCAGCTAGGGCAGTTGGTTGACAAACTGTGGCTTGTCAGCCACATGTGGCTCTTTGGCCACTTGAGTGTGGCTCTTTCACAGAATACCACGGCCTGGGTGAGTCTATTTTGAAGAAGTGGCATTAGAAGAAGTTTAACTTTAAAAAATTTGGCTCTCAAAAGAAATATCTATCCTTGTACTGTTGATATTTGACTCTGTTGACTAATGAGTTTGCTGACTATTGGGCTAGGGCATCCAGCTTATCTTTCTTAATGAAACATATATTCAAGGAAAGCTTAAAAAAAAAAATCTTAACTTTTCAAATTAGAGCAATCTACTATCAAACACTTTTGTGATTGAGAAAAGAGGTAGTGAACAATGGTTATGCCTCACCAATGTAACAAGTCTTAGTGCATGAAGCAGTAAGACAAACCCTTCTGCTGAGTATAGGATTATCCTTAGCCTAGCACAGTGCCTGAAGTGAACCTAATTACTTAACTATGACTTTCCTTTTGTCTTTCTGAGTTCAAGTATCAGTGAAGTAAAAATAAAGTGTTAATGTGCCACCTTGTGGATGTACAAAGAATGACCTGATGTAGGGTTTTTGTGGCGAGACTTTAATGTTTATGTTATGTTTTTCTTCCAATTATACAAGCAATAATTATACAGTGCAAAATATATTGGAAAACATAAAGAATAGTGGAAATTCAAATATTACTGAATTATATGAGAAAAAATGTAATCATCCCAATCTTGACTTGGAGAGTACCCTATTGAAGTAGTATAATAAATTAACAAACGAATTTTCCTTAAAAATCTTATTTTTCAGGTAATCTGTTGGCCCCCAGGCCTGGCCTAACATTAGAATCTTATCTTTCAGAAATATTATTAATGTTCTATTTGGATAAAAGGTAATAAAATTATATTTACATTTCATACAGATATAAAATTTTAAAAAAATATATATATTTTATTGATTTTTTGCAGAGAGGAAGAGAGAGGGATAGAGAGTTAGAAACATCGATGAGAGAGAATCATTGATCAGCTGCCTCTTGCACACCCCCTACTGGGGATATGCCCACAACCAAGGTACATGCCCTTGACAGGAATAGAACCGGGACCTTTCAGTCCGCAGACCGACACTATCCACTGAGCCAAACCGATTTCAGCGATATAAAAATTTTTATTGTACTATCCATAACTCTCTCTTTCTGTGTGTGGAATGTATTAATTAAACACTAAACTAAACAAACATTTCTCTATAGGATATTTTGAGATAGATTGATATAAAAGACCAGGAGATCAGTTAATTCTCCCAGAAAGGGTGATCATAGGTTCACTGTAAAGACAGAATTCAGGGTGAGACAGCTCTCCAATATTTTATAGAATATCATTTGGGTTGGGGGCATTAGCAAGTCTCAGACTCTAGGTCTCAATTTCCTTTTCTTTGAAATGATAGTGTTAGACCAGAGTAGTGGTTTTCCCACTGTGTGCTTGAAGAAGTGCCAAAAAATTAGATTCAAATTTTATTGTAAATGTATATTTCCTGAATTCAGTATGTTAAAAAATTATATACAGTGATATGAACCAAAATTGGATGTATTAGAGACTGTCTACATGTTAAAGAGAAAACCACAGGCTCAAAATGGCATTACTGATGCTCAAAGCCTATGATACCAAACCTAGATTTAATATTTGATCCCACTGTAATGTAATCTTAATCAGTCTGGAATTTTCTAGTTGAACACCAATAGGCTAATGTGTCACTATGGGTCCTCTCCATTCCCCTGATAGAAAGAAGAGACAATGTACGGTATATGATAAAAATCCTTCCCACTCTCTTCTCTGAAAAGATGATACCTAGGAAAGATGACTGGGCCTCAAAATAATCCTTTCTTTTCTTTTATTAATAGCTCCCTTGTCCAACTGACACTGCTTCCTATGAAAACCTTTCAATCTGTACAATCTAATCAGCTAGATTTATTTGTGATTCATGATTCACTTAATAAAAGCATTAGATCTTTTTTAAAATTTTGAAAAAATAAATCTTTATTGTTCAGATTATTACAGATGCTCCTCTTTTTTCCTCCCATAATTCTTCTCCATCTGATTCCACCCCCCCCCCTCACCACCACCACATGCTCTTACCCCCCAGCACTGTCCTCATCCGTAGGTGTAAGATTTTTGTCCAATCTCTTCCTGCACCCCTCATACCCTCTCCCCTGTAAAAATTGTCAGTCCACTCCCTTTCTGTGCCCTTGATTCTATTATATTCACCAGTTTATTCTGTTCACCAGATTTTTTATTCACTTGATTTTTAGATTCACTTGTTGATAGATATATATTTGTTGTCACTTTGTTGTTCATAATTTTTATCTTTACCCTTTTTTTTTCTTCTTTCTCCTCTTCTTAAAGAATACCCTTCAGCATTTCATGTAATCCTGGTTTAGTGGTGATGAACTCCTTTAGCTTTTTTCTTGTCTGTGAAGCTCTTTTTCTGACCTTCCATTCTAAATGATAGCTTTGCTGGGTAGAGTAATCTTGGTTGTAGGTTCTTGCTATTCATCACTTTGAATATTTCTTGCCACTCTCATCCGGCCTGCATAGTTTCTGTTGAGAAATCAGTTGACAGTCATATGGGTATTCCTTTGTAGGTAACTGTTTTTCTCTTGCTGCTTTCAAGATTTTCTCTTTGTTTTTTGCCCTTGGCATTTTAATTATGATATGTCTTGGTGTGGTCCTCTTTGGATTCCTCTTGTTCTGTGCGCTTTTCAGGACTTGTGAGTGTATTTCTTTCACCAGGTAGGGAAAGTTTTCTGTCATTATTTCTTCTAATAAGTTTTCAATATTTTGTTCTCTTTTTTCTTCTGGCAGCCCCATAATTTGGTTGGTATGCTTGAAGTTGTCCCAGAAGCTCCTTACACTATCTTCATATTTTTGGATTATTTTTTCTTTTTGTTTTTCTGGTTGCTATATTTCAAATCTTTGGTTTGATTCTTGGGGTCCTCTAATCAACTGTTGAATTTTTGTATATTATTCTCTATTTCAGGACCGTGTATGCTTAATTTCTGACTGGCCTTTTTTTTTTTTTTGCATTCTCATTAATTAAGATCCTTGAAGGTCTCACTAAGTTCCTCAGAGATTTCTACAAGATTCTTGAGTAACATTATAACTGTTGTTTTGAACTCTATATTCAGTAGTTTGCTTTCCTCCATTTCTTTCATTCATGATATGTTTCTTTGTCTTTGCATTTTGGTTGCTTCCCTATGTTGATGGAGTGGCTTTGTGTGGTAGGTGACCTATGGGGTCCAGTGGCTCAGCTTCACCAATCATCTGAGGTGAACACTCTTGGTGCACCCCTTTGTGGGCTGAGTGCACAGTCTTGTTGTAGTTAAGCCTTGATTGCTGTTGGTACACTGGGAGGAATTGACCTCCAGGCCAATTGGCTGTGAGGACCCACTGTGTCTATAATGGAAGAATTGCTGTGCTGGAGACATCCTTATGGGGTAGGACTTGCTACCGTAGGGCTTTGGTGCTCACTGAGTCTGCCTCTTGAGTGTGTCACTATGGATGTGAGGAGTTGAAATCTGGTGTCATCTCACACTGACCACTAGGTACATTGGCTCCTGGATCTCCAAGGAGGTGCAAATCACCTACTGCTTGAGGCCACCCAGCAGGAGCTACAGCGAGACCTGCAGATTTCTCCTCTTTGTTTGGGGTTTGGAAGTTTTAGAGCTGTCTGACCCAGCTGCAGTTTGTTAGGTTAAGCTGTAAAAGGGCAGCTATTCATATGCAAAAGCCACTATGCACAGTTTGGGTGGGTATGTAAATTGGGTGGCGCTGGGTCTCAGGGAATCACCAGGACATAGTAAACAGCAATGGCTGCTGGGCAGCCGTCTCTGTGTCTCCGTGTTTCCAGGTCCCACACCCCACGCCCCAGTGCAGTAAACAATGATTCCTGCCCACACCTCTACAAGAAAGCCACCCTCACTTTCCGACCTGATGCCAGACAGTCCAGAGTCTCATTGGAAACTGGAGTGCAGAGCAGTAGGGCGCTTGTATTTCCTTCCTGGTTGAAAAAAAAAAAAAAAATAGCGCATCCAGTTGCAGGTACAATTCACGCACCTCCGTACCTCTGCTTTTCCTACCTCTGCACATCCTACCCAGTCTCAATGCACTTTTTTCTTTCCTTCTAGCTGTAGAATTCTACTCAGCCAGTTTTCCTGTGGTTCTGGGTGATAGTAATTCTGTCTTTTAGTTGTAGTTTTGATGTGGTTGTGAGAGGCAGCACGTACAGGTGTTTACCTTAAGCCATCATCTTGGTTTTTTCAAAGCATTAAATCTTCAATTTAACTTCATTGAATTTTGTTTTTAAACAATGTTAAAGTGGTTCTGGCTGGTTTGGCTCAGTGGATAGAGCAGCAGACTGAAGGGTTCCAGGTTCGATTCTGCTCAAGGCACATACCTGGGTTGCAGACTCAATCCCCAGTGTGTGTATGTGTGTAGGGATGGTGGGGGGCAGCAAGGGTGCAGAAGCAGTCAAGTAAATTTAACTATACAAAGTAAAATTTTCCAAGTTTGAACTACAAAGTACATTTGTGGTGACAAAATATAATTTTTGTTTCTTTTTTTATATTAGGTTTCATGGGAGATTTTATGTTTGTTTTTAAGGATGAAATTCTGAAGCCATTATACCTCAGCCAAGTCATTTGTATAATAGTCTGGCTATAGTAAATTTTCTATTACCAATCAACAGGTACTCATAATAATAATAGCTATTACTGAGGGATCACTATGATAAGATGCTGATTCTTAGCAGAACCCCCTTATCTGAGATTCCACTTCCCACAGTCACCCACAATCCAAAAATATTAAGTGGAAAATTCCAGAAGTGGACTGTTGTCCATTGAAAACAGGCTCTTCCACGGGATCATGAGAAAAGCATTTCAAGGATTCATGCATGGAAGATTGTGTTATGGCTGTGGCAAGATGATTCATTTGCGATGGCTGACCCTGAGCTTCCAATGTTCCATCTCCCTCAGTCCTGCCATGGAAAATGTCCAATCTTGTCTTCAGCAGGGCCAGAGTTTCTGCTTCATATTAAAGCTTATTCTTTTTGGAGCCTACTGGGTCTCCAGCTCCTGGGCAGGATAGAACAAGGACAAACGAGTGAGTGCTGGTCACTGAGGGAGAAAGAGCATCTTAGTTCACCCGGGATTATGTATTCTCAGCTTAGGAGGAACAAGAGGCTTTTCCAAAATAACCAACCAGCTTCTCAAACTTTCTCGTGCTTGCACTGGCTCCATCCCAGTAACCAATTATCTTTTTCTCAGGGTAGAGGCCTCTATGGTCACCACCTCCCACTGTGCCATTCTGACTTCATTGCCCACATGCTTACCTCCGTCCCCTTCCTCTACTCCTTCTCCCAATGATCTATGGGTTGTGAAGCTGTAGCTTCCTGGCAAAGCAAACAGGCTCTGTCCAATATTCCTTTCTCTCATTAATATCTAGCTAATTACTGTTTCTGGGGAGGTGGGAGACCCTCAGTTCTTATCTTCTTGAGAGAAAGATTTTAATCAATAGACAAAGGTAGAAAAGCAAGCAAGAATGTATTGACCATAGCAAAAATATCATGGGGTCCCTTAGAGGTTAGGTCCCTTCGAGGTTAGGGGATAGCTCCTTTGGGGGAAGGAAGAGGGAAGGGGATGGCACAGGCATGCATCCTGCAGGGAGAGTGTCCTGGGTCTGAGCTGCTGCTCAGTCTCACAGGGTCCCTTAGAGGTTAGGGTACACCTGCATGTGGGGGAAGGGAATGGCAAGGCCGTGTTCCCTTTTAGGGGCAGATCAATAGAATATTCATCAGCTTTAAGCGGATGTACCAAAATGAGATTTATTCTCTTAATTTGTCTGTCCTTGGGTGTGGTTGGCCAATGGCACCTAATGGGAATTTCTGTTATCTGTCTCCCTGAATGGGGTGGTTTAAACTATTTACCTTCTGGTTAGGGAGGAGAAGTACAAATCATTTACTCTTAAGTGTCCTGGGTTTAGGGAAGATAGGATTTACTAGGTGGCTGGAAACTGCTATTTACCTTAATTGTCTTAGCTTCCCTATCTCACGTGTCCTGGAATTTTACTAGCTTCTTACTCTTCTATAGCAATGAATCTTATTTACTTTTATTTTTTAAAGTTTTAAAATATTATTTTGTATTGGTTCCATGTGTACAGCATTGTGGTTAGACAATCATATACTTACCAATGGATACGTTTTTAAATTGCCTGCCATTCTAAGTAGCATGATGAGCAATCTCGCTTCGTCCCTCTCGGTCCCACCAGTGAATGGTTAGTAACCCCTTTGTCAAGAGAATCCACCCTGTATACACAGATAGTCCTTTGGTGATTGGGAAAGCTGGAAACAGCAGTAGGGTCAGGTGTTAAATCTAGGTGAGAGGGTTAACTTGAAAGGCAGGCAGACAGGGCAGGGCTCGGGTGGGAAACAAAGGCAGGAGGAAAAGGCAGGGGCAGACACGCAGTTTGAGCAAGCATAATCACAGGAACCAACCGAGCAGCAAAGCGGGAGGCATAGGAAAACAAGGGAGGGCCTGTAGCAACAATGTGTACGAACGAGTGGAAACAGAGAAAGAACACATAGAAACAGGGAAAGTTCAGGTCCTTGGCTGGGCAAGAACAATGAGGGAATCAGTCAGGTGACACAGATATACAAACAGGGTAAATTGTAGCAAATATGTATCCCTGGACTACAAGGCTTAAGGGGGCAGCCCATTACTGGGCCCCGACTCCCCATGAGGAGAGTCTGAATCTGCTTGTAATAAATTTTCCACACTCTTGTTTCAATCTTCCGGTCTGTGGAGGTCATTCTTCAGCATTGCCAGACATGAGCCTGGAGGAATAAACCTCTGCTCCTCATTCCATTGATCATAGAGTTGGTATCCAGGGACACAGCACAAAGTGACAGCATTCTGGGCTGGTGGATTTTCTCTGTAACAAAAGTAATTGCTAAGTCTGGACAAAACTTCACACACATTTGTAGTGTTGGTGGGGAAAATTTTCCTCTACCCTTCAGAGTTCTCCTGGGTGGTGTAACGATTAAATCGACACAAAGCAGATTAGCAGAAGAAGAATTAAATTTAATAACACGCATGCCTCCTTACCCACAGGAGAGACCCGGGAACACTGAGTAAGTTGGCAAAATGGTGGAAGCCATCACCTTACATGCCACCTTCAGCTAAAGGCAAAGGAAGATGTTGGGGGTGGGAGTCCGTTACGGGAGGTACCCAGGAAAAGCAGTTAACAAGGATAAGATTGTTAGGCACAAGTCCACGCCCTCTTCATTGTTAACAGTTTTACAGAGATTGTGATAGCTTCCTCTTCCGGGTACAGTGAGGGCAATACCCTTGCAGCGTTCCCTCACCAATGTGAATGTTCTCTTACAAAGGGGACCTCCTTATGCTTGGTTTTCAGAGCTTCCCCCACATTTGCTTTTTTATATTCACCAGCCTAAAATAACCCATACCCCCAAAGAGGCATATTTTGGGGGTGGCAAACTCTGCTCGCCTTCAGCAGAGAAAGGTAAGAGAGAACAATTAAAACTTCTTTCTCAAGACCAAGACGGGAAGATGACTTTGTGAGTCACGTGTATCTCCTGAGCTGTACTTCTGGGGATAGTAACCTTTACCTGCAAGGGCCAGAGGCTCACAGGTTTGCATTTCAGTGGAGATCAAGGCTTTCATCTGGTTCTTGAAGTTGCCAAGAACACAGCCCGTAGAGGGAGCTTGGAGAGGGGTCTGCAAGCCTCCTGGGGTGAGGAGGTGAGAAGGGAGGGAACCTCATTATTGAAACCTTCCACTGGTCACAGACAAGGCCCTGTGCCCCTGGAGCTCACATTCTTTTCTTTTTTTAAAATATATTTTTATTGATTTCAGAGAGGGAGAGGGAGAGATAGAAATATCAATGGTGAGAGAGAATCATTGATCGGCTGCCTCCTACATGCCCCCTTACAGAGTCTGAAACTCAGGCAGGTGCCCTTGACTGGAATCGAACCTGGGAGCCTTCAGTCTGCAGGCGACGCTCCATCCACTGAGCCAAACCGGCCAGGGCTGGGGCTCACATTCTGATTGAAATTCAGACCATGCTCAAATGGAGGCCGCTTAGGGCAGGCAGGCAGGCAGGAGAGGCCTCTGTGGAGAGGTGACCTCTGAACTGGGACTTTGAACTTTAACAAATAAATGTTTAAGAGCCGGATGAGCGGCGAATGACAAGCCATCTAGCGGTTACTGAGGACCTAAAGAATGTTTCTATTTGGCGTTAGGATTTTAGTGAAAACGAGGAAGGGGGAAAAAAAAAACCACAAACAAAAACACTTAGTACTAGAACGGTTATTTCAAATCCGCAATTCCAAGGACCTGGGAGCGGAAAATCCCTGAAGCTGCGCCAGGCCTGGGGGCGGGGCCAGGAGGGGGCGGGGCCAAGCTGGAGCCGGGCTCGTGGGGGCGGGGCTACGGAAGCCGGAGGCGCTCCGCTTCTCAGGACCGTGAATCTGCGCAGGCGCGTGGCGCTCCATGGGTTGAGGGGGTTGGGGGTCCCTCCGCGAAGGCCCGCCCCCAGCGCACTCCACGCCCACCATCGCATTTATCCCGGCCGGCCGCGCCGCTCCCGAACCAGACACAGCGTCCCAGTCGCCTGGCAGCTTTTGTTGGCTCAGCAGCGGAGGGATTGCCGCGGCGTGTTCTCGGCGCCTCCCGGCCCGCAGTGCTTCCGCCCGGCCCGCCGGCCGGACTCCCGCCCGCATCCCCCGGCTGGTCCGGGGGTCCGGGCACCGCCTCCACGGCGGCCCCTCCGGACCTGAGCACCGGGCCGCAGCCTGAGCCCCGAGCGGACGGCGTCATGAAGAACCTGCCGTACTTCTGCCGCGGCGAAGTCGTGCGGGGCTTTGGCCGCGGCTCCAAGCAGCTGGGCATCCCCACCGGTGAGCGCGGGGGGGGGGGGGGGGGCCGCGGGCCGCTGGGACCGGTCACGTGGGGGCGGGACGTCAGTCGGGGCTCGGGGCTCGGGGCAGGGCTGTAGGGCTGCGGACGGAGGTGACACCTGCGCTGTTTAGGCGGAGGGTCTTCAGTGGGACTGAGGGAGCAGGTCCTGGGCCGTGGCTTTGGGTTCTCCAGGCACCACCTGGCTTGAGGGGTGGAGAGAGCAGGAAGCTGGAGCTGAGTTTTGGGGTCCCCCTTTGCCTGTTGTGATAGAGCTGTCAAGCATGGCAGGAGCCTAGCCCGTTAGGAAACGTAATTAATTTGGGCAGGTTGTTAAATTCTCAAGCCAATTGTAGGGTTATTTTTTAAAAAAATCTATTAGATGGTGTCCAAGTGATAGCTGAATGAGAAAAATCTCCCTCCCCCTCTCCCTCTCCCTCTCCCCCTCTCCTTCTCCCCCTCCCCCTCCCCCTCCCCCTCCCCCTCTCCCTCCCCCTCCCCCCCCCCTCTCTTCTTTTTACTTTCGTTTTAGTCATAGCTGCCCCCAGACCTATGAAAGCAGTCTGAGTTTAGAGATAGGTGTGTTTCAAGTGATTCCAAAAGACCAGGTCTAAAAATTACAGCAGTTCATGTACTTGTTGCCTTGTTCCTAACCTAGACACCTAAAAAGGAGAAATTTATCCAACCTCAGATGGAGCGGGAGGAGGGGGTTGGGGTGGGGTAAGAGATCAACCAAAGGACTTGTATGCATGCATATAAGCAGCAGCCATGGACACAGACAGCAGGGGGGTGAGGGCAAATGGAGCGGGAACTGCTCGGGAGAGGTCAATGGGGAAAAGGAGACATATGTAATACTTTAAACAATAAAGAATTAAAAAACAAAAGTTAAAAAAAAGAATATGAAATGGTAGGGTTAACCCATAGGAAAAGCCCTCCGAGTCTTTTGAACCTAATTATTTAGATTAGCTTTGGGTATGATTTTTATAAAGGTTGTGAAACTGTTAACACTCATAACATTTACTTCTGTTTTTAAGCGAACTTTCCTGAACAAGTGGTAGATAATCTTCCCGCTGATGTATCCACTGGCATTTATTATGGATGGGCTAGTGTGGGAAGTGGAGAAGTCCATAAGATGGTGGTGAGCATAGGATGGAACCCATACTACAAGAACACGAAAAAGTCCATGGTAAGAATGTATTTCACTCTGTAACTGAAAATGGATGATGATTTAGAGCAATATGCAGTATTAGATACACATATAGAGGTAATGGACTACCTCAGTGGTAATCACAACATAGTTTAAATTCTAAGTTTTTGGCATCACACTTGAAGGATTTAAAAGTGAAGTACTTAGTTACTATTTGAATGTAATTAACTTGTTCCTTTCATTTTAAATCTTGGTCTCTGGATTTAAAGTGAATCTCATAAGTGTATAGTTGACTCTTGATTGGCATAGCATTGAATCTGTATATAAATTTAGGGAAAGTGAACATTTTTGCTGTTTCTCTTAAAATAGTGTCAAGCTCTTACACATCTGAGTTTCCTTTTGGTTCAAAAATTTACTGGAAAGAAAGGAGGCAAGTCAAATTTATTAGTTCAAAGCCATGGAAACATCTATGTCTTCTAACTCATCCTTCAATTACAGATGAGAAAACTGAGCCCCAGAGAGGTTACGGTATCCTTTTGAAAGCCAAATGTGTGACCTGAGACTTTAACTTGGTGCTCTTGCTACAGTACTTCCTTGCTTACGTTCAACTCTTGTATGACAAAAGATTTAGTTATCTAACAAAATCAAAGCTCTAATAAGAGCTTTAAGAGAAGTTTCTAATATCCATATTTTCTTTTAAAAAATTGTTTAAATCAGGACTTTATAAGATCCATAAATACCATTAATTTGCATGCAGAGTCTTAGTTAGGGACACTTGGAGAGAGCCCATATTAATGTCCTGAAAGGATCATGGCCCTGCCCCCATCCAAACAAACTCAAAACATTATGAGAGACTGGGTTATCTATAATAATAAAAGCATAATATGCTAATTAGACCAGACAACCTTCCCCTTCCGGAGTGAGCTGAGGCTTCGAGGGAAGCCCAGTCCCTGGTGCCAGAGGGAAGCCAGTTGCAGGCAGCCAGAGGAGGGAATGCCCACTCTTGAATGAATTTCATGCATCGGGCCTCTAGTTTTATGTAAGAGAGGAAAAAAAGCTTACCTTAATAGAAGAATCTATGTGCAAATTTTGTTTTTGTTTTTGGTCTGAATTATTTTAAGCTCAGGGTGAACTTGCTATGTTTGCTATGTTTACTCAGATTTTTGTCTTTGATTTCTTTTAGGTAGATCATATTTATATTAAGCATAAGTTGCTCTTATATCTCAGTTATATTAATGAATGATCTAGCAATACTTAGCGGATTTGTAACAGCTACTTCAGATTTAAGGATCACTTTATAGGTTAAATTTTCTTAAGTCATACACTTCAAAATATACTTCTAGTCTCAAGTTACATGTTTCTAAATTGTGTAACCTTCTTGGTTCCCAGTGACTCCATCCCAATCCAGCTTCCACTGCCTTGTGCATTTGCTTGCTCTTTACATTGCTTTTTCTGCTTTCTGAGCTCAGATTTGTTTTTTTTATAGGCATCTACTAAGTTCAGATTTCCAGAGCTGCTTCTACCCCCTGCACCATTTTGTTCCAACACATGTTGTGCCCATTTGTTACACCATCCCTGCATCAGGAACCTGCTTGGGCTCTTCTACCCCCCACATCAGTCTTCAGCTTTGATAGTTTGATAGTTTCTGAAATGAGTGTGTGTGTTAGAGGTAAACTTTAGAGCTAGTTGTATTAGTGGTAACATCTCTTAATACTTTACATTCATTCCCTCTTTGATGTCTTTGCTCAGTTTTTTCACCTTGGTAAGACTCTTAAATTGCTTTACAACATGGCATTTTTTTCTATAAACAGCAAATCATGTCAGATTTGTGGTATAGCTTCTACCTTACTCAGTACTAATGTTTACATGTAAGGCCAGGGGCAGGAACAGGAGCAGTGGAAGAAGATTCAGGAAAAACTATTTCTAAGTTTTAACCCAAGATCTAACTAGGGTTGATTGTTTTATTTAATTTACTCCACTATTAATATGTGTATTCCATATTTTAGCTTTATTCTGCAATGTGATGGTAATTATTTTCTAAACATTTCTTGCCTGTAGGAAACTCATATCATGCATACCTTCAAAGAGGACTTCTATGGGGAAATCCTCAATGTGGCCATTGCTGGCTACCTCAGACCAGAAAAGAACTTTGATTCTTTAGGTAAGTTCTTTGTTATATCATAAAGTATTATTGCAACTACTGCTTCTAATAATAATCGTGTCAGTACACAATAATATTTGAGCATTTAATATGTGCCAGGCACTGTATTAAGTGCCTTACATAGATTAACTTATTTTATCCTCATATGAGGGATTATTCTGCAGAGAGGTTACATAATTTTCTCAGGGTCACATAGTAAGTGATGCACCATAGGTTATTAAACCCAGCAGTATGCAGTTAATAAAACCTTTATTTCCTTTTCATATTTTTAAGAACAAGTAAATAAGTTGTAACGAATGATGGATGTGTTGCAATGTTTGGTGTAAAATGATAAAACATTTGAAACAAATGGTATCAAGTATCTTAGTATAATGTGGTGGTTTTAATTGTAGAGTTTTGTTTACAAGTGTAAATGCTGAAGAGAATTGAGAGAATATTTGTTCCATTAGGTATTTGCAATATACCTTTTTGTTAATGCCTTTCTCTAAGAAATTGCAATAAGATAGAGACATCTTTTTACTTTTTACTTAAGTCTGGAAGAATGGGTAGAACAATTACTAGACAAATATCCTGTTGCACAGACACAGCCAGCCTTGGGAGTATTTTGGAGAGGTTGAACATAGGAGTAGTATAAAGTGTAGCAGCAGTTTTCATTGTTTTTATCTATATTCTCTCTGCAGAGTCACTTATTTCTGCAATTCAAGGTGATATTGAAGAAGCTAAGAAACGACTAGATTTACCAGAACATTTGAAACTCAAAGAAGACAATTTCTTCCAGGTTCCAAAAGGCAAAATAATGAATGGCCACTGATGAAAAATCATCTTACTTATTCATTCATTGTTCTCAAATATTTTACTGCTCATAAACCTGCAGTCTCATCTTGGTTACACTTGAAAAACCAAAAATTTTCTTACAGCTGTGACTTAGTTTAAACAGTGCAATGTAATTATTATTATGCTTCATGTTCAATTAAACCCATCATGCTATAGCACTAAAAATCCTTATTTTAGAAATCTAGATTCTTTCTATGTAATATGTTGACTAAAATTTACCACTAGAAATATCAAGTGTTTTATAAGGGGAATGAAATGTATAAAGCTAGGGGTAAAAAGGCAAGTTACTAGTTTGGAATGAAAACTAATTATAGTAAAAGACTAGCATGTATGTACTTGATTAGCATGTGCTGCTAAACAGAGAAGGCTTATAAAAGTAAATTATTAAAACAGGTTTGATAGCTTATTATAAACATAAGAGGGAAAATTTATACATTGTATTTTTTATATTTTGTGCATTAAAATATTACTACAAACATGAATACTTGTGAAATTTTAATTAGTCATGACTAATTTCCTTTATGGAAAATTAGAGGTCAAATCATTATCATGTTTTTGTTTTTGTTTTTTAAACATCTGCCTCAGTTATGATTGGTCTGGACTCTGCTATCAGTCTTTTTGGTCTCTGTTAAAACATTAAAATGAGTGTATTTTGAATTTGAAGGTTTCATTTTTGTATTGAATAGATATCACTGCTCTTTTAAGAGTAGTCAATATTTTTTTTCTTGATTTGGATTACTTTTTTCCTTTAAGCAATCACATGTCAATTTTTTTTCCATTTAGAATATCCTCTGACTTAAAGGATTGCATCTATCGCCACCATTCCATCTTTCACTATATGAAAAACTCCGAAAGCTTCATCTTTGGGTTTACTCAAAGTCTTAGTGAATACGTAGCACTTCATTTATATATGCCAGTTTCTTAAAGAACACAAAACACTTGGTTTTCCTCCTAGGGAAACTGTTTATGAGCCAATTAAGCTATGAAATAGAAAATTATATTTAGTGTGATTGTATGTTCCTGAGCAAACAAACTGTTGTAATGGTGTATGCACAATGTAATTTAATGATAAGAGTGCTTGTAGCTTGGGGGTAAAGTATAAATAAAGTCTTAGTTACGTAATCTTCATACTATGCATTTTTTCCTAACAAGTGAGTTTTGGTCACTGAAGACTTGTTTATATTGGCAGGAAGTTAGTCTTTGACTACTTAAGAGATTGATTGCAGAGTCTTTTAGCCCCAGAAGCAGTACCAAGTATTATTGACTTTGGCACAAGATTTGGTTGGGATGGAGATAGAGGTACATTGAAGGTAATTTTAAATATAAGTTATTAAAAATCCTATTTTCCCTAATCTGCACAGAGAATTGATCATAACCAAAATATTAGGTATCTATAGTAAAGTGTAATATGCTAATTAGGCCAGACAACCTTCCGGACAAAGCTGGGGCTGCAAGAGAATCCAGCAGCCAGGGGAAAGAAGGCCTAATTTCATGCACCAGGCCTCTATGATATTTAAAGATAATGTTGGAGAATCGGAAGCATGGATAAATTCATGGTAAACAATGTATTTTTCGTTGTTATAACCCAAGGATATATATTTTTTCCCTTTTTTTTAAGAGGAAGGAAAAGCAGGGAGAGAAGAGAAACATTGATATGAGAGGGACATCCCATCCATTGGTTGTCTCCTCACGATGCTTGACTACAGCTGCTTGACTAGGATTTGACCAGAGCAAACAATGTAGTGTATTTTTTTATTTCTCTAAAAATACTTAGGAAAGGTAATTTAATATTAGAAATCCCATACTTGAAAGAAGCCTTAAATATCAGTGGCTTTATGGGAAGTGTAAAAAACAAATTTATATTTATTTGAACAGACTATTGCTAATTATGTCCTCGGTAAATATGTGAAAGTTCTTCGGTATGTTGTCACCTTACGTTTTATAAAATTGCCATCACTCTTGACAATTGAATAGTGTTTGGGTTAGGAAATGTGCTCTAATTTTTTTATGTTTTAGTTTAAATATTGATGTATTATATGAAATTGCAGTACTGCCATTTTTTATTGGTCTGATTTCAGGTGTTGAGATAAATTTTGACTAAACGTTGTCATAGTTTGTTTGCCTTTCTCATTCATTCAATCACAGTTGACATTCATTATTTTATGTTTCAGGTGTACTGCATAGTGATTAGAAATTTATTTCATTTATAAAGTGATCCCCCCTGATAAGCCTAGAACCCCCCTGGTATCACAGAGTTATACTAGAGGCCTGATGCATGAAATTCGTACAAGGGGCTTGGCCCTTGCAGCTCCGGCTTCATCAGGAAGGTTGTCTGGCTGGCTGGTCTAAGTAGCATATTATGCTTTTATTATTATAGATTATATTGACTATGTTCCCATGCTGGACTTGACATCCTCATCACTCTTAGTGTTCTGAATTTCTTCAGATAAATATCCAGAAATGGAATTGCTGGGTCATAAGATGGTTGTATTTTTTTTTTTTTTTTAAGGTCACCAAAACTTTTGGTTCCTCCCTAACCCCCCCCCCCCTAAAAAAAAAAAAAGGGAGAGAGAGAGAGGATACATAGTTGTATTTTTAACTTTTAACAAACTTCTACACCAATGGTTCTCAACTTTTCTAATGCGGAGACCCTTTAATACATACAGTTCCTCATGTTGTGGTGACCTCCAACCATAAAATTATTTTCGTTGCTACTTGATAACTATAATTTTGCTACTGTTACAGGTTGAGAACCACTGCTGTAGAGCCTAAGACCATTGGAAAACACAGATATTTACATTAAGATTCGTTAACAGTAACAAAATTACAGTTATGAAGTAGCAACAAAAATAATTTTATGGTTGGGGTCACCACAACATGAGATGAGGAACTGTATTAAAGGGTCGTGGCATTAGAAAGGCTGCAAACCACTGCTCTATACTGTTTTCCACAGTGCCAACTTACGATCCTATCGCCTACATTTGTTTGTTGGTTTACTGATAGCCATTCTGACAGGTGTGAGGTTATATCTCATTGTGGTTTTTGCATTTCTCTGATGATTAGTGGCAAGTTGAGCATATTTTCATATGTTTATTGGCATCTGTCCATTCTCTTTGAAGAGTATCTGAGTTCTCTGCCCATTTTTAAATTGGATTGTTTGATTTATTGGTGTTAAGTTGAATTAAGTTCTTTAAAAATTTGGTTAGTAATCTGTTATTAGATGTATCCTTGGCTAATATCTTCTATTCAGTAGTTTGTCTTTTTCTTTTGTTGATTGTTTTCTTTGTTGTCCAGAAACTTTTTAGTTTGATGCAGTCCCATTTGTTTTTATTTTTCCTTTTGTTTTCTTTGCTCTCATTGTTCACCTAAGAGCATTATGAAATCTCTCAGCTGGTCCTGGGTGGTGTGGCTCAGAGCACTGTTACATGTACTTGAAGGTTCTCGGGTTTGGATCGCTGGTCGGGGAACGTACAGGAGACATGTTCTCTCCCTCTCCCTTCCTCTAAATCAATTTCAAAGTCTCTCACCTGTTCCACTCAAAATGTGAATTATCCCTTTGTCCAGTGTATCCATGCTGTATTTGTTTCCTGTCAGTAACTTACTTGCCTGGTAGGTTATCAAATCAGTTATCAGAGAGCACATTCACATAACTTATTACAGTATATTCTAATTTTTCTATTATTAGTTGTTAATCTCTTATTATACCTAATTTATAAATTAAACTTCATTATTGTATGTATAGGAAAAATGTAGCATATATAGGGCGTGGTAATATCTGCAGTTACAGGCATCTACTGGGGGTCTTGGAACAGATCAGTAGGGTACAGAATTCAGGTAGATTGAAAGTCACTTAACAGAAGGGCAGTGGATATATTCTAGCAGCATTCATGAATATATGAATTCACATACCAACTTCACAATAATCTGTTCATAGGTGTTGCCCCCAAACTCCTAATTTCTTGTATTTTTATAATTACCTTAGCTTGTAGACTCCGCCTTTTTTTTTACACCCAAGACCCCCTAGACTGGCTTCTAGAGCTCTTAGGCTGTGTTTCAATTTCTTCAATACCTATGTACAGAAAGTGATCTGTATATAATTATACATTAATTTTCCTCTGATACTGACTGTACTATATAAACAGAATTAGACCTTCACTGGGAACCCAGCTTGTGGTACAAATACTTTTTAAAGCTTCCTTGGCTCTGCAAGGCAAAACCTATGCTATGAATGAAACTTAGGGCTGAATTTTATCTTTTAAGGGAATACTTAAAAATCAGGAGTATTACCTCCTTTTTAATCTCCTTTTTCTTATAAAATTGTGACTTCTAAAATTATTTCTAATCATGAATTAATACTTAAAAATGCAACAAATGACTAAAAAAAGTCACATTGAATGTCTTGCCAATGTCAAAATGCTATAAAAGATTTTTAAACACTCAATTTCAGTAGTAGGCAGTTTCCAGGACAGTAGCAGTCTATAGACTACATTTTGGGTGGCCCTGTGCTAAAGACTGTAAACTTTCCCTCTAGCTATAGCAAGGAAGACAGGCTTTATTTATTATTTTTTGGTAAAGGGCCAGAGAATAAATTTTTCGGGTTTTGCCATGGTGAAATAGTGGCCACAAACAACACATACATATATATAAATGGGCATGGCTATGTTTCAAATTTTTATTGAGGCCAGAAGGATTTGGCTCATAGTTTGCCAACTCCTGAGAGGACCTTCTTTTTCCAGTCTTTATTAGAACCCTTTTCCTAATTACCGTGCAGGTTTGTGCTATTCATGTGCACATTTTATTTTGATGTACAGGTGTTTAAATTAGAGGAGATAGGTATAGATTTAAAATGGTATTGGCATTTCAAGTCTGCTGTGTCCAGGTGAAGTGTTTACTGCCTCAGTTGGAGGTGTAGAGGATCACAAGATGCCAACGTTGGATGAGAACTGAATGTATTCCCCTTCAAGTCCATATGTTGAAGTCCTAACACCCAAGCATTAGCCAGTAGGGCCTTTGGGAGGTTATTAGGTCATGGGATGGAGCCTTCAGCTGTAGGATTAGCGCCCTTATTAAAGGACTCCAGCGAGTGCGGTAGCTCTCTTGACGAGTGAGTATTAGGTGAGAAGTCAGCAGTCTGAGGGAAAGCAGAGCTTGCTTCCTCAAAATAGGCCTTTTGGGCTGTTATTTTAAGCTGCTTATGTTTAAGAAAAGACAGACTCAGGGCAATCTTTGACTTTCCCTCTAAGAGCCTAAAAGGATTTAGAGCAGCAGTTGCCAACCTTTCGTGCAACACCAGTTGGTGACCACTGATTTAGAGGACCTGCTCCAGGAAAAGAGATATACATAGATAACTATAGTTGAATATGAACTAGGTGTGGTAAACCCATTGGGTCATAATCATCTCTGTGTCCCATTGTTTTAAGATGGCCTAACATTTGTTTACTAAACTTAACTATGCATCTCCTTGTAAATTGCTTCTCTTTGGCATCCCTTACCTTCTAGAATGAGATTATATATACCTAATTTTGCCTTACTGTCTGAATATAATATCCTGTACACACATATTGATTGACACTTGATTTTTTCCCTGTTAACCTGCCTTATATCATTTTGATGATTAGTCCAGTTGGAAGGACCTCCTAAGAGAAGGGGGCAAAATTAGTTTTCCTCTGCCACATCTGCAACCCAGAAGACGGCTCTTATCGGAACTTGATCACTGGCACTGTGACCTTGGACTTCCAGCCTCCAGAACTGTGAGAAATAAGTTTCAGTTGTACTTACCCAGTCTATGCTATTTTGTTATAGTCGCCTGAACAGATTAAGACATGTGCTCTGATGTAAAACTTAAAATAGATGACCTCTTTCCTCCTCTCCTCTTCCTTCCCCTCACCTTCATTCTCTCTTCTTCTCCCATTTTGCTCTCCACCCTTCCCTTTATTCTCTAATGGATACAGTATAAGCTATGAATTAGGAGTGAAGGAAATATGAACAAAGGCACCACCTCTAAAATATCTGATTTTTCTCTTTGGAACTAGATTTTAGAAGTCAAATTGCCTGCCTCCAAGATAGATTATAATAGACTTTAAAAAATACCAGTGTTCCGAACCAGTACTATATTTCCTTGGGTCTCCCAGGATACTGAGGAGAGGTGAGCTGCTGAGGGGTGAATGGGAAAAGGGTGGGGCCAGTCCCTGTCCAGTAAGGAGTCTTGAGTACTCACTATTGCTATCTATAGCAGAGCCATGTCTTAGGAAGGGGTCAGGTTGTAAAGTAAGTAAGCATGGCCAAAAGGCAGATATGGAAGTCAAAACTACCCATGAAAACTCCTTATCTTTAACTTGTTAAAACATGGGTCTTTTAAAGCTCAAACCTTAGGTTTTATTTTTTCATGTCTGTATTTTGGCTAAGGCTTCATTATTCTGGGATGGCAGTGGCTTTGGTTGATTTTGAACAGCCAAGGATAACTGAACAAATAAAAAAGTTTTTCTTCTCTCTCAGACTCTTGTCCAATGAGCCCATATAATTGATTTCCGTTAAGTTAAACACAAATACTATTCAGTGCACTGTGTCATCTTTTGACTTTTTTCATAGCAGACCTAAGCCTCATAGGTTATTACCATTTGAATTGGGAATCTAGCTGGTTGCAAGTAACAGAAATGGATTCTGGCTGGTCTGAGCGGGAAAGAAATTTATTGGGAAAATCATGGTTAGCCCAGAGAATGGATAGGAAAGCTGGAAACTAGGTGAGAGAAGGGGACCTCTGACCCAAAGGGTCAGAGCCAGAGCCAAAGTCACACCTTAGAGCCAGTTCATTGAGGACAGTGCCACTGGTGCAGAGGAAAGAGGCTCCAGTCGCACCAAATGCCACCAGAACCACATCCTCCACACTTCTGGCTGCCCCTGATCCAGAGAGTAATTTTTATAAGATCAGCATCTGATTGGTCCAGTTTTGGACACCTATCGAAGTGTTGGCTGCAAGGGGGGCTGGGAAACTGAGTATCTGGTTTTTTCAGCTTCTGTTCAGAGACTGCTTTTCTGCCAAGACTCAGAGGGGGAGCAAATCTCTACACCTAAGGAGGGGGTTAGATAACTGGGCAGTGAAAGAAAAAGACACATATCTAGCACCCTTATCTAACTCTGAAGGAAATGATAACCTTCTGAGTACATGTTGTCCTTGCACTCCTTCAGCCATCCAAAAAAAGCATTTCTGATACTAAAGTTAGACTGTTTCAGGACTTACAAAACCTTCGTAATCTGAAGAAGAAAAAACATATAGCATATAGTGTTTCCCTTTTTTATCTTGCTTTGCAGGAAGCTCAGGGCTGATGTTCCATCACAGGACCTCTAAATAACTACCTAAGCTGATTTTCAAAATGTTCTGCAAAGATCCTGAGGGCCTCTTGGAAGTGCCCTGGGTGAAGGGCAAGCCAGGGAATCTCTGCCCCTGCTCACCCTGTGTGCTTGGACCGTTTTATATCTGTGGGTTCTACTGAAGAGAGTTCATTTGATTTAAGGCCTCCATTGCAAAGTTATACTTAAAACTTCTGTTTGAATTGAGTAGCTCACTTGCCTCTTCCTCCCTCAAGGTTCCCATTCTCTATTTCCATGTCAAAAGTTTCATTTTGTATACATAATAGCACCATAAGCACTTTTCTGGAAGCCAAGGGGACATAAATCCTACAAAGGGGATTTCCTGGTAAGAATTGGATCCACTAAACAAAATACCTATTGCTGAATCACTCAGGGGAATTCCTGGTGAATCTCAGGGTCCCTTCAGGCCTCTCTGAGCCTTCAAAATATTTTCTATAACTGCCCAGTGAGTTGTTTTGCTTATGGATTTGCTGGTGTTTCCAATTTGTTAAAATTTGTTAACTTCCCCACAGCACTACCATATTTCTGTCAAATGAAGTTTTTTATTATGTTTTTGAATCTACTGAACTCAAAACACCTAATAATCTGCTTTTCTACCCATATTTCCAAGTGAGGATTTCCACCAGGCCCTCAGTTTCACCAGCTAGACCTGTCTACTGTTTCCTATAGATTTAATTTGAATACTTTTTTGAAGTTTTAGAAGATGGAAGAAAGTGTTCAGATTTTCTCCTTTATGAACATTTATTTTTTCCCTTTTTAGACAGTCTTGCAAAGGGATGGATAATCCCTTTGCAAGAAGGGAAGGAATCATAAACTCTTTACCTCACCCAGCTATAGGGGAGTAAGGGAGCACCATGCCCTTCATTTTTTCTGGTACCTTCAAGATGTGGAGGAAAGAACAGCAGAGGAGACTTCTGCAAATGCCCAAAGTTAGAGTCTACATTTGAGGAAAGATGATTTGTTTCTGTAGACATCCTCTGGTGTCCCTTTTCATAGTGTTTATTGAAAAAAAAAAAATCAGGAAAGGAATGAGAAAGGAAACAGATGGAGCCAAATGACAAAGAAGAACCTTACAGATTTTTTCTGTCTTTGCTGCTCAGAGCAGCTGCTGAGACAGCAGGAAAAGGAGCAGGGGTTGTGGTGTGACCTCCTGAGTCATTCATGTGGTCTGCCCCCTCCTTTCCAACATCCCCATCCTTCACCCTGCAAACAGCTCTAATGTGACAACAAGAAAGGTCAGGTGGGGTGAGGATGGCCATCCCCTCCTCCTGCCACCTCCTGCCCATTAGGCAAAGACTTCTAAGCAGGTTACACATGAAATTAATAACAACGGGATGTTTGTTTTTTGTTTTTAGCCCAGAAGTAGAAGAATCCAGGAAGATTTTTGAAAAAGTCTGATATGGGACAATGTAAAGCCCTCCCTACCTTGGAAGGAGTATAGAGCTGCACATAGGTGAGGCCCGATGTCAGAATGTGTGTGCCTTTTGTCCTTTATTTTATTTTTTTATAATTTTTATGAGTTTATTTGAACCAAATTGATGCCAATGCTGGGAAGCAAAATCTCAAATGCTCTCATATGTGTCTTTATTTTTCTTTTTCTTTTTTTTTTAAAATATATTTTATTGACTTTTAACAGAGAGAAAGGGAGAGAGATAGAGAGCTAGAAATGTCGATGAGAGAGAAACATCGACCAGCTGCCTCTTGCACACCCCCTATGGGGGATGTGCCTGCAACCAAGGTACATGCCCTTGACCGGAATCGAACCTGGGACCTTTCTGTCTGCAGACCGACGCTCTACCACTGAGCCAAACCGGCTTCGGCTATTTTTCTTTTTCTTAAAGGCCAAGAATTACTTTTTTAAAAATGGACAATAGTAAAGGTTTACACTTCAGTTGTTCTGCAGTTTACAAGTTTACTGTAAACAAGCATAGCCACTTACATTATCTCAAGTGACTCAGCCAGTGTCACACAGAGCCAAGATAGAAAGGAAACTATCTTGCATTTGAAAACCAGGTCTCTTTGAATTAGCTGTGTCTTGAAAAGAAGTTCTTCTTCTTCCATGTCAAACCATCTTCCTCAGTGCTTTCCTTTTATCTGCATGTTTTATATCGATAGATCTTACAAAGCTCTTCATCCCTTTTCCCCAAAGCTGCCAACATTCTTTGACCTTGGGGTGAAGGTAGATGCAGTAGCTGATGCATTTTACAAGTTTCAGAATGTTCCAAATATATTAAAATTCATGGTCAGCTTCATTGGAGGGTCTGCACAGGAACTGATGTTTTAGAAGGGCCTCATGTCCTGGCCAGTGATTCTCAGTGGTTAGAGTGTTAGCCCTTGGACCAGTCAAGGGCAAGTACCTGGGTTGCAGATTTGATCCCTGGCCCTTGTCTGGGTGAGTGTGTGAGGCAACCAATCAATGCTCTCCCTATCCCTCCACCCCTCTTGGTATCTCAAACTTCCTCCTTCTCCCCCTCCATCTTTTCCTTCCTGCCACTCTTCCTAAAAATCAATGGGAAAAAACATCCTCGAGTGAGAATTAGCAACAAAAAAGGGCCTCATGCTTATTTCTCAGGCCACTTTCCAATCCTGTATTGTAAGGGGTTTCCTACATGGATTCAAAGTAAAAGTGACATAGGGAAAGACTGGATTGCTGTCCTCTTTCCTTTTCCAATGTTCTCAGCACTCGTAAGATTACCTTTGGCTTTGTAGCCAAACTCTTAACATTTGAGTTTTTTAAGACTTGAGAGAAAGGAGGGGTTTCTTGTAGAAGCCTGAATGCTCTTAGACAATCAAAGCATAAATAGGATTCTATTAAGAAACTGTTCTGCTGGGATGGAACTATGATTGCTTTTTAGAGAATGAAAAACTATGGGGAGATAAACATTTCATTCAAGGTCAAGCATTTGGCCAATGTGTTTATTGAATGTATGGCCCTTTAAACAAAACTTGGATCACTTCTGTGAAAATTGAGTTTAATTTTCTCCTGATTTTGGAGCAAAACACTGTTTGGGATTCTGAAAGAACAATCTCCAGTTTCTATATCTGCTGAGAAATTCATGTAAGAAAATCCAGTTAATGATCTAGTTACTTAACAGCACTCATTTGAGTGTATTTGTTTTGCTATGAGGAAAGCCTTGTGAACAATGATTGGGTGCGTCTTTGGTTCCAGATTATTGTATAGAGCACATGTGTCAAACACAAGGCCCGCGGGCCAAATCCGTCCCGCCAGGCCTTACAATGTGGCCCACACCGCGCTGTCATCACTGCACTCCGCTGCGTTTCCATCACAATGACAGTTTATGACTGTTCAGTAAACCATTCGGCCCGCGATTTAGGCTGGATTTTAGATTTTGGCCCCTTCTCTGATTGAGTTCGACACCCGTAGTATAGAGCAAGCTGTCTGCTGTTTTTTCCCTGCTGTAATCTTCACAAATCCTTTCAAAATAATAGGTTTATGGGAGGGAGACTATTAAGAAGCTTTCACTGCTGCTAAAAGGACAAGGGAGGGAATAGAGGGGGGAAATAAAAGAGCTTTGTACTTAGGAGTAGTTTATGAATGAACAGAATGAAATGTTTTATTTTAAGATGTATGGGGGATGTGCCTGCAACCAAGGTTGTTCTATTTATTGGCCTTTACTAACTTCAAGGAACCCAGGTCTGCCTGAGGACTAATGCCCTTTATCTCATATAGTTGAAATTAACCTGTGACTTCAAGGTCAGGTGAGAAGTGCTTGCCGTTTTCCAGACCACAGGAAAGTCTAGTGGAGACTTGCTGCCCATGGTTACTGAGCTCTTCGTATCCCTTTTATTCTCCTAAACACTTCCCTTAACTTTTCTCCCAAAATAGCATAGATGCAGCAATTTGCTTTTTCTAACATTCTCTGTGTTACAATGATTTTATTGTTTTTTCCTTGAATTGTTGCTTTGCTTGCCTTCTCCCCCGTTTTATTTGTGCACATGTCTGGTTTTCTGACTCAATAATATTGAGCTCTTTAGGGGCAGACAATGTTGTTTATCTTTGCTTTCTATAGTTTATAGCTTGTATAATCCACATAGGCTTGTAATTTCAGAAATCCACTTGAAATGGTAGTGTACATAAACTTTTATTCTTGCTTATTTTTATGTGTAACCATCATAGCATATTTTGTGTAGTTTTTACCAACTTATGTTTAAAGTGCTGTAAAGTAGTTTTAAATGATAAACAAAAACAAATTTTATTTTATGAACACTTTGGTTTTGTTTATATTTTCCAGCAAGGAATTGGTGAATTCAAATAGAACAAACATTGAAAAGACTTGACACGTTTTGCTAAATTGATTTCCAAAAGACGTTTGTAGGCAAATCCTAAAATAGCCCCTCAGGATTTCTCACTCTAATCCTCAGGACTGTGAATGGGATGAGGTATCATGCCTACAATTATGTTGCATTAAAGTCAAAGGGGATTGGGACCTAATCTAATCGCATAAGCCTTTTAAAGCAGCGTTTTCTCTGGTTGCAAGAGGGAAAGTCAGGAAGGGTCTGAGCATGAAGAGGATTCAATGCATGAATGTCAGCTTTAAATCGGAGGAAGCCTGGCTGGCTTAGTGGTTGAGGGTCGACTTATGAACCAGGAGGTCATGGTTTGATTCCTGATCAGGGCACATGCCCGGGTTGCGGGCTCGATCCCCAGTGTTATGCATGCAGGAGGTAGCAGATCAATGATTCTTTTTTATCAGTGATGTTTCTGTCTCTTTTTTTCTCTTCCTTCCTCTCTGAAATCAATAAAAATATATTTAAAAAGAAATAAAATAAAATTAAGGGGAGGAAGGAGGGACATTCACAAGACCAGAGAGTGGCTTCTTAGAGCTGAGAGTAGGACTGATAGCCAGAAAAGGAAGCAGGGACCTCAATTTTGCAGTCACAGGAAACTGATATCTGCCAGCAATCTGGGTATCTTGGGGGGAAAAAAATTATTCTTCACAGCTTCCAGGTAAGAGCCAGCCTGGCTGACACCTTGATTTTGACCCTCGGAGACCCTAAGCAGACAACAGAGACCTCTAAAACTGTGAGGTCATAGATGTTATTTCAAGCTGTTAAATTTGTGGCAGATTGTTATGCAGCGATAGAAAATGAATACATTGGCTTACTCTATATCAAGTAACACATGAAATTGTCCATGTCACTACAGTGGCAGTGAATAGAACTCCATAATTGTGTGCTATATTAAAAGTCTTTGCTAAGACATTACTGATTAAATTTGTTTTTCTTTGATTGCAGATGGAAATGAACCAAAAATAATGATTTTGTGGCCTACTGATAACATTGAAGTAGGGGCACTAATGAAGAAAAAGACAGGAAATTCTGGGTGAGAGATTTGATACTGAAAGAAAGAAAACAATTACAGAAGAAAATATTCTATATAAAAAGAGTGGTGTGTTGAATCTGATTTGCCCCAGCTTGTGAAAGCAATTGTTAATTTTTTCTAAAAATATGTTTTTATTGACTTCAGAGAGGAAGGGAGAGGGAGCCAGAAACAGAAACATTGATGGTGAAAGAGAATCATTGATTGGCTGCCTCCTGCACACCCTTTACTGGGGAATGAGCCTGAAACCTGGACATGCACCCTTGACTGGAATCGAAACTGGGACCCTTCAGTCCAAAGGCCGATATCTACGGACTGAGCCAAACTGGCTAGGGTGCCAATGTTAACTTTGTAGGAACTTTGCAAGTTAGTTGTCAGACACAGCTATTATTAAAAATTAAGTTATAAAACTTTCTCTATTAAAGAAGTTATAAAAATTCATCACTCCCTTGTTATTTTACATTTGATTATTAGCTATACTCTAGGGGTTGCTTGTATCAAATGTAAATGTATGGTAGAAAACTATAAAATTGTTCATCTCTCTACCTTTCCTCCCAACTCCAAATTAAGTGACATCACAGTTGAAGCTTGAAATTGGCTATGATGGGAGTATTCATACCATGGAAACTGTCAAATGCCTTTTTTGAGCAGATGAGATACCACAGAACTTTTTCTGAGACTTGGATCAGAGTAGGGCCCTTTTCCTATTGGACATGGACCCAAAAGGATGTGAAGCCTGGCACACTGGCAGCCATCCTGCCAATGTGAGGAGTGACTTCCAGTGAGAATGGAGCCAACATAACAAAAGATAGAAGGGAGAGATAGAAATAAACCAGTGCCTGATGTCATGGTGTGAGCCTTGGTTTCAGCAGTACCTCATCCCGCTTCTAGCCCTAGACTTCTTGAATAAGAGAGCCAATAAATGCCTTTTGTATTTAAACTGGTTTGGGTTGAATTTTGTACCATTGGTAACTAAAAGCAGCCTAAAAGATGCAATAGAACTTGTATCTATTCCAGGATCATTCCTAGCCACCAAAAAGAGTTGACTGACACAAATAACTTAGAAGGATGGCAACCCTCCTGATCTCAACCTTGTTCTGTTCTTGTATTATACTTCTTTGTTTGACAAGCACATAGTTCCTTTATTTAAGGGTTTAATAAACCTTGTATATATTGTTTCCCTTGCAGGCTGAGATCAGTTCCTATCAATGAACACTTGGTTAGAGTGGGAGGCATTCTCAGGCTAACAGCTTCCCTGCCCTCCCCTCCCCTTCCTTGACATTGAAAAGCTTTTATTTTGGTGGCAAAGCTCCAGAAGATGAGTCATGATTTTTCTAACCCCCTCATAGTCATCTCATTGCCCTTTATCAGATACTTGGGGCCTGGTGCACAAATTTGTGCACCTTGAAAGGAACTGTGGGCAGTTTGGCTGCAGTGGGCCCATCCTCTGTGCCCCTGCCCAGCCTCTCTTGTCGCAACCCCTGGTTCCCTGTCTGCTATCAGCTCCGGTCCTGCAGCCGTTCCCATGCGCTGACAGTGCAGAGCAATTGCGGCTGTCGTCAGCAGGAGGTGCAAGTGGGGCCACCGACATCAGTGGGTGCAAGTGGCGATTGCTGCCCCATCACTCCTCAGGAGCAGGTGGAGGTGGAGAAGCCCTCAGAGGCTATTGGGGCTGGCAGCTGCCACTCACACCTGTTGATGGTGCCAAGTGATTCGGCCAGGCACCAGCAGCAGATGTGAGGAGTGGCTGGGGCGCCAGCAGTGGATGCCAGTAGGGCCAGCAGCAGGTGTAAGCCCAGCAACCATGGCATGTGGGAAGAAAGAATTTTCAGTAACCACCAGAGGCTCACCCTGATGACAGCGACTGGTGCCCCATTTTGTCTGGTGCCCCTGATCACCTGCTCCACCATCCCACCGCAGCTGATTCCTACCATGTTCTGCACTCTGCCGTCTGTTGCTGATGCTTATCATGTTCCCACACATGCCCCCTGATGGTTTGGTTATTCCACCATTCGGTCTATTTGCATATTAGGGTTTTTTATATATAGATAGTTGACTTTTGAACAACTTGGGGGATAAGAAGGACCAACACCTTCAAACATGAAAATCTGCTTTTAACTTTTAATTCTACAGTAGGCCCTGCACATCTGAGTATGGTTTAACCTATGGATGTGAAACCCATGGATACAAAGAGCCAAACAAAAAAGTTTAAAAGGTATAAATAAATAGGTCTGTAGAATAATAATATAAAAAAGGAAATTATTTTTATACAGCTGAATCATGTGGGTTTTAAAAATATGTTTTCATTGATTTCAGAGGAAGGAAAAAGGAGAGAGAGATAGAAACATCAATGATGAGAGAGAAAATCATTGATGGGCTGCCTCCTGCATGCCCCACCCTGGGGATCAAGCTCAAAACCCAGGCATGTATCCTGACCAGGAATCACACATGACCTCCTGGTTCATAAGTCTATGCTCAACCACTGAGCCACGCCAGCCCAGCAGTATTTTTTTTTTTTTTTTAATTCTCACCCAAGGATATTTTTTCCATTGATTATTTAAGAAAGAGTAGAAGGAAGGTGTTGCGGGGAAGAATTTGAGAGACACATCAATTGGTTGCCTCTGCATGTGCCCCAACTGGGGCCAGATATTAACTTACACACCAGGTATATCCTCTTGATGGGAATCAAACCTGAGATGCTTCCATGCATGGGTCAGTGCTCTAACCATTGAGCCACTGACCAGGACTTTGATGTTCTAACCACCGCTCAGCACTACAGTGTGTCTTTTAAGCTAAGTGTTATTACAAAAGAGTTGAAAGTTAAAATAATTAAAAGTTTATAAAGTAAAGAAGTTATGGTAAGCTAAGGTCAATTTACTATTAAAGAAGAATTTTTTTTTTCTTTACAAATTTAGTGTAGTCTAAGTCTACAGTATTTATAAAGTCTCCAGTCATATACAATAATGTCCTAGGCCTGTGGTCGGCAAATTGCGGTTCACGAGCCACATGTGGCTCTTTGGCCCCTTGAGTGTGACTCTTCCACAAAATACCACGGCCTGGGCAAGTTTATTTTGAAGAAGTGGCGTTAAAAAGTTTGGCTCTCAAAAGAAATTCCAATGTACTGTTGATATTTGGCTCTGTTGACTAATGAGTTTGCCGACGACTGTATTAGGCCTTCACATTCACTCGCTCACTGACTCACCCAGAGCAACTTCCAGTCCTGCAAGCTCCATTCATGGTAAGTACTCTATACAGGTATACCATTTTTAATCTTTCATACTGTACCTTTTCTATGTTTAGATAAGTTTAATAGACAAGTACTGTTGTTATGATTATCTATAATATTCAGTACAATAGCATGTTGTATAAATGTATAGCCTAGGAACAATAGGCTATACCATATAGCCTAGAGCAGTGGTCGGCAAGCTGTGAGTTTGCTGACCTGTTGACTAATGAGTTTGCTGACCACTGCTAGACTAAATGTTACTGTGTAGTTGGAAGCTGTGAGGATTAGGCAATTGTGGCATATTGTGTGCAAAGAGGTAAAGGGTAGTATATGATAGTGGTCGGCAAACTCATTAGTCCACAGAGTGGCAAACCGTGGCTCACAAACTGCATGTGGCTCACCAGCCAGTTTGCTGACCACTGGGCTATACCCATCTAGGTTTCTGTAAGTGCACTCTATGATGGTCACACAATAATTAAATTGCCTAACAATGCATTTCTCAGAAAGCATCTCCATCATCAAGTGGTGCATAATTGTACTAATACATAAAAAGTGCTCAGAAAAATCTGTTAATAAGTCCCCATAGAATTACCTTGTCTTGATTTAATTTTATTTCCAATTTTAAAAATTACTTTCTATGAACTGGAACCTCCCAAGCTCTTGCTCAGCCTCTTAATGTATTTCCAGTCTACAAGGATGCTCCTGATATTTCCAAGTTCTTTGCAAACAAACAAAAAAACAAAACAAAGAGTGACTTTGTTTTCCAAACACATATTTACCAATTTAACAGTTATTAGCACAGTATGCAACTTAAGTCTGAGAATAATGTGGCAGACTAAGAAGAAAGAAAGAAAGATGTCAAACTGAACCAATACACAGCATGAACCTTCTTTTCAGGCTCACATAGAGTAACAACACAATTTTTCTTAGTATTGAAGGTCATCTTGACCTCATTTAATCCTTAAGTGTGTATCATAAACACCTATTTTTTTTTTGGAAAATGATTTCCAGGCTACACAAAAAAAATGTCAAAGTCAGTCTATCAGAACTTCAGAGGTATCAGGAGAGATGAAAAACACAGTATAAACAAAATTACTTACTTTTATAGGTTACACTCTGTAATTACACAGCAAGATATGAGAAATGTTTCCATTGATATAATCACTACCTTACATGTATTTTTATTTTTTACTAAGAATTACAAACGGAGTTAACAGGGCTTCAAAATATTTTAAAGAGATAATTTTAAATGGTCCAAAATTTTGGAAGCATATCATATCTGGTTGTGATACACACGGTCTCTTAAGAATTGTTTTAAATATATTTTATTGATTTTTTACAGAGAGGAAGGGAGAAGGATAGAGAGCTAGAAACATCGATAAGAGAGAAACCAGCTGCCTCCTGCACGCCCCCTACTGGGGATGTGCCTGAGACCAAGGTACATGCCCTTGACCGGAATCGAACCTGGGACCTTACAGTGTGCAGGCCAATGCTCTATCCACTGAGCCCAACCGGTTTCGGCATCTTAAGAATTTTTTTAAGATGAGGTCATCAAAACTACAGTCTATTGGCCAATTCTGGCCCATCACCTGTTTTTTGTATTTCCCTGAGCTGAGAATGGTTTTAATATTTTTAAATGATTAAAGAAAAAAATCAAAAGATTAACAACATTTTATGATACATAAGAACTATCTTATATCCAAATGTTAGTATCCATAAATAAAGTTTTATTGGAGCACAGCCAATGGGTGGCTTCATTGGAGTACAGTTATGGGCTGGCTTCATTCTTGCCACAATGGTAGAGTTGAGTAGTTGTGCAAAGCCTAAGGTATTCACTATCTGGCCCTTTCCGGAGAAAGTTTGCCAATCTTTAAAAGCTTTCCATTAAAGAAACACTGTGGCCTTCTATAAACCGAAGACTTCTTCACAGAAATTTCTTGTGTCAGTGACACATCATACTTTAAAAAATAATAAAATGCACAAATTTAGTAAAGATAATATAGTTGCCATATTATAAAATAAAATGATAGACAGGCCTTTGTTAGATTTAGTATGTTTCTTTTCCCACTTTACGCCAGTGTAGCATAATTAAGAACATGTGCTATAGGACCATTCTTTTTCCTTGAATCTTGATTAGCTTTCTGTGACCTTGGGCTAGTTAATTAACCTCTCTTAGCCTTGGGTTACATATAAAACAATAATAATGCTACCAACCTCATGAAGTTATGGTGGTTTTAAGTGGGGTAATTTTTTTGAAAGGTATTTAGCTCGGTACCTGGTATATAGTAGGCGTGCGAAGATTTTTATATAATTATCATTATCACCAGAAAAATGTCACTTTCTAATCAGAAGTGGTTATCTTCTCCTGGTACTGCCTATGACTCCTGTTTTGACCAGGAAGTCCATAAAATCCTGCTTAAGTTATTTCACACAGCAGGAGTCCCTCTCTCTGCATTATCTGCAGAAAAAGTGTCCCAGATGCATGAACTCCAGCATGCACTTGACAGGAAAGTGGGAAAAGGGAGGCATAGAATGTCTAGAAACAAAAATCTCAGGGTCAAAAGAAGTTGGAAAGCTGGTCAGCACCTGGGATTAAATTAGTGATAGAAAGTTGGGATTTTCCATGTAAGACTCCATTTCAACTTTTCTGTGGAGAGTCCACAGTTCCATGACAGGCTATCGGTGAAAGCACTCTGATTTAGTAGCTAAAGTATTTTTTTTTTTTTTAGACTTTTGGTCATTCTACCCATTTTATGTTTGGTTAGCACAGCCATTATGATTTTATTACTTGATGTCTTTGTTGATGTTTCCAATCAAAAACACTCATGAGGGGGTAATGCTGCAATTCTTGAAAGTTGGTAATTTCCTTCCTGCTGAGTTTGCTGTTATCTCCTGCCTGCGCTGGCTTTGCCCTTAGAATCATGATGACTCTGGATGAATGCAGATGAACTAGCAAACACATGATTCCTCAGCTGCGATGCTACCTCCTTTTTCTTTCCTCATCTCAAAATAGCTCGTGACCAGCCTCAGTAGAGGTGATCTCCTGTTCACCAGAGGCAGTCTGGAGTCAATTGTTACATGAGGAGAACCTTCTTTAGTTGTCCTTACAGAGAATGAAACTCTGCCTAAAGTAGGGGTGTCGAACTCAATCAGAGAAGGGGCCAAAATCTAAAATCCAGCCTAAATCGCGGGCCGAATGGTTTACTGAACAGTCATAAACTGTCATTGTGATGGAAACGCAGCGGAGTGCAGTGATGACAGCGCGGTGCGGGCCACATTGCAAGGCCTGGCGGGACGGATTTGGCCCCTGGGCCTTGTGTTTGACACATGTGGCCTAAAGAGAGCTATTGGGAGACTAATCCCTTAAGATAAACAACTCATCTCTTTATCCTCCAAAAATCATTGACAGAAATATCAGAATTCCAGAAAGCAGTAGATCTCTTTACAGTACAGCCATGAAACAGGTTTTCTATAGGTCCACTTCCTTTTTTTAGGAAAAAAAAAGTCACATAAAACAGTTTGTACAAATCTCACTTGTTTTTACTTCCTGTGTTTTGTGTCTGGACATATTGTTTTGAAGAAAATCCCTCCAGATTTTATCCTTGTTTCTCAATGATGGTTGAGCGATTCTGGTTAATTTGGTTTAGCCACTCAAAGGATGAATAAAATGTTTCAGCATTCTTACATAATCTAGTTGGAATCATAGTGAAGACAACAAATGCAAACACCCACACATCCATCTGGTGTGTGAGGATAAAACCCAAAACTGTGATGCTCACACGCATGCCTGTGAATAGAATGGGGTGGGTGGCCTCTGTTTACTGGTAGGAGTAGCTCTCATCATCATATTCCAGCTCATCTTCTTCATCATCATCCAGCAGCCCATACTTAAATTTCCGGTAGACAGTGCCATCTTGGCCCATGTAGACTATGTCATCCTCGTCATCCTCATCAAAGTCACGGTCCCTGTATTCAATCACCTGATCCTCTTCGAAGTTGGTGCTCTCACGATAGTTGCTCTTATAGGAGGAGTAAGACTTGCTAGGGTCAGCCAGCTTTTCATAGCCCTTCTCTACTGGCTTGGCTCGGCCCCGTGATTTTCTCCAGACGATCACAGCTGCCCCAATCAGAAGCACCAGCATAATAAAGGAGGTGACGAACAAGGCTGTCTTCGAATGCTCAGGGGCAGACCCGATCTCACTTGCTGGAAGGATGCACTCATCTGTTGGAAGATGACCCCAAAGGAAGAGGGGAGAGAGAAAGGATGAGAAAAGATGGAATGGGGAAAATTAGTTTCAGATGTTAAGAACTTCACCTTTATCTTTTAAATCTAAAACAGTTGAATCCCTCTCTGATTTTCTTAACAGTCACACCACTCTGCAGAGCTGTGGTGTGTGTTGCATGAGAGTCCCAGTCTATGTCAGATGATGCCATCAAACCCATCTAGAATGAAGGTCAGTTTGAGATCCTAAGGAGCCCCTGCATCCCTATACCTCATGGGTCAGTCGCCAAGTGTCCAACCTTACTAACAGATTCTCCTATGTCTCTTCTGAGAAAAACATTCCATCTGGGCACCATGATTCACTTAATGCTAAATAAATAACTCTGACTTTTCTTAAGACTGTCTTCACCTCAGTTCCTCTTAAACCTAGTCCAACATGATTGTGCAACCATTCAAAGACAGGAACAGATTATTTATAAAACTATTGACTCTTATTTTTGTGTTGGGCCATAGATTTGCTTAGGTCAACCTGTTACTTGACAGGCCCACAGAGAGGAAGTGCATTTTTAGAGCCAAGAGTTTGTGAAGCAATCAGAATTCAAATCCAGATATCATAACTGTCATGCTGTAGATTGGAAAGGTTAGAATAAAACACTGACAGATTTTCAATTTCTTAGCATTATGTGGCCCTAATAAAGCAGAGAGAAATACCACCTTTAAATTTCTCCTATCATAATTTAGATTTCTGAAATTGAGAGTTCTGTCCCCTGTCATTTACCAGCCTCTGCTTTGATGCATTAATTGAGAACATGGAGTAACCAAAATTGTCACAGAAGTAAAGATTAAACCATAACTTAAGTAATGAGTTCATTTTTCTTTTAACCCTTTTATTCAGGTGGTATGATTTGAGTAAATTAAGTACATTCCCTCACCGCCCCCCCCCTTCTTTCACCCATCAAATGAGAATGTGAAAGAAAGTATGAAAGAACTAGGGAAAAGAAACTAGCAGGCCATTTTGGATGTACAAGCTGAAATACATACTGTTTTCCACCTGAATCTGACTCTAGGATCTTTTATGAGAGATTCTAGGTACATTGTACATACTAGCTTAATATATAATACTCCTGCCAATTATTTTAAGGGCAATTATTTTTGCTTATTAGATATTGGCTGATTATATCTGATTTATTACCACTATATCTTTCTCTTTTTTTTTTTTGGAGGTAGTACACTAGTGGTAAAGAAGTTTTCTATTTTATTGTAACTTTCATTCTCATGGGATTTTGCCCATTAAGCAGAGTTTCTTCTAAAGTAACAACACTATCATTATGGCTTTCCTTAGCAATATAGCACAGAATTTTTCCCTGGAGGAAATATTAAAGAACCAGAGAAATGGATAAGCAATCGGTGTGTGGTACTTGGCGATAAATACTGCCCGAGGCAGGAGAATCAATAAAAGACCTTTCAATTACTAGGGCGCCATATGCAATCACGTCTTATGGTTTCACAGTCTTACATCTGCAGAGTCAGGGTCGGCCTCTGTGATCTGGTTTCTTTGAAGGAGCAAGTGTCTCAGTAAAGAATGAGTAGGTAATCAAGAGTGTTTAGACTTCTGCAGAGTTGCCCCAGGTGGATCTTTGAGAGCCACAGAGGCCCAGGAAAGCTGACTAACTAGTTTTTAATAAGAACAGGCTTACAGGAACTCTGCACCCAATGTGCACACACTTCTGGTTCCATTTAAAGCCATTGGTGTAATTAGGATTATTATTCTTCGCTGACACAGCATGCATATTAGGCAATCAGACCCTGAAGGTGGAAGTGTATGAGGAGCTGGGGAAATCAGCTGCTTGTGGGGGTGGGAAAAATAAAAGAAGGAAATCATTAGTTTTTGGAAAGATGCTATTTAGAATTTAATTGAAAAGGCTGATTAAAAACATAAAATAGAAATGGCTAGTAGCAGTTATGGATCTGGGATATACTTCACTTATAAATGGACATGCTCCCAATAGTATTATGTCTGTTTTTGTCAGGCCATGATACATGTGAAGCCCAAGGAAATGATTTGCTTCTGGAATAGAGAATATATTTTAAGAAAGTATTTTTTTAATTTTTAAAAGAAATCACTCTTTTGGGGTCTTTCTAAGTTTGTGGCCAATGGGAACCAAGTACCCTTAAGAATTGAGTTGTGAGTGGGAGACATTGTGGGGACTGGGAATTGGTTAAAAGGTTTGTTTCCTTTTAACTTTCAATGAAAGCTCATTTCTAAAATGCTTTAGGTCTCTCATAGGAAGCCTAGATTTGGGTTGAGTCCCACAGAATGATTCTTTATGATAATACTGGCACCAGCTTTCTTGATAGTTGATTCTTTTCCTTTTTTTTCTCAGAAGGGAAGAATAAAAAAGTTATAAAGTAACATTAGAAAGGTAAAATTCTAGAACTATTTGGGCTCTAATGTTGGAGGGAGTGCAGTAGTGGAAAAAATGTAGGCTTTGCAGCCCAAAGGACCTATATTCTAACTCCAGATGAGCCTCTTATCATGGGTGCAGACTTGGGCATTCTAGTCAAACCCCATGAGCCTCTGTCTCCTCATCTGTAAAATGGGATTAATAATATCTACTTATATGAGATGATGGATGGAAAGTTTCAAGAACAGTTGGCACATATCAGGCCTCCATAAAGAGGTAGCCCTATTGATTCTTCTGATCTTTCTATCCTCCTCTCTCTCCTGCTCCCATCAGCTTCCTGAGGACATGCCCTTCCTTTGCAGGCCGCTCTTCCTCTCCCCTCACCTGTGGTAGTCTGGCAGTCACAGCAGTCCTGGGTACCGGTGGGATCAGAGGTGTTGCAACAGTGCAGGCAGCGGCTCTCATCCATGAGCAGCAGCAGGTTGGCGGGGCACATAGTACAGTTCTTGGCGCCGGGTCCTTTGCATTCTACGCAGCTCTCGTGGCATTTCTCACAGTTAAATTTCTCCCCCTGTTAAGATCAGGAAATTCCTTTTGAGTAGGGAGGGATTTTCAAGGCCCTGGACTTCCCACAAGGAAGGGAGGCACATCTTATCTCCATAAGGAAAGCAGGCATATGGGGGCAGAGCGGAAAGGTGATCTGTTCTGGGAGAAAGACCGAACCGAGTCTTTGTACTCAGGTGGAATCATTGCTGGCCCTTTCCCTCTGAGATCTGCTGGTAACAATAATGAAAGAACAGGCTTGAAGACTAGCTCAGGTTACAAACGGATCGCCCAGGTGCTGTACCTGATCAAGGACAAGTTTTGGCTGGCCCACCCTACACCAACCTTCACAGTTTAAAAGTCTTTTTCATTCATTGCCCACATTTCAAAGGGGGGTTATTTCACATGTAAGTTTACACTAAGGTTTTCTTTGATCAAGCACCCTTGACTCATTATCTGTCCTAGAATAATATAAGTTGTGATTGTTTAACTAAAGCAGTTAAATCTCCATGGGAAGGGAATTGAGAGATCAGGAGAAAGTGTCCTCCCTCCTGACAAGTTGCTCCTTCCCCGGTGCTGGAAACGCAGATGAGGGAAGATAGCTTCTTATTTCCCTTCTTCACTTTGAAAAGATGATATAACAGAAAACGAAGGAATGGACAATCTCTTTGTTGAGCACCTTGGCATGTTTTAGGCACCGAGAAGGTGCTTTCTCAGCTATTATTATCTCATCAAATCCTGGATTAGGAGACAGAACCCCTGGATTGAATTCTGGCTTTGTTACTTAGTATTCATGTGTTCTTTACCAACTATTTAATCTCTCTGAACTTCAGTTCCACCTAAGTGTAATAAGGGCTTCTGTCAGAGTATAAAGAGCTCACATGTGAATATGTTGGGCCATACTTATTTCACCAAGGAGAGATTTACTCAACTTCTAAAGTTTGGAAACATAAGAAGCTAGCAGCCGGAACCGGTTTGGCTCAGTGGTAGAGCATCGGTCTGCAGACTGGAAGCTCCCGGGTTTGATTCTGGTCAGGGGCATGTATGTTGGTTGCGGGCACATCCCCAGTAGGGGTTGTGCAGGAGGCAGCTGGTCAGTGTTTCTCTCTCATTGATGTTTCTGGCTCTCTATCTCTCTGCCTTCCTCTCTGTAAAAAGTCAATAAAAAAAAATATATTAAAAAAAAAAGAAGCTAGCAGACTCAGAAAACCCATGATTTCTAGGCAAGCAAGTGAAAATACATTTTAATACAAGGTAGAAGAAATGAAAAAAATATTATCAGCTATGGAGTTCTGACTTTTTTCAGATGTTCCACATTAGACAGCAATGAGGTAAAAAAGATATTTCTGATTTCTGACATAATGTTCCTATGTTAACCTGAAACTACTAAGGTCTTGAGAAATGAATGTAGAGTTAATTCTGAAGCCCTCAAGACTTAACTTCCCCATCATATATGTTAGATATTCTCAAATGAAAGCTATGGGTAGCTAGCACCATTAATCCGTGATTCATTGTAAAAGATTAAAAAAGATTAAACCTGCACAGTATAGGAATTTTAGGCCTTTTTTACTTTTCCTAGAACGACAGGCAGAAACTAGTTCATTTCCCTCCGTGGAATGGCAGAAGGCACACCAGGCCCAGCTCTCAGTACCTCTCCCACTCTGTATTCCCCCACAAGACAGTCCGAGGTGCAGATTCCTCCTGCCAGGTGGTAACTCCACACACAGGATAAGCACTGCAATGCTCCTTTTCCTGAAAGAAAGAAAAAAAAAAAAAACGATTCTAAGTTATGAGACTGACCTTAGATTTCAGCCTCTGACTTGGTTCCAGACACGTAGGAGCATGGAATATGTTTAGGAAATTGAAATGGAAGGGAGAAATGATGGAGGTTACGGGGGGTTGGGGGTGGGGGTGGAGGGAAGTCTGCAAAACACCAAGTGAAGACCACTAGTTATCCAATTAGTGTTAAGTAGTTGTAAACTTTCAGTTTGGAAATTGAAGATTTAGAGATGACAAATCTTTTTATTAAAGCAAGAGGATTTTCTGAGAATGAGAAATCTTATAGAATGTTTAGAAAACCTTTGTTTGTCATTCTGCTTATTTTTAACTAGCATAGAGGAAAAGGATTATACCAGCTGATTTGGGGGATTCTCAAAATTCAGTAATTCATGATTAGGCAGTTCCTCATTGAGAAACATTACCAGACTTGAAACTTAAAATGCTGGGGCTGAAAGAATTTAACACAATATTTTGTCTAATTGTTCCTAATTTTGAGGATGATGGTGATAGTTTCCTTTGAAATTCTCTTGAAAACTATAAACTCTCTTCTCAGAAATTTGACATCCTAATTGTTTATTATTATTATTATTTTTAAATAAATAAAAGCTAGGGCTCAGACATGTGAAGTCACTCATTCAAGGTTACTCAGGTAATAATGGTTGAGTCACAATTCAAATTCAGGTTTTTTAACTCACACTCCAGTGCTTCTTCTATCCTACTGTCTACCTTAACACATGAACCACTTAGTAGAGGAGATCTGGATCTATAGATTCTGTTTTCTGCAGAGGTAATAGCCCTCTCTCCTAATTCAGGGACCCCCAAGAATGACTGGCTCAAGCATTTCTTTCTATTCAAATATCAAGGGATAGCTTCTGGGGAAATTTTGGAGACAGGAAACCTGAGCTCTAAGAAGACTCTGGCAGTTTTGCTGAGACTCTCGAAACCGAAGCCTAGAGACAGACAGGACATGGAAAGTGCCTGGTATTGTGAGCTGGAATTTGTATAGATCTTTCTATCAGAAGAATATTATAGAGTGGTTAGTTAAACTTGAACTAGAACTGTGAGTCCTGTCCTTCAAATTCACTATGGAGTTAGCACTGCATGTCTGATCTGTGAACTCACAATCATTTATAAAGTTTCTGTGGAAAAAATGAATTCTGAGCTATGAACAACATCTTAGAGAATAAACCTTTATTACTCATCTGCTTCTTCAGTTAGAGCTATCTGTCATGATATAAATTCAAAGCCATTCTATTTTTTATTTTACTTCTGGATTTATACAGAATTTCCTACATGCCTGGGACATAACTATGGTCTCCGATGAAAGAATCAATCTCCCCCTACTTCCTTCCTTCCTACCCTACATTTTTCTAAAATATAGTTTACTTGTTTTACTCTAATTTTAAAATACAGAAGTATGGGGTTTGTTTTCTTTATGAAGAGAAATTAAGGGTAGGAAAAATTAAAACAGGAAAAAAAAGGTTACAAAATGTGTACCTTAAGGTTGGTTAGATTTTTTTTCAGAAGACCAGCAGCAATTTGGCTGAGGCCTAGGTCTCCAAAAACACTATCATCTTGGATACCAAATCAGTAAATCCCTTTAAATCTCCTACATTGATTTATTGCAAAATCTCCACACTTAGGGCACCCAGAGTCTTTTGCAAAAGGCAGTTTGTTAATTTCCAGAATGTTTTCTATGTTTTCAGGTTTAACACCCGACATTTATTATTGCTTCTAAGGATCTGCAGGAGACTTGGGACCTATAAAGACAGCGTTGGTATTTCCTTAAAATTCAGATAAGCTCACCATCTGCTCTACCTTGGACTGACCCCCATGGGATGAATTTGCCAAGGCAGAGCACCCCTGGGGGCTGTTTATGGCATTATTTACACAGAGAGGGGCAGCTTGGGAGAGTTAGGGGGGTTGGGTTACTCAGTCTGGATTTTTATTTCAAACAATTTTGTGGAGAAGATAAATAAAATTTAGTGTGTGAAGGCAAAAAATAAACTAATTGTGGAGGAACCAATTGCATACAAATATATATATATATATGGCCTGGTGTGCTCCTCTCCCCTCTCCCATTATGCCTAGTGTTTTTAACTTTTTAAAATGCCCTAATATTAGTAGGCAGTCAAATGTGAACAAAACATAATCTAGTTGGCAAATTACTTATGTAGGTTGTTAAATTTTCCTTTTATTTTTCATGCATCCTCAGTTCTTAGAATCATGATTAATGTGTTTTTTTTAAATATATATATATTTTTAATTGATTTCAGAGAGGAATGGAGAGGGAAAGAGAAAGAGAAACATCAATGATGAGAGAGACGTCATTGATGAGCTGCCTCCTGCATGCCCCACATGGGGACTGAGCCTGCAACCTGGTCATGTGCCATGACCAGGAATTGAACCCTGACCTCCTAGTTCATAGGGTGATGCTTAACCACAAAACCATGCAGCCTGGGCTGATGACTAATGTTTTGAGAAAGGAAGTCATACATTTTTTCAATGAGTATACAGCTCAAGAGAAAACCTGTCCTCAAATATGAATTAATTTTACCAGTTTTTTTTTAATGTAACTCCTAAATGTAAAGTTATATTTCTGTTGGGTACTGCCGAAACATCGTGCTGTGAGGGACACAAAAGATATTCTGGGACTGGTCTGAATAGCACACGACCATTCCCAGATTAGTGTGAGTAGATTGTCCACTAGTCTAAGCACTTTCTATTTAAGAGTAATTTAATTTAATTAATATAGTAATTATTATGTGCAATATAATGTGCAACCCTCAAGCACCTTGACCACCTCGCTGGGCTCCTCTGAACCCCCCTAACTCTCCCAAGCTGCCCTTCTCTGTGTAAATAATGCCATAAACAGCCCCCAGGGGTGCTCTGCTTTGGAGAATTCATCCCATGGGGTTCAGTCCAAGGTAGAGCAGATGGTGAGCTGATCTGAATTTTAAGGAAATACCAACGCTGTCTTTATAGGTCCCAAGTCTCCTGCAGATCCTTAGTCTAAGCACTTTCTATTTAAGAGTAATTTAATGTGTAAAATGACCAAGAGTCATTTTCTCCATCTCTCCCGACCCCCTCTCAGTTTTAACACATTTCTTTGGGTTAAGGCTACAACCATCAGAGCAAAGTGGGGTCTGTGACTGTGGCCCGAGTTGCATAGAGATGCAGGGATCCTGGCCCAGAGCAGAGGGAAGCGGCTTGGGGCTGAAGACCAACACCAACCACATCCATCAGGCACCTGCGCCCCCTAAGCAGTCAGCGGAGGGGCTGCGGGTTCCTCGCAGTGGTGCAGTTTGCATCAGTTCTTACAGTTTTCCTGCTCCTCTGGCTGTAGCTTCTTGAGCCTTTTCTGACCCGATGGAGTTCACGGCCCTGTTTTGGTTCCCTCTTGCAAAGTTCCCCTTTTCTTGCTCCAATTCTAGCTGTTCCCTTTCCTCTGCTCTGGGCCTCTGTCTCAGAGCTTTGGTTCTCCTTTTTGCTGTTCCAGCTGCTGAAGTTTCTGCTTTCTCGATTGCGGTTTTACTTTATTGAGGCACCACCATCCAGGTGTTTGTCGGAGGAAAGAAGCCAGGCCTTTGCGGCCGCGTCCTGCCCCGGCCTCCACGCGAGCTCCGTGCGCCACGCCCCGGCCTCCACGTGAGCTCCGTGCGCCACGCCCCGGCCTCCACGCGAGCTCCGTGCGCCACGCCCTGACCTCCACGTGAGCTGCGTGTGCCACGCTCTGACCTCCATGTGAGCTCTGTGCGTGCGCCAAGCCCCGGCCTCCCCCGCAGGCGCTCTCAGCTGCTAAGCTCAGCACCTGCAGGACCCCGTGCGGTACAGGACGGGCACCTGGAAGCATCGGGCCTGTCCTCTCTCGGTTGGCAGTTGGGGTCCGGCCTGGGGCGCCCACGTGGCGCATCTCCCCACACTTTGCAAGCACCTTGACCACCTCGCTGGGCTTCTTTGAGCCCGACTTCTTCAGGGGGAACCATTTTCAGGGCAGCCCTTCCTGGGTGGTCGTGTAGGCCCCTCTCCCGGCTGCACTGTGGGAGAAGGAGCCCCAGGCGTTGCTGTTGGGGACATCGATTTTGAACTTGGTGGCCAGCACCTTGAGGATAGTCTTGCTGTGGGAGCAGGCAAGGAGTGACTGGACCAGACTCTTGCTGTCCACCCCGCCCTGGAGGCGCACGCAGGTCACGGCGCCCTTGGAAATCCAGAGGGCGGGCGCCTGCTACTGGCGCCCCCTGCGCTCAGCCTTTCCGTCACCTCTCAGCTGGACATGGACGTCCTGCTGCTTCAGCTGCGGAAGGGCCATGCTGATTGTCATCTCTGTGATGGGCGTAAAGTGGAGGCCATACATAGGGCAGAACTCCACTGTCCCAGATGGATCAAGGTCTATGGCCATAGCGGGGCTTTGAATTGTTGCCGGGCTCTGCCGGGGTCCCAGGCTGCTGCACTGGCTGGAGCTCACTGATGTCCCCACAGGACCCAGCAGGAGTGACTGCCCTTCTGGAGCTGCCACCATCTGCTGAGGAGCTGATGCAACCCTCCGCCTCCGCCTGCTCATGTGACAGCTCAGTGCTAGAGCTACAAAGGTAAGACATTCATCTGTGCCTTTTCAGACCTCAGTTTACATTGAGGGACAAAGAATAAGTAAACTGTTACAAAATAGGTCCTCTGCGCTTCCGGGACTGTGTCTGTCTTGTTCACAGTTGTCTGGACATTGTCTGGGCCATAGTGCTGGACAAGTATTTGTTGAATAAACAAAGAGATGAATGAACGCAGAGTACTAAAGGGACACAGAAGGTGGTTAAGGAAGGCTTTCTATAGGAAATGCTGATTATAAAATTTATATAGAAAAAGGGCTAAGAAGAGCAAACATAATATAAAATAAAAAGATGACAAGGATGTATCCTACCAGCTGTCAACTGAGATATTGTAGGAGGTAGGGACCTAAGAAATGTCCAAATCTATAGAGAATTTTTATGGGTTTATTTGAGCCAAACTGATGATAATTGCTGGGAGGTAAAACTTCAGGTTGGGAAAAGGCTCTGGAGAATAGCAGTTTTGTAGCTTATTTTATACATTAGAATGAAAGGAGGAGATAGTAGGAGGGTTACAGGAAATCCATTGGTAATAGTTAAGGGGATGGGAGAAAGTAAAGTGGGGAAATCTCTGGGATTGATAAAAAGGCAAAATAGAGAAATACATACTTCTTTACATTGGTGGGTGTAGGATAATTAATAACATTTACAGCACATGGAAACATTCAGGAACAAGATAACAGTGAGGAATTGGTGGCTTGTGCTCTGGTGCAGGCAGTTGTGCCTTGAAGTGTTTGGAAAAGAAGAGTACTCTGACTTTTCAAAGTTATGCTGTCTTAGATGCAGAAAGATAATGGACAGGCTCCCTTAAGGCAAAGATGGGCCTTTGTCAAGGAAGATACTGGCTTAGGACATGACTCCTCGTATGACCCCCTTTTAGCTAGGAATTCTTATGTTCAAATCATCGTACGTGGCTACTTTGGGCTTCTGAGTTTTTAAGGCTCTCCATGCAGGGACTCCCCTGAACTAGTTAGGTTTACGAGCTGACGCAACCCTCCACCTCTGCCTGCCCATGTGGCAGCTCAGTGCTTTAAAAAAAAAAAAATTATATATATATATATATATATATATATATATATATATATATATATATATATTATTGATTTTTTTAGAGAGGAAGTGACAGAGATAGAGAGTTAGAAATATCAATGAGAGAATCATTGATCAGCTGCCTCTTGCATGCCCCCTACTGGAGATGTGCCTGCAACCAAGGTACATGCCCTTGACCGGAATCGAACCCGGGACCCTTCAGTCCATAGGCTGATGCTCTATCCACTGAGCCAAACCGGTTTCGGCTGATGTGGCCCCTTTTTTATTCAGAGAGTTATCATGGATTCATCATGATCACATTTCTGTGTCACGCTACAGAGGAAAGTAAACAGATAGGGATTTTAGAAAGGTCACTCCAGTACTGTGGTACAGGATGACCTGGGAGGAGAGCACAGTGGGTCCTTTAACAGGAAGAGTAAATATCAAGAAAAACTCAGGTTGTGTTTGCTCTGGGACATGTTGATTTTAAGGATCTCTGGGACAGATAACTAGCTATCTGGAAAATTGGAATGGAGCTTGGGAGAATTTGAGGCAGTTTCTTTAGTTGTTGAAATAATAAAAAATAACTTGCACTGGGTGGATCCCAAGATCAGCAGGTAGAGAAAAAAGGCAGAGTAGGTGTAAAACACTTCCTGGAGGAGACAATACGTGTAGCTGGGTCTTTAAGGATGGGAGAATCTGAAGAGGCCGTGGTGGGACAGGGGTAGCCCAGGTCAGAGGTCAGAGGGCAGAGGCAGAAGCTGAGAGAATAGAGAGGGTGCTGATGCTGGAGGACTGGCTACGAGGTTGTCGAGCAAGAGGACCAACCGAAGGTGGTGGGGAAACAAGAGGGACTAAGCAGGAAGGGAAACTTTGGATTGTTCCATTCACACGTGCAAAACGATAGGCACGGCCTCACCTTTGCATTCATGGCAAGTCGGATGGCATCTCCCACAGGTGTGTGTCTTTTGGTCTGCATAGTAGTGGTCTGGGCAGGTGCGAAGACACTCTCCCTTGGAGGGGAGCAGAAAGAAAAATGTATCGCAAGACAGGCAGTCGGTGGGCTTTGGGCCCCGGCAGGCTTTGCAGCTCTTGTTGCACCTCTCACACCGTCCAGTGGAGTTCACTGTGTAATATCTGCAACCAAGGAGGGAAGAAAAGACTAAGTTCCTTTTTTCTGTGTGTGTGAGAATTTCTATGAGTTTATTTGAGCCAATCTGATGACATATGCTGGGGAACAAGCTTCCAAATGTTCCTGCAAAGACTGAATTCTAAGCTTTGGGAAAACCATGGTTAGCCACACAAGCTTAATTTATAAACTGGGTGAATTACCTTTTTCTCGTTAGAATTATTACTAACTGTGGTAGTAAATCTAATGATTCTCAGTTTTCTTATCTGCAAATTAGGCATTACAGTCTCCCCCTGCTGTTTGTGAGAATTGTTAGATTTCACATATAAAAGGACTTAGTTCTTATCACATACTAGAGGCCTGGTGCATGAAATTTGTGCATGGGTGGGCCCCCTAGGCCTGGGTGATTAGGTTCCCTGCCTACAGACATTCTTCACTAATGTTATGAAGATGAAAAGAATCAATAGGAACCCTGGGAAAATGATTGAAGGGTAACGCTGAAAGAAAGACAATGGAGAGTTTACTGGGTCACATTTAGAGTAGAGTGCCACTGCTTACTTTGATGACTCTTTTGCATAAGGTGTTTGTGAGATCTCTGGAGGAGGATCTTGTGCATAAGTACCGATGGTAACTGGGGCCTTCAAGATCCTGCTCTGAGGTCAAACACTAAAATAATTGTGTGTGTTGAAACAGGGTGCAGAGAATTGCATACCTGCCTTTCCATGGCAAACAGATTTAACATGAAGTTTACGCAATGCATGGGGGCCATTGATTTTACAAGAGGAACAATTTCAGTTAAATATCTCCACTTATACCTTATTAATACCCTATTTATTCTCCAATAAAGAGATTTATGGCATCCTATGCCTGTCTCCCAAATGGACAACTTCACACACTATGGAACCATTGTCTTCTTAAATCCATGGTCTGCAATCTATTCAGATGACAGAATTATACCCTCATTTGTGCATAAGAATATTTATGACTTAATTTGAGGAAGATGGAAATTCTTTATATGGGGTCCAGATTTTTTTCAGGCATTTATTAGGATGAAGAGAAAGGGCCAAGGCAGGCAGGTCCCGTCCCTCTCTCATCTGGCAGAGCCCCTTCAGCATCAATCTGGTATGGCTAGTATGTTTTGAAGGCTGCAATGTGTGTGCCTGTGTGCTGGGGGTTGTAGTAACATGTGAAAAAGAAGAGGTGTTTTTCTTCCAGGAGCTTGTCATTTTTTTGGGAAGAGATATGTAAGAAGAATAAGCTATTGAAGGTCAAAATCTTTGTCTTATCTTATACATATAAGGTATTTTTCATTAAGCATGTGTTGAATGAAAGAGCAAATAATGAGGTAAATCAAAACACAAGGCAGTGTGTTGTACTAAAACGAGTCATACAAACAGTGATTGCTATAGAACTGAAGAAATGTGCCAATTTGGGCAAAAGCATTTGGGGAAAGGTTAAGGTTACAGCTTTTCAATCTGGATCTGGAAACTCTCAGTGCTCTGGGTTAGGGAAGGAAGAGTTAGCAGCAGGCCTGTAATCAATCTTTCTCTTTAGTGGAGATGCCTAGGGTTAGAAAAAAACAAAAACCGACTCAGTCAATTCCTCTTCCAAATATGCTTGTCAGAAGACCTTTTGATTAAAAAAAGAAAAAAAAGAAAGAAAGAAAAAAGAAAATAGAGAATTCTTACCTGTGAAATGCTTACAAAAGGATATGTCTATGTGTTTAGGTTGCTTATGGCAATTAAACATGTAACTTGAGAGTTTAAGGGGGGCATGGCAGGTTAGAGAACTAGTGGAGAATTAAATGGAGATATATAACTGAACATTGTTCCTTTTGTGAAAGCAGCATTATGCATACATTGCTTAGACATCACATATTAAATGTGATAGAACAAATCCAAATGCAGAAAAGAAAGAACCTACATTCATGGTCTTGAATTTCTCTAAGGGAAGAATGCGTCACCTCTTCCTTGTGATCACTTGCAGCCTTTGCATTGTTAGTGAAGTTTGGCAGGTGAGTCTGATTTCACAATCTGACCCTTTGTGTTCTCTTCCCGAGTCACTTGCCTCTCCTGTTCTCCTTTTCATTTCTCCGAACTGGCAGAAATCCTTTGGCACTGGCAGGCCTGGGTTGTACTCTCTCATCTTTGCCCCTGACTGGCAGTGAGCCTTCAATGTGGTTATAGACGTGTTCTGAGACTTAGCTTCCTCATCTGCAAAATGGGTTTGCTAATAGTGAGATCTTATGGGATTAGATGAGGGAAAAGTGGGTTGAGCAACTTACCCTTCCCTGCACTGGGGCAGGCACTCCTTTCCCAGCTGGAACCAGCCTGGTGGGCAGGAGAGGCACTGAGTGCTGTGTCGCCCTTCACATGTCCTGCAAGAGCTGTGGCAGGGTTCACAACGGTGGCGGACTGCATCAGTGTGGTAGCCCTCAGGGCAGTCCTGCACACAGGTCGTGTCTGCCAAGGGAGGAAAAGAGTCTGTCTTGGTATTAAGCATGGCACGTATCTCCCAAAGCTCCTCTGTCTGCTCCCCACAGTATCATGGTGGAAGGGGGATGCACAAGGAGTGAGACAATGTCCCTGTGGGCTGATGGCTATCCTTGGGAACCAACATGAATATCCAAGAAATAGATTCAACCATAATGCCATGAGGGGTTGAGAGAAAACAGAGGTTGGAGTGGACTGGCTGTGTCGGGCAGGACAGAAACCAGTCTGTAAATATGAGCTAGAGGATGCGGGGTTCTCCCAGGAGAGGTGAGTCAGGGCTCCATTGAAGAAAGCAGAAAGTGTGATGATGTCTTCCCACAATCTCACCTTTCTGTTTCTAGCCTTGAATGTGTTCCCTCCTATATATCAGATTTTATCTTTTGTTCTGCTGTGTTGTCCATACACTCTACTGCTCTTGAAATGTAAATGAATATAAAATGAAATAAAATTAAAACGTCAGTTCCTCAGTTGCACGAGCACAGCTGTAAAGCATTTTCATCATGACACCAAGTTCTGTTGGCAGTGAGACTCTGCTTTGCCCGTGTATTTAAAATTAAATTAAAATCTTAAATCTGCTCTGTGCAGAGAGATGAGTTGGAGTTGAGTTGTTTAGGCCCACATCACCCCAGTCCTTCCTCCGCTAACCCTAGTGGAGCTGCTGATTCTTGTCTTTTCTTCACCCTTATTAACATTTAGGGGTGGAAATTGAGGGGTTTAATTAGAAAGTAAAAAGCTAAGATTTGCTGGCTTTGCAGTTTAGCACAAAGTTCTTAGAGGCGACTGCTTCCCCAGCTTTACCTTAACCTCAATGAAGGGAAGGCAGGCTCTCCTGCATTTTTAGTTAGCCACTGGTCAAGTTTAGACCATGTCATAAGCCAGTTTGTTTCCATAACTGCAGTCAGTATTGATCACAGGCACTGGGGGAAAGCTGAATCATATTAGAGCTGCTGTGGACTCAGCCTCTCTACTGGGAGACTCTCTGAGCTACTCGAAGGCAAGGCCATGCCATTCATGTCTGACTTTCCAGCACCACACACAGGGCCAAATCCCCAGTCAATGTTCGTTTGGTGGCTATTTTGTTAAAGTTGGATGTTGGCACTGGCTCATTGTCCAGCTGCTGTAATCTGGTTAACTAGGGGGAAGACTTAATCCCTTAAAGATGAAACATCTCTGTATTAGTTTCCTATTGCTGTGGTAACATATTACCATAAACTTAGCAGCTAAAAACAGTACAATTGTATTATCGTACAGTTCTGGAGGTGAGATGTCTAAAACGGGTTCAGGGGGCTATTAACCTTATTAAGGGGGGGAGAAACTGTTTCTTTGCCCTTTCCAGCTTCTAGTGTCTGCCTGTACTCCTTGGCTTGTGGCCTCCTCCTCCATCTCCACAGTCACAATATAGAATCTTTTCTCCTTCTCTGTTCCTCTGCTCTGACATCTTATAACCTTGAACTACTAATGTTGATCATCCTGCCTCTCTCTTATAAGGACCCTTGTGATAATCCAGGATAATCTTCCTAAATCAAAACTATTAATTCAATTAGATCTGCAAAAAATCCTTTTTGCCATGTTAAGTACATATTCCCAGGGTCTGGGGATTAGGACCTGGGCATTTTTAGGGTGGTAATATTGTTTTTAGGGGGTTTAGTATTGTTCAGTCTATCACAACCTCTGGAGGAATTAGCTAGTTTATTCTGAGCCTGACCTTCAAGAGGGTAGTGGTGAGGGACGGAGTGGGAGGATACGAGAAGATCAGGCCTGAGCACATTCTGTGCCCAGCCCTTGGGGGACTGTGTAGAGCATGTGTGTCAAACACAAGGCCCTCGGGCCAAATCCATCCCGCCAGGCCTTGCAATGTGGCCCGCACCTCGCTGTCATCACTGCACTCCGCTGCGTTTCCATCACAATGACAGTTTATGACTGTTCAGTAAACCATTCGGCCCGCGATTTAGGCTGGATTTTAGATTTTGGCCCCTTCTCTGATTGAGTTCGACACCCCTAGTGTAAAGGATCACACAGTGTACTGTGTTACATCTTAGCGCTGAAGTCTCAGTTCTAGTCTGATTCATATTCCTAGTTTAAGAGAAGACCACCTTGTAATGATAAAACATCTTCTTGTCTGTGTGACGGCACCTGAGGTGGTCACCAGTAGAACTCTAAGTTGGGGATAATTAGAAAAGAAGGTCCTGGTGTTTGGATGATAGAAAGATCTGGAATGTTCACATGAAGCAGTGATGGTTGGGAAGAAAGGTCACGGAGATTAGTGTAAGTGGCACTAAAATGGATGGATGGAGAAGACTGATGTCTTAGAGAGTCTTCTATTGGGAGGTGATCAGGAATGATATGAGGAAAGCTATCCCTGTGTCTTCCAGGGGAACGGTGCCCTTGGGATGACATCTCAACAAGAAGATGAGAAATTGGTACCTATTTCTACTCTGAGTGTCTTTTTCTCAGGTCTGCTCTGCTGGGTTGAGGAACACTTAACATTTTCCCAGTCTTCAGCATACTTGCCTCTTTCTTCTCTTTCCCACACACCTTCATTGCTTTTTTTTTTTTTTTTTTTTTTTTTTTTAACTTCATTGGAGCTTTGTTTCATTTTCTTTCTCTCATACCTGTGTTAAGCCCAATCATGGTATCCCTGGGAACCTGAGGACATTGCCTCACATTAGCAATAACCTTCACAGGTCACCTGCTGGGGGTGGCCAACCCCAGACTGTGACATACTTTGTTCAAGAAGATGTGTTAATCAACAGATGCTAAATCAAGGGGAAATTTTGATGAGGTGATGAGTATCTACATGCTCATAAAATGTCTTTTCACATACTGCTTTTTAATCGCAAGGGAAAATAGTAACTACAAAGTGGGGAAATTAGACAGCACCCTGAACAGGATAACACCAGTGTAGATGGGCAGGTAGGTGAATGTCATGTGTCTCCAGAAGGACACAGCGGCTATGTAGTGTTCCTGCTGAGAATGCATAATCTCCATCTAATCCTGGGGAAATGTCACACAAACCCTATGGAGGTTAGGACCGTGTTCTTCTAAAATGTCAACATTATAAAAGAAAAAGAGTCTGTGGAAACATGTCAAATTAAAGAAGGTTAGGCCTAGCCAGTTTGGCTCAGTGGATAGAGTGTTGGCCTGCAGACTGAAGGGTCCGGGGTTTGATTCCAGTCAGGGGCACATGCTGGAGCTGTGGGCTTGATCCCCAGGAGGGGGCCTGCAGGAGGCAGCCAATCAATGATTCTCTCCCATCATTGATGTTTCTATCTCTCTCTCTCCCTTCCTTTCTGAAATATATATATATATATATATATATATATAAAAGGAGGCTAAAGAAACATGACATCTAATGCCATAACTGTGGACTGGACCCTGTTCTAAAGGGGAATTGACACAATTATAAATATGGATTATAAATACAGCTGCACGGTAGTCATGTAAGAAAGCATTCCTCGTCTTAGAAAGTAAATGCATACTAAAGTATTTGTGGGAAAGGGGCTATGATGTAAGAAATATCTCCTGAAATGGTTCAGAAAAGATTCGTTGTGAATTATGTATACCTATGCATAGAGAGAGAGAGGGAACAAGAACAAGACTGATAAAGCAAATGGCATAAAAGATTTACAAAAGAAGAGGTGAGTAAAGGGCATATGTGTGGTGTGCCATGTACTTTTCTCACTTTTCCATCTTTCCTGTGGGTCTGAAACATTTTCGGACACAAAGTAAAACATTAAAAAGAAAGACACCAATATCTCCTGGGCACCAGGCATTATGAAAGGTAGTTTCCCAGATGGAGGGAAGGTCAGGGTCCGCCTCAGAGAAAAGTGACTCACTGAGGAGGAGGCTGTCCCTCGGGCAGGTGTGACACTGGTCCTCGGAGGGCCCCGTGCAGCGGATGCACTTGCTGTGACAGGGCTTGCAGCCCTGAGCCTCCTGATCCCAGTACTCGGAGGGGGCACATTCCTTGTGAGGCAAGCAGTCCCCGTGTCTGTTGAGCCACAGGCCTTCCACACAGCTCGTGCAGGACCCAGGTGATGAGCAGGTCTGGCAGGACCAGGGGCAATCTGTGGGCGGGTGGGGGCAGCAGACAGAGAGTGAGAGTGGCACATAGGAAGCCCCCAATCATCACTCACTGTTTAATAAGCACATAGTATTATTATTGTGATTATCGCCATCTCATTTTATCTGTATCAGGAAATTGAGGCTGGAGGAGGTAAATCACCTGGCTGGAAGAGAGCAAGGTCAGGTGTTTAGCCCAGGACCTTAACACAATCTCTTGCCCTTTCTGCACCAGAGCCTCAGAAAAGGTATGGGGATTTCCAAGGTGTCTGGCTTGAAATAGGGGATAATTTGGGGTGATCAGAATGGATCCCAAGTCCTTATGTTCCTCAGAGGAGATCCTGCTTGGAGATTGCTTGGTTACAAAGGCTTCTCTTTGAGATCCAAGATGGCTGCGCCCAGGTGAACACCTAGCTGCAGCCGCACACAACAATTTCAATAAAATACAACTAAAATATAAAACGGACATTGCCCAGAACTAGAGGAAGGTTGACTGACTGGAAATTCTACAGTGAGAAGCAAGGAGAAAACCAGAAGGAGGTGCGGAGGAGCTGGAAAAGCCAAGAGGCACCGGCAGCGAGCACTGAAGGACCCGCATAGGGCGGGGCTGACGGAAGCCAAAGCTGCAGGCTCCACCCTGAAACCCCGTCCCATCTGTAACTGCGAAATGTGACAACAAAATAGATCACAAACGAAAGAAATGGAGGACAAAAAGATGGATAAGGCCTATGAGGATATGAAAAGAGATCAACTAGAATTAATAAGGAGTCAACAAGAAATGATAAGGGATCAACAAGAAATAAAGAATACATTGTCTGAAATAAAAAATATTTTACAGAGTCCTAAAAACAGAAGGGAAGATCACAAGAATCAAGTCAAAGATTTGGAACATAAAGAGCCAGCAGACACTCCTCCACAGAAGCTAGAAGGCAAGAGAATCCAGAAAATTGAAGATAATGTAAGAAACCTCTGGGACAACTTCAAGCGAACCAACATCAGAATTATTGGGGTCCCAGAAGATGAGAGAGAGCAAGATATCGAAAACATACTGAAAGAAATAGTGACAGAAAACTTCCCCCACCTGGTGAAAGAATTAGACTTACAAGTCCAGGAAGCGCATAGAACCCCAAACAAAAGGAATCCAAAGAGGACCACACCGAGACACATCATTATTAAAATTCCAAGAGCAAAAGACAAAGAGAGAATATTAAAAGAAGCAAGAGCAAAGAAGGTAGTAATCTATAAAGGAGCACCTATACGATTGTCAGCTGACTTCTCAACAGAAACCATGCAGGCCAGAAGGGAATGGCAAGAAATATTCAAGGTGATGAGCCGGGACCGGTTTAGCTCAATGGATAGAGCGTCAGCTTGGGGACTGAAGGGACCCGGGTTCGATTCCGGTCAAGGGCATGTACCTTGGTTGCGGGCATATCCCCGGTAGGGGGTGTGCAAGAGGCAACTGATCGATGACTCTCTCTCATCGATGTTTCTAACTCTCTGTCTCTCTCCCTTCCTCTCTGTACAAAAATCAATAAAATATATTAAAAAAAAAAAAAAAAAAAAAATATTCAAGGTGATGAATAGCAAGAACCTACAGCCAAAAATAATCTACCCAGCAAAGCTATCACTCAGAATCAAAGGCCAGATAAAGAGCTTCACTAATAAAAAAAAGCTAAAGGAGTTCATCACCGCCAAACCAGAATTATATGAATTGCTGAAGGGGGTTCTTTCAGAAGAGAAAGTAAACAAAGATAAAAATTATGAACAACAAATACGTAACTATCAACAAGTGAATCTAAAAACCAAGGAAATTAAAAAAATCTGATGAACAATATTAACTATTGAATATAATAGAATCAGAGGTATGGAAGGGGAGTGAACTGACGATTCTTGGGGAAAAGGGGAGAGAGGGGCGTGGGAAGAGACTGAACATAAACTGTGCACCTATGGATGAGGACAATGGGGAGAGGGGAAAGGGCAGAGGGTGGGGTGGGAACCTGGTGGAGGAGAGCAATGGTGGGGGGGAAAAAAAGGAACATTTGTAATAATATGAACAATAAAAACTTATTAAAAAATAAATAAATAAATAAAATAAAAATAAATTAAAAAAAAAAAAAGGCTTCTCTTTAACTACTTAAATCTTAAGTTTCAGGTCAGGTCCTTGTTTCTCTCTCTGTAAAGTCAGGTGGTCAGTAAGGCGCAATATCATTGCAGGGAGAGACCTCAAGTCAGTTTCCAGCAGTGGAGCTGGACTGAGCGAGCCCAGGTATCTGTACTTTTACAAAGCTCTCCAGTTGATACCAGTGGGCAAATGGGGATGAGGACTGGGGACCCTTCTCAGTGAGAAGATTATATCAGGTAAATTAAGTACAGTAAGTACTCTGGGGCCTGATAGGTTCTCTTTATGGCACATTACTCTTATTACTGAGCACCAGAGAAAGGCCAGAAGTGGATCCCCAGTTCCTACCCCAGTACAAGCAAGATGGCACTGCAGGCCTTTGGCTGAGTCTCTTCACTTCTCATGGCAGCTGACCCCCCAACTCTGCAGGCTCCCTCCCTCTCTCCCCTTATGCTCTACAGGCATAGCCACCCATCTTCAAGTCCATGTTTCCCACAAGTAGTTGGGTGCGACCTTGACACTAAAGAATGTACATGACACACAGAAGAGTTTATCTGGATCATAAGGCTAGAGCAGAAAGCCTTTAGGAGTAGGTACTGTATGTCTTTATGTCTTACAAAGAATGGGTACATTCTTGGATATAAATGGTCCAAGGTTGCTTCTACCATGTGAATTCACCCTCAGGCTCTCACGTGTCTCCAGGGCCTGCCTCTGGATATCTGTCTATTTTGTATTTGCTTGGAGGCAACACTGGGGGGAAAGGGAGGGGGGAAGGATTACCACTGTCTGCCTAGTTGGAGTGAATCCTGCAACTCCAGTTAACAATACTGTATTGTACACTTGAAAGTTTCAAAGAGAGTAGATCTTAAATGTTGTTACTAAAAAAAAAAAAAAAAAAAAAAAAAAAAAAATCAAACAGTAGCTACATGGGCGATAGATGTGCCAAGTTCTGTGGTCATCATTTCTCAACACATCTGTATATCAAATCACCATGTTGTACATCTTAAACTTACACAATATTATATGTCAATTATACCTTAATACAACAGGGGGGAAAAGAAAAAAAGTTCCTATCCCCAGAATGCCTCTCACTTGCCTCAGAATTCCCCTAGTAATGGGCAATTTATTAAAAACTCTGTTCCAAGAAAACTAGTAAGAGGCAAAGGATTCACGCCTAGTTAAAACATAAGAGGGCGTAAGTAATAGTCAACTCTTTCTTGAGCATGTAGGGATTGAAGTGCCCAGTGGGACATGAATTAGAGGAGCCAGGGCAGGAGGAGCTGGTAGCTTTAGGGAGGCAATGATGAAAGGAGACAAGAGGCACTGAGAAAGTCCTCTATGACACAGCTCTCCTTATGGTGCTATAAACTTTGAATGGCTTAAAGTTTTAAGAAAAATCTCCCATTTAGGTAACTTTTGAGGGCTCATTATCTCTTGTAAATGCTTATGTGAGAATCCTTTTTGATCAGTCACTGTTGTGGAGGGTCAACATTATACTTGCTGATAAAAGTTATATGATCAAAGCCAATGAATGATTCATTTAAAAAATAAATTAGGGCAGATTCAAAATATGAGGGAAATGGGTGGGACAACAGTTCTGGAGCTGGAACTGTGCAAACCCCACATCCTACTTGGTCTTGGCCGAATCCCATTATCCCATCAGGTTCCCTGGGATTCATCACTTGGTCATGTACCCCAGAGCCTTTACCTTTGCAACCATGAATCTTTCTTTCATAGTAAGTTCCTGCTGGACAATTGTACAAGCACCGCCCGTCATAGAGAACGGAGAAGTACTTAGCACAGAGGTCGCAGTTGTCTTCTGAGGGGCCGCTGCACTCCAGACAGTCTTTGTGGCAGGGGAAGCATTGGTGGGTGTTTTCGTCCTTGTAGAACTGCTGGGGACAGGACTGATGGCACATGTCCTCATGTAGGAAGAAGTCAGGCATGCACTCTGGGGGCAGGGAAACAGCAGTTATTCGCAGGGAGACAGGAGAAAGGAATCTCTTCCTCCCCAGTGGCCAGCCTATCCTCCACCACATTGCCTCATTTGACCTGAGTATACACTTGCCCCATTTCCACCCAGCCAGGGCACATCATCCATGCCCCTAAAGCCTTGCCGTTGGATTGGAGACCACATATGGAGACCTGTTTAGATGGTGCTGGGTTTCTAACCTGAAATGATGTGCCCCTTGAAGGTGCAAAAAATTGTAATAATGTGGCATATATGTGATGGCTGAGACGCCGGAAGGTACTGTTCCAAAAGCCCAGAAAGCATTAAAATTGTCCAAGCCATATCCAACACCTCAGGCTTTATTTTGTGCACAAAGCACTATAGGAACTCTTGGATGAGGTAATTTTTCACTCACTGATAGGGCAGACTAATGAAATATACATGGTTAGTCAGGACGAAGAATGCATTGTGGGTTTGTGTTCGTTCTCTTACTTCAGAGGGAAGGAAATACTGGAAAACACTTTGGATAGGATAGCACCAATTAAACCAGTCTGTCTTGTTCTGGAGAGGAAATCAGCATTCCTTGGAAGATAATTCCAGAGAAAACAATTCCTAGCCAGAATTCTATTCTTGGAGTTAATACTGAACAGTACTGTTCATGGGTGTGGATGAAACCATACAAAAGGTACTCTTGTCTGTATTCACTTGCGGAATCCAAAATGGAAAGGCTTTACCTCACCCTCGCTTTTGTCAGTGACATATACAGAGGCTGGTAAATTTTAGTAAAGGTTCCCTGGGTTCTGCTTGGACATCTCCTGCTCAGCGGTTGGCCCCCAGCTGGGGTAGCTCGGCAGAGCCACACTCTCCCATGGGATGCTCCCAGGTACCTTTGCAGGTTTTCTCATGGATGCACTCCTGACACATCTCTGGGCAGTGCTTGCACACCCCCTCCATGGCCACATGCCTCTCCGAGCAGGTTTCCCGGCACACTCCCTGTTCCAGGACAAGGCCCCCTTCACAAGATTGGCAGTTGGTGGCATTTCCTTCACAGTTTCTGCAAGGGGAGCTACAGCGTTTGCATATGCCGCCTTCTGCATAGAAGCCCCTGTGGGGAGAAGAGAGAGCTGGGGAAGTCTTCCAAGCAGGAAAATGATTCACACCTGGTGACAAAGGAGTTAGGGCTGAAAACGAAGGACTGCTGCTCATGTCGGCCAGAATGAATTAATCAGATTTCCTGAGGAAGTACAGTAAAAAAAAATCAAGTCTGGAAAAATAAAATAAAAGGAATAGATATCACCCTTGTGAATTTGGTTTGTTTGAAAACAACTTCGGTTAATTTGTATAAACTTTAGTAATCTGATTTCCATTTTGATTTCTAACTTTAATTTCTTCTCTTTTTTCTTGTTAGAGCCTTATGTTAGAGCAGAAGATGCTGTCTGTTCAATTAATATATTTAAAAAAAATAAAGATTCAATTTAGCAAATTAAAAAAATATATTTTTAAAAGGCTCAAAAGATTTACTACCCTTAATATTGGAAGCATTTTTGCTTTTGGAATTTCCCAGCCAACAACGGATGGCTTTTTTCAACCTACTCACAGGACAGTTGCATACAGCACCAAACATTTGGAGCACTGCTAGTGGAGTATACCATATTTTTCTGTGTATAAGATGCCATTATGTATAAGATGCCTCCACTTTTCTAACTCAAAATTAAGAAATCAATATTTTAAACATAAAACAGAACACATTTTTATATAGTAACTAGAGGCCCTGTGCAGGAAATTCAGCCTCTCGCAATCTGGACCCCTCAGGGAATGTCTGACTGTAGGTTTTAGGCCCATCCCTTTCGCAATCTGGGTCCACTGGCTCCTAACTGCTCGCCTGCCTGCCTGCCTGATCGCCCCTAACCACTCACCTGCTGCCTGATTGCCCTTAAGCACTTGCCTACTGCCTAATTGCTCCTAACCACTCTGCCTGCCTGCCTGATCACCCTTAACCACTTCTGCCTCATCCCCTGACACCATGGCTTTATGAGGAAGGACGTCCAAAATGATGTCCAGAAGGTCATTCAGCTGTCCCATCTAATTAGCATATTGCACTTTTATTATCATAGATTACTACAGGTAATGTTCACATACCAGTACTATGATATTATGCAGCATATCACTTTATTCAGCTCTGTTGCATCACTGTTTTGTTCAACACTATTAGTTTCAGACATACCAACTTCTTCAATTTCTATCACTGCTGTCTTCTGAGTCACTGTGTATATACATGAGATCATCTTCAGTTTCGTCCATGGCATTGTTGTTTCCACATTTCTTGAAGGACTTCATAATCATCTCTTGTTTGATGTCATACCATGAGTTTGGACCAATCGCAGACCTCAGTGATGTTTATTTTTTTTCACCCTTCTTGTTGGTGTCAAGTTATCACCTGATTTTTGCATCCATCTACTCCATTCTTCTCTCATCAAGGCTTTAAATGGCTTGCTGATTGAAACATCCAGTGGCTATAGCTGACCTGTAAGCCCACCAGGAATAACTGCTAGGTGTGTTTGCAAATCTGATGCAACCCTTTTTGTCTTTTCTGTTAAATGTGCTCAGAATTGATCAAAGACAAGTAGAGCTGGCTTCTGGACTAAACCTTTGCAAACCAAATGGCCATAATGTCTTCATTCATCCTTCTCTTCCCTTGAACGTGCACAATAATGCCAGGTGGTATGATTTCTGTAGGATATGTTTTCCTCTTAAAAATAAGCATAGGAGGCAGTTTAGTACCATCTGCCCAGCATGAGAGCACAGCAGCAGAGTGTGTCTTTTCACAGCCACTTGTTGATTGCCTTTCACATCAACAGTTCTGTTAGAAGGCACATCAAAATTGAGAGTCATCTCATTCATGTTTGCAATCTGACTTGGTTCAAAATCATATTTTTTTCTGAAGTTGTATGACATAGGAGTGAAACTGTTGGACTTTATCCTTTTAAACTGGTGGCATTTTCTGAGCTAATTTGCTTATGTCCTCATGGCCAACCCTTCTCTCCTCATGAAATTGAAGCACCATTTTGTCTTTCTTATAAAGTCAACAATGTTCATTTCACTTGCAGACATTCTTGCCTTGACATTGAATAACCTTGGATGACACACATTAGCCTCTCAGGTGTTGTTCCATAATCCAAGTCTTAAGCCTTGGCTCCAGGTTTGCCTATTTTGCTGTTTTTCTCTTAAGGCCTTCTTTTTTTTTTCTTTCTTTTTTTTTTTTTTTTTTTGGCATTTTAAGGACTTGTTCTTCCTGTTTTCTCCATTGTCTAATCATACACTCAGTGGGAGGAGGTCCAAATTGTCTCTCTGCAGCTTTATTTCCATGCTCATTTGCATAGCTGATTGCATTCAGTTTGAAATTTTTCAGAGTAAGATAATCACTTACTGGTATTTATCTTTAGTTTTTGACATCTTTATGGGCTCAGAATGCTCAGGACCCTTTTGCATCTGTGCACTCCCCACCTTCACCTCCAATTATGGCATCAACTGACATCAGTAACAATAAGGCTCATGATTGGAGGAAACCTATTTGACAAGGTATGGGCAGCTACACACTCACACAGCTCCCTGTGTAGCTGACTTCCATGTATAAGATGTTCCTCAATTTTTAGTCTAATGATTTTAGAAAAATGTAGCGTCATATACACGGAAAAATACGGTATGTTGTGTGGTTGACTTCTTCCAGGTGGAATCTGTTGTCTGTATATCCATTGTACCTCTGAATGATTTAACTATCACACCATAGAAATCACTAATTTCATATATATATATATATATATATATATATATATATATACAGTAAATAACAATATATTGAATTTGTCAGGAAGAAATAGGATGGGGCAAAGAAACTAGAAACTATTTCTAATGTAGTTTTAAGAAAGAAAAATGGAAGAAAAGCAATTTAGGTACAAGAGGGGAAACTATCATTCATCTGAAAGCCAAGATCAGGCTTCCTCACACATTCTGGACCACGATGGAGAGCACTGGGAGAACAAAGACATTGCTACTTTGTGCAGCTCAGCCAATCTCTCAAAAATAAATTTGGCCCTGGCCCATGTTTCCCAGTGGTTAGATCATCTGCCTGTGCACCAAGAGGTCTTGAGTTCAAGTCCTGATCAACGACATGTACTGGTTGGGGCTTGTGCGCGAGGCAGCCAGTTAATGTGTCTTTCTCATATCTATCTTTCTCCCTCCCTCCCTCCCTCCCTCCCTCCCTCCCTCCCTCCCTCCCTCCCTCCCTCTTTTCCTTCCTTTCTTACTCCCACTCTTTGAAAAGTAATGGAAGAAATATTCTCAGGTGAGAATATTATAAAATAAATAATAAAATGAATTTGATAAGACAGTGGATAGAAATGTATTATATGTTTACCAAAAGTTTGATTGAACTTGAGAAATTTGAAATTAAGGGAATTTAGTGCATTCTCAACCATATCACATCTTCTATGTGGATGAGAATGGGATGGATTCATTGTTTCTCTGTAGTGAAGAACTTGGCCTCACCCAAAGAGAGTTCTGGCCTGTGTTCCTAGCCAACTTCTAAACTCTTGGAATTTCCCAAGTGGTAAGAACATCCTTGTTATTCATTGTGGGCCCCTCCAGCCACATCTGATAGTTGATGCTAACAAAATTAGTCAGGGTGGGGCTGGCCACGCCCTCTAGATTTACTGTGGGGATTGGGTTAGCCAGAAAGAGCAACCTGTGCTTAGAGGCTGGGGGCTTTGGACTGGTGATTCCAGTGATTCCTGATCAAGTTTTCTCAGGAATAGTCTCTGGACACTGACGATGAGCAATTCTAGCACAGAATTTGAAAAGATGCAGCACAAAGAAAACATTTTCAGATTTTTGTCATAAAGGCGTTAGTGGAAGTCAGGTGAGATGCTGAAAAGAAAGGAATGGATTCAAGCAAAAAAGAAAAAACAACAACAACTCATTGAAGACTACTGCTAACTCAAAAACACATGAATCCCAGGAACTTGTTGGGAGGCAGGCAGATGACAATGTCAGAAGGTGTTTTTCAGAGACACTTTGCCAAAAGCAGTTTTCTCCACACAGAACTGCCCAGTAATTTGTCTTCCAGTCTTCTCGCTGCATTCACAAAACTTAGTTGTGAATGCTCTATTTCACTGTTATTTTTATTTAAGAAGACAGATGCTTCGTTTCAGAGGAAATGGCCACTTGTATTAAATTGCTACATTCAGAGTACTTTATGTTGAAGTCTTTCAGCTCAGATAAATATATGTGATGCGAAAGCTGGAGCTTCGCCTATTTTTTAGACACCTGAGACAGTGACAGAGCCTAAAGGAAGGCCCCTTTTTTTCCCACCAGAACTTCATATCTGTTCATATTTGGTGAATATGAGCACACCTTAGGCTTTGTGTTGCCTTTTAAACAATCACTATAATGATGTATGTTACTACTCACATTTTTTTTCTTTCATGAATATATACTATACAGTGGCCACTAATGCTGACTGATAAATAAATCGGAATACCTGGATGCCGTTTCATTGCAAATTGTGTGCCTGTCATAAATCCTACTGCTGTTTTAGGATGGATTATACCCAAAAGGGCGATTTCTCAGAAATAGTAACAACTTGAAAGTACTATTTTGTAGAAAAGACCAGTCATGACAGATCACATTCTGTAGCATTCTGTTTATATGAAATGTTCAAGAATAGGCAAATCTGTAGAGACAGGAAGTAAATTAGTAAATTTGCTAAATGAGCTAAAAGAGTACAGAGTTTTCTTTTGGGGGATGGTGGACATATTTTAAAATCGCACAATTGTATAAATATACTTAAACACCATTGAATTCTAGGTACACTTTATATAGGTAATTGTATGGTATGTGAATTGTATCTCAATAAAGTTTCTATTTTTAAAGAAAGCCCCCTAACCAGTTTGGCTCAGTGGACTAAAGAGTCTCAGTTTGATTCTGGTCAAGGGCATGTACCTTGGTTGCAGGCACATCCTCAGTGGGGGGTGTGCAGGAGGCAGCTGATCGATGTTTCTCTTTCATCATTGATTCTAACTCTCTATCCCTCTCCCTTTTAAAAAATTTTTTATTTTATTTTATTGATTTTTTACAGAGAGGAAGAGAGAGGGATAGAGAGAAACACCGATGAGAGAGAAACATCGATCAGCTGCCTCCTGCACCAAGGTACATGCCCTTGACCAGAATCGAACCTGGGACCTCTCAATCCGCAGGCTGATGCTCTGTTCACTGAGCCAAACCAGTGTCAGCTCTTCCTTTCTCTTTGTAAAAAAAAAAAAAAAAAAAAAAAAAGTAACCCCAGGCATTTGAGAACATGGCATTGTGCAATGGGGAAACATGGACCTCAGGGCTCATGAGATTTGGGGTGGGATCCTTACCATATCATGCATTAGTTGTGTGATATTGGGCATGTTTACCCCTTTCCTCATCTATAAAATGGGGAGAAATAATAGTTTCTGGATGAGAAGATTCATGTGAGGGTTAATGGATCATATTTGAAGTGCTTAGTGCAGTGCTTAGACTTCACCAACACTCATCAAGCAGCTGTTTTTATATGGTCTCTTTTTCCTTGGAATTTCTTAGCCCTTTTTGTATTTAGGCTCTGAGAAGTATGGCAGTAATTGATATAAACATCCCCCGTGGGTTGTAGGCCCTTTTCAGGCTCAGACTTCTCTTAACATAGCTTCCAGTATCAGTTCTTACACACCTAGAAGGTGCTAAGTATGGATCTGCAGCATAGAATCAAATGCAGTTGGCTCTATACTGTACGAGATTGGAAGCTTTTTAGGGTATTATGACTTGTATGTGAACCCTATATGGTCTGTCTCAGTAATGGATACAAGTAGGTCTTTAGGAAATAGGTATTGTTTTTATCACCAAGTTCTTTTAGTCAGTGGGCAAATGAAATTTCTGATTCTCTAAAATAGATTTTGTTGGTTGCCTCCCCAAACTTACTTCTTGCCTCACTCTCCAGTCTTCAAGGCTGCCCGTGATTCTGATTTTATTTGGGTTTTCAAGGGTGAGTCTTGTTCAGCTTAAAGCGATCCTTTTATTTCCATTCTCCCTGCCTGTGATGGAAGCTGTAAGTGATTCATTCTGGCTAATGAGATGTGAAGGGAAGTCTGAGGAAGTTTTCTTTCCTCTTGAAAAAAGATAAACTAGGAGAATCGTGCCCTTTTCTGTCTGGTTGCTGCAGTGGGGGTGGTGATGTGTGCAGATGGGGCAGACAGCATGGCTCAGGGGAGGACAAGCTAAAGAGGATACAAGAGCAAAATGGAAAGTTAGTGGGTTTATAATGAAGTGTTGGCCACTGGATTGCTAAACGCTTTATGTGAGATAACCAGCCCTGTGTTGTCTCAGTCAACTTGGCATTTTTGTTGCTGGTCACTGAAAGTTTCCTGATGTACCTTCCCATTTGCTATTTCCATTTCCCCTTTAATTACATCCTGGAGATGGGAGCATTCCTAGGAGGAGAAAAGGATTTATAAACCAGGGGGCTAGAGAAGCCATCAATAAATACTTAACCAGGTATTTTCTTTATTATCCTTGATTCAGATTTCACCTAACTTTATCCTTTTTTATTTTAAAAACTAGAGGCGGGGGGCTCAGCCTGGCCTGCACCCTATCACTGTCCGGGACCCCTCAGGGGATGTCTGCCTACTGGCTTAGGCTCTGTGGGGTCCTTAGTGTTGTTGTGGAGGTAGAAGAGACTCCTGCCACTGTGCTAGCCAGCTGTGAGTCCTGCTTCTGGCTGAGCTGTGCTTGCCCCGTGGGAGCGCACTGGCCACCAGGGGGCAGCTCCAGTGCTGAGTATTAGCCCTCTGGTGATCAGTGCGCACCATAGTGACTGCTCATTCTGCCATTCGGTCGATTTACATATTAGGGTTTTGATATTTTTATTGATTTTAGAGAGGAAGGGAAAGTGAGAGAGGGAGAGACAGAAACATCAATGTTGAGAGAGAATGATTGGCTGCCTTCTTCATGCTCCCACTGGGGATTGAACCTGCAACCCGAGCATGTGCCCTGACCGGGTATCCAACTGTGACCTCCTGGTTCATCATAGTTGGATGCTCAACCACTGAGCCATACCAGCCAGGCAGATCTCACCCATTTTAAACAGAAGAGGTTCTTGTGTTCCACAGCTTTACTTTTGTGATGGTGAAAAGACAGCTACTTGATCATAAATAAAAAGTGGGAAAAATCATAATTTTACAAATGTAAAAATATATACATATAATCATCACAAGAGAGAAGTGGGCTTCTGGTGGTTAAGTTTTGGCTACTGTGGCCAGTGGTGATATTGGACAGTCAAGAAGGGAGGGACACTGGTAGGTGCTGTAACCCGGGAGGGGAAGAGTTCTTTGGTGATAGGGAGGAATCGTACCCAAATTACTGCAGGAAAATGAACACGAGCAGGAAGTGAAAGGAAAGGAGACTTACTCAGGGCACCTGGTGTAGCACCTGCCTTCGTGGAGGAAGAGAGGGTGTTCCGGCCGCGTCTGGCACTTGTCGCAGAGATCGGCTCCTGAGCAGGCGGCACAGGCCTCTGGACAGTTCTCACAGCTGCCACTCCTCACCGAGGGCCATGTGCCTTCAGGACAGGAGGCTACGCAGGCCTGAGCCAACAGGTACGCGCCTGGAAACCCAGGGAAGAAGGCAGATCAGGTGGTCAGCATGTGCCCCTCCTACAGCACGAACATCCTTGCAGAGAACTGGCGCTCACAGCACCTTTTTAAACTGTCCCAAAGATCCAAGTATCTCAGACTTATCAAAAGGATGAGTTAAATCTCCAGACAGGAAATTGACAATGGGAGACTTTGGTTCTACTGATAATGATGGGGGTCACTTTGGGGGTTCCCTTTGCTTGGTTGATCAGTCTATGAACACCTTTGCCTGTCTTCCTGGTGTAAGACAGTTACACCTGCACAGCTTGGTGGAGTCTCTTTGGCTTCCCAAAGCCTATCTCAGAGTTTCCCAACCTTCTCTCATGATGAGAATCACCTGGTGGAGTTGTTAAAACACAGATTCCTGAATCCCAACTAAGAAGTGCTAAACTAGAATTTTTGGGAACATATAGGTAAAATTGCATACCTAACTTAGTGCTCTGTATATAAAATCTGTCTTAGAGCGCTAGTTAAGTATACAATTTTACCTATATGTTCCCAAAAATTCTAGTTTAGCACTTCTTAGTTGGGATTCAGGAATCTGTGGTTTAACAACTCCACCAGGTGATTCTCATCATGAGAGGTTGGGAAACACTGGCTATCTCATTAGGACATTAACATAGTAGCAACTCTTCCACCCAACAGATGGTCCATCTGTTTATTTTTAATTAAAAAATCCAGATAGCAACATTATTAAAGAAAGCAATTTAAAAATCACTCTCAACTTCAGAATTCTAAGACAGTTCCTTCAATTTTTGTATGCAAACTTTCCTACTTTGTTGGAGTAGAATCATGACACACATACCATTTTAAATTCTGTTTTTTTTTTTTTTTTTTGCATCCTATCTCACTGTTAACGTTGCACATTCCAACATAATAACCACTTTAATGGGATCATAACGTTCTTAATTTTTAATGTTAGCGCATCATGTTAATAAAATATACCCGTAATTCAGGGAAGTTGTTATTTTTGATGTTTTGTTTTTATAGATAATGAAACAATTAATTAGTTAAGCTGTTACGTATTGCTCTTGTGGTTTTTGCTCCTCTAAATTCAGCACCAAAAACGAAGAAACAATAGGCAGACTATGTATCCTCACCTAGATTGTCCACTGTAAGTTCTTTTGTTTTGGCTAATGCACTCTAAAACAGCAGGGGAGCCACTAGAAATGTCAAGTACCCAAAGACCTAACAAATTCTGTGGCTAAGCAGTTGCTAACTTCATCATGCGTTTGGGTAAAAAAACATTTCTTTTTCGTTTTGGTCCTTTGAGAGCCAGTTTTTATTGTGGGTCCATGTTTGGGTGCCTGTGTTGCTCCAGTATAGCCACTGTAATAGGAACATGTGTTGGGACTAGATCAGATCCTGCAAACCCCTAACTTAAAGATGGTAATATACGTGAGTTGGCATGAATTGGCTGGGTCGCTGCCCCCTCCTGTCACACTCCACACCAACCTTTCGGACACGAAGTGCACAGAGTTTCCGATCCATTGCAGGTTTTACAAGAGGAATGGCAAGGCTGCTGTTTTCTTAAAACTTCTGTGTAGGGAAAAGGAACAAGACGTCAGTTTCTGTTGAGCAGGCTCATGGTATTGGAAAAGATCTCACGGGCAATCTTGTCTCCTTTCCCACCCCCAAGAGATTTTGCCTTCGCTAAATGTTGGCGCCAGCTTTGGACTACCAAATGAATGTGGACTTCATTTTTTTCTTATTCTTCTTCTTTCATTTACAATCGATTGTCAAGACTTTCTTTGCAAACTTCCAGAGACAGGATAGTCTTTATTTTTTTTATTTTATTTATTTATTTATTTATTTATTTATTTATTTATTTATTTATTTTATTTTATTTTATTTATTTATTTATTTTTTAAATACGTTTTTTATTGTTTATATTATTACAAATGTTCCTTTCCCCCCCCCCCCCCCACCATTGCTCTCCTCCACCAGGTTCCCACCCCACCCTCTGCCCTTTCCTCTCTCCCCATAGAGACAGGATAGTCTTTAATGCTAAGGGGATATTTGAACTAACAAATGTTATTTATTTATTTAGTTTTGTTAATCCTCACCTGAGGATATTTTTTTCTATTGATTTTTTTTTTATAGAGAGTGGAGGGAGTGGAGAGACAAGGAGAGAGAAACATCAATGTGAGAGAGAGACATCGATTGGTTGCCTCCCTCATGCACCTTAACTGGGGCAGGAGATTGAGCCTGCAACCCAGGTACATGCCCTTGACTGAAATCAAACCTGAGACCCCTCAGTCTGCAGACCAACATTATAACCACTGAGCAAAACCAGCTATTAAAAATGTGTGGTTGTGGGCATATGACTCAGAATTCAAGCAGCAGCCCTGTACGTTGCTTGATGTAAAAAAAAAAAAAAAAAAATGTTTGGGGGTGAATGAGTGTTTGTGTGCTTGTGTGTATATACACATGAATGAGTTATTTCCCCATGATTCTTAAATTGCCAGTTCTCTTCACTCCAAAGTGATAAATGAGAACTCATGGTGTCTTTCATGAAAAACTTTTATTATTTTTTGTTCTTTGGTACCAGATTTTATAGTTGGTTAATGTTTGGATCTGTGTTCTTCAGAGTAGCCATGGTGGAATGTAACTTAAATTTATTCACCTTAAATTAGTCCCAAGTCATCATTATCACCAAACCGGAGCCACCCAAAAGCTTTCTGGTTGGTCAAGTGATAAGCAGGCCAACCAAGGATACATTAGCACGGTTTCTCCTCTTTCCCTCCAAGAGCATTTGATGGGCAGGCTTTTAAAGAAAGTTTCAGTCATACATAACCCCTGGCTGGTGTGGCTCAGTTGGTTGGGCATCATCCTATGCACCAAAAGGTTTCTGGTCAAATTCCTGATCAGGGCACATGTCTAGGTTTCTGGCTTGATCTCTAGGAGGGGCATGCAGGAGGCATTTTACAGATGTTCCACTCTCACATCAATGTTTTTCTCTTCCTTCCCCTCTTTCTAAAAATCAACTTAAAAAATCTTAAAAACAATAACAACAACAAAACAACAGACACACATAATGACCTCAAGGACATCATTCAATCAGTACACATTGAGATCATAACTAAATTTCAGTAATTGTTCAGGAATCAGCATAACTGACACAGGAAAATTAGAAAAAGAAGTTCTAGCTCAGAATGTATCATATGAATAACTCTGACCTTCAGTCAACTGTTATGTTGGCATCTTGCCATTCCCCTTTCTTCTTTCTTTTCTTCATCTCTCTCTCCCTTTCTTTCTTTCTTCCTCTCTTTTATAGTGCATTTTCTTTCTGAGAGTCTGGTGGAGTTGGCTCTTTGGTCACACCTGCCTTCAGATCTCAGATGTGCTACTCAGGTAGGGTAACCATGGATACAATAATTAAACTCTCAAAGCCCTACTTTTCCACGTCTCTAAAATGAGAGAGATCCTTCCCTGATTGGAAGTGAAGACTAAATGAGATAATGTGTTTAGAGTGCAGTAAATGGTCTCCTTTCTCCTCTCTCCTGACTTCCTTGTTATCATTCCACCACATTCTCTTGCTTGGCCTTTTATTTTATATCTGGTGTGGTACCAGAGGCATGGCTTGGTTTCCATGATGGTGCTCATGGTTAATTAGCTGGTGAGCCTTGCTACAGAGAAAGCTAGATTCAAAGGTAAGTAGGTGGATATGGATGTAGATATAGAGATATATATGCTTGTCCATCCTGCCATCCTGAGTGGCAGTCTTTTTCCTAATTTAGAGAGAAAAACTTGCCCTGGTTTTCTAATAGACTGACTGAGGTAATCTCCTTGAGAGGGATGTGTTGTGTGTGTGTGTGTGTGTGTGTGTGTGTGTGTGTGTGTGTATGAGAGAGAGAGAGAGAGAGAGAGAGAGAGAGAGAGAGAGAGAGAGAGAGAGAGAGAGAGGGAGAGAAGGAGTGTACAGAGCTCAATTAGCCATGTGCAGAGCAATGCTAGTCACAGGATTTTCACAAAAGTAATCCACATGATTTAACATGATTGAGTCTTTTCCCAGAAGGCCCTTTTAATTTGACAAATCACTTAACCCAAAAAAGAGGGCAGCAGAGAAATGAGCAAGAGTTTTGTTGCTAACATCACTTTTGAGTAATCAACAGAGAAATGCAAATCAAAATCACAAAGAACTATCACCTCACTCCTGTTAGAATGGCTCTTATCAAAGAGACAAGAGACATGTGCTGGTGAGAGATGTGGAGAAAGGAGACATCCCGTGGGCTGTCAGTGGGAACATAAATTGGTGTAGTCACTATGGAAAGTAGTATGAAGGTTCCTCAAAAAATTAAAAATAGAACTACCATATGACCCAGCAATCCCACTTCTGGGTATTTTCCCAAAGGAAATGAAATCAGTATCTCAAAGAGATAATTGCCCACAGTATTCATTGCAGCGTTATTTACAATAGCCAGGACATGGCAACAGCCCAGATATTCATCAGTAGATGAATGGATAAAGAAGATATGGGATATATAGGGTGGGACAAAAGTAGGTTTACAGTTGTGAGTACATGAAACAGTTTAGTCTTGCATCATTATTTATTAATTATTGTATTATTTTCCATATGAACAACTGTGAGACAGCTTTTGACCCACCTGTATATGCAATGGATATATTCATCCATAAAGAGGGAAACCCTGCCATTTGTAACAACAGAGATGAATTTTGAGGACATTATGCTAAGAGAAATACAGAAAAAGACAAAGACTCCATGATCTCATATGTAGACTCTTAAAAAACCAAACTCATTTAAACAGTGTAGATTGGTGTTGCCAGGGGCTGGGATGGTGGAGGGAATGGATGAAGGTGGCCAAAGGGTACAAACTTTCAGTTATAAGATGAATCAATTTTTGGATTGTAATGAACAGCATGGTAACAATAATTAATAATACTGTATTGGGTAATTGAAGTTGCTAATAGAGTAGATCCTAAAATTTCTCATCACACACACAAAAAAGGTAACTATGGAGGTGATGGATGTGTTAACTAATCTTATTGTGGTGATCATTTTGCAATATATACATATGTCAATTATATTATACCCATTGAGACAGCATAATATTATGTTAATTATATCTCAGTGAAACTGGGGCAAAGAAAGGCTTCATTAGTGGCTGAGAGCAATTATTCATAAAAAAAATATTTGCCAAACACTGAGAACCTTGAAAATATTTTATATGTCCAGGCCATTGGACTGTCTTTTTATTTTATCATTAAAAAAATGTGGTTTTTTTTTTTGTAACTATTTTTTAAAAATATATTTTATTTATTTTTGACAGAGAGGAAGGGAGAGAGATAGAGAGCCAGAAACGTTGATGAGAGAGAAACATCGACCAGCCACCTCCTGCAACCCCCCTCCCTGCCACCGGGGATGTGCCCGCAACCAAAGTACATGCCCTTGATCAGAATCAAACCTGGGACCTTTCAGTCCGCAGACCGACGCTCTACCACTGAGCCAAACTGGTTTCGGCAAATGTGTGTTTTTTTGTTGTTAATCCTCACTCGAGGATGTTTTTCCATTGATTTTTAGGGAGAGTGAAAGAGAGAGGAAAAGACAGAGAGAAACATTGACTAAAATATTATGGTTACAAAGATATGAGTTTTTACCAATTTTTAAAATATTTATTTAAAACATTGTGCATATATCTACACATACATAAGTATTTACAATGACACATTTCACTTCCTGGCAATTTGGTATTTTACTGTGATACACTTGGTATAAATTTTTTTGTAATGTCCTCATGCCTCCACTAGAGGGTACTCTGAACACACATAAAACAGCAATTAAGCCTGGCAAAGATTAGTGACTTATTTTAACCTTGACCATAGCTTCCCTTTCTCTCTCTCTCTTTCTTACTCCAATGATTCTAGATGGTATTCGACCTCAAAAACAAAAATCACCTTGACCAAGAAAATGTTACTTCAAAAATAATTGTAGCTTACCCACATAAAACAGGGGTTTTGGGTATTTTATTAAATAAGCAATACATGGCTCAAAATGTACAAAAAAAGCATGTATCATGAAGGCTCCCTCCTAATCCATTTTCACTCTTTTATACAAACTGTATATACTCACACTATTTATCACATTACCTTTTTCTTTTTTTGGTAACTGAATATATTTTGGAGACCATTCTCTATCAGCACCGAAAGAACCTCCTCATTCTTGTTCCTAGCTCCACAGCACTCCATTGCATGGATGTAGCCTACTTCATTTTCCTAGACTCCTATTGTAACCGGCTATTTTTTTCTCAGAGGAAGTTAAAGTTGAGGCTTTTCTCGATAGCCCCTCTGTGCCAAACATAGCCACTTAGCACACGAAGGATGTCTTTAAATGCTCTAGAAGGGTCCACTGCTGGGTCTCCCCCCAGCCTCTCCCCTTTGAGCACCCACTTATTTGTGTAGTGGTCCCTCCTTTTGTGGCCTCCTCCCTCTTGCTCCTGGCCGCCCAGAAATCCTGGGTTGATTTCAACGTTACAGAGACTACTGATTCGTTTTGATTGCCTTCTCCTCCCTACTTCCGTTACCTCTTTTGATTTGAAACTTCCACCTTCGTTGCTTCTGCAGCGGGCTCTTCACCAAAGATGGACTTGAAGTGAGCACAGGTTCTTTTTTATTGAAAAGAATAAAGTTTTATTTTTTTAATGCAAAAAGGATAAAGAAGATAAAGTTCACCTATCATCGTACCACCCAGAAGTGTCTGCTGCATAGACTTTATAGGTTTTTCATCTTTATAGCGAATGTGTGAGTGTAATCATTCACATTTTCTGCATATGTAATACCGACTCTACATTTTGCATTACATTATTATAAATCCTATAGGCATTTTCTCTTGCCAATGAAATTCCTTGTAAACATTATTTTTAATGGTTTGTGTATTTATTTGCATGAACTGCAATTCATTTAATTTTTTATTTTAAGTAAATGTTTTTTTGCCTTAAATACATTTTGCATTTAATATTATAAATCTTATAGATATTTTATCTTATCATTAAAATTCTTTATACACATCATTTTAATGGTTTGTGTATTTATTTGCATGAACCACAATTCACTTAATTTTTTGTTATTATAAATAAAGCTGCAATTAATATATTTGTGAATATATTGAGTCCAGACTCTTCCTGGCTATTTGGCATAACACCTGAGCATTATCTGCTGCCTCCTTTCTGGGGCCATTTTCCCCAGACCTGTAGTACTTACTCTCCAGGCTCCTGATTCCTCTTTTTCATGAGGAAGAGGAGGCTGTTTTGAAAGTGAGCTAGTGTTTCATGTGTTCAAACTGGATCAGGTTAAAGGGTTAGGGAAAGAGATGGACTTTTTCTGTGTCATATTATGTGCTTGGAGCTTTCTATGTGCTCTTTCACTTAATTCTCAAAATAAGCATGTGTGAGGTAGTTTCACATTTTCATTTTATAGGTGGGGAACTAAGGCTCAGAGAGGCTGTATAACTTGTGTAAAGTCACATGGCTAGTAAAGGACAGAGCCAGGATTTGAATTCAGGCATGCCTAACTCTCATCCACTCCAGAGATGTTGTCGTATTTCATTTGGATTGTAAAATCATTTGGTAGATGCCAAAGCAGTGCTGTGCTGGTAAAATGGCTCTTTGGAACACACAACAAAACAGAAAACTTGATTTCAAACTGCCAATGATGTTATAACCCACTTATAAAATTCCTGAATGTGTAACAGTCAGTGCACCTGGATACACGCGGCTCCTTTGTGTCACCAGGCAAAAGGCTGACTTACTTACCTGGAGACGTGTTTTCTGCACTCTGAGTTCTGATTGGTTAATTAAGTAAAAAATGATTTCTAAGTGAAGCAATTGTATACATCGACAGAGTCCTTCTTTTAAGTTCTCTAATGTTGAGAAACACATTATTGAGATTTTTTTCCCCCACACCTGAGTGGCTCTCAGCGTTTGTGACTGACTGGGATTCCAGTCTTTCTCAAAGCATAGGAATTAAGATCCCAAAGACAGGCCACCAGTGATAAGTCGTTAGGATGGGGTCAAAGATAGAAAGTTAATTCACCATATCTGTGCCTTGCGGATCAGACTAGCATCAGAATGTGTAATTAGAGTGCCCGCTACAAACATGGTACTAATCAGTGGTGGGGCTAGGTGGGTAGGGGAATCATGCAGGACTTTCCGGCGTCACAGGGGGAAAGCCACTTAAGGAAATCCGAATGATTTAACAGTCATGGAGTAAACTGTTTCCATACCCAACAATGGCTTCAGGAAACCAGCGGAGGCCGTTATCTTTTTTTCAAAGCCCTGAACACCTCCACCAGCCTTCACACCCGAACACTTCCACCAGCAGTGGCTCTGTGATGCCTGACTCACCCCGAAATCATTAGCAGCCCACTTAATAATGGGTGCATTACTGGTCTAATTAATCTTTATAGTATGTGGGTGACTGGGACAGGGAGCCTGGGGGTGATCTATACTTTTGTACAGTGCCCCTTGGTGGCCGGCAGAACAGAGGCTGAGCCGCTCTCTTTGGAGATTCCTGAGTCTTAGCTGGAGGATTTGGCAGGCCTGGCCGATGTGTAGGGATCTCCATCCTCGCACTAAGATGGGAGGTATTCCCGCTCTGTTGGTAGTTGAGGAAGAATGATTGTCCTCTCATCACGGTCACTCTCTTTGAGAGTAGCTGCCTCATTGAAAGAGGAGTTCAGTGAACTCTAGTTGGACTTTTATTACAAGGGTATTCCCTCAGTACATGCTGACATAGTGGGGGCAGCACAGTCTTTGGATGCAAGCATGATCTTATTGTTTCTACTAGGGCAGCGATTTTCAACCAGTATACCATAGGAATTTTTAAGACATGCAATACCTGACTATGTAGTAAGGGGCACTGATCTCTTTCCCCTTAGATTGTTAAATAAAAAATGACAACAGCCAACACAATAGCTGTCCAGTGTGGGGGAACCAAAATTATACCTACTTTTCTTTTTTTGTCAGATTGGCAAAAGATAGATTTTTTTTTTTTTGTGTGTGTGTGTGTCCCACAGGATTTCTTTTTAATTGATTTAAGAGAGGAGGCAGTGGGGCGTGGGGAGATATCAATCAGTTGTCTCCTGAACAAGCCCACAACCTGGGCATGTGCAACCTTTTGGTGCAGGGAACGACACTCCAAAACCAAGCGAGCCACACTGGCAGGGCAATGTGCCACAGAATTTTAGTAATTAGTTTATGTCATGAGATGGAAAAGGTTGAAAATCACTGCACTAGGAAGTAGTGTGGGTGAAGGACTGAACTTTGTCTCATCTTACCTTCCCTACTTGGATCTGCATTTGCGTTTAAAACAGAACCACGACCTTACTGGTATCACCTACACTCTCATAAACACCCTGGAATTTGTCTGGCTCCCTTTGAGTTGGCCCGGAATGACTGCAATCTGCTTTCCATCATCTTAAAGGTGTGGCTGATGAGGTCTCTGGGACCTCCCCTACCTGCTCTCCTGTCACCCTTTCAACCTTGTTTTTTTAAGGAAAAGAAGTGGAGAGAAAGATGTGGGCCTTCACTCAAATGGTCCTGGGGCTTTACAGAGCTCTCTCCCCCTTACTGTCCGTCTCAAAGGTGCCTGGCCTGTGCTGGGGAAGCCGAGTCATCCAGGCTCAGAGAAGGAACAGTGTTTTCTCACTGTTACTAGTCTGCACGTCTCATTTCCTAGATCACAGAAGTGGAAAAGTGCAGCCATGGCCTTGGCTTTATTGCTTTTGTCCAGCCCCGAGAATCATTCTCATCTGCTCCCCCCATCTTTTATTGCTGCTAAATCCCCAAACGGACTAATTCCTTTCTCTCTTCAAAAACATTACATTTTGATAGTAGAAAATGGGGAGGGGTGGGTGTGGTGCCTCGACAAAGGGGAGCAATCAAGGCCGGGTTTCTGCTTAGCAAAGTGCGTAGTCCAGTTGAAAGGGACGTGTAATCATTTGGGAGATCAAGTCTGCTATGCCTCTTGGCTCCCTGGACGTTTTCATCATCTGGATGCCAGATAAAATACAGATGTTCTGCGCTAGAAAACACAGCACCAGACTATTTTCCCCTTGGCCTGCGTGGCCTCTTAAATGCCTGAATGGCAGACAAACTCGTTTTCAGCCTTTCGGTTCAGCTACAATTCACGGAAAATCTCCCAATCTGGATTGAATGGTTTTCTTCCCAGCTCTGTCCCTGAAATCAGCCTGTGTTCACCGTGGCCTTTGGCTGCTGGGTGTGCCATGGTCTCCGAGCTGCTTTTCCTTTGTTGCATTGGCAGCGTGGTAGACAGCAGCCGCAGAAGTCCCTTCCCTGAAACCCAGCAACATCTTTCCTCCTGCCCCATCCCTCACTCCCTCCAGCCCTTAGAAGACCTGTCCTGAGCAGAACCTCCTTTCAGCTGCTGTTGCTTCTGCACTGAGATGACCTTCTTTTTTTTTTTTTTAAACAAATCTTTGCCTCCAAATCAAACAGAGAGCATCTCTTGTTTTCATGAGAGTCCCTGCACAGAAAGTGAGCCAGATTTTCCCAGCAGGAAAAGGACTTTGTTCTGTAACCTCCTCGGCTGTGGAGGGGCCACCCAAGTCTGTGATCACCTTGCGGGGAAGCCGGTGACCGAGGCTCCAGGGTGAGGGGGCCGATTCTGAAGACGCGGTGGGAATGACACGTGCAGGCCTTCATTGCTAGAGTCCCAACTGCCACCTTCTCCCTCTCTCCCACCCCTCTCAGGACCCACTTTCCCACCTGCAGCTGGAGAGGGCAGCTGTTAAGAGGCAAAGCTTGAATGATGGCCATTTCCCAAAACCCGCCCAGACAGATCAGCTGTTTTAGCTTAAGTTCCAATACTTCAGAGCAGTTCTTCCTTGCTTCACTGAAACAGCCTACCCTATTGGCAGCTCTCCTTTACCTTAATAAAGAGATAGAGGAATGATAGAAGCTATCCTTAAATCTTCAAGAAAATGGTAGCCGGGCCACCTCTCTCTGACTCTTTATGCACTTGGAGGCCTGCTCCACCCTTGTGAAAACTCAGGTGCCTTTAGGTTTTCCCTCCTGGCCAAAAGCCAGTGACAGCCTCCTTCCCTCTGCTGCCTGGATCATGGAGGAGACCCAGTCTTGATTCTCATCCCAAGCTTTTGTTTCGCTGCCCGGCCTTCATCTCTTGGTATCCCAAAAGCAGGGGTTAAAGAGGGCGGGAGGCCGAGAAGGCACCTGGACACCTGCGATCATTCTGGGGAGACACATACCATTCCAGAATTGGCCTTCGATCTGGGGCTGGGTGGGACCCACACAGGTCCCATGGAGCAGCTGGAGTCCCGGGGGGCAGCTGCTGCACTCGTCATGGCCCCGGCCGGTGCAGGTTTCACAGGCTGGGTGGCAGGGCTTACAGCTATCCATCTCCGCGTCGCTGTAGGAGCCAGGCCCACATTTCCTCACACAGCTGCCGCCTAGGGAAGAATAGTTTGGCTCAGTGCTCTGTGCAGGGTCAAGTTCTACATAGGACGAAGGGGACCCCAGGAAAATTTTTTCTTTGAGTTTGTTTTAAAAGACACCAGGATGGCATTAGCTTCTTTCAGCCAATGAATTTTTGTTGTTGTTGTTGTTAATTCTCACCTAAGGGCATTTTCCCATTCTTTTAGAGAGAGTGGAAGGGTGGGTGAGAGACACAGAGAAAGAAACATCAATGTAAGAGAAACATATTGATTGATTGCCTCCTGCACGTGCCCTGACCAGGGCCAGGGATGGAGCCTGCACCCTAGGTATGTGCCCTTGACCAGAACTGAAATCAGGACCCATCAGTCCACAGGCCATTACTCTATCCACTGAGCCACACTGGCTAGGGCTCAATGTGTCTTTAAAAATCTAAAACTTTAAGCCCTCTTTTAATTGATAATTTAAATTGGTTATTAGCTCAAGGGGTTAAGAGCATAGAATAAAGAACTTGGCATTCTTGAAGCTTTGAAAAACAACAAATAAGACGAATCTCTATATAGAGACCAATGGGAGATCATTTGGGATTTCTCTCTCCTCCTCACACGAGCATTCAAGAGCTCTGGACTACTAGTTCTTTGATTGGAGGACTCACAATGTATTTCTTTTCCATCCATCCATCTTCATCAAAGGCAATGAATTGACCACAACCCAAGAAAACGGACTTTGCTTAGCTTTTACAGTGCTCAGAAATATACAACATGGGTTGCATCTCAAGGAGAGAGTTATGGTTCTGAATATTTCAGGTGACTTAATTTCCCAAGCACTGTCTCCAGTGTCCCCTGCATCCTCACATCCACTCATGCTTCCATCAGTTTGGAATAATTTGAAATTAATTAGTGAAATTGGAACTATATAATCAAAGCAGAAGTTGATAGTCCTGGCTAATGTTTATTTTCAAATCAAATAGAAATTTCTCCTTGGACAAGAGACACCCACACACGCAGAACCTGAAACCAATCAAACAGCTATTATTTCTTGCCTCTTTGTTTTTTTGTTGTTGTTGTTAATCCTCACTTGATTATATTTTCCCCATTGATAGAGAGAGTGGAAGGGAGGGGGAGACACCGAGAGGGAACATCAATGTGGAGAGATCCAACAATTGGTTGCCTCCAGCATGCATCCCTACAGGGATGGAGCCTGTAACTGAGGTACCATGCCCTTGACCAGAATCACACCTCGATTTTTAGTCTGCGAGCTGATGCTCTAACCCACATGTGTCAAACACAAGGCCCGCGGGCCAAATCTGTCCCACCAGGCCTTGCAATGTGGCCCGCACCGCGCTGTCATCACTGCACTCCGCTGCGTTTCCATCACAATGACAGTTTATGACTGTTCAGTAAACCATTCAGCCTGCGATTTAGGCTGGATTTTAGATTTTGGCCCCTTCTCTGATTGAGTCCGACACCCCTACTAACCCACTGAACCAAAATAACGAGGGCCCAGCTATGTTCTTTCTGGTTGAGCTCTGGAGCCTATTTTTACTTTGTTTGATGCCACTGTCAGGCTTACCCTGGGGAAAGAAGCCCTCTTCACACCAGTCACACCCATTATGGTCACAGATGTCACAGTTGGGAGTGCAGGCTTTGCATTCAGATCCTTCAGGGTAGGTCTTCTCAGGACAGGATTTATAGCAGTGGTGTTCAAACCTAGGGGAGAAGATGGAGTTTCTTCCATGAACTATGTTGATGTATTTCTCTTAATCACCATCATTTAATCTCCTTTTGTATGTCTATGCATAGTTTTTAACAAGTGCAGATATTTGGGTTTCAAGGGAGAAAACTCCCTCTTGGTCTGTGTGTGTCTTCCAAATAAGTCTTTACTCGCCTCCCTCTGGATCTCTGAGCACCCTTATCGGGATAGCTGAGAGGAGGTTAGGGAGGAGAAGGACAGGGCTGCTGCTATTTATTTATGGAGTAGTGATTATGTGTCAAGTATTAGCCTACTTAAACATCCATGCAATCCTCAAATGGTAGCCATTACTTACATTTAATTTCCAGATCAGGAACTGAGTCTCAAGGTTAAGTATTCAAGTTACATAGGTAGTTAAAGGTGGGACTTGGATTTAATCAACGTCTGTTTGAACAGATCGTTTGTGTGCTTTTGCCACATGGCACTTGCAAGGCCTGAAACAGCTAAGTGTTGGGTTTCAAGTAGCTTACCAAAATGTCTGTAACCAGATTATTAACATCAACATTGAAGTGCCTTAGCTTTAATGCATACATATTTCTCCACATACTATCCATTATTCTCATTCTACACTGAATTATAGGCTCATTTGAAGGGGGAGTGGAATGAAATTGATCTTTGCCCTTTGATGGATTTGGTAGCATCAATAATATATCAGAGGCAGGCTTTGCATTTCTTTCTTACCAAATTCTATTTCAGAGTGTTTTATTAGCTGCATTCAAAGTCACTAAATTTTCTAAAGGGTTATAAATGTGTGTTTCTTGAAAGAAATATCACATGTTTTACCTTCTTGATATTGGACATGTTCTTTTTAGTGTACAGTAGGTGCTTAATGTGGTTGAGAGGTTCTGGGACTTCAAGTGCAATGATGTATAATGAAATAGGCTAATTGATACTAGAGACAAGAGTTACGTTCCAACAGCATCTCATCAACATTATAATGAAATGACATTGAAAGACATAATGTATATTCGAGGGCCTGCTGTTTTTGTTGCTCACAGGGTATTATGAAATTTGCTCATTAGTGGGCAATGGTGAGCTGGAGAGGCTGGCTTCAAACTTTAAGAGAGTATGCTGCCAGGTGACAGAGGAAGTAGGTGCAGGTCAAGGTCAAGGAATGTCTTTTGGTATCAAAATGAAGAAGGGTAGAGTTAGGCTGGAGGGACACAGAGTCATAATAGAGACAAAGAGGAGAATTCCTCACCCCCTTCTGCATGGTCATTATTTCTCTGGGTCCTGCCTCGGTTCTTCAAGGAACAGTTTGTATCCTCAACCATGTGACCTTAGCAAGGAATGCTTGCATTTCTGCTGTTCATCTCTGCTTAGGGTGTCTGTGGCAGGCCATACGCTGGGCAAATGCCAACAATGAACATGCTGACAAATTTCTTTCTGCTCATTTACTGTCATCTGGTCTATCTTTTAATAATCAAGTCTGGGGCCCTCTTCTCCACCCTGCTTCCCCTGTTTAAATGGAACAATAAATCAGTAGGGCAGGAATGCAGTGATGGAGAGACACAATCAATGCAGAGAATAATAGCCTATTCTGGGATAGTTCAATTAAAACCATAAGGTTAAGTAATAATAAGGTTAACTGGTTGTTTTTAATATGTTTCAGCTTGTTAAGTTTCCCTTTCCTTGCCATCCACCTCATCCCTTTCAATGTCTTTCCACCCACTACCACATTTTAAGCCCCTTGGAATCAAGCTCATTAAAGTTGAGGTGACCCAAATCTAGACACCCCCCCCCCCCCCCCCAGCCTGTGGTACTTCTTGAAAGAACCTATAGCCTCTCTGAGCTTCATTTTTTTCCCTTCTGGAAAATAACATCGATCCCATGTCCCTAACAATGTTTTTGGAAAGATGAAGAGAAGAAATGGATGTGAGAGTTTATCACAAAACTCTCCAGTTCTTAGGATGATAGGGAGGAATTACATAGCCTATGCATCATCTGGGCCTTCTTTTTCATCTCCCTTCTTTTCTTATTTTAGTTTTTCTTCCCTGGAAGGGAGACTAAACTGGGAAGGGGAGGTGACATTGAGACATGCCATGTTTGATTTGTAGATTTGTAATAGAGAACTTTCTGGATGATGGTTACCTGTGTTTCATTTAGCCTAGTGGTCTGTGTCTTTCATTACCCAGGGGATGATTGAGAGCTATTGTAGCACCTGGTTTCATCCTGGACCATCCAACTCTTAAGGAGAAGGTCTCCATGCAAACATCTGGAAACAGCTTGCCTGGTGTTGGGTGTATTACTAAGGTCTGCCCAGAACCAGCAAGGTCTGAATCCTGGTCACACATGGCAAGATTCCTAGACACTGGTGTCAGGTTGGGTGCCTTCCAGGACCAAGAAAACGAAGGTCTCCTTTCCAGGCAAGAAAACAGCTGGGCTTTTATTACTAAACCCAAGAATTGCCCATTAATAGCCTGACAGGGCAGAGCTGCTTCAGGCTGCAGGGCCTCTTTCCTGTAATCACTGATTTAGGATTAAGTAGGTAATGCTTAAACTGCAGAAAAGTTAGCGCTATGCAAAAGAAGGCCACACTTACATGTAATACCTCGTAACGCATGATGTACAGGTTCCTGGGTCATCTGGAAAAAAATTACAATCATGAAAAATAATAATTGCCAAGAGTTCATCATTTGGAAAAATGGGCTTTGGAAAAGTTGTCTTGAGACAGTCTTCTGGGATGGTTTTATGAAATGTTCTGTCCAGAAATGGCATTTGAACAGATTGTACCATTTTAACGAGTACCAAGCTTTGTGCTATGATTTATCTTTATCAAAGCTAGTAAAATAAAAGTTCTCATAAATACTAGGCCCTGACTTTTAAGGAGGAATAGGCCCAAGCTACTGGGACTTCAAATTGCAGATCAGGAACTGTCTACTTTGAGAAACTCCTGGTCTCTGATGAGGTAAAAGCATCAAGCATATCTACATATATATATACAGTTGAAAAAGGGCTTTAAGCTTCCAAATGGTGGTTTTTTCACGAGTTATCCTAACTGCCTACCAATGAAAGGGGTTATTATCTGGGAGGTTCCTTTGAACAATTGTTCCTCCCCCCCCCCAATATAGTATCCACTTTGTGTTCTATACTGTACAACCCTCTTAAAGAAACTGTCCTGTTCTTATTAAGTATAATGATTCACTGTGCCCCTGTTGTCTCAGCTTCTAAGGGACTTCATAGAGAGAGAAAAGACTTTGAGAATCACAGACTCGCTCTATTTCCCTCTATCTTAACCCTCCCCAAACATGCTACTCCAGATCTAATTATTAAGGGAATTCAGCGACTTCCTCTGGTCTTCAGCTTTTGTGGATAACAGAGTTACCTCTAGCAAGTTCTGTCTATCTGTTATACTTCAGTCTTACTCTCTTTATTGAAATAGGTGATGGAAAACAATCGCTCCTCTTGAAAACATTCTTCTTGGTGCATGAATATTTTATGTCACCTTTAACTTTTGAAAAACTAAACAAAACCATGTCCTTTGAACTTCGTGCATAGCTTTCCATTTTGATCTACTCTAGGCTCTATTTTGGTTTCACAAAGTCTTTCTTTTGGTAGAACTGCCCCAGATCTTTAGCCAAACATTCTAGGAATGTTATACCATAACACTATTGTGTATTACACACAATACTACTACAGCATTGCGCCAAAGGTTATAGTGGATACATTTTCAGAAGAGGCTCTGCCATTTACATGGGATCCCCAGAAACTTCTGAAAATGGCCTACTGATTTTTGCAGAGGTGAGGGCACTGGCCTGGGAATTGGGCTACCTGTTTCTCGTTTGGAGTAGTAACCCTGGTTTACTTGAGAACTTGCATAAACTTGACTCTACTTGATGAGTCCTGATTTCTGTAGCTGTAAAATGACCTGATTGGATAAGATGGTTGCAGAATCTTCCCAAAAGTCAAAGGTTCTGAGGCTGAGTCTGGCAGGAGTTGGCAAACTGTGACCTACACCCATCGGGGCCAAATTTGGCCATGCCGTTTTGTTTGCATACTGTGTATGAATACTTTCACTTTATAGTACCAGAGTAGAGTAGTAACAACAGATAGAAAATATTTACTGTCTGTCACCTTATTGTCAAGACAAAGCTTTCTGGTCCCTGGCTGGAGCATTACTGGGTTACTCACCTTTGTTAGGTAATACTGGTGTAAAAGTTATTTTCTTAACAGCTGACCCCAGAGTTCCTATAGAAAGAAAACTATCTGCATGGAGGAAAATACCTTGTGAAATAACCTGGGGTAGAAGTTTAACTATAAGGATTGAACAAGAGCCAGGACAGCCCAGGAGAGCCATGCCTTTTCGCAGAAGGTTGTGATTGGCTCATGAAAAGGTTTTCAAATTGGAGTCAACATGGTTTTTGATAGATTGACTAGAGCAGGGCAATGAAATGAATCATAAGCCAGGCTAATTAAGGGAGTCAGGGATTTGAAGCTAGAGGGACTATGAGATAGACAGTAAAGCTCACTAGAATTCTTTGAATTCTTGGGGGAGGGCTTTCTGCTTCCACAATCCATGGACTGGGGATCTGAATTCATTTTAAGGGGGTGCAAAGGTCCCAGTGAAGACTAATGGTTCTACTGGCTGAGTTTATTTCCTGCTACGAGTCCATGTTTGCACCTATATTCTTTTCAGTTCTGCTCCAAAGAAACTATCACTCAGCTAGCATTTGGCAACTTACTTTCCCCCTTTCCTATCTCTAATAAACATATTTGACTCCAACAGTTCTGCTAATTTGGCGAGGGCTGGGAAATTCTTATCCTGTTCTCTGACGTTCTAGCCATCCCTCCCATCTAGGAACTTAATGAGTTTGCTCTCTGCTCCTTTAAGCAGGTCACTGATGAAAATGTTAAACAGAACCAAGCCTCAGAACTGTGCATACCAATGCAATCTTGAGTCCAGACACTTTTCCAGCCCAATTGCACAGTGAATTTGGTACCTTCACAACAGTTTGCATAAATGAATAATGCATAGAACAAGAACTGGCTTATAACAGCTTATGAATGTCCATTAGTCTTTCTCGTTATTACCAGTTATTCTAAAGAGTAAGAATTATTTTGTAAAAAAATTTCCACCCAGAAGACCATCAAGCTAAATGGATTTAGCTTGACAACTGAGAGGCAGCTGTTAAGGGATTAAGGAAAGGTAACAATCCCAAACTTAAAAGTTGACTCTATGTCGAGGGTACATGTGAATGGTAGGAGGGGTGGCTTAAGGAGAAAGATGAATTTTCCTGGCTTCTAGTGTGAGTGAGTGTGAGCGAGTGTGAGTGTGTGTGTGTGTGTGTGTGTGTGTGTGTGGTAGGCATGGTGAGGAATGGAAGTGTATAAACAAGCTAGAATTGTTAACTATCTTGGAAGGTGTTATCCAAAGTAGGATGTTTAAATAGCTCTGGTTATTTGATCTTGTCAAACTTTTAAGCTGAGAGAGCATATTTTGAGGTGGGAGGGGGCAAGTTCAGTCAGAATTCAGAGACAGAGCCTCACACATTTGGAAACACACCTTCAGAAACAGTTATTGGCTTCCAGCTAGCTGCTCGCTTCCAGCTAGCTGCTCACTTCCTAAGGAGAATGTGTGTGCAGATGCCTTGTCAAGATAGGGCGTGGGGATACAGTTTTCCTTTCTTGAGAAAATTCAGTTTCCTGGGGTGGGGTGGACAGGACCATAATGTCCACTGTGTCTGCAGAGGTCTTAATCGTCAGCATCACCTTCGCACGTTTCCTTGGCAATCGTCAGTCCTGGAACTCATCACAAATTCACTGTCCTCACAGAGACATTGACTTCTGTGGTCAGCATCACCTTCAGCGGTTACCTGACATTCTCTGCCACTTTATCATGTTTTCAGAAATACCCATTGCCTTCACCATCAACTGTGGCCATCCACAGGGCTACATTAGGAGTTATGTACATCTAATTCAACAAAATGTATTGGAAAAGGGATATCTTAAACTAGAGATGGAACTGAATATTTGAAAATGTCCAGAAAACAATAATTTTTTAAAGTTTATGTAAACTTTGAGTTACACAGTGAAAGAGACATACAAGCAAAAATGGCCCTATTTTGCTTTTTCTAAATGTATTATTCTTATTATTGTATGTTGATTTTTCATTTGGGGGAGAGAAAAGAAACTTGGTTTCTTAAGAGTAGCCCTTTATCACTTAGTAACTATCTAGATATGCCAGAATTAGCTGTGGATGAGATCTATTGTTTAGGCAAAACTGACTATCTGCAAAACTGTGGGGAAAAGTTAATGTCAGGGTGCTCCTATATTACCTTCGGCTATTTCTTTCAAGATTGATTTTTAGGCTTGTTGGTCTTTCTTTCATACCCCAAGCTAGCCAGGTCTTCCTGCCATGGCCTTTTGAAAACCTGTCTGTCCTGTGTCCCATTTCTTCAAAGACTCCTAGGTAACTGCTTAAGCTGCTGAGTAGAAGGCTTCTGTGCTCTTACCCACCTCAGTCCCTTCTTCTCAGGTGTCCTAAATCCATTAAGCTTCTTCTATCTTGACCTCTTAGGCCTCAACTGTAAATGTTCCATAAAACAGCACTCATCATATTGTACTAAATTTACGTACTAAAACTATAGAGTAGGGGTTCCCAACGTGCGGCACATACCCCACTGGAGGGGAGGGGGGAGAGACAATCCGAGAATGAGTTATTAACAGTGAATTATTTGCATTTCTTATGATTCTAGGGGCTTCATATATAGCATATAAATATATATTGTGATATATTTAATGTATTTCAGTCCTCTATTATGTGTTTTGAAACTTTATTTGCTTTTATTTCATATCACTTCATATTACTTTTATTTTAACAATTACTTAATGATTTCTTCCTCAGTACTTCAACTGTACTTTCATTCTTTTATTTTTTTATTATTTTAAAAATGTATTTTATTGATTTTTTACAGAGAGGAAGGGAGAGAGAGAGTTAGAATAAATACTGTTGAAAGGAAGAAACTGCTCAAGTTGTGAGTTTGGGGTCATTTGGTCACAAGTTTGGAAATAGTCTCCTCTCACAGATCTTCCCCTGAGGAAACTGGTCTTTGGATTTTTTTCTTTATTTTTTTATTCCTCTCCTGCCCACTTCTGTTTTCTTGTCTTTCCATTTTGTTTCTCAGCACTTCCTAAGCCTGCATCACCAGGACAAGACTCCTAAAACAGTGGTAGATGTTTGTGCAAACACCTTTTTAAAAATTCACTTTTAATGTGAATTTTTATTCTGTTAGGATTCTGTAAAGGAGGCAAATGAGTGGGAATGGGACTATTCTTGGCTCTGCCTCAGACTCACTAACCAGACTAGCGCCCCCGTCACTTGGGCCAAGAGTTCTCAAACAGTTCCCTTGCTGGAGCATCAGCAGAATGTCCACCCCCTACGAAATGTAGTCCCCTTCCTTTTGAGGGAAGAGAAACATTATAAGAAGCCAATACTTAAATTGTTCGGGGAGATAATTAAGCACTTTGCCAATAAAGCATATTCTCCCTAAGTAAATATGTACTTAGTTATTAGACGATGCTGTACAAATTTGTAGGAGGGTCACCGACATCCTTCAGTCCACCCGAGAATAATGAACTGGGTAAGAGGTTTATATGCCCAAAGAGTGCAACTAATTTTAAGCCCCAAATAGCACTAAAAAGTACATAATTCCAGTAGGCCTTGTACTTAGAATTGCTTGAAATAATTAACACCAAAATACAAAATGGACCCTCTGATAGCTTTGCCAAAGTAGAAGATTTTTCTGGGAGGTTCACTGGTGCTGGGATACAAAGTATTTTGTTGGGAGACTTTTGATGATTTTCAGTCATTTTGTCCTCATTGGTGTCCAAGGACAATGAATAAATATTTGAATTGGCAGTAGTACAAATGGTGCAGCTGACAATGGGGCACAGCTCCCCTGGAGGGGCACAGTAGTAGTAGGAGAGACCTGAATAAATAATTGAAATCATTGTCTACAAATGTTGGCTGAAAGAGAGCTCAGCGCTTTATTGGACTCTGGTCTATACCAAGTCCTCTGATTCTGACAATGGAATATCACAGGCAGGCTGTTCCTAGATTTCCATCCTTACCTAGACTGACTGGCAAGTGGGAGTGATGGATGAATATATGCAGCTGAGTTCCTACAAGGATCACTCACTACAGCTATACAGTACATTCATTCACTTATTCATTTATTCTGGAGCTTACATTTTAGGGGGAAGAAGATAGTAAAAGAAAAATTAATTGTTAGATGTAATAAAATGCAAAATTTTAATTAATGCTTGAAAAAAAATCACTAAAATACAAGTTCTGTGAGGATAAGTTGCTTTGTTTTGTTTTCATGTACTTCACTACCAAGAGTATTGCCTGGTGCATAGCGGATAGATGCTTCAGAAATATGCATTGAATGACGAAGAGAAACACATAACTAGGGATAAACTGAGACTGTAATAATAAAGAAAAATCTGCAGTAATAAAGAAAAATCAGAGAGGAACTAAAAGAAAAATCAAGAAAATTAGTTGTGGGAGGTGAAGAAATAGGAGACACTTTGACTGTGGCTTGTGTACCTGGATGGATGGAAAATGAGGAACATTCAGCAGTAAAGTTGACTTAGGAGCAAAAGCAAATACTTAACTGATTATGTATCAGTTATGTAATACTATAGTTCATACACTGCTTTATATATATTATAAGGAATATATACAGATAAGAAAGGCAATCCATATCCTCAAGGAGTTCCCAATCTGGTGAGTAGAGACTAATTAACAAAGTTATTTAAAGAGGAAAGTACTATGTGACAAAATGTAGAGTAGATAAACAAATCTCTAATCTGGTACATCACAGAAATATTTGTTTAGGACCTGAAAGAAACCAAGTTATGATTTTCCTTCTTCTGTCTTCTCATTTAATTAGGCTTTAATCACTCTTTTTGAATTAAAAAATCCAGAAAATTCTTATTATAGTCAGGGTTGCCAGATAAAATACGCAATTATAGTGTAAGGATGACTGAAGAATAAATTTGCCAGGACAAGAAAAGAAACATCCTGGTTTTAGCTTTGGCATTGGGTAGATTAAACAAGAACAGCACCACCACCTCCTCTGAGAATTCATAACCATTAGCTGGATCTCTCCTAAAAGTTTATAATCAGAATTCATGTTATCTCATTGTTCTAGAACGTCTCAAAAGGAAAATTTAACTTAAAGTTTAAGGTAGGGAGTATCCCAGTGCAATTAGTAGAAGCAAAAGCAATTCCTCTCTATAGACATGTAAACTTAACCCAGATCTCAAAGTATTCTCATGGGCTTTTTTTTTTTTTTTTCCTTTCAAGGAAAATGGTCACAGTTTTTGTTTTTTTTTTCTAAAGACTAATTTAAAAAAATATATATTTTATTGATTTTTTTGTTTTTTACAGAGAGGAAGGGAGAGGGATAGAGAGTTAGAAACATTGATGAGAGAGAAACATTGATCAGCTGCCTCTTGCACACTCCCTGCTGGGTATGTGCCTGCAACCAAGGTATATGCCCTTGACTGGAATCAAACCTGTGGCCCTTGAGTTCGCAGGCCAATGCTCTATCCACTGAGCCAAACTGGTTAGGGCAGTAGTTGGCAAACTCATTAGTCAACAGAGCCAAATATCAACAGTACAACGATTGAAATTTCTTTTGAGAGCCAAATTTTTTTAACTTAAACTTCTTCTAATGCCACTTCTTCAAAATAGACTTGCCCAGGCCATGGTATTTTGTGGAAGAGCCACATGAAGGGGCCAAAGAGCCACCTGTGGCTCACGAGCCACAGTTTGCCAACCATGGGTTAGGACATGGCCACAGTTTTAAAAAACAAACTACACAGGGAAATTAGGCACTGAGAGAGTCAGCAGAAATAAAAGATAGTAGAATCAGGCTTACAGAGACTATACTCATTGAAATTATCTGATCCAATAAGCAAAAAATAACAAATATTTAATATTTTAAAGAAGTAAAAGAATATATTGAAGATAGAAACATAACCAAACAGTTTGGAAAATAACTAAATAAGTAAATCTCTATAAGTGAAAGACAAAAATGCAAATTTAAAATTAAATGGCTAGATTAAATAGTAGATTAGGTATTGCAGAAAGCAAATTAGTTAACTCAAAGATACAAAGAAAAGATAAAAAACTCAGTTCAGAGAGAGAAAAAGATAATAGGAAAGAGTAATAAGAGACAGAGATTAGAAAGAGAGTCTGCCAAAACCAGTTTGGCTTAGTGGATAGAGCGTCGGCCTGGGGACTGAAAGGTCCTGGGTTCGATTCTGGTCAAGGGCAAGTACCTTGGTTGTGGGCACATCCCCAATAGGAGGTGTGCAGGAAGCAGCTGATCGATGATTCTCTCTCATCGATGTTTCTAACTCTCTATCCCTCTCTCTTCCTCCCTGTAAAAAATCAATAAAAATATATTTTAAAAAAATAAAAGAGAGAGTCTATTATGCATTAAAGTTCTGAAAAGAGATAATAAAGAGAATGGAAAAGAGGCAATATTCAAACACAACAGAATGCCTGAAAATTTTCCAAAATTGTTAAAAGATACCAATTATTTATTAATCCCAGGAAATAGCATGAATATGTACTATATCATAATTATTATTATTATTATTATTTGTTGTTATTCATTCTCACTTGAGGATAATTTTCCATTGACTTATAGGGAGAGTTGAAGAGAGAGAGAAAGACAGAGAGAAACATCTATGTGAGAGAAATACATCCATTGGTTGCCTCCTGCATGAGCCCTAAACAGGGCTCAGGCCAGGGAGGAGCCTGCAACCAAGATACGTGCCCTTGACTGATATCAAATCCAGGACCCTTTGGTCTGTAGGCCAATGCTCTATGTACTGAGCCAAACCGACTAGGGCATTATTTTTTTCAATCTACAAGAAAATCCATTGTAGTGAGATTGCAGAATAACCAAGAAAATAAGTAGTTCTTAGTCTGTGGAGAAGGATCAAAAGACATACTATGTAAGAAGAAAGAAAATACCTTAAAATACCTTAAGCAAAGAGGACTTGACATTTGGTGGATAAAAGAACATCTGTCATTTCAGAAAGACACTAAAACAATGGCAGAAATCACTATGAAATTTTGATGAAAGACCTGGAATCATAACAGAGCCAGAAAAGAACCTTGGCTCCAAGGCCCAGCTCAAATGCCCTAAGAGTATGAAGCATTTTGATTTGTTTGAGTCCTCTAGTTCTTCCAACAAAACAAGTCTTTTCTCTGAGCTTCCGATAAACTTTGTATTAATGTTGCAGCTATTATCCGTTGGGGTGCTGTGAATTGTAAATGATCTGCCATAGTCAGGGAATATATCTTACTCATCTCCATAAACCTAGTACCTTGAGTTATGCCTACTGTTAATTTATTCCTTCCACAAATATACTTTGAGTCTTATTACATGCTAGGTCTACAAAGATGATTGATTCCTAGTACAATATGGATCTGGAATCAGGGTGTAGAGGGAAGATGCAGCAAGCAAAAAGACATTGCAATGAATGTTATGTGGTGACTATCACTAATGGGATTATGACCAATTTACTAAGAAAAGAAATAAGGTGATAGCTAGTCCAGGGTGTGTGTGTAGAGGGGGAAGTGCGGTACTAGGAGAGTACCTTGAGAAAGCTTAGATGATACCTGAAAAATGAGTTTAACGAAGAAGGGGAAGACAGGGTGGAATCCTTTATATGTGAAAAGGCCTGAAGGGAGGGAGAGAGAGAGAGCTAAATCTACAGAGACAATTTCTTCAGTAAAGGGCCCAGGAGATTCCCATTGAAGAAACTATAGTGAGAGATAAAACCTTGTTGGGGACACAGGTGGGAGACGATAGCTTGGAGGAGGTGCTTGATATGTTTGCAGAATTGAACCTCCTCATTTTATGGATGAACAAACTGAGCCCCAAGGTCAGACAAAATCTTCTGAAAATACAGCATAGTTGCCCTTGCCTTAAAAGCATACAGGTTTTTAAGGAAAAGAAGAGAGTAAATACCAGAGTGGATTGGAAAGAGTTTGGGGTAAGTGGAGTAAAGAATAGATGTTGGGACTCAAGGAAACAAAAAGGGACAGGAGAAAGAAGACTGAAGAGATCACTGGCTGGATCATGAAACAAACTTTTACGTCAAGCTTTGGAATACAGACTTTATCCTGAGCCCTGGGAAATTATTTTAGGTTTGTTTGTAGACAGTTGTCACAAATTTGAGAAAAAACGCTATTACTGCAGTATTGAATGTGGATTTTGAGAGTGAAAGAGCAAACAAATAGAGAATTAGGGAGATCAGTCAGAAGACTATTGCAGTATTCAGGTGAACTATGTTGGTTGCCTGAACTACAATACAATGTGGTGGTGGAAGTGGGTCAAAGTGAGCAGAGTGAAAATTATTTGGGAAGTATAAGTGACTTGGTGACTTTGTGGGTTGAATTATGTTCTTCTGTGTCCTGCCTTGATCTTTAAAGTATCGGAAAGATAGCTACTAGAGTTTCTAATCTACCTATTTATTTTAATTTATTAAAAAATAATCTTTATTGTTGAAAGTATTACATAATTCTCTCCCCCCCCAATTGATCTCTTCCATTCCACTCCTCTCCCCCACTACCACAGGCCCTCCTCACCCCCATTGTCTGTGTCCATGGGTTATGCATATATGCATATAAAGCTCATTGGACTTCTTTTCAACAGAAAGAGGAAAGCTTTATCCTATGTTATTGGTGAATTCGAGAGAAGGAACTCAGAATGCCTGGTGAGATGGGAAGTTTAATGCAGGGTCAGGGAAGTTCACTTTTCATAGATCTAATTCATTCTCCATTTTAGCCTTATAAGTAATCAAGTTGATACTTTAATTTTTTTATATGACCCACCCACCTTCCCCAATCTTAATGCTGCTTGGCTTCTGAATTGTGGAGAGAGGTATTTCTAACAAAAACGAGAGAGAGAGAGAGAGAGAGAGAGAGAGAGAGAGAGAGAGAGAGAGAGAGAGAGAGAGAGAGAGGAATACATAAAGGATTTCCTAGAATTTTGAGCAGCTAAGTAGTACGGTATTTGGAGTCAAATAACTCAGTAGAAGGTGTTGTTGGGGACACAGGTGGCAGACAATAGCATGGAGGAGGTGCTTGATATGTTTGCAGAACTGAAGGTATTCCAACCTCCTCATTTTATGGATGAGTAAACTGAGCCCCAAAGAAACATCAAGCACTTGTCCAAGGTCTGACAGAACAAATGCAGATTTGGAAATACTGGTTCCTGTGAATTCTAAGTGCTTTCTCTATCTTCTTCACCCAGCCTTTATTTAAGATTACATATCCTTGCTTAAAAATATTCATACACCCACTGTAAAATACCATGTTATGCAGCCTTACTGTGCTATTCAAGACCACTGACCCCTGGGCCAGTTAAGAAAAGCCTATGTCACATTGTCAGCGAAGAAATGTCTATTGGGGACACAGGCCTTGCGGCACTTCATTTGGGTCTTGAGCCAATAGTTTACCCAAAGCATTCAATTAGGAGCCCTCCACTTCCTATAGAAGGGGACCCTAGATATTTCATCATTGCAGTGTTCATTTTAAGACCTTGCTTGAAACCTCCATGCCATTCAGGATACTCTGCCAAAGTTGAATTGCCTGGAGCAAAACAACAATCCTTTGGATAGTGAACTAAGAGTCCAGGGCTGCAGGAGCCCAGCTGGAGAAGGCAAAGAGGGTAGGAGTGCAGTTTTACCGCAATCATATTTTTTTGTTACCTCTCTATTCAGACAAGAGAAAGTTACAGAAAGCAAAACACCCCCCCACCCCACCCCCATTTCCTAAATCTGCTTGATTGCATTTCACATTCTCAGCATCCATGGAAACTCTCCAACCAAATATATTGTTAAAAAAAAAAAAAGGAAAACCAAGAAAACATACATTTACCTTTCTTGCTGCCTAAACAGAAACAAACTGCTGAAAACAAGAATCTATTCTTCAACAGACATATTTTCAGGTTATTACTTTTTGCCAAAATTGCTGGTTTGTATAAACAAACTAGGGCTTGTGCAACCAGTTCCTTTTATGGGGGTGGTGGAGTGTGGGTGCTAAGAGCCATCCTGTGTGATATGCTCTTAAAAGAAAAAACGAGCTTCTTACATTTTTAAAAAGATATTTTGAAAGGCTCTGCCTATTCATCATCAGGAATATTTTAAAGAAGTGATGTTTTCTTTTGTGTATCTTCAAGTTACTATGGCAACTGGATCACTTTTTACTCATTAATCAGGAGGCCCTAGCCAGAGAATCTATCCTTCACCCTAGGTTTGGAGCCTTTGCCTATTATTCTACCTTTTTAAAACTTCACAGATTTTGGAAATTGTTTTCTTCAAATGTTTCCCTTGATCTGAGAGATGTTGCATTGAGTGCCTCATTCATTACTACATATTTTCTCTTCTGTGCCATTTGCTGGCTTCTATGGACTACTAGTTACGCTTTGTTCTCTCCTTTCTCTGTACTTCTTTGCTTTTATTTCTTATGGCTAAGTCTCCTGAGCCGTGTGGTAGAATATACTGAAACCCTTCCACTTTCTCTTCTTTATGTAAGCCGTCAGCCAGAAGTGAGGGGTACAATTAGAAATAGAGTTTGTTTCCTTTAATGTTCTTTCTAAGCTTTTCCACCCTCTCAAAAGTCAGCAATCCCACCTCAATTTTCATTAGTAACCACTTATATCTGCTGACAGTGATCCGAGATGAGCATAGTTTGTAATCATTTTAATGACCTGAGGGATTCAGTGACCATCTTTCCCGGGGTCCATATACTCTCCTGAATGCTTGATACACATGCCAATTGCTGGATGGCTCTGAGGGTCGTACCATATAGGAACAGAGGACCCTGGAGTCCAGAAGGTGCTGATTGGAATCTTGCAGAAATGTTTCATTGGCAAACACAGTGTCAACCAGTACCATGTTTAAAGAAATTGAAATATTTCCTATAGCAGTCTGAATCACCTTAAGTTCTGCCTGAGACCATTGACAAGGGCTGAGCAGCAAATGACTTCCCCTCAATTGGGATACCTCTGGGGGCCTGAGTCCCCATCCAGCCCACCTGACCATGGTACCTGCCAGGCACCTGTAGTTATATGAACTCAGACCCTTGTTCTTGTCCAATTTCCACTCATGACCCAATTTTCACAGATAAAGTAACCGAGGCCTAGGCTTTTCATGACCTGACCAAAAGCTAAAAGCTAGTTAGTGGTGGTTTGAGAATTAGGTCCAGATTTACTGACCACTCGTCCAGGGCCTCACATTTTTTAAAGATCAAAATCAAATTTTAGACTTAGAGTGTTTCCCTTACAGAATGGAGTACACACTAAGTACTTGGGACATACATTTTAACTCTGCATATTATCCTATATAATAAAAGCCTAATATGCAAATTTTCCAAACTGTGGAATGACCGGTCACTATGATGTGCACTGACCACCAGGGAGCAGACTGACCAGGGAGTTGCCCCCAGACTCCAGGCCCCAGGCCAGCCAACGGGGCTCCCTGCTCGCACCCACCTTGGCTGGCCTGGCGCCACCCACTCGCCAGTCCTGCTCCCCAACAATCACCCCACTGGTTGCCCCACAGAGAGAGGTGACCGGCAGTTCACCCTGTTGGTTGCCTCACAGATCAGCTCTCATCGACAGCCAGGCCTAGGGAACCTACCCGTGCACGAATTTTGTTTACCGGGCCTCTAGTGTTGAATAAGAAGGGATTGTTTTTCAGATATAGAGAAACACATCACCAGATGCTGAGCATGTGTACGTGTATATGGGTTGGGCAAGAAGAAGTGAGAGACTCTCTGAGTACATTCTCCAAATGTGGCAGCTTTTCAAGATTTCCCGGCTATAATAGATTGATCTGAGTGAAGGCTGGGAATTATAAACAAGATAAGACTGTTAGAAGCAGCACTATTTATCAGAGCACAGCAGTGATTTATCTAGAGAAGGTAGTGAAAGACCAGACACATTTTTATATTATTTGTTTCCCCACCAATTAATGAGTGGCACATCTTCCGGTCTCCAGTACACGGTGAGTCTATCTACCCTTCCAATTCCATCTTAGTACAACACCAAGCCTATCGTGTAAGGTTGTGTATGTGTCTATGTGTGCATTCACCTGCAATCATGCATGTAGGGTGGGCAATGAATTATTGAACAAAAGGTAATTCTCTTCAACTTTTGAGAGCCAACTTTCTCCTTGGATCCATCCCCAAAGAGAACAAAAATTAATAAACAAATCCTGATTGTTTTGATGCCACAGAAAATAAAGGGGAAAAACTGGTCATAAAAGAGAACTCAAGCTGTGATAATATTTAACCTAAATAATTCATGGGGGAAGTGAAGCCATTAATCATAATAAAAATAAAAGCTTTGCACCTGCCAATGGAGGCAGGCCACCACCCACCTCAGAGACAAGCCTGCAGGCACTTGCAAAGCTGGGGATGCTCTGCTGTAGTGACTGCAGTTGCTGTAACATTGGAACTTGGCGATGATGGAGAAAATGTTTTATGGAACAGCCAAACCCCCACCTCTAAGAAGCCAAACCCTTCTTCCTAATGAACTTCATGTGACTGCTCTAATAGCATTCCAGTGGCACTTAGTTCTGAAAATAAGAGGGATTTCACAGTGTGATTAAGTCTACACAATTATACACAAACTAGAAAGCGGCCTGACAGTTATCTGCCAAATTTGGGGAGAGCTCTGCCTCACCATGAAATACCTTAGATTGGCTGTCTGTCTAATGTGATTCTTTTGGATAATTGCTGGCTACATCCTCCCTTCATTTCATGTTTTATGGACCAATTGTTCCATGAAAGCCTTTCTATTTTTCTTCTCCATGGCATGGGAAGATCCCAGGACTAGCTTGCAGGGTACTGTCAGAATAAGAGCTTCATTTTCTAAGGCTGGCTATTTTGCAATCGGCTGATTCCTCTCTCAGACACTACAAAGATTCTGTCCCCAAGGTCATTGTTCTTCCTGCCATTTCACAGCCTCCCAGGGGCCTTCATTCATATTGGCGGGTGATAAGCTATTTTCAACTCATGTGTAATCATAGTAATTTAGCAGTTTTCCTTATTAGCTCTTCTGAATGGAGAAAGTGCATGGAAGCTGCTCTTCCGTGCTGTCTCTTTTCCTTAGGTGTAGTGCTTTAATGCTCCAGCTGGGCTGTGCTGTTAGTCCAAAGGGATTAAATGAAAGCATGTCTACCAATCTTTCTAATGGCCACAAATTACATGGGTGAGAATGCTCAGCATTTCTTTCTTGGCTTTAAGAGAAGCCGCCAGCCTTGCAGGAAAGCCATTGTTACTTTCATCCTTGGTTCTTGAGACACTCTTGAAGGACTTTATCAAATGATTGACACACGCATGGGTACCTACATGCCATGAGTGTTTTTTCCTGGTAATGAGGCAATTTTCCAAACCATAGATACATTTTAGGAATCTCCAGTATTTTCTAAAAATTTTGACACTAGCCAAAACCGGTTTGGCTCAGTGGATAGAGCGTCAGCCTGTAGATTGAAGGGTCCCAGGTTCGATTCTGGTCAGGGCACGTACCTTGGTTGCGAGCACATCCCCAGTGGGGGGTGTACAAGAGGCAGCTGATCGATGTTTCTCTCTCATCGATGTTTCTAACTCTCTGTCCCTCTCCATTCCTCTCTATTTATTAAAATAAACAAAAATTTTGATACTGATGGAAGCTGGGCAAGTTTGACGATAGAAGGCTAAAAAAAAAACCTCATATATTTTGATATGTGCCTAGAAGGGGACAGGATTTGGTTTCTGTAAAACCATTACTACAAACACCAGTGTTCTTTACTAATGCTGTAAAAGATGAAAGGGCTTATTTTGCAGTAAGAATTAAGTAGGCACACATGTAGAAACATTTGGAGACACCTGTGATTTACCCAAGCCACCACGATTCCTCCTTTAGGCCCATTATTGTTAATTATGTCTACACTTAGTAAGTATGTGTAATTATTTTTTTTTTACAATGGACTATTTACTTCATTCATCTAACATTTTGGCTGACAGCTTTGCTATATTTTTGAGGAAATACATATATTTAGCCTACTACATGTATATTTCTAATCATTATACTGTCTAATAGATTATTTGAAAATTGTACTGTCTTTGACCAGGGTTATATTTAATGTACATAAAGGGAAATATGAGGACATTTCTGCCTATACTAATTTAGAAACTGTACATTCTAAAAGTCTGAAAAATGGGCAGTTATGATAAATAGGTATCAGATGGAATGCCAAATCAGAATAAAACGTGGCTTGGATTTAATAATTTGTTTCTCTTTTTTAAAATCTTTTTCTTTTCTTAATTAATCTGAGAGAGAGTGATTGCTTCTTGCCCCCACACACCCAACCTGGGTATGTGCCCTGACCAGGAACTAAACCTGCCACATTTGGTACTGAGGAGAGACAGATGGAACTGGGATGATGCTCTAACCAACTGAGCTATACTGGCCAGGGCAATTTGTTCTCTTTACAGGATTGCAAACTTGAGAGGTTTTTCTTTTAATATTTTATTTGAAAATAACTTCAAATTATAGAAAAGCTGTAAGAATAAAACCATTTTCTCTTAACCGGATTCACCTGTATACATCCCATCTCATTTGCTGTACAGTTTGCTCACTTGTTCTGTGTGTGTGTTTTCTGGACCATTGAAAAAGTAAAATGCATACTTGGTGGCCCTTTATCCCTAAATAGTTCAGTGTACATTTCCTAAGAATAAGTACATTCTCTGATATAACCATAGTATAGTCATCACCTTCAGGAAATTTAAAGTTAATAAAAACACTTATCTAACCTACTGTCTATATTCCATATTTTAAAATTGACCCAATCATGTCTAATAGGGATCCATTCTAAGATCACACATTGCATTTAGTTGTCTTATCTTTTTAGCCTCCTCTAATCTGGTACAACTCACTCCTTGGCTATTCTTTGTCTTTTGCGACACTGACATTTTTAAAGGCAACAGTTCCTTTTTAATACTTGTTTCTTATTTGGCATTTGTCTGATACTTCCTCTTGTTTAGCTTCAGGTTAATCATTCCCAGCCTAACTCCTGCATAGGTCATGTGGTATCCTTTTCGATATATCATATCCAGTTCCATCTGTCTCTCCTCAGTGATGTTAATTTGTACTCTTGGCTTTGTAGTTAAAGACATTTCCTTGCACTTTAATCCAGCACAACCTTCAGCCCCTGAAGCTGGTGAGCAGATCCGTTAAGACAATGGAAAGGAAGCCCTAGCTGGTTTGACTCAGTGGATAGAGCATCAGCCTGTGGACTGAAGGGTTTCAGGTTGGTTTCCAGTCAAGGAAGGTGCATGGGTTTTGGGCTCAACCCCCAGTGGGGGTGGGGTGGGGAGAGTGGGGACATGCAGGTGGAAGCAGATTCTCTCTCATCATTGATGTTTCTCTCTTTCCCTTCCTCTGTGAAATCAATAAAAATAAAAGACAATCATACATGCAAAAAAGTGAAACTAGACTACCAATTTACACCATACATAAAAATAAACTCAAAATGGATAAAGGACTTAAACATAAGATGGAGAACCATAAAAATCTTAGAAGAATCCATAGGCAGCAAAATATCAGACATATGTCGTAGCAATATCTTTACCAATATTGTTCCTAGGGTAATGGAAACTAAGGAGAAAGTAAACAAATGGGATTACATCAAAATAAAAAGCTTCTGCACAGCAAAAGAAACCATCAATAAAACAACAAGAAAGACCACTGCATGGGAGAACATATATTATAACCAATGTTATAACAGATAAGGGCCTAATCTCTAAAATTTATAGGGAACTCATACATCTTAACAAAAGGAAGATAAACAGTCCAATAAAAAAATGGGCAAAAAACTTAAATAGATACTTTTTGAAAGTAGACATACAGAAAGCCAAGAGACATATGAAAACATGCTCAAAGTCACTAGTCATCTGAGAGATACAAATCAAAACAACTGTCACATCTGTCAAAATGCCTATCATCAACAAATCGACAAATGACAAGTGCTGGCAAGGATGTGGAGAAAAAGGAACCCTCATGCACTGCTGGTGGGAATGAAGACTGGTACAGCCACTGTGGAAAACAGTACGGAGTTTCCTCATATTAAAAATGGAATTGTAATTTGACCTAGTAATCCCATTTCTAGGAACATATCCCAAGAAATCAGAAACACCTATCAGAAAGGATATATGCACCCCTATGTGCATAGCAGCATAATTTACAATTGATAGGATTTGGAAACAGCCTAAGTGACCATCAGCAGATGAGTAGATTAGAAAACTGGCACATCTACACAATGGAATACTACGCTGCTATAAAAAAGAAAACTCTTACCATTCGCAACTCGTACCATTCGCAACAGCATGGATGGACATGGAGAATATTATTAAAAAGTGAAATAAGCTAATTGGAGAAAGATAAATCTCACATGATCTTTCTCATTTGTGAAATATAATGATGACATAAACTGATGAACAAAAATAGATCCAGAGACAGGGAAGCATTGAACAGATAGTTCATAGGAAAGGCAGGGAAGGGGGGGGGGGTAACAGATAAATCAGAGGGAAGGCAGGGGAGGTGGGTAAGAGATTAGCCTAAGGACTTGTATGCATGCATATAAGCATAACCAATGGACACAGACACTAGGTGGGGGTAAGGGCATGTGTTGGGGGCTGGGGGTGGCTGAGGAGAGGTTAATGGGGGATAAAGGAGGCATATGTAATATTATATGTAATACTTTAAACAATAAAGAATTTTTTTAAAAGACAATGGAAAGGAAGTCATTCTATGAGAATGAGGAAGAGGGCTGTCAGAAGTCAGAGCTAGCATTAAGGCTAGAAGTGACTTTTGAGATAATAAAACAGTATTAATAGTTATGCCATTAATATTGGTAAGAAATGCTAACATGAGTCCTTACCTAATGTGCCAAGCACTTCATTATGTACTTTAAATGATGTATTAGTTTGCTATTGCTGTCTTAGCAAGTTACCACTAATTTAGCAGCTTACATTACAGATTCATTATTTCACAGCTCTTTGGGTTAGAAGCTAGTATGGATCTCACCAGGCTAAAATCAGAGTCCTTTCTGGAGCTCTAGGTATTGGTTCTTTGCTTATTTGGGATGTTGCCAGAATTCAGTTCCTTGAAGTTGTAAAACTGAGATCCATCCCTTTGCTGGCCATCAGCTGAGGGCTGTATCCAGCTTTTAGAGAACCCCCCCCCCCACACACACATTCCTCATCTTGGGAGGGGGGGGGCCCTTCAGCTAGCTTCAGAGCTGGCAATGAGGGTCTCTTCTTCTCTTTCATCCCTCTCACCACAACTGGAAAGGGTCTCTGCTTTTACGGTCATCATGCTTATGACTCGGTCCATCTGGATAATCTAGAATAACATCCCCATCTTAAAATCTTTAACCTTAAGTGCATCTTCAATTCCCCTGTGCTATGTAAGGCAATACATTCACATGTTCCAGGGATTAGGGTGTGGGCATGGTTGGAGGAGCCCTTCATCTGCCAACCACAGATGGGTCATCTCATTTAATACCACGATGCTGTGAGGCAGTACTAAAATTATCCCAAGTATCTATGATGCTACCAAAGTTTAGAGAAGCTAAATGAATTTCCCAGAATTGTACAACCAGTAAGAGGCTGGGGCAGGATTCACTTTAGGCAGAGGGATTTATCTAATCTGAAAGGTTAAAAATGTTTATTTTAGCAGCAAAATCCTTTACCAAATGGATTTTAAGATGGGGATGTTATTTTATTTGGAAAAATAAAATACATGCCAAAACCGGTTTGGCTCAGTGGTAGAGCATCAGTCTGTGGACTGAAAGGTCCCAGGTTCGATTCTGGTCAGGAGCATGTACGTTGGTTGCGGGCACATCCCCAGTAGGGGGTGTGCAAGAGGCAGCTGGTTGATGTTTCTCTCTCATCAACGTTTCTAGCTCTCTCTCTCTCCCTTCCTCTCTGTAAAAAATCAATAAAATATATTTTAAAAAAAGAAGAAAAAAAAAGAAAAATAAAATACATAAAAGAGATGAAAGCAAAGCTGCCCTGGCTAAATTGGGAGAAGGGTATGGTGGGAGAGGAAGGGCCTTCACAGAACAGGGTGCAGGCCACTGATCCACCCAGCCCCTCTGTGAAGATGTGAGCTCCAGAGACAAGAGTGAAATGACTTGCTTTAAGTGAGCTCTGGGACTACAATCTGGCTCTTCTCCTCCCCACAAGGGTTCTTGGAAACTGTGCACCACAGATTTACCTGTTAGGAGCCTGCCCATTTATTTGTTCAGAAAGTAGGCATTGAGCATCGACATGTGGTCGGCAGGATTCTAGGTGTTAATAATACAACAATACAGATAATAAAGTCTCTGCCTGTCTGGAAGTTATATTTCAGTGAACGAAGAAATATAGCAAACATGTTTTAAAAGTAAATTAAAAATGAAAATATCAGATAATCAGATAGTTGTATGTGAGCTACCAGAATTAAAAGAAGGTGATTGATGTGAGTATGTACTGGGGTATGGGAGTTTGGGAGGGGTGAGGAAGGAGATAGACACACACACACACATACACACACACACACACACACACACACACACACACACACGTAGGTTGGCTTCTTTAGATTTGGTGCTGAGGGGAAGCCTCTTAGCAGATGACATTTAAACTGAGATGTGATGATAGGAAGGAGCCAGCAAGGTTATTATCTCGGGAAGAGCAGTCTGGTGGCAGAGAGACAGCTGATGCAGGGTCTGGGGGCAAGAATGGCCTAGAGTTAATCAAGATCAAGACCCTTGAGTGTAGCTAGAGGGTGAGGATGAGGGGATAGAGGTAGGTGATGATGTCAGAGATGTGGGGGAAACTAAAATTAATAAGATTCTTTTGACTAACACACATCTGTTAGTTGTCAAGCATTATCTACTAGTTCTAGCTTGAGTCGGAATTTTCAAGTACAGAATCTGATTGGCTGAGCAAAGCATAGTGCCCCATCAGATGTGTTTGTTCATTAGACAAGGTTCCGGTTCTGATGCTTTCCCCCACTTACTTGCTAAGTTCCCAAGTGGCCCACCTCATAAATGCACAGTTGGGCACAAATGTGACAGTTGGACAACAACTGTGTAACTGTCATTAGCCATGGTGAAGTCAAGCTGTCACTGGCTTCATGGTTCTGATTTGCATTTTAATATTCAAGGGTGTAATTACTAAACCTAGTCCCAAGGAATAATTGACAGGTTTTATGTTGAAATCTCAATAGGTCAGACTTCTCATTTGTAAAACTTTTCAGTTGCTCCTTTGCCGAGCACATAAAAGGAATTTACTTCTGAACTGAGACCATGTATGCCAAATTTTTATAGCCTTAACTATAGTATTTTATCACTACTATAAATGGTTCTTGACTCACTTCCCACAGACCCTTCAGTGCTAAAAGCAAGAGGTCTCCCTAATTCACTTGTTTCAATTCATAGAAGATTTCTAAGTTGAAGCTAGGTCATTTGGATAATATTTCAAATGTACAGGCTGCATTTCTGCTAAATACAGTAAATCTGAAACTTTACAATTGGGTTGGGCACTTAGCATGATTGTATTGGGCTTTCCAGTAAGCACCCCTTCAAAACAACTTCCTTTTTGTTTCCTGGCTCACATCTAGACTGCACCCAAAAGCTTGCTATTATAACCGAAATGTTGGGAATATGGTAATATAGAGAGTACATTTTTAGGTTGATTTATTTTTTCTAAAGGAACATCCAGGTTTCTAACAATTATTGTAGGGCATGAAGTTCCATTGTGATGATAAATCAAGCTGTCAACACTTTCTGGTCCAAGTCAGAGGTTGGAGAGATTGAGAAACTTTTATATTCTAATATTCCACCCTTTGCATCTTCAGATTATACACGTTGCCCCTCTGGAGGCAATGCCACATTTGTCCTTGGATTTTTCTCTTGTCCTGGTGATCTGATTGAGTGGCATTGCTCAGGTAGAAATGCATTGCTCCCAGTGGTCTCCTCCCCCAGTCCTTAGTGGCTGCCAAACAAGGGACTGAGGGGTACATATCCCTGGTCTGCCTGTCTGGTTCCTACAAAACATTTAGTTGTCTCTCCTAGTGGTGGATAATATATACGTAGGCAGAACACACCTTTTTTATGGAAAATATAGGGGGGAAAAAGTTGTCTGCTACAGATGGCCATACACACAGCTGGGAGGAACAAAGGTTTGATTGACCTGGTAATGTCACTGGTGAGAACATGACTAATGTTGGGAGATGTCAGCATGGATACTCTTAACCTTCAGTGCTTCAGCTTTGGGTACTTGATCAAGAGGTGGTGAGTGAGGCATAGCCTTGCCCTAGTCCCCGTCCCTGAGCCCACTGCCTTCCACAGCTTGCTGTGCTGTTCGGTCTCCATTCTACTTCTGGGCTGGAAGCTGAACTGAAGGCTGTTGGTAGGGCTGCAGCCAAAGTTTCTCTGTTGTGAGTTGCAGGGAGACTTCATGGAAAGGATGAGTCTTGGACTCCTACCAAATTCCCCTCTTGTTGACTTTTAGAAGGCTGGAATTTCAGGCTCTAGAGGTGCAGAGGCAATTTACTGACACTCATTGTTGGCTCTACTCTTAGTTGGAGACCTGCCTGTTGAGCAGCTGGGTATCAACATGCAGATGCTCCCCCACCTCCCCCACACTCAGCTCCTCTCTATTCTGGTGTCTGCTCTGTGACTTAAATAATTTTTCTCCTCTTTAACCAGTGGAGCTGGAAGCTCTTTCTGCCATCTGGTAAAGGACTGTGAAATGGCTGTGTGGCAGTGGCACAGGGAGATGGAGTATTGGAGGTGAGACGAGGACAGCTAACAAAAACCACAGACATGTACTGAGTGCCTCCCTGATGACAAGCACTATGTAAGTGCTATGACGCAATGGCACACAAGTCAGACGTTGTATACCAACAGGCCTCTTGGTGATGGCTGACATAGGAAAGAAGAGGAGAAAGCAAATGATATTTTATTTTTATATTAATAATAGAGCCTCTTGGCTTTTCTCTCTTACGGAGTCCAAGATATGATCATCTTTCTAGTTTTCATTATAATCTCTAGGGCCATATTAAGAGGTAAAATACAGGCAACTCATGGATATTTTTCCTTTGTAAAATAGGATGGAATTAAGAATTGAAAAGTATATGGGACTTGCCCAAAGATTTCCATTGTGGTAGGGGAAGGATGGAGATAGATATTAAGATTTTAGACTTCATTTTCTACAATACTGCAAAATCAAATAAGGTCTAACCATCCACAGTTCTAGTCTCTACTATTGTTCTCACTTTTCTTTGTTTTAAACCTGATGGACAGACATACGCTGAGGGGTTGGTTGCTGAGGGATTTCAGAAAAATCAAACATATTTTTCACTAACAAAGTAATTTGGCAACACTTTTCCAGCTCTCAAACATATATATATATATATATAAAAAAGTTTTCTAGATAGTTCTGCAGGCATGAAATCCATCCCACCAGCCTAGCTGCCCCTTACCCCCAGTCTCTGGAGGTGAATTGTTGCAGACCCCCCATTACTTTCAGGAATGGCAGCTTGCCTTCTGAGCCCCTCCACCCTGCATGCAGTGCTCGACCACCCTCTGCGCTTTTAACTAGATTTGTTTTGAAAGTCATTGGCTCAGTTCTCTTTCTGCAAGTATACGTGATCCAGACAGCCTTGGCTCACAAGTTGACTTCACAGGTCAGTTACACAACAAGTAGGAAGAACTTTGATTATACCCTTCTCTGGGGGAAAATGGTGTAATAATACCAAGAGCCAAGACGATGAGCTAATTGCTCTAGAATTGAACTTAGGATACCTCGCCACTAATTTTCTTCTCCCTCATAACTAGGAATGTGAACTTGAATGCAGGAGGAGCAAAGGGAAATGCCAGGAGACATAACTGAGGAGCATTAAGAGTATAGCCAAGAATGAAACAAATATAGCAGATTGACCTTTTTGCGAAAATGATGTCTGAGTGTAATCTACTCTGGAAAAAGAATAAATATTTGGATGCTCTGTGGATTTGGAGCCAGACAGTTCTAACTTTGGATTTGCCTCTAAAACTCATTAGCTATGCGACTTTGAGCAAATTACATAAGATCTCTGTGCCTTGGTCTTTTCATCTATAAAGTGGGGATAGCATTTTGAACAGAGAAGATTGTATCAGGATTAGAGATCATAGCTGTGCACCTAGCACAGAATAGACTGTACGTTGTAATTATAATAATAAAATGCATCAGCCTCTGCTTCAGCTTCCCTCTTCAACAAAGAATTTTAAACATGATATTGAAATTTTCAGTTTGATATACCTATTTTCATCAGTGATTCATACACCTATTTTAATGAACTTTGATTACACATTATAATCAGCACTTCTTGAGAAAAATATTTTTTATTGATTTCAGAGAGGAAGGGAGAGGATGAGAGAGATAGAAACATCAGTGATGAGAGAGATTCATTTATTGGCTGCCTCCTGTACGCATCACACTGGGCATGGAGCCCAGAACCCCGGCATGTGCCCTGACCAGGAATCAAACCATGACCTCCTGGTTCATTGGTCAGTGTTCAGCCACTGAGTTACAGTCAGTTGGGTGAATTGGCAATTTAAAAAAAAAAAAAATACAGATGCCTCAACCTAGACCAATTAAACCAGAGACTTTGGGGTTGGGTCCCAAGACTGCATTTTACATGATGCTAACATGCACCTAAGGCTAAGAACCACTGGCATTTCCCATTTACATGTAAGCCCCTTGAAAGCAGAAAGTGTGCTTTATTTTCCTTTTTATCCCATGCTTACTTAGCCTGATGTGGAAGCTCAGTGAATATCTCTTGAACCAAATTAGAAAAAATTAGAGAAAGTTGTCTAAATTCCCCAAACTGGGCTCATCTGGGCACTTCTCTTGGGCAGTAGATAAAGGCAAGAGAACCAGAATATTATCATTTTCACAATAGAGATTTGGAAGAGAAGTATAAAGAAAGGTCAGGGTCCTTTCAGCTGACAATTCACCTATTGACTACAATATCATTTATCACTGGTCCTCTTTTGGACTCTGGTTGTCAAGGGATCAGAGAAGTGAGACAGCAGAATACTTTGAGAAGCTCCATCAGTTAAAAACATACACAACTTCCTTAGAAAATTTTCTTTGAAAGAAGGAGAATGTCAGGCACTTTCAGGGTATGATAATGGGCAAGATCAGAGGAGAGAAATCAGTGAATCAGTGGGCACATATTTGGGAATGTTTAGTGTACAAACATATGATGTGAGACCTTGGAATATACCAGTAGCAGTCCCAGTTATTATCATGGTGAGCATGTCATTAGGATATTCACAATATTAGTTTCTCTTTTGCAGGCACGTGGTCTTGGGCATTACTGTGTTATTGGCCAAAAATATGTGAGTGGGAAGTTACAGGTGTCACATTCTGGGGATACGTTAAGAGCAAGTGTACTTTTCCTCTGTCACATAAGGTAATGGGTGCGCTGTCAGCCAGGGCCCTGGATTGAGGATCATGCAGAGCAGAGTTCTCAGCTGCTGCGTGGAGATGTAGCATGAATGAGAACTAAGCCTTTAAGTTTTTGAGGATTCGGGGGGTCATTTGTTATAGAACCCTGCCTATCATAGTGCATACATATGACAAAAAGCTTCTAAGCTAGCCACTTCTGTGAAAAGACTAAAGATAACTTTGAAACTGATTGTATGATAACCCTGTCACTTCTCCTATGCATTAAATTGGTCAAAATTCAACACCTTCCTAATCCTCAGTTTCTCCATCTGTAAAAATCATTGAGTTGTCAATGTGAAAACACATCATTTAGTGTAAGTGTTTAGCAGAGTGCCTGGTGAATGATGATGCTTGGTAAACAGGACATAGAGTCCTATTATTTGTGAAACAAACTGGACAGATGATGGGAAAGCAGAAAGCACAAAAGCACGCACTAAATATTTTCTAGATGAATTAATGAAGGAAGCCAGGATAAGGGACCACGAAATGGCATAACTTCTACAAATTTTTCGAGGGTGGGTTCTCTCTTCTTTTACATTTTTATTCCTTCTCGACCCCCATCTTTGAAATGAGGTATCCTTTAGAAAATGAGAGGAGAGGGAGACTCTAGTGAATTGTAAATAAAAACAATCGTTTTAAGTTATTTTTATACAATTTCATGCTTGTTTCTCTTTTTTCCAGCAAACTGGTGACAGTGCATTTAGATTCTAATTCTTCCTCTGAAATAGGCTTTTGTTTGGCCTTTTAAAGACAATAGACTTCCTTCCTCATCTGTCCCTGGAGATGATGGTGACTAATTCCCTGGGCCAGGCACTGAGGTTGGCACAACTGTGCATGATGCACCTGGCACACTACCTCCTTTATGAACGTTGAGCTTCACTTTTACCATCAGCAACTTCTTTCTCATTTAAAGGAGACACCAGCCTCGTATAACTTTTATTCTGTAATGCCTTTGGCTTGGAAGGTGCCCAAACTACTTGACACTGTCTTTGTTCTCCTGAAAGTTTGTGGGAAAGGTCCAGTGGGAGATCTGTGTAAAGTGAAATAAATAGTGATCTGTGACTATATTTGATTGGAAGAACCCTGCATGTCTACGCCATTGGAAAAGTAAAACACGGATTTTATGTCCCAGATGTGTCAATTTTTTTTCCCCTACGAATGAGGTCTCACTCCTGAATAGAATTATAGAATGTTTAGAAGCATCCTTGACCTCTATAAGTACCAACCCCCACATGATAATAAAAAATGTACCATAACATTGAAAAATGTTATGGGGTCATACTCAACCTCCAATTAAGAATCCCTAGTCTAGGCCCTTTTGTCAAAGATAACAAATGACATACATGTCAGGAAATACATATCAGGTTGTATGGAACTAATGGTTGTTATGCTTAGTATAATAACTAGATTATCTTGGTAACCAGCAAATCTCTCCATTGTAATTAACTGTTAATTATGGAATTACCTTGAGTGTGTGTGATTATATTGTTCCCAAACAAATTTTCACTTAATGATTTTTAGCTTCTACTGATGACTCTCCCTTGAGTCTACACAGTAGGGGATATTAAAATGATGATTTTCCTCATTCTTCTGTGCATGTATACCAGCTGAAAATTTTCTATAAAGAAGAGCTTTCCACTTCCTTTCTTTTAAAAATATAATTGACACATAGATTCTGTTTTAAATAAATCGTAATTATTTTTCATCAGTATTTTGATGCTCATATTGCCCAAATGCTCATATTGACCTTCTTTCTAGTGATCCAGATGCATCACGCACAGTTGTGCCAACCTCAGTGCATGGCCCAGGTAATAAGCTACAATCATTTCAAGGGACAGATGAGGAAAGAAGTCTATTGTCTTTAAAAGGCCAAAACCAGCAGTCAGACATCCCTCTCACAATCTGGGACCACTGGCTCCTAACCACTCATCTGCCTGACTGCCTGATGATCCCTAATTGCCTCTGCCTGCCAGCATGATTATTCCTAACCATCTCTGCCTTGGCCCCTGCCACCATGGCTTTGTCTGGAAGGAGGACAGGACAACTGGAGATGTCCAGTCTATCCAGTCTAATTAGCATATTACCCTTTTATTAGTATAGATAGGCATGCTACTAGTTCTTGTGGGAACAAAATGTGTAAGTTAAAGAGCATGTTCTCAGGTAGTTTTTTTTTTTTTTAACCTTCACTCAAGGATATATTTTCCATTGCTTTTTAGAGAGAGTGGAAGAGAAGGAGAAGAGGAGGGAGAGAGAGAGAGGAAGAGAGAGGGAGAGATTGATGTGAGAGAGAAACATCAATTGGTTGCCTTCCACATGCGCCCTGATGGGGGTCAGGGATCAAACCTGCAACCTAGGTACATGCCTTTGAGAGGAATCGAACCCAAGGTGTTAGGGGCCAATGCTCTAACCCAGTGGTTGGCAAACGCATTAGTCAGCAGAGCCAAATATCAATAGTACAATGATTGAAATTTCTTTTGAGAGCCAAATTTTTTAAACTTAAACTTCTAACACCACTTCTTTAAAATAGACTCACCCAGGCCGTGGTATTTTGTGGAAGAGCCACACTCAAGGGGCCAAAGAGCTGCATGTGGCTGACAAGCCGTAGTTTGTCAACCTCAGCTCTAACCACTGAACTGCACAGGTCAGGGCATTCTCAGGTAATGTCTAGGCACAAATTACCTATGTGTACATACCAAATATTACTGTAAAGAATATTACTATTGGCCTAAAAACAAGGAAAAACAAGAAAAGAGAATTCTACTGGAGAGATTAACAAAGACTTCAGAAATAAGATGATAGTTGAGTTCAGCCAAGGCAACCCCAAAATCCATAAGGCCCAATATATACATTATAAAGTAAGAGAAATTTTAGAATATAAAATGAGAAAGAAGCAGTATTTAAAGTGTTCTAGTCATCTCTTCTGTAATCCACTGCACTGTGTACTTCTTTCTATTCTGGCAGGTTGCCTTGCAAAGGATTTGGCTCCAGGTGTGTCACTGTGATAGCCAGAGAGGACCTTTCAGCAGGATCACAGCCATAGTGACTTGGAACTCCAGTGCAGACACATAGTAGACAATTAAAATTTAATCAAGGAATGAACCAAATATTTTAAAAGCACTCTGTGAAGTCAGTTGAACTTTCTAATTTTTTACAAGTTGATTATTTTGGGTTTTGAGTCCCCAGATGGCTAGTGAGTGCTACAGAATTCATTATCCAGTGGCTACACTTGTTCTCATCTTTAGCTAGGCATCTAAGGGTAGGGTGGACAATGCAGGTCCCCAGTGACCACCTCTGTGCCAAGATCCTCACTGATCCTAAATGGGTCCACACACATTCATACATCCTTTAAACCTGAGAGTCAAAATCACAAAAAATCCATGTTTGAAATTTGACAGGCGCACATGCAGCTTGTTGGTTGTGCGTGCCTTTTATATGCACAGAGATGCTAGCAAGGACACATAACACACAATAGCAAAGTTGTAAAAGAGGCCACAAAAATTAGCTGGGATGTGAAACCTAATGTGCAAATAAGATCTGAAATGGGAAAAAGGATAATCAGTATAGTCAAAACATTTATCCTTGCTCCCTAAAAGAATGATCACTTCTTACCACCTCATACGAGATGCTAGAATTTGCTTATCATTTTAATTTTTGTACTTTTATTACTGAAGTTTAGGTCTAATTTTGCTTCCAAGGAAATTAGCATTTTATTCTCTGATCTAAATGTTACCCCCTTCTGAAGTATAACTCCATTATTATTTTTTATTTTTCAGTAATATATGCCCCATTTCATAGTGAAAGACAATGGGAGAATGGTATTCAAGTTCCTAAAACTTCTATTTTGCGGTCACAAATATCACAGAAAATTCATCATTTCCATGTAAGTCAGAGAGAATTGGTGAGAGCCATCAGGTAAATTATAATTTATGTGTAATATTTAAGAATTAAGGAAACCCATTCGAGAAAGTCACCAATAAACCCACTTAATGCTGGCACAGTCTGACCCCTTGCAACTTCACGAGTACTTCATGAAGCATTGGCTTCACTGGGCAGCTTATTAGAAATGCACATTCTAGGGCTCTACTTAGACCCATGAATCAGAGTTTGCATTTTAACAAATTTCTCATAGTATTTTGTGTGCACATTAAAGTTTTAGAAGCATGAGTTAATCAATCACAGGGCTTTCATGGAAACTCCATGAAAAGAAATTATTCCATCAATCTTTAATTTTGGTTGGATTTTCTCTTAAAGATCCACAGACCCAAATGCTTAGTAGTTTCAATATCTTACCTAAATTTACATCATGATGCATTCCTGGAATTTGATGGCCTTCCTGTTTTTCATTTTGCATCCAATCCAGTAGTGCCCTGTGGTACAGATTGCCCCTACCTCTCTGTCCACAGGAGAACCAGTTGTGTATGGGGAGAAGAGAGGTGCCAGTGATGTGAATTAGAGAATTATGTGGAAGACTGATAAGAGCTTTTAATTATGTGATGGGGATTTCAGCTCACTGTCACTACATTGCTTTTTCTCCAAGGATTGTCTTAGGCTTAAAGTCATTTTTGCAAAGGAATACCCTCTAACTCCCAACAGACTTCTGCATACCAAGTGAGTGAGTAGGCATATTACTTTGCTTGATTTTATTTCTCTCCCATCATTGTTCATTTTCAAATTAGTGATCTCGAGAAGCTAAGGAGAGGCGAGGTCCCCGGCACTTAGAAACATGGTTGCTATAGGTATTCCCTGCCAACTAGCTAACAACCAGAGGAAAAGATACCTGTCCTTTCCTTGACTTGAGTTTCAAGAAGACAAGTGACCTATCCATTGCATGGGAGTGAGCCCACTTAGTGGATATTGATGATGACAACAATAGCAAGAGTCTCTGCTGAAGGAATGACAGGGTGTGTGGAAAAGGACATAACTATTTTAACTCTTGAATCAACAAAGGAAGATGACATACCCAAGCTGCATCCCAAACATCCTTCTTCGCAAGGCACACATTCTCCAAGGTCTGGGTCTTGGACTTCACCTATACAGTGAGAAGAGTGAAAAACAATTCATTTTCATGGAGTGGAGATACACCAGTTGCTATGAAAATAATCTTTGTGTGTAGCTTATTTTCAAGCAAGTAGTAGAGCAATTATGAAACCTAAAACCATCTTCAAGGATCTATGTGTCACCCACAATTTTATCTCTTTCATTAATTTACTTGATTAGATCACATTGATTGGGTACAGATAGAATAGAGTGGGACTATATGCCTTGCCACTTGTATTGGAATTAAGCTGGTACATTTTATTTGTTAAATAAGTTCTGGGAATTTGGAATTGGGAATATAAATAAACAGGCTCTTTCTTTTGTTTTTAATCCTCACCTGAGGATATGATTTTGTTGATTTATTGATTGAGAGAGAGAGAGAGAGAGAGAGAGAGAGAGAGAGAGAGAGAGAGAGAGAGAGAGAAACATTGATGTGAGAGAGAAATATTGATGGGTTGCCTTCCGTGTATGCCCTGAATAGGGATTGAACCTGAAATCTAGGTATGTGCCCTGACTGGGAATCAAACCCACAAGCTTTTGGTGAACAGGTTGTTGCTTCAACCACGTGAGCAATCCAGCGAGGGTGAGGTTCTGTCTCTTTTATTCTGGTCTAGAAATTATTTTGGAGCTCTCTCTCTTCAGCATCAGATTAGGCATAATTCTTATACAAAGCAGAGAAAGTTTGCAGTATTCTTACATGGAAAAATTCTGTTTTTAAAATGTCCCTCTTCATATGTAAGATAAGGAATTGGTCAATAACTATAACTTACAATTCACAGAATATTTTAATATTTTCAGGTAGTTTTAGGTAGGATGACTCGCTCTGATTTCTCACAGCAACCATCTTGGTGCTATGCTCTCTCTTTTACAAATGAGGAAACAAGGAGCAGAATGCAAACTAATTTTGTCTAGAATCTCACAACTAGTAATTAAGAAGGAGAAAATTGTTGGCCAGGACTTACAGACTCTCATCTAATTTTCTCTACCCGATACCCTTCCCATGAACCCTCCACTCAAGATTGATTTCTGTGTGATTAATTACAGTCATTATGGATTATGTCTGGGGAAACGCAGAGAAAAAGTGTGTAAGGGGAAGAGAGAAGGGCAGCAATCACTGTTCCCATTTGCTGCGTAGTCACGCAGCGTCATCCCAGGCACTGACAGAAAACCAAGAAGACAATTCAAGAGTGTGGATCATGTAGGGGTACAGTTCCTCCTGCCACCTCCTGGGGAAGGGCAGTGGCTCCAGAGCAGCCTTACCTGGTCCACACTCTAACTTCTGGCAAGTGTGGTTGGTGGACGCTATGAAGTAGCCATTCGTGCATCGTGTGCAGATGTCTCCGCTGTGGCACAGCTCACAGTTATCCGGGCAGGGTAGGCAGGTGTGCTCCTCTGCAGGGTAGTGCCCCATTGGGCAGGTCTCCCGACACTCCCCCAAGTGCAGGAAGCGCTCCTGGCCTTGCTTATCTGAACAGGTAGAGGAACAAAAGCAACAACAACAACAACAAAAAAGGGAAAATGTACACAATTAACCATAAACCATAATAATATAATTAATATATTTTATTTAAAAAGAAAACATGACCAAGTGCTTCTGCTCCTAGGGGAACAGAAGTATAAGAATGGAATACCTTAATCAATAAAGAAATTTTAAAAAAGATTTTTCTTGGGGTCCTTTCAGTGTCTGTAGAAGTCCACAGTCATAGAGGTTAGATATCCCATGAGAATAAACAAATGCTTACTGATAGACATTTTTTTTGTGTTTTTTTTTTTATGACAGTGCAGTCTTTTAGAATGATTTTGAATTCTGTTATCACATGCTTGTGTTAGCTGTCTGAATTTTTGCATGGCTGCCAATTCCTACAGTGGCAGCCACTCAACACTAGACGCCTTCATGTGCATCTCTGAAAGCCCCTGAACTCAGCCAAGACTGGAGTCTACCAGGAAAGAATCAGCAGTACCCCCAGCATGAGACTATGGGAATTTACTCATGGATGAAATGGAAAATTCTAATGAGTTACAAACAATTGCAGTTAATAAAAAGGATTATCAATATATTTTAAAAAGTAAGATTGATAAATATAGATGCACCTAGAAGTCTCCTACCCTCATAGGTGTTTTGGTTTGTGCTGAGTGTGTTTGGGGTATCCATCTTCTTTGAACCAGGTTTCTCATATGTTCCGGCTTGTGAAAAACAGCTGATATGTGCTACCCACATAACTGGGGTCTACTGTTTGCTCATCATGTAATCTACCACGTGAAGATACAGAACACTGGTCTTCAAAGTGCAAGTGGCTGAATTTGTGGGTAGAGATAGCACTGATCCCATGTTACAAGTTCAGAAACTGAAAGTTATAATAGTATAATGTTAGGTTGAAAACATGAAAGTACCAGCATTCAACTATTTTTTTAAAGAGGGCCAAATTTCTCAGATATAGGTAGGATGAGCTGAGGGAGAACAGTGGTAAGCCTACTCTTTCTGACCCACAGTTTTACATTCTCTACACTTTCATGTGACATCAACTCAGGATACAGAGGCTTAGGGGCATTTAGGTACATATTTACTGAATGATTGAATGAGTAAGTGAATTAATATTTAGCAATATTCCTATTTTCCCAATATTCCAAATGGATCTTAAATAATGATGATGGGTTCAGATATTAGAGAAAATGTCTCCCAATCCCATTTTTATTGTTTAGACATGGCTTTATTATCTCTACAGCTTTGGATATTATAATTTGGGTTTAAAGGACAAAATTTGAAGGGTTTTGGTATTTTAAATATACAGACACTGCAAAAGGAGGCCATTTAGATGCCTTGTCCATGACCAGCTTTCCTCATAGGCTTGGTCCAAGAGTATGCCAAGATTTGGTCATTTTCCAAATAGCTTGAGTACTGTGGCAGCTCACTTAGTTGGGTCTGATAGTTTGGATACCCCCATTTGACTTAAACCCCTTGCATAAATCTTATCGGTGCTTCTCTTTTTTGCAAACAAGGAGAGTCTTAAAAGAGAAGTGAGGAACTATAACCCAGGATTTCTGACTGCTACTACTGAAGTTCTTTCTACAGAATCATTCATTCATTCATTCATTCATTCATTCAGTTATCTTGTGTGCCTTCCATATGCCAGACACTGTGCTAGTGCTCAAAATACAACAGAAAATAGGTAAAACCACTCACTACGCTTACAAAGCATAATCTTATGAACAAGATAGGTATCAAGTGAGAGGTGGCTTATAAAGTGAGTAGTGCAGGATTCCAAGGATCCTCTTATGAGGGGGACTTAACCTAGAAAAGGAGGGTAGGACAACCCATATTGAAGGAAATGACTTTGCGACTGAGACCTAAAGGATGAATAGGACAACCCATATTGAAGGAAATGACTTTGCGACTGAGACCTAAAGGATGAATAGAAAGAGGTTATTCAGACAGTGAGTGGGGAACATCTCAAGTGAAGTCTTTGAACAGCTAGAGAAATCAAATGCCCATAGGAATAAGGAAGTAAAAACAATAACAGTAGTAGTAATAACAATAACTTAATATTTACTGAGTGCCTCTTATATACCCAGCCCTGTTTCAAGTGCTTTATTATTTTGTCTAAGTCTTAATTTCATTTCCAGAATAATCCTAAGAGGGGCAACCATGATCATCATCTTAATAAATGAGGAAGGAAACAGAATGAGCAGGCTGGAGATAAAACTTGACATAGATATACTTTGTTTACATAAAAACACACAAGTAATTTAAATTTATGCAAATAAATGTGTTATTTCTTATTTTCCCACAAAAGCATGACACTATCAGTTCTTAATTTTTCTCAATTTTATTATAAGTAAGAATATAAATAAACAATTCTCTTTCTTCAGAAATGCCATGTAGGTATGCTGATGGTGATAACTGACAACCTCAGAATCAGTGAGAAACTGGGAGTGGTGGGAGTTGTGGAAAAATGCTCTCAGGTCAGACATTTGGGGAATGTGGACCAGTGTTGTTGCTAGAACTTCCAAGTTTTTAAGAGCAACAAAAAACTCAGGTTTTTCTTAGAAATTTCCCAATTTTAAAATTAAGGTAAAATAAAATATGAATCTGTCCCTCATGAAGTCAAAGTAGGAGTCAAACGTCAGAGGACCTTTAACATCGTGGAATATAATTCAGTGACAGCATAAACTTTGAATCATTAAAACTGGGACAGGGCGGGTCATATTTGTGTTTTGCAGTGGTTACTTTGTTCACAGGGCGCTGACAACTTCTAAGTGGCATAGCTCTTCGCTGAAGAGAACTTGATGCAACCTCTATTACCATATTTCTCTGAAAGACTGAATGTGTCCGCCTTAATTTCCTAGCTTTTCACTTTTACCTCTATAAACCTTAGCTTAACTGTCTCTCTCATGTCTGACACCATATCTTTATGCCCTTTCTTTCTTTTTCTCTGGAAAGACATCTCATAGCTTCTCTCTCATCTCAGAGGCAGCGAGTCTACAATGATGTAAACTTGTGTCCTGACAGCAAGCAGCAACTTCAGGGTTGTATACACTCGATAATCAACAGCTGCCTAACCTCAACCCCTTCACCCCTGAGATGAAGCTTCTGAGTCAGACCGGACAATGTCCCTGAGAGAACAGATTTCAAGCAACAAAGAACAAGTGACCAAACAGACTAGACTTCCTCACCTACTCCACAGGAGGTGCAGTTGGAAGGCTCGTTTCCCTGGCATTCTTGGCAAGTGTAGTGGCATGGATGGCATTGGTTCTTCAATGCAAATTTTCCGGAGGAACAGTCTAAAACGCAGCGGCCATCATCCAAAATCCTAAAGGAAAAGCAGATTTTTAAAATCTGTAAGGGTGGCATTTTGGAGTAGCCTTCAATTTTAGAACATGTGGTGTTCATGTTTCACTGCACAAACTTGGTTTCATTGTTCCAGAAACAAGGGGGATGCCTGGAACTGATCATCTTAGACCGTGTGGAATATTATTAATCATGTACCCATCCTTGCTTGGCTTGAGGGTTGGACTCAACAGCAGCCGTGCTGGAAACTGGCTGGGGATGCAGTCCTGATCTGGATTGCAAATAAGCTATCCAGTGCCGGTAGAGATTAAACCCATATTGTAGGCCCCAGACAATCCCAGCACACAGTTAGAGGATGGTCTTTGAATTTTCAAGACTCTAAGTGGAACTTTGAATTCAGAGACCTTGGAGAAAATATCCTTCCTTTAGATATGATCATGCCCTCACTTTGCAAGGCAGATGTCAGCTCTAAGGGCTCCCGGAGGGTAGAACGAAGCACTGTTCTGGGTTTAGATGCTACTTATAAACTTGGCCTATGCATTATGGCAAGTATGTGTGTCATTTGTGCAAAGTTTCCTGAATTATAGGGTACCGCATTTCTATTTTCTGACCATGTTTTCAATCCCCTATAAGGGCATTGCAGAAAAGTTAGCAGCTGAGCTTCTAAAACCTTTGGCTTTATGCACATATGTCATGGCTAATATTTTCATAGTTTTGCTTCTCTGTTTTACCCTTGCAAAGTAATCTCCAAATAGTATATGGTTAAGTAAACTGTATTCAAAATGTGTCCTAAGTACAAAACTCAGATAGGTAATGTGAATAGACGAGGTGAGCGAGGGAGGGGGTGCGGCAGCTCAACCCCCAGAGCTTCTAATTCAGTCGGTCCACCAGGGAGAGAGCTGAGAAATTGTATTTTTGACCAGTAACCATGGGTAACATTCATGCTCTGGTCCAGAGAACATTTGAGAGTTGCTGCTCCACCTTCTGCTCACCGATAGTCTGAATGTATTACTATGGAGTTTGCTAAATGACACCTAATACAGGTATCTTATAGATGTCTTTAGAGTAGCAGCCACTGTAACAGTTGGATGATTAACTGAGCATGTAGTACATGCATGCTCCCAAGGGCATAAATGCTGGCATCCAAGCCTGGGAGAATTAAGGGCATACAAGAAAAGGCAGAGTTTCCTTTCTCTCCACCACCTCTCTCCACTCAGACTGGATGCACATGGAAGGCCAGGTGTAGGCCTCATGCCACTTGTTCCTGGGGTGGCCCTGGCCCTGTTTCCATTGGTAGAGCCAGCCCTAAACTGGGATAGGCATTTGAATTCCAGGCTGGGAGGAAATTGGGGTGAGGCAAGACATGCTGAGTAATGTGTTACTTGCAGCCTTCCATTTTGTTCCAACTCCCTGAAAGTCTGTGTCCTTTGCATCTGTTTGGAAACAGGATAGGATTAAAGCCAACAGCATACAACAGAAGGCTGACTCACAACTCCCCGCCCCCCGACCCCACACCCCAGGTTTTGGTCACCCTACCCAGCACCACTGGTGTGAACAGTCCTTTTGGCCCCCACAGTAGTGCGTGGAATCCAGCGCTAAACAGATCCGCACACATATCTGGTTGTTCATGTCCAATCCTCTGCACCATGGCGTATAATGAGAGGACTGTGTTCCCAGCCCAGGCTTTTAGCTGATGGCACTAAAGCCAACTTGGAATATCCCAGCCCCACCCTGCCTCTGCTTTCTGAGCTAGAATATTTTTCAAGGGATAATTTGGATGTGGCTAGTTAAAAAACAAAATAAAACAAAAAAAAACCTCCCTTTAAGAAAAACTGAGCAAGAGCCTTCTGAGGTTTTTAAACAAGGAAACCACCAGACGCTCTGTGAAAAGGAGAATGGGGCATGTTTATTTGGGAGGGTTAATTTTCTTGCTAAAAGAAGAGGGAATGGAAAATTCATCACCATTTTGTCCTTTATAGAAAGGCACGAAAGATTGGTTTAGGGAGAAGTTATTTCCCTTGAGAAGGGCAACTAATACTGTCAATGATGGGAACCATTTAACATCACCTGGAAATTGGGGTGGGGGTAAAACAGATGGTGTAATATTTTTTTTTTAATGTGGGTAACAGGCTGCCTTTCTCACTTGAGTCCTTGATTTTAAGAAAGTACTAAGCACATAATGGTGCTTTAAATTACCTCCCTCCCCTGTCCCTTCAAGAAAGCACAGGTGACCTACCCAGTTTTCATAAGACCATGCATCCTTTTGAAGATGGGACTATAGAGAAAACAGTCATGCCTAAGTGCCAGCACAGAATTACATCACCCCCTGGGCCCTCCACCCCCTCCAGAAAACTTGCCATGGACCTTAAAGCAGAGTACCACTTCAAGTGGCTATTTCCACCGACACCAACAGATCTTCCCAGGCGGAGAACAGATACCTTGCCCTGGGCTCCATGGGGCTGCTGAAAACCAGCTCAAGCCATTTTTGGGGTCCCTGGTCATTCCATTTGTGGAATTCTGAGACACTCAGGCAAGCTCATTGCTATAGGGGAAGCACTTCTCTCCCCAAGTCATGTGCGCTCTTGGCCTTTTATGAGCAGTGAACCATCCTAGGTCCATCAGGGCTCATGGAAGGGAAGAAAGCAGCAAAACCAAATGCTAAAGCTGGGAAGAAGCATGCTCTCAACATTGGCACCAAATTTTCCAGAAGCCCCATGGTGTGTGTGTGTGTGTGTGTGTGTGTGTGTGTGTGTGTGTGTGTGAGAGAGAGAGAGAGAGAGAGAGAGAGAGAGAGAGAGAGAGAGAGAGAGAGAAAGAGAGAGAGAGAGAGAGAGGCATGTGAACTGAAACAGAAGAGATGGCAAGTCAGGGTTAGCTGATCCTCTGTGCCCATTGTTGGTTTGGCCCAACTAAAGCCATCAGAAAGGCACTTCATGTAACTTCTGGGTGTTTTAATGTTTTAACAGAAGGAAATCTGGCAAAAAGTCTTCTTTTATTAAATTCATTGAAACATCAAACAAGCCAAAACCGGTTTGGCTCAGTGGATAGAGTGTTGGCTTGCAGACTGAAAGGTCCCGGGTTTGATTCCGGTCAAGGGCCTGTACCTTGGTTGCAGGCACATCCCCAGTGGGGGGTGTGCAATAGGCAGCTGGTTGATGTTTCTCTCTCATCGACATTTCTAACTCTCTATCCCTCTCAATTCCTCTCTGTGTAAAATCAATAAAATATATTAAAGAAAAAAAAAAAGATTACCTAACATCTTAAAAAAAAAAGAAAGAAAGAAACATCAAACAAAACATTTGAGGTTGGTAAGAACAGAGGTAACTTAAAAAAAAAAAAAATATATATATATATATATATATATATATATATATATATATATATATATATATTATTGATTTCGAAAGGAGGGAGAGGGAGAGAGAGACAGAAACATCAATGATGAGAGAGAATCATTGATTGGCTACCTCCTACACACCCCACATTGGGGATCCAGCCCTGATCAGGAGGAATCAAACTGGTGACCTCTTGGTTACTGGGTCGACGCTCAACCACTGAGCCACCCCCTGCTGGGCTAGAGGTAACTTTTAAATGCTTCTAATTAGTTCCTTAATTCTAATTTTGGGGCTGGTTTGGGAGATTAGTTTGGACCATGAGAATCAGGGCATTACAGAGCTATCTGTGTTAAATAAAAGAGGCAAAAGTACTCCAAGTTTTCAATAGTGTTTAAGGATCTAAACCTAAGGGTTGATGGAAATGCAAAGGAAAAGCTAGAAGACGAAGAGAGGGCTTTTAAGATGTTGATTTCCTGTAAAACAAGTTTAGAGTTTAATTATTCCTTAAAATTTTATTGTGAAAAAATTTAAACGTATGTAAAATAAACATCACAATACACCCTTCCCCCATTGTATTCTTCACTCAGTTTTAACAATTATCAACACGTAGCCAATCTTATTTCATCTCAAGCCCCACTAATTTACGACCCCCCCCCCCCCCCGCCCCTCTTATTGTTTTGAAGCAAACCTCTAAGTTAAAATCCTTTAAGGATGAACTTTATTCTATCAGGACTGGAGATCCAAATGCTTAAGAATAGGAAGAAACTCGAAGAGACCACCTATTTTGGTTGTTCTGTTAGTCTACCCATGCCTTCGCCCCAGATCCATTGGTCAGCATTCTCTGTCGTGCTGTGCTGGAGTTGTGCACACTGGATTTACATCCCCAGGCTCACTTCTCTCATCTGAAAAGGATGTTTCTCCTTGGCATCCAGTTAATTTCAGGCAAAGGGAAACACCAGAGGGTTAGAGGAGAGATTGGGATATTTATTCCAGCAAGAGCCACAACTCTGCTTCTACCTCCCATGGTTCTGGAGTGACTGCGTCCCCTCTAGCTCCAGTTTCTATAAGGCATCCCCTCTCCTGGGGTTGCAGCTTTGGCTTCAGGCATACGGTGTTAAAGCTGCCCTACCATTGCTTGTCTGTGTGCTTCACCATCCCTTAACTTTGAGTCACCTATAAGAATTCATGAGCCTTGCACCTAACTCAGAGCTGGGCATGAACCAAGTGTTCAAGGCTCTCTTGAATGGACTTGATTTTACTTAAAGAAATACTTTGGAAAATACTGTGCTGCTTTTTCAAGAGCAAGTAAGTCCACATCATCTTTCAATGTAGTTTCTTCTCATCTTCTCAAACCCACTTCCAGGAAAATGCAGATAAGAAAAGAAGTTGGGTGGTTCATTGCCATGATACAGTGCCCTTTCTTGGACATATTTGCAAGTTGCTGACATTAAGGGAGAGAGATGGGGAAAGAAACGGAGTGCTCAGGGAGATGAGAAGAGAATTGTTCCAGTGGAACAAGATTTTCTTAGGAAGACATCTTGGTTCAAGGTCCATATACATATTTTTTTTCTTCAAAAGCTAAAGCTTGGGTTGCTTAAAGAAGTTGAGCCACCTAAATGGTCCAGGAGGTGTGTTTCTGATCTTGTACCAATAGGCTTAGATTTTGTTAAATGGCCATTTATGATAGTAGAAATTTTTTCCTCACTTCTGATAAGCTCAAGGGAATGATGACTTCTGGGTGATATAGCTGCTTTATTAAACAAATGCTAAAAAGTTATCTTAGTTCAAAAATGTCCAAACATGCAATGGAATTTTATTATTGATATAGTGAGGAATTAGAGGAGAAAAAGGACCCATTTTCAGAAAGCTGTCTGCTTTAAAGTAAATTCAATATTTAGAGGCATAGATATCTCAATACTGGAAAAGGTTACCACAGTTAGCATTGAGAATTCTTAAGGTTTCTTTTGCGGCTCCCTCCCTCAATCCAGCCTTCCCTCCTTCCCTCCCTTTCTCTGTCCCTCTTTCTTTCCCTCTCTTCCTTCTCTTTTTGAGGGAGCTATTTGGAAAGCCAAACCCATACCATTGATTACACACTTTATAGTGTTCAATAAAACCCACATTTATATTACTATATGTTGATCACTGTGGGGAAATAAAGAGACAAATATACCACAATTCCTGCTCAGGATATTGCAGTCCTGAGGAAGAATTAGATGAAATCACTGTTGTGTAAGGCAGAGGGAACATCCATCTTATAGATTTACCTGCACACATCATCCTAGAATTGGGAGAAACTCTGCTTCCTATGCATTAAGCAGAGCAGTGATGAGGCCATTCAAACACCCAGTCAACTATTGCTAAATGCTAGAATCAGAGGAGCATTGACTAAAAATACAACAAGATCCCAACCACCTTTATTAGTAGAAATTTTCAGTGGGGATCGGTTTGGCTCAATGGATAGAGCGTTGGCTTGGGGACTGAAGGGTCCCGGGTTTGATTCCGGTGAAGGACATGTACCTTGGTTGCGGGCATATCCCCAGTAGGGGGTGTGCAAGAGGCAGCTGATCGATGACTCTCTCTCATCGATGTTTCTAACTCTCAATCTCTCTCCCTTCCTCTCTGTACAAAATCAATAAAAATATATATTTTTTTAAAAAGTAGAAATTTTCAGTGTATTAGCAGAGATGCTCATCCCATTCAGATGCTTGCTATTTCCTCACCTACTCAGCTATCGGACATTTATTGAGTGCCTACCATTTCTAACACCGTGATAGAAAATAGAGATACAAAGATGAATATTCCAAGAGGTGTGCGTTCTGACAAATGAATGTCTTAAAATGTCACAGTTGCTTTTACAGGGGAACATAAAGAGGAAGAAGTTAATTTTACTGGGAAGAGGTAAAAAATGCCTTCATAGCCGCCAGTGTGGCTCAGTGGTTGAGCATTGACCTTTAGATCAGGAAGTCACAGTTCGATTCCTGATCAGGGTATATGCTTGAGTTGCAGGCTCGATCCCCAGTGTGGGGCATGCAGGAGGCAGCTGATCAATGATTCTCATAATTGATATTTCTATCTCTCTTTCCCTTTCTCTCTGAAATAAATAAAAAATATATTTTAAAAATGCCTTCATAGAACAGTTTAACTTTGAAGTGATTCTAGAAATCTGAGTAGATATTTACTCAACAATGGGGATGATATTTGAGGGGTGGGTGTGCAAAAAGGGATGAGGTTCCAGGCATTAGTTACCACCATCTTCATTGATGAGAAAAAACCCCTCCAGTGTCCAGGGGACTGATTTTTGTAGTAGTTACTGAGCATCATGGAGAGTAGAGGCTACAGAGGTGGCCTGTGGTCAGACCATGGAAGGTTACTGTGCCATGAAAGGAATTTGATTCTCCTGCAGGCCCCATATATGCCACTAAGGTGGTAAGCACAATTCTCTCAATCTTGCAACCCATGAGCTCTCAGTCAACCATAGGAGATACTGAGAGGCTACTCACCTTGTGACGGGGCAGTCAAGGCAGCTTTCCTGGGTGGGCCCCCAGCACCTGGCACACGAGGCGTCACAGATCTGGCAGTGGCCATGTTCATCCATGTATTCTCCTGGGGGAACAAAATGCAATTGTTTACCTCTTTTCTACATGACCGTGTTTCCTGGGCTGTCAGTCTGAGAGCAGCCAGATCTGTCTGTGGCTGCCTGGAAGCCATGGAGACAACCCAGAGAGAAGAGACCTTGAATGGCTTCAGTTGCCAGTGCTAAATCCTGACCTTATAATAACAACTGCTCCTCTCCCAGAGGCCCTGAAAGTTGGAACCCGAAAAAGTTATGAGGCAATGACATAATTTTGAATCTAGTCAAAATGTGTTATAAATTTTATAAGTAGAGAGAAGCCAATGGGGCTTCCGACAGCTCCTGCTGACTTCCCTGCTTAAGGCTGAAGAGACCCCAGTTATAGCCTTGGTTCAAGTCAAGGAGCAAACTGGACCCACCTAGGTCCTGTCTCATCACTCTGGGGAGGATTGTGATTACTTGTCAAGAAAGGGAGTTGAAGCTTGGCTGACATTGGACAGATGTCAGCTGCATCTCACCCTGAAAGAGTAACAATGAAGAGATAGCCAGAGAATTCTTCATTTAATTGGAAAGCTTATCATTCCCAAGGAAAAACACAACATGGCCTTTCCACAGAAGCAAGTCCAGCCTCACCAACTTCTTGTAAGCATTTAAGAAATTATTCCCACAGCAAGGGTGGCAGAGAGAGGTGAACCCTCATTGAAGGTGATAATCCATAGATAGGTATGTGGCTCATTGAATTCAACCCTCTACTTACACTATGCTCATCCTCTGTTCCCATTGTCTTATAATAAATTGACTGAAAAGAAACTGAAATTCTTTCAGTCTGATCCAAAGAACCACTTCGGTTTAGAAAGTGATCATGCTCAGAAACTTTAGATTCAGATTTCAGCAGAGTCACAACTTCACTTGCCTCCCACCCCAGCTTTCGTAGCCCTGTTGGCATGTTTGAACATTGTCAATCTGAGATCAGCCAGAGCAGTGAGGTAAGAGGACTCACCAATGGTTTATTTATTTATTAAAATTTTTATTTATTAAATTGATTATGGTGTCATTGGTCATCATAAACATACAGGTTTCATGTATGTTTCTATGTTATAAGATCTGTATATTGCACCATGTGCCCACCACTCAAAGTCAAATTTTCTCCTGCTACCTTATATTAGGACCCCCATGTTCCCCTACCTCCTTCCCTATGGCAACTACCACACTGCTGTTTGTGTTTATAAGTTTCAGTTTTATATCCCATATATCAGTAAAATCATTTGGTTCTTAGCTTTTTCTGACTGACTTATTTCACTTAGAGTAATGTTCTCAAGGTCCATCCATGTTGTTGCAGATGGCTGAGTAGTATTCTTTTGTGTATATGTACCACATACCTATTGTTTAATCAAGTGGTGTTACTGGAACTCCAAGATTTGCTGCCTGCTTTATTTTAACTGTATTGGGGGAAAGAAAAGCCCTGGAAACATAGATGACTGGTGAAAAATGGAGGAAGGTCTACTTCTCTGCCTCTCCCCATAATTTTACTGAACGAGTACAGTTGGGTAAAGTAAACCTTTTATCCATAAATTGTACACTTGCTGGCACTAACCTACAAAAATGAGTGAGCTTCAGAGTGAGTCACCAGTGGGGGCAAAACATGCAAATAGGCAAGTTGTTCACTGCACAAGGTACCTGCCCAAATAATGGTCACATGGAGTTGGAAATCCATCCCACGTTGATTGGACCAAGCCATGAAAGTGTGTTGGCTGCCTCTTTCTCTATAGGGGATGCCTTTTGCTAATTCACACAAAGATGTCAGAACAGACCAGCTGGTAATCAGCAGTCTCAAAACAGAAAAAGAGCCTGGACTTCTGTCTAGTAGGAGTGTTGATTTCAAGTTGGGACTCTCACTCAATATAGGCATCATATTCCACCTCTGAATTATTGCCCTTGTACAACCTCTTCTACTTTTGTCAGGAAGCACAACAAATTGAACAGTGTTATTACAGTCTAGGCACAAGCAAGATAAAGAGCAGAGTAGGAAGACCATTGCCTACATTGCCAATGCTAATAATTTGTGTCAGATGATAGCTATGTATCTTTCAAAATATATATGCTGAGTGGAACAGGTATGGGGGAGGGTCATAGAGGCTTTCAAACCCGAAGAAAGTGTTTTCTAGAGAAATATAGATCATAGCTTGTTAATTCACCTACTCATTCCATGTATATTTTTCTGAACATTTATGTACCAGATATTAGGTAAAATTTAGAGATATACAAATTAAAAAGACCCTGCTCTTGGGTTCTCAAAGATGTTTCATAAGAATGATTTGTTCCCTAGCTGGTTTGGCTCAGTGGATAGAGCATCAGCCTGCAGACTAAAGGGTCCCGGGATTCAATTTCAGTCCAGGACACATACCCAGGTTGTGAGCTCAATTCCCAGTAGGGGGCATATAGGAGGCAGCTGATCAGTGATTTTTCTCCCATTATCATTGCTTCCCTCTCCCTCTCCCTTCCTCTTTCCGAAATCAATAAAAAATATTTTTTTAAAAAAAGAATGATGCTTGAAGAGATACTTATAATCCAAATGCTGGCTAAGAGACTTCGTCTTCCTTGGACATTCTAGATTAAAGTCTAAAACAGAAAAGCAAGGGCATACATTGGACTCTGCTAGACCTAGAGTCAAAGACTGTTATTTTGCCTTGACATTGGTGCCTATAAAAACGGACATGGTGGTTTGGTTGCCCTAAATCTTACCACCCATCCACCTTAATCTCCACAGTGTATTAGATCCAATGGTAGGATGGGATTTTAAAATAAATATAACTTGCTCTGCTAAAGCAAGTGCTGCTTAGGTGGTTCTGAGAGTTATGTCATATTTACATCCAAAGCCTCCTCTGTAGTTACAGATGAGTCATGGTTAGGTCAAGGGTTCAGATATTACAGTGGAAATTTTCAACTCTCCTATGTCTTTTGTTTGTCTCTTCCTTAGCTTCCATAAGCCAGTATGTGGCACTGATATCCTGGCCTCAAGTTTCCTGGATCTGCTCAACTATCATTGCCTCTGTTGGCATTCACATAGATATACTAGTAATCATCTGAGATATAATCAATTCCACTTGGATTTGCCCAAACTATGATATTTCAAATACTCCTCTCCAAAAACAACCTTCTTATGCCCTACTATGTTAAGCTTACCCTTCTTGATAATCCTTTCATTCTTTTTTGTATCTCCCTCTTGCATTTCTCACTGTAGTTAGGTCAAACGTTTTCAAGACTCAGGTTCCACCCACTATTTCTCAAAAGGTGACCTCACTATCTAATTTGTTGATAAGATACTGAATTTCCCCAGTATCCTTTGTCTCAGTGTCAAAGTTCCTTCCTATCTTCTCCTTGACTGTTCATTTGTTGGCAACTCTCAATCTAGTGCTCATAATCTTTCCTCAGGATATTTCTCCACCAGGATCTCTGTCTTCAGTATTTTCTCCACATCTCCCATTATCCTCTGACCTACAAAAGTTATCCTGAACCTAAAACCTTCCCAAGCACTCTTCTTCTTGGATAAGTGAAGAACATGTTTTCCCCTCCTACCATTTGGAAACAAAATGGAGACAACCTCATAATCTTGAAGCTTATGTAAGCAAGTCAATGTAGGACAGCTTAACCACACCTCTCAAGTCTGCAAGCCTCTTAACTTTAGAGCATACTCTGGCTTTATAACAGATGAGAATAAAGGGACCTGTTTTAATTTTCATATTTATGTGAAAGTACAATTAGTTATATAAACAACTGCCCCCAGCTTTTGCAGGCACAAGTGTCCTACTGCACATTTGAAACTAACAAACAAACAAAAAAGCCAGATTCCAAGGACATAGTGAAGTTGGTTTTATTTTTTTATTTTTATTTTTTATTTTTTGGTTGTTGGAGCAGCAAATTCTTTTCATCTGTCTTGATTGCACAATGAAGCTCCATGTTTATGACAGGAGTGATACACAAAAAAATTTTTTAAATCACTTTTAGCACAGACGTCAGGGTACAATATTTTGTTCTCCATCTCATCCGATAAACTCTCCCTTCTGGTATCTTTATCCATTATTATTATGTCCAAATTATCTTTCTTCTGTGATCAAAAGTGTTTCATTTCCCTTTTAATTCCTGTCTCATGTCATCCTATAATAGTTCAAAAAACATTGAAGTAATGTTTCATGAGCAATGCTATCTCAAAAGTTGAAGACACAACTTAAAAATTAATAATTGGGAGAAACCAAGATGGTGGCATAGGTAAACACCTGAACTGCTGCTTCACACAACAACTTCAAAACTACAACTAAAAGACAAAATGGGCATCATCCAGAACTACAGGAAGGCTGGCTGAGTGGAAATTCTAAACTAGAAGGAAAGAGAAAAACACACTGAGACTCAGAGGAGATATTCGCCATTTGGATTTTTTTAGAGATAGAGGAAGGACAAAAGAGGGAAGGTGGAAGGGAGGAAGAGAGAGAGGGAGGGAGGGAGGGAGGGAGGGAGGGAGGGAGGGAGGGAGAGAGAGGGAGGGAGGGAGGGAGGGAGGGAGGGAGGGAGGGAGAGAGAGAAAACATTGATTGTCTGCCTTCTGCTAGTGCCCTACTGGGAAATGAGCCCACAACCCCAGGCATGTGCTCTGAATGTAATCGAACCATAACCACCTGGTTCATAGGTTGACATTCAACCATCAAGCCACACTGGCTGGTCACACATGAAGCTTTATAGCAAGACTAAAAAAGGAGGTGTCCATTGATGGCCAACATCTTTACTTAAAAGCCTGTAGCAGTGAAATCTCATGGCACAGATAAATTAATTACTAAAATTCTGCAGCACACCAAAAAAATGTTTTTGCTGTTCTGACAACTAAAAAAGGTATAATTTTGATTGATTTACACCTGACAGCTATTGTTGTATTGGGCATTGTCATTTTTTAAAAATTTGACAATCTAAGGGAAAAGTGGTCACTTGCTCCTGACTTAAATAGTTAGGTATTGGGCATTTTAAAAGTTCTTGGGGCACACTGGTTGAAAATTACTGGTCTGCACAAGTATTCCGCCTTAAAAAGGAAGGACATCCTGACACATGCTACTATATGTACAGACCTGGAAGACATTTACTAAGTGAAATAAACCAGTCACATAATGACAAATATTTCCTGATTCCATTCATTTGAGGCACTTAGAATAGTCAAATTCAGAGGTACAGAAAGCAGAATGGTGGTTTCCAGGGGCTGGAGGGGAGGGGAAAATGGAGTGAAATGATGGTGATACTGCTTAATGAGTACAAAGTTTCAGCTGGGGAAGATGAGAACATTCTGGAAATGGATGATGCCAATAGTTGCCCTACAATGTGAATGTAATTAATGCCATGAAACTGTAGGGTTAAATGGTAAATTTTATGTTATGAATATTTTACTACAATTAAAAATAGTCTACATGAAGAGTTTCTTCCTTTGCAGGCCAAACCTAATTTTAACCAAAAGAACTCAAGATTGTCTGCCCTTTGGGGATGAGTCCAAAGAGTACCAACATCTTGTGGAGCCAGTTCGTTTACTGCGGCTCAGGAGACCTGTGAGACCAGAACCAAACAGGTGAGTGTATAAAGCTTGTGATAATGGAGAGGTCTGGCAGATGGAACACTGTGCTGTTTCTTTTCATCAGCAACTATAAAGGCAGCATGAGCATCAAGCAGCTTGAGTACAGGTGTCTGGGCAATGACTTTTCTATCTCAGCCTCTCAGCAACCACGTCTCCTTTTCCTCCCTCACGGTGTTTTCTAATTGCTAGGACATCTTTATTATTTTAATGCTTTTTCATTCTTAGGTGCTGGGGTTCACCTGTGGGCAGATGCCCTAAAACTACGCTGGCACCCCCATAGGTTGGCACTCCATCAAAAAAGGATGTATTGAATAATTGTTGGTCCAACACGCTTGTAAATGTTTAGCTTACTTCAATCTGCACTTTGTTCAAAGATCGAGGAATTAAGAGCTGATCTTTTGTGCATTTCTACTGTTATTTTGGGCCTTGACCTCAATCAGGCTGCTCAAAAAATATATCTGAAATGAAGACTTGGCCAGTACACCTGGCGTACCCTGCATAGGTCAGAGATTAAGCATCTACTTATGAACCAGGAGGTCACCGTTTGATTCCCCATCACATGCTTGGCTTTTGGGCTCGATTCCCAGTAGGGGGCATGCAGGAGGCAGTCAATCAGTGGTTCTCTCTCATCATTGATAATTCTATTTCTTGCTCTCCCTTTCTCTATAAAAATCAAAAGCAAATTAAAAAAATACATCTGAATACAATGGTGATGTAGCAATCACACAGGCTCTCATTCACTGACACCTACCATGTTACAAATGCTGTTTTATGTGATGTTTAACTTAAACAGCAGCCCCTTTTCCAAATGAGAAACTGAGGCTTAGAGACATGAATCTTAGATGCATTCATTCAACTATGCAAGTGACAGAGTTGGGTTGTGACCTAGTATGGATTCACTTCTTACTCGGTGCTCTAAGCAGCTTAGCTAGTTATAAAAAGACAGACTGAGCATGTCTTGTCTAAACCACTTGGTGAGGTAAGGGTATCAAAGGGAATTCACTGTGAAAACAGTTGAACTTGGAGCAGGCTTATTGCACAAAGCAGATTTACTCAATGATTGAATATGCCCTCCAAATATGTGTTTTGTCTGATAAAAATGGCTTGCCTGGCAAATTTGCCATTGATTAAAAGGCAATTAAATTTATCAGAATGAGATTTTACCAGCTGCTTGTTCTATTAGGTTAGAAGCTACTAAGAGGAACCCCAAATTTTTAAAAAATAATTAATTGGAGCTCTACACAGGGATTTTCTGCTTAAGTGCTATCTGAAAACAAAATAAATTGGATCTTCACAAATAACTTATTATCAGAATTATAGTCACATCTTTCTGGTTCCCCAATTTACATGAAAATCTAGTAGAGATGGATTGGTTCCCATATATGTAGTCCTCAAGAGAATTTTGCATTGCCTCTGTGTTAGTGATGAGTCATTCTAAGTCTTAGCTTAAGGATGCTGAAATTAAAATGGTGCTGAACAGTGGGCTCCAAGATCAGACACCAGAGGGGACACAAGGCCCGAGTGTGATTATCTGCAATTTAACAAAATTAATTTACAAAGACAACTATTGGATCTGTGAATGAGGAAATGATGAACACCCTGTAAGCAGGGTTTGGTAGGTAGAAAGGCATTTAATGCCTTTCTGAGGTGTGTAAAAGCTCTTGCCTTCTCTATTTAGTGGGCTGTGTTTGCTATTCCTGTAGGTGAGCCTCGCATTTCTACAAGTTCTCTAGTGCACTCAATCCCTCTACTTCTCGGGAGCAGGATTGCATCCCCCATGTTCCCACTGTTTGTGGCTGCAGAGGGACCACTCTCAGGGGAGAAATTGTACTAGTGCATCCGCAGTAATGGCATATGTGGGGCTCAGTACCTGGCAACAGGAGGGAGTGAGCATAATTTGATGAATAGCTTGTTTGTAGTTTGGAAAACATCACTGATAACCTGAGGCAGGTTACACTTGGGAGACACTTACTGGGAAAGTGAACAACTTGAAAGGATAGGTTGTTGGCTTGAATTTCTGTGTAAATCCATGAGTGAACACAGCTCTATCCAGCACTAACGGCTGTATCATTTCCTTTCGCTATGGAGGCCATGCCGATGCAGGTGAAACTATTGGGATTATGGCAAATTGAGCCGCGATCCTGGCACTTTTGAACTAAGCAAGGGTCCTTGAATGTGGATGTGTTCCAGCCAAAGTTCTTCCCAAGGAGCTTAAATGATCAAAATGTTCTCTGTGATGGTGTAAGTCCTGAAACACAGGCCATGAGGATGAAACTTATTATATTATCCACTTTCATCTCTCTGCTGACCTAAAGAACCTCTCTAATTGCTTTTATAATTTGCTCTTAAATGCTTCAAAGTGCCGATGCATTACTGTCCCTCCTCCCAACTTCCCACCTCCCCGCCTCTCCAGTGTCCCATGGGAGAGAACATCCTTCAACTACCTCCTCCTCTTCCTCTGGACCCACACACTGAAAGTGCTGACTTTACCTTTCTTCTCCCACACTCCCTTTGTCTTTCCTGGAGCCTTGCCTGCTGGTGCTGAAACATCGCGGCCTAACCACTAATTAGGAGAAAACAGATGCTCCTGGGAAGAGAAAGAAGTTGCATTTCAAGGCCTATGGCTCCATCTGCACTGTAGCTGGTAAATGACAATTTAGCCTTCTATTGGGTCATCATTAACTACAGTGGAGACTGCCTTCTAAGACAGGTCTGCCTGGAGCAGGGCACCCAGAGTCCCTCAAGACTGGGGAAGCGTTTGATTCGTCAGGATGCCATAGGTTGTATTGGAAATGACCAAACTGCTTTCTAAAAAGCCGAAGTGTGGAAGTGGGGAAGGGACCGAAGCTTGCCTGCCGAATGCCGGCGAAGTAGGAATCCCCATGCTGTGTAAATGCACACAGTTTGGAGTCATCCCCACCTGGGTTTGATTTTGGCTTCCTTCTCCAGCTGTTTGGCATTAATCAAATCACATATTTCCCCGGTGTGCCTCTTCTGTGTATTGTGGATAATACCCTCATTCTCAGAGAATGCGGCTGGGATCAAATGAGGAAACAGACCTAAGTGCAGCGGATGGCAGAATGGTAGTTGTAATTATCAGGTGCTTTGAATATGTCATCTCACTAATCCTCCAATTATCAAGTGGGATAGGGGCTTCGGCTCCATTTGGCCAAATAAAGGCATTTAAACATCAAAATGTTAACTCCCTGAACATCCTTTGAACCTTGGTCTGACTAGATTCCAAATTGTGCTTTTTCTACCCTCGAGAGGGCTTGAAGAATATATCGGCTGCATATGTTGGTGGCAACGAGGCACCTGAAATTAATGACCGTGGAGGCTTGAGAACACAATTCAGCTGCAAAATGCAGCCCATGCTAGTCAGTCTTTATAAAATTGGCAGCCCCTGGAGCCAGCCTCCCAGCACGGGGCAAAGGCAGCTTTTCCGCACGCTGCTAAGGAGTATTTCAGAGCCACGGCGGTGCCCTTCTCAGGCTGCTGAGGGGAAAGTGTGCCGGCAGTCCGTGTAAGAAGGGACGCAGAAGGCTTCTTCCCCGCAGAGTTTCACTGGGAAGGTTTAGAAGGTGGGGTTTTGGCCTCACTGTAGAGTGGGACACCGCACTGGGACTAACTGCTTCTCCTTCAGGTGAGTGACCGGGAGGGACTTTGCCTCCTTACCTGGTGGGTATGGGGCACATTGCATAGTTTCCTCTCTCTCAGTGAAGGTGCAGCACATACAAAGACGGAAATAAACGTGTGTTTGTTCTGCATTGGGGAGGGTGGTAGTCTTGTGAGGCAAGAGGCCTTGGAGTCCCTGTATGTCAGAGAGAAAGAGCCAGTTTCCCTGCCTCCCAGCCTCCTTCCATACAGTTTGCATCCTATCAGAGCTTTAGATTCTATCCAGAAGATGGGATGTGGGACTAGAACCTCACCTGGCACCATCCTAGAGAGAACACCACTCACACCACCCCCCACTGCCCCCAAAGACTCTATCATTTGACCATGAGCTGTCCTCTTCCCATCGAGAATGATAGAGGCAAGATATAGGTGAAGTAGAGGTATCTGGAATGAGATATCCTAGGTGTGCATCTTGGGGCAGTGAGAACTTTCACAATTATAAAGCCTCTCACAGCCTCAGTCACCTCATCTGTAAAATGGAAATTATCAAAGCTATGTCATAAAATTGTCAGAAGGATTAAATTAACATGTGGAATGTGCTTTGTAAGATGCTAGCACAAGTGGGTGCTTAATAGGGCTTAGCTGTTGCTACTTTAGTGCATATAAGCAGGCCCTCGGATAAGCAGCAACAAGAGAGTGAAAAGACTTATAGGCTATGCAAACCTCAATTGACCTCTGATTGTTTGCATGGCTTTGCAAATTTATTTTGCTCCCAAAGATGTAGGTTACCTGTTATTTTCCTGCGTATCATCAGGTAATGCCCTTTCTTACAATGAGGTTGACTTACAAATGATGGTAAATACAAATAAAATATCTGGAAAAAATTTCAGTTCTAGTCAGGACAGTGGCAACCCTCTGCTCTTTCACCCAGCATGGTGAATTATTAACTTGCTAAAAAGTTACGGGCACCTCAAAGCAATATGTGGCAGGAAGGCAGGTCAGTTATTCCTTTATTGCCCAATATTATTCCTCTTGTGGCTTTATGGAGACATCTCTTAGGAATAATATAAAATTGTGACTTAAACTGATCTTTAATCAGCTGTTATGAATTAATTTGTCTGACCTTGGTATAAACCTAAGGAATGTCTCATGAGAGGATTCTGGCTCTATCAAAACATTCCAAAATGGTATGACTCTGCGTGCTCTTGTCTTACCTTGTACCTTAATGCCTTGCTTTCTCCTTTAGATGCCCTTCTGTGCCAATGGTTCCCCAGCGAACTTGCAGTTTCTGCATGTTGCCCCCTAATGGAGCTGAGAACTTCCCAGCCTAGTCCTACAGAGAAGTCATATTGAGCCCTGCAGGACACCTCTGCATTCACTCCAGGCAAGGCTCTAGAAAGTCTACAGAGCCTCAAGAACAATTCCATTCTTCTGGGAGAAGCACAACCTTGGCTAGAAGGTAAGCAAGCCAGTATTTGAGTTCGAAGTTCCTCCTTTGGGCTTGACTTTATTTTCCATAGCCCAGCCCAGAAGACCCTGGGTGTCTCCCGCGGGGGCCTCCGTGCCTTCCTGCACTAGTTAAACTGTTGTCCCAGGTCGGGGAGGGCTGTTCAGCATAATTTCTAGAGAGCAGGCAACCAGGGCAACCAGTCTCAACCCCATTTTAGGAGCCCTGGGCTCTCAGAGCCCAGCCCATGGCTTAGGGCTGCACCTACTAGGCTGCGAGGTGGGGCCGAACGTCCAGGACTGGGAAGCCTGCACTTCTTGGAAACCCTTTTGCATGATCCCCACAGGCAGAGCTGGTGAGTCAGGCTCTCCTCCCTCCTAAGTTCCCTCCAGCAGCTGTCTGACCTGCTTTGACTCCTTTTTGCTTTCAAGGCTGCTCTTGACAGTCATCTTATCCACATTTTACATGCTGTGATGTGCTGAGGGCCCCAACCCTCCCAGGGAGGGCCAGTTCCTTTCTGCAGTTCATAGTTGGCCAACATAGACACAGGGGCTGGCGGCAGGTTCGGGGAACTTGAGCGGTCTTTTGCTTATGCAATCATCTGGTGTAATTTAGGTTGTAATTTTCTAAAGCTGAATTTGTAAGAGGCCAATATTTTCTATGGGACAAAAATAAGCACTTACTACGGTAGCAGGAATGACTGACATGTGAAACTGCTATGAGAAGCAGATGCTGGAGAAAGATGTCATATCATGTGGCATTAGAAGTCCAGGCCTTGGGTCAAAGATGAGGAACCTCTTCTGGGAGAGCTGGGTGCTTTCTCCATGCTTTCACAGTCAATGCTCAGAGCCCTTATGGAGATGAGCACTACTCTCATCGGAAAGATGAGGACACTGACACTTAAGAAATTTCAGTCACATAGGTCACCATGTTGGTGATAGTAAGAATAGCTAATACTTTTTCAGTGATGACCATATGCTAAGAATTGTGCTGATTCTGTGTTTGTATTAGTTCACTTAATCTTTACAATAATAACCCCATGGGGGAAAGTTTGATGATGGGTACAGCTGTTCTCTATCATCTTCATTTTTCTATTGACAAAGTTGAGGCAGTGGGATAATAAGTGACCTATGAAAGTCGCCCAGCTTGTAGCATAGCTGGGACTTAAACCAAAGAGTTCAGACTTCAAATTTTAGTTCTTGAACCCAGGTTTTGCAGCACTCCTTTTCCCACAAAGATGGGATTATCCCAGGCCTCAATAACTTTAAATGCTAGGTGCCCTTTTCACTATGCTGGAAATTCAAATAATTGGTGGGTTGCAGGTACATATGTGTATGTGTGTGAGAATATGGGGATAAGGGGATGTTATACAATCCTAGACACCTGAATCATGGGAGCTGTAACTATTGCTTGCTGGCCATTTCGAGAGGCTGTGTTGGAGATGGCTACCTTTTATGAGACAGAATCAGTTCACGTAAAATACAAAGAACATAAGCCAATGTAGAACCAGTGTTTAAAATGTAATGATTGCACAGGACAGCTGATTGTACCTTTCCCTGAGGGCAGGGCTATCTTTTGTGTCCCATTGCCTCACTGCATGACTACAATATTCATTAAAATTGTGTGTTTTGTTATATTGTAATAAAATTGACGTAGGCCTGAAAAAAAAAAGACCACCTGGGAATATGGCTAGAAGGATAAGGGGGGTAGTGGAGAATATTTCAGGAAAGGGGAACAAAGGAAGCAGAGGAAATAGGTATGATGTCTGTGTGACTCAAGTTAATGATTGGGTTGACTGAAGCAGAAACTGAGTGTGGGGGAAATGAAAAAGGAGTTGGTATAAAGGATGTAGAGAAACCAAGAAATATCAGACAGTTATCAAATAGGTGTGGTTGGCCAAAGTGGGCCATGAAGATTTAGGAAGAGAATTATCAATGGGAAAAACTGTGTTGGAAGATAACCCTGATCAAGGGAGACTGGCTGGGTTAGAAGGGACAGTCCAGGAAGTCAGCTAGGAGATGGTGTGAGCCAGGAGGGAGGGGATAGAGCTACTGCAACCAAAATGAGGAAGATAGAGTGGTTCCCAGAAAACAGTCACAGGATCTGAGGAGTGGATGGGTGTTAGAACTCACCTACTCCAACTGCCCCCCTCCTCCCCTCTCCTGGGGCTTGGGCATAGTTATGGCTTTCTGGTCCAGGGATAGCCCAGTGTTTTAATGAAAACAGAAAGGGACAGAGAACACATTCCCTCCTGTTATGCTTTAGGAAAACTCTGATTATGAGAAATGTCTTTGTAGAAAACCAAAACTGGCCTTCTAGTAAATTTCACACATTGGTCATTCCAAAGAAACATCTGCTCTGATGAAGAACATGATATTTATGGGAATCATGAAAAGAGACAAAAGATCTGAGTCTAAGACTCAGACACAAGTGGCTGTGAGCAAGTCAGGTTCACTCTGAGACTTAGTCACTTTTGTGAAAATGGGGATGACGTGTTTTGCCTAGTCCTCTGCTCTGTTTGGAGGATCACATGATATGCCTCGTGGGAATGCTTTGTGAACTTCAGAATGCCTCATAAATAAAAGATAGGATTATTAATGCACCACAGGAGGGAAAATAGTGCCGTTTAGTGACAGAGAAACTGCACCCAAATTCTAGCTCTGCCATTTTCTAGCTTTGTGATTTGGGCTCCTTCTTCTCTACTCCACATTTCTATAGCTGCAAGATGGGATAAAAATAGTCCTACCTCAGAAAGTTGTAACTAAATTTGATAAGGTACTTACAAACACTTAGCACAGGGTTTGCCTGACATCCACTAAATAGGAATGACTACTAATGCTATTGATAAATAAGGACTGCCTGCATACAGGGGATGAGTGGAGAAAGAGGTGTCAATTCCATGGACTTGAACTTGAGCGAGTAAAGGAATGATGGTTTATGAATGTAAGGGAAGCAGTTGGAATGATCTGGCAGATGTTTTGAAACTATGTGGCTCCTGGCATAGCCCTGTATGTTTGTATACATGCCACAGGCAGTATTTTGACAGTGGCTGTTTCTTTGGGGCCTGCTCAGCATCAAGTGGCTGTGTTCTCTCTCTGACACACATGTAACAAGAGTGGATGGAGTGAAATAGTGTAGGCGTTCACAGCCCATTCCACCTAGAGCTGTGCCATAAACCATTGGGAGCTCAGTGCATTGTTACCAGATCGAGTGTCATGTTTAGATGCCAAGATGGTGAAAGAAATGTCATCACCTACGCATTCCTGTGAAGGGACGATCCTGTTCTTGGCCAGGATAACTATTTGGCAGAAAAGTCGTACATCTGTGTACACTTAGAGTAAGACCCATGCAGAACGAAGGTAAATTGTTACCAAGGGCTCTTATCACAGTGGTTTCGGCAGCTTACTAGTACATGCATTTTGTGACCATTCTACGTCTTAAGTAAAAGATGAACTAGCACCGGCAGGTAAAGATTCATGCAGGGGAGACAGTGCTGAGCATCTGAGTGAGCAGTGTCCTATACCAACTAGGGAAAGTGTCTGCTAAGATAAGAGCCTCAGGTTGATGTCTTTCATGTTCAGCTTCTTCAGTTGACTAGTAGACAAGATCATCTCCACATAGGAGATCCCCTTTTTATAGATGAAGAAGCTGACAATGGGAATTTACACAGCTTGCCCCAAATCACACCATTTATCTTCTCCCTAGTCATGTGCAACTAGGCCAAGGGTGAAGAAATGATTTGGGGAAGATGTAGAGGGAAATAAAGACAAAGAGTACCTAGAGATGATAGAAATCATGCCATGTCTAAGTTGGCAAAGGACTTGATACTAAAATGATGTTGGTAGTAACACTTGACTAACTCATCGCAGGTGATAAACTTCTAGCTATTTATTCTGGAATTGTTGGTTTCCTTGCCTTCATATATCTTCTGTAAAGTGTTATTCCTAAATAGCTCTCCCCAGTACAGATCTGTCTGGTGAGTTTAATATCCTTTAAACTGCCCATTAGGCTGTCTACCTAGATACTTTGCAGGTATCTCCACTTCAACATGTCCGATAAGACTTATCTTACTCCAGTACTGATGTCCCTCCTATACTCCCTGTCTAGGGTAGTGCCACCACCATCTAGTCAAGAGAGCCAGCACAGGGAACTCATCCTGTATTCCATCCCACCCCACATCTGTTTCCCCACAATTTCTGTCAATTCTATCTCCCAAACATCTTTTAGTTCTGTCTCCTCATCTCCATCTTTACCACTACCACATGACTTCTAGCCCAGTCTTTCCCATCCCATGTGATAAGTGTATCTAACTGGTTTCCTGGACTTACTATTGTGCTCACCCACCCCCTAACGTAGGGGTGTCGAACTCAATCAGAGAAGGGGCCAAAATCTAAAATCCAGCCTAAATCGCGGGCCGAATGGTTTACTGAACAGTCATAAACTGTCATTGTGATGGAAACGCAGCGGAGTGCAGTGATGACAGCGTGGTGCGGGCCACATTGCAAGGCCTGGCGGGACAGATTTGGCCCGCGGGCCTTGTGTTTGACACATGTGCTAACGAGAGTGGCCTCTTTCAAACTCAGACTTTATCCTATTCTCTTGCCTAAAATATTCCAGTATTGCTCCCTTAATACAGAATAAAACTCCAAGGAGCAAGTTGTAAAGAGTTCTCAAAATTTGGCCCTTGCCTCCATCTCTAGCCTTCCCCCCTGCACTCTCCTTATGAACCATAGCAGGTTCTCTGGAGGCTCCACACAATCCTGAGGCCACGTCAGTGTGAAGAAACCAATGTCCAGGGAGTGTGTATGCTTGTGTTAGAATGAGGTTTTCTCCAGTACCTAGGAAGGCTGCTCTGTCACACGCATGGCAGGCCGGAAGGACCAGGGACCTGACTCCCAGGAGTTTTCCTCCACCAAGGATGGGGATCTGGTGTATGAAGACTACAGATCCATTGTCCTTCCAGTGAGAACTCTGAGGCCTGTGTTCTATTTCATTTTCCTGCTCGTCACTCTCCATGGTAGCTGGCTTTCTAGCGTAGCCTTTATTGGCTGACATCTCTTGCTTTCCCATTCTACCACTGGCACTTTCTTTCATCTCCCAAACAAACCTCTTGCACTTGAATTTTGTCTCAAAGTTGATCTGCAGGAGGTGTGGGGGAGAGACTAAGTCACATCCCTATGCGCTAGTATTACCTAGAGACTTCCAGCCTATCATGCATACTCTCACTTAGAAAATCTATTAGCTTTGGATTTATCCCTTTTCTTTTCTCCCAGAAAACTTGTATTCATTATTTACAAGTTAAAGTTGCTGCCTTATCAAGCTTTTTCTGAGTCTCTTTTACCATACCACAGTGCAGCTGAATTGATTTTTTTTTTGTACTCCACTGTACTTTGTACATATTTCTAATTTTTCCAATTTTTCCTACGTTCCAACTGGTATTTCTGCCCACGTGTGCCTCTCCCATGGGACTTTGAGGTCAGGAATAATTTCCCTTGACCTGGACCATTATTTGCCATATGAAAAAGTGGTCAAAACATTTAGTAAATATGTTTGGTTGACATCTTTGGAGTCATGGGTGTGGGGAAAAAAGTCATTGGTATCTGAAAGCTCCATGGAAATGTATTAATTCATCCAACATATAATTATTGGGCACATACTACATGTCAGGTAATAGCCCAGGAATTTTTGGATATAATAGTTGGCAAACTATAAATAACTTCCCTGGTGGAGCTTACATTATGGTGTAAGAGGTAGAGGTAATAAACTAGTAAATTGTACTGGTATATGGTTAGAAGCTAATAAATGCTGTGGAAAAGAAAGGGGAAGAGGGCAAGCAAATCAGGGAGTGTTGGTGAGGCTCAGTGATGGGAACGCAGGTGCACATAGAATATAATGGGACCTAAGCCGTAGAATACAAGAAGGTAGTGTGTGCATTAGGCAGTAGTCCTTCTGGAAGTTAGTTGACAAGGTTAATTACCAACATGCAGTACAGTAATTTTGCTTCCAGGAGTACACCAGTCCTAGTCTATCTGGGCTTGTAATATCCTTAGTTAAAAATGACTGCTTTCCTAGACATGTGGTCCCCAGGCAGATTGCCTGTTGTGAATCCAATTTTCAATGCAAAATGTCTTTCCAGCACAGAATTGTACTGCCAATTCATTGTAGTTCATGGAGAGGATGGTATCAGTTGACAAAAGCACTTTAGAGAGTGACTATGCTATGTTTCAGGAGGCGGGATGGAGGGACAAAGCAGACCAGGGACTGTGCATCCAAGAAAGCAGACATTATCAACTAAAGTCACAGCCCAGCTATCATCAATCCTCTTTTCAGCAAAACTCCCCAGGCTGTGAAAAATACTGCACAGGCAGTCAGAGTGATTGGGCTCTGCCAAAAGCACAATAGTTAATACAGCAAATTTACCCTTTGAACATTCTCATAAAAGAAAATCACAAGTAGGGGATTAAGTGAGATATAATAAAATACAAGAATATTTTTAGGAGTGAATAACTTAAAAAAAGGAGATTGACAGATCCTAAGGGAGATGATGGCTTGCTATAGTGTGAGGCTCTAAAGATAAAAATCTGAAAATATAAATAACAAAGGGGCTTCTGGATGAGGAAGAAAAGGCAAGAGGTGCTTAAAGAAGCCACTTCACACAGAACTCTCTGCAAAGAGTTGGTTATTTAACTATCTGCCAGGAGGCCTGAGCTTCCAGGGTTCCCTGCTGGTGCTCCATGACTCCTGGGGAAAGGATTTTGAAGAAAGCTGGTAAACTTCTTTCTCAGTGGCTCCCTGAGCACACGACACAGTCCAGATCCTTCACCTGGCACAAGGGGCAGTGAGCAGTCAGACACCAGCCAGCGCTGTTAGCTCATCTCTCTCACTGCCCCCCAACTCCTTGCACCCAGGGCCCCAATAGGATAAAACTGGCACCTTCTAGGTGCTCTGGGCTGTTTCACTTCTTCCTGTCACTTTCCAGGACCTTTCTCCAGCTCTGTCCTACTCCTCCCTCCAGCCAGAGGGCTGACAACCTATTTCTTCATGTCCCTGTAGAAGGCATAGAGCATTTCCTCTCTGGCCTCTCTTCATAACACATGCTGAACATCGGGGAATTTTCTGCCTAGTACTTACCTATCTCTATTACAGTATAAAACCATACAGGTGTGATTCCTCTCTATAGTACATCTCCTGTGCCTAGCACAATACTTGACACATAGAAAGTGTTTAATAAAAGGTGAGGGAATATATAGAGTTAATACATTAATATAATATAAACACAAGAGTAGCTAGAAACATTTAACAATCCAATGAACATTTTTTTAGTGATTTAAAGTGTGCAACACAGTAACATCTCATGAGGGTATACTATTATTTCTATCTTACTGAGTTTATTTTTTCCTTACATTCATTAAGCATCCTTATAATCAGTATTTTGGGCTTTGTGTCAGGTGGATTGCTCAACAACATTTCATTTAGTTCTTTGGTTTTTGTCCTTTTCTTTCATTTGGGACTTCTGTGTGTGTCCTCATTTTAGTTAATTCCCTGTGTTTGTTTTTATCCATTAGGTAGAACTGTTACATCTCTCTGTCTTGAATAGCCTTATGAAGAAGGTGCCTTGTAGAGCCCCCTGGCATAATCTCCTTTGGTCATCTAAGCTGGGGTCTCTAGGGGTGTCCCCTGTGTGGATTATGTGTGCCCACCTGTTGCAGTTGGGCGTCAGTTGTTGGCATGTCAGTGGTTGACAATTAGCTCAACTGTGAGGGTTAACACGATGGTAGTGTATGAGCTGTTATGCAGGGTTGTCCCCATGAAGTTAGAGTCATTTTGGTGGGGCTGTGGTGCCTTTGAATCTGCCTTTTAAGTGTGTCATTTATGAAGCTGGTTGGATGGTGCTCTGGTGTGGTCTTTAGCCTGCCAGTATGTGTGTTGGGTCTGCAGCCTCCGTGGAGTGGCTCTGGTATAGTGAGCCACCTCTTGTGCCACGCTTAAGGCCTCTTGGTATAGAAGCTACAAAATGATCTGAGGTTGATTGCTGCCTGTGCCAGGCTTGGAAGCGCTTGGAAGAGTACACACTGTGAACCAAGGCCAGCTTCCCCTTGGACTCTTTGGTGGTCACCAGTCTGTGAGCTGAGGCTAGCTGTCACTTGTGCCAGGTGTGATGCTTAGTTGAAGTTGCATTCCAGGTCAAGAGTGTCTGACACTTAATCAGGCTTGGGGCTATTTATTTACAAATAAAGTTGAGACTGGTTGTTGCTTGTACTGGGCTGAGGGTCACTTAGCAAGAGCTACAAGGCATGGGGTTTGTGAACCTTTGAAAGATTTGAGGAAAGCCTGCAGTGCAATCCAAGACAGGTTGCTTGTTATTGTTATTGCAGGAGGCACTGCTGTAAGAGGCTCCAGCTGGGTGAGTTGAGTGTCTCAGGGAATCACTCAACTCATCTGGTTTACACCATTCAACATCTGGTTTACACCATTCACTTACCCCCTTGTTAACTACCATCATGTTAACCCTCACAGTCGAGCCTAAGTGTCAACCACTGACATGCCAACAAGTGATGCAGGGTAGGTGAATGGTGTAAAGCAGATCAGTGGTGGGCACAGATTTGGTGCTTGCCTGTGTTGATGAAAGGAAAGCTCACCAAAGGAGCAAGGCTTCTGTCCCTGGAGAGAGATGCCCCAGCCCCTGCCCTAAGCCCTCCTCCTGTAGTTAGTCAATATAGTTTCTCCCTGTATGTACTTGGTGTGTTTTCGGCTGCTGCCACTAAACTGGAGCTTAGAATGAGTGCGTTTTTAGTGAATGAGTCTGTATTCTGGACCTTTAAGAGCAGCATGTTTCAGTCTCCCATAGCCCTTTGTCTTTCTCAGATGCAATCTCTGCTGGTTTTCACAGCCAGATGGTGTGGGACTCCTCTTTCAGGCATTGGAACCTGGGGAGACCAGTGTGGCACAGGGAGCCCTTGCTCCTCTGGGGAGGCCTCCACAGCTGAGATACCTCTCTTGATTCTAAATGGCCACACCGTGGATGTGGGTCTTGCCCATTCCATGTCTCTGCCCCTCCTACTAGTATCAATGTGGCTTATTCTTTATATCCTTAGTTCAAGAAATTCTGCTCAGCTAGTCTTCAGATGTCCTCAGTGATAGTTATTTTATAATTTAGGTGTAATTTTGGGTAATTCTGGGAGGAGTTAAGCATATAATTCACCTACACTGCCATCTTGACCAGAAGTAGGCAGTTCTGAGTTATTTTAATTGGAACCCTCTATGATTTCTGGATTTGGGTATTTGTTTCCCTTTTCAGGTTATGGAAGTTCAGCCATTATTTCTTCAAATATGTTTTCTGCTTCTTTCTGTCTCTCTTGTCTGAGACTCTATAGGGTGAATGTTGGTCAGCTTGATGAGGTCCCACAAGTCCCTTAAGCTATCTATATATATTTTTTCATTCTTCTTTTTTTTGCTGATGCTATTGGGTGAGTGCGAATCCTGTATTTGAGTTCATTGATCTTTTCTTCTGCTGCATCTAGTCTGATATTGAACCCTTCTACCAGATTTTTTTCATTGCAGTTATGTATTTTTTTATCTGTGACTTCTATTTGGTACTCTCTTATATTTCTGTCTCTTTGTGTTCATTTCCCTCCCTGTCCCTCTTGAATTCACTGAGCGTATTTATGACCATATTTGAACTCTTTATCAGGTAAATAACTTATCATTTCATTAAGAACTTTTTACTGATGTTTTATTTTCTTTCATTTGGAACATATTTCTATGTTTCTTCATTTTTCTTAACTTTCTGTGTTGGTTTCTATGCATATGATAAAACAGCTACCTCTCCCAGTCTTGAAATGAGTGGCCTTGTGTAGGGGATGAACCTTATTATTCAACCCTGCCCTAGCTTTTGGTTCTCTCTCAATATTTTGTGATTATTTAAGCAACCTATTTTACTTCTAATGGATTCTAGTAGTTTAGGGTGTGCCAGGGGTGTCACAAAGGGGAGGATTTCAGTCAGCACCTGGATTCAGGCTGAACTGAAGCCAGACTCAAAAGCCTGGCCTGAGATTTAAAAGCTCAGGCAGCAGCTTTTAAAATATGCAAATACAAAGGTGGGCGAAAGTAGGTTTTTAGTCATGAGTACACAAAACAGTTTATTCTTGTATTATATATTTTTTCATGTGAACAACTGTAGGCTTAGTTTTGCCCACCCTTGTATATACAAGTCTTGTGAGACTTGAATTCATAAGTCCCACTAGGCTGCTAGAGCCAGGTGATCTAGAGGCATCCCTTGGGTGGTACTCAGAAAATAACCAGGTTTCAACATGTGTACAAGTACTTTCCCCCAAAATACCAGGCACTTGGAGGGAGGCAGGGGGAAAGCACAAAGATAGCACCTATCCTCCAGGGTTTCTGGAGAAGATTAAGAGGGCCCTTACATGTGTAATTAAAAACCTGCCCTTTCAGCAGGAGTTAATGAAGATAAACTAATATGCATTAGTTTTCTATTGTTGCTGTAACAAGTTATCATATATTTTGTGGCTTAACAAAACAGCATTTATTATCTCAAGTTCAGTAGGTCAGAGTCAGGGTACAGTGTGGCTCAACTGCTTCTCTGCTCTAGGTTTTATTAGTACAAGGCTGGAATCAAAGTGTCATAGGCTGCATTCTTTCTGGAGGCTCTGGGGATAAATCAGGTTGAAGTTACACAGAATCAAATTAGAACTTAGTTGTCCCAATATCTGAGTCAGGGCTATCCCTCCCTGTCATTTACTTAGTTATTCACTCAATTATTTATTCATTGATTTACTCGTTTATTGATCAGAGAGCTATCAAGTACTTATACTTTAAGAGACATTTACTAGATTCATCAGATATAAGACATTTACAGACTTTGCCTCCCATGGAGCAGCAAACTTTGTAGTGAGAATTATATACATCAAACAAATATTCCTACAATTAACAAGCTATTTATAATGTAATTAATATTAAAGTAAGGTAGAAGCTTCCATGAGAGCTTCTATGAAGAAATCTAACATTGTCTAGAAGGATCTAGAAATGAAGAAGTGATATTTAAACTGAGGCCTAGGTAATAAATAAATGTTAGCTATGTGTAGGTAATAAGTAAATGTTAGCCAGATGTAGATGATGGGGAGTGGGATAGCATTAAAGTAGGGCAAAGTAGAGAAAGTTCTAAGACACAAAGCAGAATAGATATATTGGGGAAAGTTATTGTGGCTGGAAAATATGAAGGGAGGCATGAAATGGGCTTTAGAGGTGTGGATTGACCATGGCTTGATGGCCATTGAAAAGAATTTCAACTTTATCACAAGTGAAATGGGAAGTTACAGGAGGGTTTTAAATAGTGGAGTTTTATGTGAGCTTTGAATTTTTAAAAAGAGCACTCTGGCTGCTGTGTAGATAGATTGTAGGAAGAAGGTGAAGACATGTGGAGTGTGTACACAAGGGTTGTATATTAAATGACACTAATTAGGAAATGTTGCAATAGCCCAGGTGAGAAGTAGCTTGACCCAGGATGTGACAAAAGCAGGAAAGGTAGAGGACAAATGGATCCAAGACATATTTTGAAGGTAGAATTATCTTGACTTGCTGATGTATCAGATGGAGTAGGAGAGAAGATGACTCCTACTGCCCTGGCTGGTAATGGTTCAGTTGATTGGAGTGCTGTCCTATGCACCAGAAAGTCATAGGTTTGATTCCTGGTCAGGGTACATACCTAGGTTGTGGGTTGGATCCCCTGTCGGGGCACATACGAGAGGCAATTGATCTATGTTGCTCTCTTATATTGAAGTTGCTCTTCCTTTCCCTCTTTCTCCCTCCCTTTTCCTCTCTGAAAATCAATAATAATAATGAAATATGCTTTCTGTCATATTTGTGGCTTTTTTTTTTACAGAAGTCAATTAAAAATCACATTCCTATACATAAGAAAGAGCCTTAAATTTTATTGGTACTTTGGCTTGTAACAGTTATGATTTAGGTGGCAGGAAAAATCCTGTTTAATATAACCTGGAAAGAATTTTGTTTTATCAGATTTGTCAAAGAAGCTCACAGAATTTGTATTATGTGATACCTTCAGCATTGTAATGTTTTTGCATGTTTTCTGTATCTCCATTCTATTTCTTCCTCATTTCATCTGGGGCTAGAGAATGCAAATGATGGCTTCCCAGACAAAGAAAAATTAGCATGAAAAAAGCATCACATCCTTACTTTTTAACAATCACTGCCTCATTTCTCTGGTTCCATTCTGATTCCTTTTGTCCATGTGGTTCATTGGTCGAGACTAATGTTTATGATAATATTGATCTCCACTCCTAGCTTGATCACAGAAAGCCGTTTATGGCCATGGTATATAAGCCTGAGTGGACATTGCTCTATTCACAAGCGACAGCATGCTCCTTGTACCAGATATCATCAGCTAAAATACATACACTGTTGTCCCTCAGTATCTGTGAAGGATTGGTTCCAGGATCCTCCTGCAGATATCAAAATTGATTTGTATTCTCCCATATAAGTCATCTCTGGGTACTGATAATACCTAATACAGTGTAAATGCTATGTCAGTAGTTATGCTATATTATTTAGGGAGCAATGACAAGAAAAAAAAATGTACTATGGTTGAATCTGTGGATTTGGAGGGCCAACTATAATCCTGATGCAGCTCCATAGTCATGATCTGAAGGTTGTTTTGACAGACATCTTCCTAGCTCTTGTATTTCTCCTTCTGAAAACTCTGATCAAATTGTTTGGGTTCAAATTAATCCCAAATATTCTACTGAGGTGCCTTAGGCATTTACCCCATCTGCTTCCTTATTTGTAAGGAAGAGAGTAAAATTAGGCTATTGGGAGTATTGAGTGAAATAATCCTTAGAAAGCATTTAGCACAGTACTTAGCACATAGGAAATACTCCATAATGGGAGTTGTTGTTATTTCTGTTTTGATATTGGGACAGGAAGCTTCCCAGATTTGTTGCTCTAGCCATGAATATAGCAGTGAAAAGAAGCTCTGGGCTATCTTCCCTCTGTGAGCCCATCTGATAGCTGATTTCTGCTTAGTACCTAGTCCTTTCATTTAGCTGGCTCAAGGTAGCTATCACTCTCTTGGGGACTGAAGCAAGTACGACCTCTTCAGCATTCTGTCTGAATGAATGCTTCCTGAATACGTTGGCAGTAGGCCATGACTTGACTTGATAGGGTTTTTTAGTAAATCAGTTAGCTTTTCTAAAAAGAGTTGATTCTGAGGCACTATAAAAGATAAGCTGTGAACAAGATGGACAAAGCCCTAGCTAGCTCTCATGGTACTGATGTTATCTTGGGATTGATTAAAAAAATAACTAAATGAACCACAAAATGTCATGTTGTGATAAGTGCTATGAAAAGTCCAAAAAAGGTGGGCAGGTGTGGAGTGAGTGGTGGAGGGAATTGCTTTGTAAGGAAGTGGATTTTTAAGACATGTAGGTTAAAGGCAACCAGGGGTCTTGATACACAAACAAGTCATTTTTGTTTGAAGAACTAAAGAAAGTTGGTAGGACTAGAACATAATGATGAGCAAGGGGGAAAGGCGCATGAGAAGAGATCAGAAGATCTCAGTTAAGGAGTTCAGATTTTGCTCTGAGTAAATAGGCGGAGGCGAAATCTGATTTTGTATTTTTAATAGCAAATTAAAATCCATTTAATAGCGAAATCTGCTATCCATGTGGAGAATGGATAAGGGAGAAGAGAGAAAAGAGGGAAGGCAGGGAAGAAAAGCAGGGAGCCTAGTTAGGAGGCTTCTGCAGCAGTCCAGGATGAACATGGCGGTCTGACCCAGAATTACAACTAGGAAGTGAGGAGTAGATTGTTTAGAGAGATATAGTGGAGGTGCGGTTGATGGGATCTTGCTAATGGATTGGATTTGGGGGTGAAAAAAGAATAAGCTTAGGTTTTGAGCAACTGAATGAATGAATTGTAATGCCATTTACTACGATGGCAGATGTTTGATGATAGTAATGTTTATGTCATTGGGGAGTCTAAAGTCTATTTTGGACATGCCTAACAGGCATTTCAAAATTAACATCTGAAGGGAAATGTCAACTAGCTATTTGAATCTATAAGTGGGACTCTTAAGAAAAGAGAACAGGAATACACACACACACTAGAGGCCCAGTGCATGAATTTTCATGCACTGTGTGAATTTTCATGCACTGGAGGGTCCCTCAGCCCGGCCTGCCCCCTAGAACAGTCCGGGAGCCCTCAGGGGTGGGTGGTGACCTGGTGATCAGGGGAAGGTGATATTCCCATCACACCTCTGCTACTGCCACTGCTGGCAGAGCAAGCCTTGTCTGGACCTGATTACCTGAGCCTTGGGCAGCCTTGGGTGGCTGGGCAGCCATCTGAGGCATGCCTGTGCGTCATCTGGCCCTGAGCAGCTGTGGGGCTGAGGGGACTAGGGGACTCTGGAGGAAGGCATGTGGCAAGACCCCAGCAGGGCTAAGGGGACTGGGCACTGCCATCTTGTGGCTGTGTGCACCAGTATCTTTGAGGGCATGACAGTCAATTAGCATTTTTCCTCCTTATTGGCTGTAGGTGCTGCCATCTTCGAGGGAGGGGAAGTCATTTAGCATATTCCCTCCTTATTGGCTATGGGCACAGCAGTCAATTAGCATATGCCCTCCTTATTGGCTATGGGCACTGCATCTTTGAATGTGGGACAATTAGCATAGTCCCTCCCTATTAGCTGTGGGCACCATCATCTTTGAAACTGTGTGAGGGTCAATTAGTAGATTCCCTCTTTATTAGATAGAATATATATATATTCCCCCAAGTCTCAGCATGATTAGTGAATTTCTCCCTCTTTTGCAGGGTTATATTATGATTTCAACAGAACCTAGGTTCTTCTACCTCTGTAGGTCCTACTTCATATCAAACAGATTAAAATTCCCCTTTACCTTACCTTAAATATAACAGTATGTGAATCTTTAAAATTGAGTTGAAATTGACTACTTTGACATGTTGCATTTTGTAGGTTGTAAAATATTTAACTTTTCATTTTAAAGGCAACTCTATTTCTTTTTCGGCTATCATTGGATGTCCTTGGAAAGCTTTGGGACATTTTTGGGACTTAATTGGTAAGGTGAGCTTCCTCTTCTGGACTGACAACAATACTTGTTATGCACTTTTTAAGACACTTAAATAGCTTCATATTATAGCCACGGGTTTTTATGTCTGTGTCCCCCATTAGTCTATAAGCTTGAAGAGGATAAGAAGCACCTCAGAGCTTGGTATATGACAGGGACTCAATGTTTATTTATGGACACATTATTTTGAACTTATAAGCAGAGAAAATCAAGTCCAGGGATACAATGTGCTTTCTCTCTGGACCTGGGAGAAAACTTACCCTCTGCCTTACAACATATGTAATATAGACTTGATTTTTCTCTGGCATTCTTAAAAAAGGAGGCAGTGTTGTGCAGGTTGATGCTATGGGCTCAAATCCCAGCAACCCTCCTTACTTGCTATAAATCTTGCATCAGAAAGTTAATTTCTATAGACCTCTCATTTTTGTGGGGAGCAAATTAAGCAGTTTTAGTGTCAACTTAAAACACAGTAGTCTTAAAATTATGTATTCTTTTCTAAGATGCAAAAAGGTCTTACAATTCAGGCCTCAGGGAGTGTTTCTGAAAAATTTTTAGGAAGTGGGATGCCAAATATCTTTTGTTCCCTGACCCCTGGCCAGATAAAAATCAACAACTGCCCCTAAACAATGGCCCTTCAGAGAGACCTTGTAAAATAATCCTTCAGGAACAAGATAGTCACATTCTTGTAGGTCTCTTGCAGGTAGAAAGTGGGAACTGCTGACCTTCCCAGTCCCAGTCTGGCCCTCTGAGACTTAGTGATGCTACATAACTGCATCTTTCTTGCCTAAGAATTGACTCTGGGCCAGACTTCTCTCATGATGAAGAGACATTATATATGGACCACAGCCCCGTTTCTAGGGGCGAGGCACTACCTCTTAACAAGCCATGGTGAAATTAAGTCCATCTTGGCTATGATCTGTTAAATTTATCAATGGCTCCAAAGTATTCTGCAAACTTCAGATGTTATGGGTTTGCTACAAAAATAATATTTGGAAATGGATGTCAACAGGCAAGAGAAGCAGGTTTATACTTTCTGTATAAAGTTTGGGGCCAGGGCCGAGCTTGGGCTAGGTGAGGTCAAGCTGCAGTTAGCCTTTGTGTACTCTTTGCTTTGTATTAAAGGATGAAAGGAGGGAGTGTTGAACTGGCCAGACCACAGTTCAAAATTGCCACCAGTTTTCTCCATGTTCATCAAGCTGCAGTCAGTTAAGAATGCATGTGGACTTACGTCTTAGCTGCATGATATTCCTCTTACATGAGGGGATAAAGGTGTGTTGCATATTTCCATGTTCAGATGTCCATCAAGTGTTGATCACTTTACTGAGAAACTGTAATTTGGCAGTTACAACAATCACTTCCCCTTCTCTACTAAGTATTCAAGTTTTGTGTTCCTTAAAATGAAGGGTAGACTGTTGAGTGGCAAAGTGTATCTGACAGAAATCAGCAGCATGATGATAAGCCGATGCTGGGGTGGAAAGTGAGAAGAAAAATTGATGATAGTGGTCATTATTAGCAAGGCCTTCCATGAGTGCTGGAGTTGAGGATGGGAACACGATTTGTCTTTGGCAATGTAAAAATGTAGATTTCTTTTTGCCTAAATCCATTAAATGTTGACTCACTGTCCTTTGTAGCCATGGGCTATTCAGATTAAAATAAGTCACCTGTTACCCAGAACATCTCTTATGCAAAAAGTTTGCTGGTAATGTTCTTCCTGCACTCCTCCCATCTGCTTAGGTAAGTCCAGCCTTCAAGACCCAATTCTACTTTCGCCTACTCTAGAATTCTCATCCCAATCAGTTCAAAGGAATTTCTGCCTCTCTGAACTTAGTAACTTAGTGTTCCATTTCATTTCAGATTTAGAATTCACTACTTACTGTTAATTGTGTTACTGTTAAATTTTATTTTTATTGAGTCTGGCTTTGTAACCTTAGTTTCTTTCGTTCAAGTCCAGCTTTCTTATTTGTAAACAGGATAATACATGTACCTCTGCTTTGGAGCTTTTGTGAGAAGAGAGGGTATATTTATATGAGTAGGTATATACTCTTAACAATGGTGATAAGATTAGTTTCTCCTCATCCCCCATAATGAGACTTCACCATGGGAGAGACTCATTCTTACACCTTGTTGCATCTCCAGATCTTTACCACTAATTGGAACTCAATTTGTTTGCTGATCTCATTTCTTCTTACAGAAGACAGGGCATTGAATTTCACTTCAAGACTAAGACAGGAACTCAAGCAGAGTTCAGAAACATCTGGAATCCTTTGTAGTTTCTTCTTTTTCTAAAAATTAAGTCCTACCTCAAGGCATACACAGGAGATTTTAGACAAAGGCATCTTTGAGGCATCCAGGATTACAGCTGTCAGTTTTATACAGGATATCATTCAGTGATACCAGGCCATCTTTTAACAGCTTTCACATTCACCACCAACTCGTGCCCTGCCCCTTGGACCCCAGCCCATGCATCACTGGTGAGAGTGCAGTAGTTCACACCCTGGGGAAGTCAGGGAAACAGCAGTTTGGCCCATACCTGGAGATTGTATCTGCACAATTCAACAGAAACTACACCAAGCTTTTATAGATTTTTTTGCAACCTTTCTAAAAATGGAATTTGAAGTACATTTATGACCAAACCTGAACTTGTACTTTCTTATATTGCTGTCACTTTTCCCCTTCTTTTCAAATCCCACATCTACTCACCCTTCCCTTCCAACTTTATTTAGCTACCTCAATTCCCTCTGCCCTTTTCTTCATGTTCAGCTTCTATGTGGAAACAGAGAAGTCTCTCATTACCTCACCCTCTCAGAGATGTTTACACATGGGTATGGACAGATCAAATAAACAGGAACTTAGGTTAATTTAATAGAAAAAATAAAATATGGAATAACATTGATTTTGGCCAGTATCAATTACAACCATTCTACTATATTTTACAAAAAAACAACTGAACATTTTACACATGTACAGTATTTTTCAGTAAAAGTGGATTTGGATTTAACAATGGGTCACTAATTAAAAATAAGAAGACAAAAGAGAACAGAAGATAGGGCTTTTGTCTCTAGAAGGTTAGAGCATTTGTTAAGTCTCCAAACTTTGTTCTATCCATTACATATATCTCATTATGAATATATATATTTTATACATAATATATAACATTAACTTAAATTTTGAAAGCATTATGTTCTAGTTAATAATATTCTGTAGATAAACGAGGCAGTAACACACTAGTAGTTAAACCAGTATTTCCACAATGTGCGCCTGCATGGTCAGTGGGAAATAGAACACACTTTGGTGGACCCCAGTGAATTTGGCTCTCATAGCGATGGTTATTTGTTCAAGAACACAGACATCATTTCTATCATAATAACTTTTGTGCCCCAAATACTATTGAATGGTTCAGTTATATGTATTCCTTTGCAGGCAAATCTGATTTTCCCATCTGCTTGACCTTGCTTAGGTTGTGCTTATATTTGTCCATTTAGAGACTGTGCCTTTATATATAAGATTAGATGCCATAACCAGGAATAACTTTCTTCAGGTCAGAAGGGCCTGCATTATTATGAAAAGAAAAACTGCTCAGCAAATCACTTAATTCCCTAGTCACTTATGAATCAACACATGACTCAGTATACTACAGTGCTAACTAGGAAGGTCATTAGATTATTTAGTTATTATTCACCTTGTGTTGGATGTTAAGTTTGATGTCTAGGAATGAATATTTTCAAGGTAGGTTTTTAACTGACTTGTTCCTTAGGTGGGGATCTTAGCATCCACTTCCCAGCTCCTTCCTAGGAGAATCTATATTGATATCATTCCTCTTCTCATCTGTGAGGCCAGTGACATCTTGTAAGTAAAAACAAAGTCTGTAAAATGGCTGGTCACTCCCAAAGCAAATGTCACCAAGGGAGCTTTGATATGAAAAATGAGGAAATTTGATATCAGTCTATCCTCTCCTAAAAAGAGAAACTCAGAAGTGGTAAAATGATCTATCAGGCTTCCAAATTTCTTACCACTGATCCAAAACAGTTTTCGCATAATTCAGTCTGCTAGATTCCAGGATGTGTTTAAAGTCATAGAAAACCAGTGAAGATATCTCCAAGAAAACAGGATCTCAATGACATTCAGTATACAGGTGTATCATAGCACAGTTATAGAGGGACAGAAGATGGGGAAAATAGCAGAACCAGGAGGGTACAATCATGCCGCCCATATTCAATTTCCAGTTTTATTTTCTGAAAGTGAGAAGATGAAAAAACTTCTAATAAGCACCATTGAAAAATGCTGCCCAGCCAACTTGGGCACGAGCTTAAATATTATTTAAATCAACTCTATTTCTTAAAAAATACAGGACCTTTTAGAAACTTTTGACTCCAGGAAGAAATTTCCTGCATCACATCCAAAATGCTTTCCACCACAACAAACAGAATTGACGGTGGCCTTTAGAAAAATGCTATGGGGGTAATGGCTAGATAGCACCAAGAGATTGTGCAGGGCCTACACAGTGAACACTTGGGATTTGGGGGAGCTGGATCAGTCTCAGCTGTTTGTGTAACTTTGCATGCCGTCCATCACCAATCTGACTGTGCAGTGCAATCCCACTTGACCAGCTGTGTGTAAAATCGCCCAGTCTACAATGGATAAGCCAGTAAGTAGCAGCAAGTCTATCTGATGAAACCAGTGGAACAGACTTATCAAGTGAGTACAATGCCAAAACCACATAATTCAATGAAGTAATTTATGTGTGGAAAGTATCAATGCTCAAATGCAAAAACAAAACAAAAAAAAACACACACACAAAGATAAATGACTCTGAGCACAACTCGGCAGGATGGTCTAACTGGCCTACTAAGTCCAGTTTCCTGCCGTTTCCACCAGTGATGGACTCCAGCATGAAAAATGACTAATGTAAGAGCTTTTTGTTTCATTTTGATCTATGGCTACTCTTGTGACTTTTTTGAAAGGTATTTTTTAGGTGTCTCAAAGGGGAAACAAGTAAACGCAAAAGGGGGAAAAAAAAAAAAATGGACCTTCAAAACCAGGGCAGGAAATCAAATCATTACTTTAACGTCAAATTTTGGCATCAAAATGCTTTGGTCATACAATACTGTCTCTGTGGTTCTGGCTGTTTAGCACTAAACACCCAGTTATAAAAGGTAGGCTTGTTGTAGGTTTATTATTATTTTTTCCATTTAAGTTCTGACAAAACAGTTCACCATCTCCCTGCACAGATTGAGAGAGAGAAAAAAAAAGAAAGCAAGAAAGAGAGAGGTGGCTTGCTTTTTTTTTCTTTTTCTTTTTTTCTTTTTAATAATAATATGGAGTAATCTATAAGTCTACAGGAACAAAGAAATCTAGGATGGAAGCTCAGCCTTGGAATGTACATGTTTTGCAGCAAAGTTGTTGGAGAACCTTCCGCTGGCACAGATTGTTCTTTTTCACTAGCATACAGAAGCCTCCTTCCGCCCAGGACTCTTCCGTTGCTTTTCCAGGAAGTCAGCGAGAGAGGAGGGGAGTTGAGGACGAGAGCAGCATGATGTACACACATGGAAGAAGGTTTTGATTGGCCAGAGAGGCAGATTGTGGGATTGGAAGAGATCATTCAGGAGCAGTCAACAAGGAGGAAATTTGGTCCACCCAAAGTGATTTCAGTCAACAGCATTGTTTTTCAAGGAGAGATAATTGCAGTCCAATGGTAAATGTGATTGGTATCCATTTGTGAAAGGAAAAAAAGATTAGAAAAAAAAGAATAAATTAGAAATCAATAATAACATAAGCAAGGAGCTTTATGTTTAGAATTACCTAGAACAGAGAGTAATAGTCATTTATATGATATTTCACGGACTCTAAGACACCAGATTTAAGATGCATCGCTGTTAATTACTAGCAAGATAAAAATGCTTCTCATTAAGTGAATGACACAATATTCACTCACCAATTTTATGCTTATTGGAAGTATTTGCTAAACTTATATAGCATGCTGTTTGGTTTCTGTGCAATAACTCTTCCTTTGAATTTTGAAAAACAGTTTAATTTTTCGGAGCAATTTTGAGCTGTAATTAAATTCAACATAAGTAGTAACCATGTGCCTCACTTGATTAGACACATCTCTGTGCCTATATTCAGTCAATGACAACTATATCACATCAACCTGCTGGAGCAAAAGCAGTTGTAAGCTGCCATGAATTATAAGATGCATCTGATTTCAGAGATGGTAAAATGTAAAAGAGGTGTCTTAGAATCACTGAAATATGACAGTTGAAAAAGAATAAATAGCACATTTCTAAATGCAGTTGCCATGTGATTTGAAAAATGAAAAGCCCATTGAGTCATTAATACTGTTTTTCTGTCCCCCCCCCCACAAATTTAATGGTCTTTATAATTGTAACATATAATATCTGAGACACAAAATATATAACATAAGAAAGCATAATACTTTGACCATCCATGAGCCCATCCCCTTTCAGAATAAGAGTATTTCTGATTTTCTTGGATCTGTCATGTGCTTATTTTCCTTCATTTCCATAAGTAATCTCTCTAAAATTGTGATCATTCCCTTTTTTATTTTCAATTAGTTGACATACAGTATTATATTAGTTTCAGGTACACAACATAGTGATTAGACATTTATATACTTTACAAAGTGATCACTCCAGTAAGTCTAGTACCCACCTGACACCATGCATAATTATTACAATATTATTGACTAAATCCTATGTTGTACCTTACATTCCTGTGACTATTTTTACTAGTATAGCTGCCAATTTGTACCAATAAATCCTTTTACCATTTTCACCCATCCCCAAAACCCTCCCAACTTGCAACATTCAATTTGTTTCCTGTAGCTACAAGTTTGTTTCTGTTTTGTTTGTTCCTTCGTTGTTTTTTTTTACATTTCACATATAAATGAGATATGGTATTTGTCTTTCTCAGTCTGCCTTCTTTCACTTCATAATATCCTCTAGCTCCATTCATGTTGTTGCAAATGGCAAGATTTCATTCTTTTTTTTATGGCTAATATATTGCATACTCGTGTGTGTGTGTGTGTGTGTGTGTGTGTGTGTGTGTAGACCACATCTTTATCCATTTGTCTATCAGTAGATATCTAACTTGCTTCCTTATCTTAGCTATTGTAAATAGTCCTGCAATTAACATAGAGGTGCATATATCTTTTTGAATTAGAACAGAGGTGGGATTGTTGGATTCTATTTTAACTTTCTGAAGAACCTCCATAATCTTTTCCATAGTGGCTGCACCACTATACAATCCTACCAACAGTGCACGAGGGAGGGTTCCTTTTCTCCACACATTCGCCAACACCTATTGTTTGTTCACTTATTGATGATAATCATTTTGACAGGTGTGAGGTAATATCCATTGTGTCTTTTATTTGCATTTCCCTGATTAGTGATGTTGAGCATCTTTTCATATGTCTATTGGCCATCTGTAGGTCCTTTTTTGAGAAATGTCTATTCAGTCCTCTACCCATATTTTCCTCAGATTTTTAAAAAATGTTAACCCCTTATCAAATGTGTCATTGGCAAATTTATTCTATCAGTAGGTTGTCTTGTTTTTTTGATAGTTTCCTTCACTGTGCAAAACTTCTTTAGTTTGGAGTAGTCCCATTTATCTTTTCTCTGGTTTCCTTTACCCGAGGAGATATATTAATCAAACAAACAAACAAAAAAAGTTACTAAGAGCAGTATCAAAGACTTTGTTGTCTGTTTTCTTCTAGGAGTTTTATTGTTTGGGATCTTACATTTAAGTATTTAATCTATATTGGATTTATTCTTGTATAAGATGTAATAAAGTGATCCAGTTTCATTCTTACATTTGTCTGCCCAGTTTTCCCAATATCATTTACTGAAGGGACTGTCTTCACCCCATTGTATATTCTTGCTTCCTTTGTCATAGATTAATTAATAATATAGTTGTAGGTTTCTCTATTATGTTCCATTTCTCTGTGTGTCTGTTTTTATGCTGGTACTGTGATGTTTTAATTAATATACCCTTATGCTACCTGATATGAGACAATACTATAACTCCAACATTGTCTTTCTCAAGATTATTGTGGCTATTTGGGGTCTTTTGTAGTTCCATATAAATTTTAGGATTATTTTTTCCTGTGAAAAATGCCATGTGTTTTGATAAGGATTGCATTGAATCTGTAGATTGCAATTTCTTTCTTCAATGTGTTATTGCTTTATGAGGACAGGTCTTTTACTTCTTTGGTTAAATTATTCCTAAGCATTGTTATTCTTTCTGATGCAAGTACAATATAAATGGGATTTTCTTAATTTTTCTTTCTGATAGTTATTGGAGTATAAAAATGTGACTGATTTCTGAACATTAATTTGATATTGTGCTAGCTATAATTTTTTTAGGGTTCTATGTAGTGTTATGTCCTCTGCAAATAATGAAAATTTTACTTATCCAATTTGGATACCTTTTCTTTATTTGCTGTGGCAATGACTTCCAATTAAAGTGGTGAAATTATGATGATGAATTAAAGTGGTGAAAGTGGACATTCTCATCTTATTCTTGATCTTTAAGAAGCAACTTTCAGGTTTGTTATACTAGTATATGACCTTTATTATGTTAAGTACATATTCCCTCTATCCCCACTATGCTTTTTCAGAATCCAGTGATATAATTTTTATCCTTCATTTTGCTTATATGGTGTATCACATTAATATATTTGTAGATATTAAACCAATCTTGCATCCCAGAAATAAAAACCATTATAGTGTCTGATCTTTTTACTGTATTGCTGAATTTGGTTTGTTTGGTTGAGAATTTTTGCATCTGTGTTTATCAGGGAAATTGGCCTATATTATTTTCCCCTTGTAATGTCTTTGTTTTTGGAATTAGGGCAATGACAGCCTTATAAAATGAGTATGGTAGTCTTTTCTCCTCTTCAAATTTTTTGAAGTAGTTTGAGAAGAATACATATGAATTCTTTAAATACTTGGTAAAATTAGCCTGTGAAACTATCTGGTACAGAACTTTTGTTTGTTGCTGTGAGTTTTTTTCTTTTTTTAAATTATTATTACTGATGAATTTAGTTAGTAGTAGTAATTGATCTGTTCCAATTTTATTGGTGTTAGAAGAGTTTATTTCTGGAAATTTATCCATTTCTTCATCATATAATTGCTTGGAGTCTCTGTGCTTTCTGGACTTGTATGTCCATTTTCCTCAACAGGTTAGGGATGTTATCAATTCCTTACTCTATCCCTTTTTCTTTTGGTATCCCATATGGTGCACATGTTGGTAGGCTTGATGCCCCAGAGGCCCCTTAACTACTGTCTGTCATTTTTAAAAAGCGTCTTTTTCTTTCTGCTTTTCTGATTGGGTGTTTTATGCTACTTTGTCTTCCAAGTTACTAATTTGATCCTCTGCTTTATCTAATTGGTTGATTCCCTCTGATGTATTCTTTGTTTCAGAAAGGTTCTTTTTGTGGTTACAATTTCTTTGGGTGAGTTCTTCCTAAATTCATCTCTAAGTTCATTGAGCATCCTTATAACTAGTGTTTTGTACTCTGTTTCTGGTATATTGCTTCCAATTCATTTAGTTATTTTTCTAAAGTTATGTCCTGTTTCGCATTTGGGAATGTTTGTTTCCTCAGTTTGGCTGCCTCCATGTGTTTATTTCTACTTATTATGTAGATCTGCTACTTCCGCTAGTCCTGGCAGGATGGTCCTGTGAGGCACAGTCTCCTGCTTACCTGAGCCTGGTTCCCTTTGTTTAGGTTTTGTGAATAATTGAGCCTTTATTGCTATTGGCACATCAGTGGGTAGGATTGGCCCTCAGGTTGAATGTCTGAGTATTGGTCATGACTACTCTGACAAATGGATGTGCAGGGGCTGATCCCATGGAGAGGGAACTGCTTTAATGGGCCCTGGTGCCCACCTTGTCTGCCCTTTGGAAATGTTTTTGGAGGAGCTAGTTGGGTGTTGCTCTAGTGTGACCTGAAGCTGGCCACTGGTTATATTGGTTCTGGGGCCTCTTGGGTGAGGCTTTGGTATATAGACCAACTTCAGTCATCTGCCTATGCCTGGGGCCACCTGGTAGGAACTACAAAGTGATTTGCAGGTGGTTACTGCCTGTGCTGGGCTGGGAGGTGCTTGGAACCAAGGCTGGCTGCCATTGTTGCTGAGTTTAGAACTGCTTAGCAAGAGGAGAGAGCAAGTCGTGGCTAGCTGCTGCTGCTTTGTGATTTTTGGACCTTTGAAAATTTTTAGGAAAGTCTGCAGTGCAATCCAGGCAGACTGCTTTTGTAGAACCCCATTTGTTGAATGGGGTTCCATGGAATCACCTGGATAGGGCAATCTGATATCTAGGTTAACAAATTAAGTGCCCAGTCAGTGGTCACTGACACTATACTTTCTGTTCAGGAGACAAAAGCAAGCTGGGCACTTAATGTGTTAATGGAGAGTTCAAATTGGGTGCCCACCTGAGCCTAGGTTGGGGGGTTGGTCATGCTCTACAGCATCTGGCAGCACTTCAATCTCTGGATAGAGCTGCCACTGCAGTGGAGCTCAACGCAAGTGTTTGTGAGCTAAATTTGTGCTTAGGCCCTTTGAGATTTGTGCACCTATGTTTCTAGCAGCTCGTTATCTGTCTTGGATACAATCCCTACTGGTTTTCACAGCCAGATGTTATGGGGACTTGTCTTCCTGGCACTAGTGCCTTGGGACTCCTCACTCCTCAGGGTGGACCTCTGAAGCCAAGATATACATACTGATTTATAGTAGCCATGCTGATTGTGGGACCTGCCTGTTCTGTCTCTGTCCCTCCTACCAGTCTCGATGTGGCTTCTTCTTTATATACTTAGTTACATCAATTCAGTTTAGCTAATCTCCAAGTGGTTCTCAGTGATGGTTGTTCTATAATTTAGTTGCAATTTTGATGTGGTTGTGGGTGGAGGCAAACAGTGTTTTTCTACTCTGCCATCTTACTACTATCTTTGACCTGAAAATGGACTCATTACAAATTATTGTTCCTTTTCCACTACTGCCCACAATCCTGACACACCACTTTACCAAAGGGCTACTTGGCATAACTTATGCTTATCATGGTTTATGAAAGTAGTTAAAGCATCACAAACCTTGAAGTGACTGGTACCAAGTGCTATGGGTGAAAATTTCAAGCCACAGTAGATGTCCTGGGTCAATCACTTAAAAATTTTTTCCCCCTCTGTTTTCAAGTTAAACTTATGAAAATTTAGGTCATATTCAGATATAATATAAGGGTACCCTCTCTTAAGAGCACTTGCTGGTAATTAAAAAGTGATACGTGGTCCTGGGGATGCCATCCCCCAATCCTCTCACCTCAGAGTTGTGTGGTGAAAATCACTCTGGTCAAAAAACTTGGACACAGAGCCTGAGTGGGTCTGGCCTGACTCTGCCAGACCCGTCATGCATCAGAAAAACTATGAAAATGTAAAGTCACCTATGATGCTCCACGCTATGATGCTCCACGGAAATGAGACCATAAATGATGTTCTGTCAGTGCCATTGCGTGCCCAGTTCTTTGTGAAGTCTTTTTGAGATTCCTAATAGTTGTGGAATAACCATACGAGGTCAGCAATATATCCTCATTTTTACAGATGAGAGAATTGAGGCCCATAGAAATTCACAACCTGCCCAAGGTATGGATCTCAAATACGAAAAACTGCCTCAGCACTATTCTGCCCCTTGCCAATTTCTAAAAGAAAGCCATTCAAAGGAAGACAGAATCAACCCAGGGGAATGATCTTGCCAGGTTAAGACTGTTCCAAATGCATACTTGTTTTATTTCTCTATTTCCATAATAATACAAAGATGCTTAAAACAATAATGGTTAAAAATAATTTCTGCATCATTGATAGGCATACATTTTACGAACCCCTTAATGTGAATTAAGAGCTAGAGTTCACAAAATATTGGAGTTTAAATAATTTAAAGCTATTAATTTTATAGTTAGGGAAACTGAGGCAACTTGGCATTTGCTAAGCTCTCAAGCAACCCAGAAACTTCTAAAAATATTCATGGTCAAAACCAAATGAATGAATGCCAGTGCTCTATCAGGCACGACCTGTCTAATGCAACCCCAAGACCAATTCATTCTGAATCTTTGGGGAAGTTATGGGGTCCTGGAATTTTGGTTGAAAACCACTGGTGCAAAGAAAGAAAAATGGACCAAAATTACCTGGTTCTGTCATTAATTTTTATACTTAGGCTTAATGAACAATTCAGATACCATTTGATTGTTATTTACTAGTACATATCAAAGTTATAAACAATCCAAATTACTGAGTGGCAATACACTGTGGCATCTCCACATGAATTTATGCTGTTATTGACATCTCATAAAACATAGGATTAGATTAACCCTTTGCACTCCGAACCATTCTGGACATTGGCTACCAGCTACTCGATGCTACTTTGCGGCGAACACGTGCGTTGAATTAACTCAATTCCCCGTAATCACTAATAAACTGCAATGTCCCCCCTGAGAGGGGACATCTGAGTGATATGCTAGAATTCCGATGTCCCCTGAGAGGGGACAGTGGAGTGCAAAGGGTTAATGTCTAATGCTTAATGCAAAAAGCAGGGTACAAAATTCCATGTATATATGGCAAAAGATGGGAAATACATGAAAAACGAAAACTAACTGGAAAGGCTACATATTGTATGACTTCAACTATATAATGTTTTGAAAATGGCAACCTTATAGAAGAATAAAAAAATTAGTGATGGCTCAGTAGATAGCCTGCGGACCAAAGGGTCTTGGGTTTGATTCCGGTCAAGGGCAATGCACCTTGGTTGTAGGCTTCTCCCCGGCCCGGGCCTTGGTCAGGGCGCATGCAGGAGGCAACCAATTGATGTGTTTCTCTCACATCAATGTTTGTCTTTCCCTCTCTAATAAGTGGGAAAATATCCTCAGGTGTGAATTAGAAACCACCAACAAAATATTAGTGGTTTCCAGGGGCAAGAGAAAAAGGAAGGATAATAGGCGGAGTATAGATTTTTAGGGCAGCGAAACTGTCCTGAATGATACTAACTGGTAGCTAAACATCAATATACATTTGTCCAAATCCATAGAACATACAATGCCAAGAGTGAACCCTAATGTAAACTTTGGGTGATAATGCCAGTGTAGGTTCATTAGCTGTAACAGATGCACCACTCTGGTGTGGGAGGCTGCTTGTGCCTGAGATTCAGGGGACATATGGGAACTCTCTATACTTTCTGCTCAGTGTTGCTGTGCACCTAAAACTCTAAAGTTTTAAAAAGTAACATTTATTACTTAGAAAAAGTTAACTGAGCCAGTGGGACTATAGGTAATTTATTTCTTCTTACAATTAAAAATATCCCCCAAACCAGCTGAAGGCATAAGTTTAAGATGAGTGAATGCCAACACCCTATCAGGCCCGGCCTATCTAATGCATGCCTGAGGGTTTCTTTAAGGAAATATATTGTTAGGCCTTAAAGTAGAAAGATCACATTTTTTCCCCGAAGATGAAAATGAGCAATTGTACTCACCGTCTTTGCAGATGGCTCCCATCTGACACATTCCTAAGTCTAGGAGATACCCACTGGGGCAGCTTGTACAGTTCTTGAACCCTGGACCATTGCATGTCAAACAGCTGGTGTCACATCTATAGGGCAAATGTAGAATTTATCATCCTTTCACACATCAGACACAGAAAAAGATGTGTTTGCTACTATCCACCTCTTAAACTTTAATCTCTCTTTGAAGATGACACAAAAATCTTTTCTTAAAATAATTACTAGGTTTGGCAACATTAAAGGAACCTAGCAGGTAGACAATGTGATTTTAAAAGTTTTAAAGTATGCCTGAGGCAATTATTTATATATACAAAGATAAACTGGCTTAAAGCTGCAGGGTAGTTTCCATAGGTAAATGTTTGGAACATAATTTTTATTGATATTTCTAAGTTTCATATATGAAGGCATGTCAAATAAGGAAGCTGGTAACCAAATGCCAGGGCTTGAGAGGCAGATCCACTTACTTTTTGCAGGATTTGTACCCATTCTCCGAAGAGTGGTCAAAGTAATAGCTGATGCTACAGCTCTGCACACACCTGCCATCCTCCATGAAGTAGCCCTCTGTGCAGTTAATGCACCCGTCAGCACCTGCCCCTTCAAAGCAAGACAAACACAAGGAACAGAAAACCTCAGAAGCAGTTGCATGATGGGCTGCTTCTCCCACAGTTTGTGAAAATGCCATAAACATAATTTTAAGAGTTATAATTTAAAGAGTTATAATTTAATACTTGTGCCTTTTCTCACAGTATGTGGAAAAAGCACACAACACTCCCATTTTCCAAAAGCATCAAATCTTTGGAAAGAGAAGATATCACTGGGGCATTCAGGTTTCTCATGAGCATACATGCATGATTATGATTGGAAGAGATGTGTTCAGAGTAACAGCCAGAGAAGTATATATCAGGAGGGTTTGCATGAGTGATGGCTAAAATCAGATAAACCAAAGCCAAACCAGAACAGAGGAATAAACACAAGGACGGGGTGGGGAGAAGGTACCAGCACAGGTGGCACAGAAGCGGTGGCAGGGCTGACAGTCCTGGCCGTTGAAGTACTGTCCGTCCTCACAGGCGATGGAACACTGGGATCCCTGCAGGCTGAGGACAGAGACTGCTGTGATCAAGGCAATGACGTAATGACTCCCCATTCCATATGTAACAAATAGTTGCCCCCAGACACCTGTGGATTTGGCAAAGCTTCAAAGCAGGGGACTAGCCTTTGTACCTTGTATTTCCCCCTCTCTATGCCACAGTGCCTCTATGTGCCTTACTACAATTATGTCTGTATCATGTACATGTGCTGTATCATGTACATGTGCTGCTGGCTTTGGGGAAAGTCCTCTGAGCTGTTAGACTGGCTGACACATTTTACAACTCAGAGGTTTTAAAGAGTATTTTACAGACAAAACAATCGCATTACCTAATAATATGCCTAACTATGTCCTGATATCCAGACCTACATAATATATTTAAAAGTTGTTTCCTAATTATAAATGCAGTAGGAACACACAGTAAATGAATTATAATGGAATTAGAGGGCACAACCATTCCTGCCTAAACTCCCAGGAGTAGATTTTTTATTTATTTAAGTGTTTCTGATTTTAGTTCTCATTGGTTCCCACAATAGAATTTTAATACACTTTGCTTCTATTTCTTGATTTAAACTCTAATGAATAATTTAGCTCAATTATCTACCTATACTGCTGCTTCCCCAGACACCTAAACTTTTCTTAGTTATGTTACTATTTAGTTTTTATATATATATAAAATCTGTTCCACACTTTGTCTACCTTGCACACAGTGTCAAATAAGGAATCTATATTTTTTTCACTCTCCTAAATTCTGTCAAGCTATGGTCTTTCTCCTATTCTACAGATGGATTCTGAACATTCAAAATAAATAGAATTTTCACTATCTAATACACAGATATTGCTCATTTAGTAACTAAAGTGTAACTGGAACCAGGGAGATGTAATCCTATGTCACAAAATAGAGGATACTAAAGAAGGGTATCTAAGCAGCAGGGACAAATAGGTTCTCTTTTCTTAAACTCTTCACACATTGCTCCATTTCACATCTTATTTGACTTTGCTATATGTATATGTATTATACTAATTTTACAAAGTAAAACTTATTTCCATAAATGAATCTGGAAAAAAACAAAGTAGATGAAAAAGAATCCCAAACAGTCCTGTTAACGTTTTAATCCATTCCTTTCCGTATTTTATGCAGAGATATTTTCCCATTTTTGTTCTTAGCCACTCTGTAAAAATGTACAGGTCTTGAGCAAAATGGTCAATGCAGAAGCCCCTAAGGAAAATACTGAGAGCCTCAACGAGAGCAGCAAACTGAAAGTGTTCTCCGTTCAGATACCCTCATTGGCCAGAGAGCTGTCACTTAAGAAGAATATTCCTTCTGCTCTGGCCAGGTGGCTCAGTTGGCTGCAGCATCGCCCCTGTGTATCCAGAGGCTGGTTGTGGGTTTGATCCCAGGCCAGGGCTTGTATAGGAGGCAAATGATTAATGTTTCTAAAATCAACGAGAAAAATATATCCTAGGTTGAGGATTAACAAATGTTAAAAAGAATATTCCTCCCCTTTCTGTAGAGCTGGAAAAAAGGACAGGGCATCAAATGGATCTTTTTGTGGGAGGAAATAGTACCACCAAAAAATGTATCCCAAACTTTAAAAGCCTGCCTCGTTTTCTAATAAAGGACATTACTTCTGAGGTTGGCATTCATCCAGCTGGAGACAGAGGTGGCACTGTGTGAGAGGGGAATGAACTAAATGGGATGTGCAGGAGAGGGCATCACTGTGAACTCTGAAGCTTTCTGCTTTTTCCAGCATCTAGGGATGGTCTGGTTAATGGAGCTGGTCCTGCACATCTGTGTTCTGTCCGTGATGAACCAGTGAGTTTAGACCTGTGCTGTCCCACCTGCTCAAGCATTGGAGCTCCTAGTGTGGCTAAGGAATGGAATTCTAAATTTTACATATTGGCACTTACTCAAACTTTGCCAATAATTGAACTAAGTCTGGAATAGAACAACTCAGCTACTTCAACTAAAGTTTATAAAATCTAAATACAGATGGAAATTATTTGAATTGAAATGTGGTTTGGGGTAAAATCCATACCAGATTTCTAAGACTTGTTACAACAACAAAAGTAAAAAAACCTTACTAAAATTTTTCTATACTGATTACATGTTGAAATGACTTTATTAAAATAATTTCTTTTTATGTGGCTATAGGCACATTTAAAATTAACATGTGGCTCTCATTTCTATTGGAGAGCACTGGTTAACTTAAGAAATAATCTTTAAAAAAATCTTTTAATTTCTCATGGACCAATTATGTGTTAGATACTGGACTAAGTGCTTTGTAAATGTCATCATAGTTAATCCTTACCATAATCCAGAACACGGGCGTTACCACCATTTTATAGATCAGAAAATTGAAGCTCAGAGTGGCTAAGTGACTCAGCCAAGGTCACACAGCTGATAAACAGCAGGGGTGGCTTTGAGTCCTCATCTATCTTCCTTCTTTTTATTATACCAATCTGTCCCTTCTCCAAACTGCCCCTTCTCCAAAAAGAATTAGGCTGACTAGATTGATATTTGTTAAAACTGTCATGAGATCAAAGGTGCTAAACAAACTAACACTGAATGCATTTACGAAAAGTAAAAATGCTGTTGCAATATTACCAAAGTGAGGAACTACCTGACTGACCCTGCTTATTTCACCTCTAATCAAAGGTAGAAATAGAAGTACCATCAACATTTAAACGGGACTGAGTGCAGCAGAATTCCAGCGCTGTGCAAACTCGAAGTCCAGCTCCTCACTCAACATAGGATGGTTTGACCCTCTCTAATCAATAGATGACCTAATTCATTTGAGCTGTATCTTGTCCTCCTACAGAATCTATCAACTACAGTAAGTACTCTCTTAATGTTGTCAAAAGGTTCTGTGACTTTAAGCAAAACAATGTATATAACAAAATCAATTTTACTATAGGCTAATTGATATAAGCCAGAGCTATTCCAGGACCTGCTGTGTCTGGCTTTAGCCATGAGCAAGTCATCCATTCCAGGAAAATATCTCTCAGTATTAAATCTATATGCAGATGATGGCATAATGGAACGAAGTCTGAAGTCTGAGGTTCTTAAGAGAACGACTGGCTATATGGCAAGAATAAAGACAAGGGGATCATTTCTGACCATCAAAGGAATGAATCAGGGGGATCAAATGTAACTCGGTATTACCTAACCAGTAATCTTTGACTGGTGCACTGCCAGTTAAAAAGTACAAAGAAAGCCTCTGAGATGGCCATTTTATTTACTTGTAGCAGAGCCATTTTTTTCTAAAAATAATTTTATTTTGTTTATAAAATAAAATTATCTTAGCCAAGATGGCATCCAATTTTTCACATATAATGCAAATGGGAGTCAACTCAAGGGTGATGGGAAAGGGTTATTTGTACTGAGATGCTCCCTGGCTGTGTTACTCATGCACACCTTCACCATCTTACCTTAATCCATCCCTACATTCTGTACAATTGTGGGAGTCAGTACACGTCTTGCAGTTTTCACTGCATTTCCGGCAAAGATTTTTCTCTGTTAAAAAACAAAGAAGTTATAAATTAGTTGGTCAATTGGATTCCATAGAAGCATGTGCAGATGTTCCAATGTCTGCTAATGTATGCTCTAGTGCACACGGCCTTGGAACAGAAAATTGTAAGCAAAGCCCTCAATCAACATGTGCTATCACTTTTTAGCAAAGCAAATTAGGGTAGGAATTGTAGCACTGACAAATACCTTAGAGTTACCTACCATTTTGCAGCTACCTACCATTTTGCAGCTAAGAGAACTACAGCCCACTTAATTCTTAGTTGCATAGTTCATTAGCTTTTCCCCTCCTCTTCCCGTTTTCTCTCCAAGCAGGGTTTTCTAACTTGCAACAATGAAAAAAATCCCACTAATGTCAAGGCTGAGAAGCAATGCCTTTGGCTGGGGAAAGGAACAGCAGGCTGCCATACTCACAGCTTGTAGGACTACTCTGATGAACTGTACTACCCCACAGTGTGACACCCTTGTTAAGACAAATGATGGAGAATTCAGAAATAAAGCAAAAGATACCTGCAGCCCTTGTCAGGGCCACACCAGAGCACTAACAAGTAGGTATGCCCAAGGATCATTTAATTCTATAGAGAATGTAGTTTTGTCTGTTTACTAATGATGGTAAGTAGTCCCCAAACTCTATGAAATACATGCTAATTTACAGATTTTTTTGTTTGGTAAACTTAGAAATGATAAGTCTATTTGAAATAAAGAACCCCAACATTCTAGTTGTATCAATAGGCATGTTGGAAATCATTTGTCTCTAACTCACCAAATGGATTTTACTTTGCCTTTCCTAGTGGACTATAATCCCCGGGAGCCTGAACCCATTTGTTTCCCTGTAGGTTCACTCATTAATAGGTTGTCAGTCCTTGAATGTGCTTATTCTTCACTTACATGAAGGTCATGTTTTCTAAAGTTTTGAAAAGTATTCTTTGGTATCACACCATCCTGTTTTCTTTGGTTAGTGTGCAGAAAAGAGCAGGCCCGGTTGCTGTCCTATGAAAGCCTACAAGACGGTTGCGAACTTGGATTTCAGGAGGGTTTCCACCACCCTAACAGATAAGAGTGAGTCAAGATGCCTGAACTGTTTGCATAAACAGTATGGTCCACAGTGAACCTCTTCTTTCCTTACAGGAGTCTGGGAATTTTGGTAAGGGCTGGGCAGAGGGTGCCTTCAAGACCACACCCCAATTAACAACCGCAGCACTGAGTCCCAAGGAGTTCCCTTATGGAGTACATTTCACTCATGTTATCTTTGGGGAAATAGCTCCACTGGAACCTTAGAACTTGGGCCTGGTTTCCAATGGACTTCGAACCTTTTCCCTCTGCTGATTTACTTTGCATTCTTTTGCTGTAATTAATCATAACTGAGCAAGCACGTACAACCATATGATGGGTTTTATGGGGATACCTAAGTCACTGAATCTGGGGGTGGGCTTGAAGACCCCCAAACACAGTCGCAGGCCTTTTTTACAGAAACAGTTCTAAATTGTTCTCTTTAAAAATTTGATTAGATCCTACTTGATATTAAGCAAGGCCTAGATTTCACAGGGAGGAATATTCCTCCCAACATCACTCAAATGAAAACCTTTCATTTGTCCTCTAAAGCCAGCTATTTGACGTGAACTCACTGGTGTCCTGGTACGATCCATTAGGGCAGTGAGGGACACAGCTGTTGGTCTCTTCGTTCAGGAAGTAGCCGTGTTTGCAGGACAGGCACTGGTCACCGTGGCTGCCGAAGCAGGACTCGCAGTTGGGAGCACACTTCCTGCACCGCTTCTTGTCGGCGTGGTAGTGGCCCGAGGGGCAGCTGGAGACACAGACCCTGCATGGGGAACGATGAGGAAGGGGGGTGGCATCACCCGTGACCAGGTCTTCAGTCTCAAAACCCTTTTTAAACCATGATGGTGAGTAACGCCACAGCCAAAGGGCCCAGTTCTGTTGGTGCAGCATTTCCCTGTGTAGGGTGCTAATGCAGTCACACCATACCAAGTTCAAGTAAGGGGTTCCAGCTCTTTAACAGGAATGATGGTTAGAAACTGAGTCTCAAAAGGAAGGTTATAGCATTGAGTTAAAGGGGAAAACTATGTGGGAAGGATGGTTTTGTGCATAAAGGTCACTCATAACGGGCTACTTACATTTTGGTGTGTTTGTCCCATGGACTGTATATGGGTGGTGGTGGTTATATGCTGTTGTCTTAATATAAATCTATTTAAATGTATGTTGCTTATTTATTGCTTTATTAATTTATTCAACAAATATTTACCAAATACCAACTGAATGGCAGGCTTCCTATTAACAAGTCTAGGAGATAACAGAGGTGCTGAGTAGCCCAGGGCCTTTCCTTTGAGGAATTTAAATACTAGCAAGAACAGGAACTGGAACATGTCTGTGTCGGTTGGGGTGACTGGAGCCCCCACAAGTCAGCTCCTTGGGAACGGTGGCAGGGATGTGAGTCATGGCCTCTGTTGGGACAGCCACTGTCCCATGGCCCTGCCCTTAGACACAGATCTGCAGAGCAAAAGAGTGAGGAGCTGGGACCAGCACCTTGGCCACGTGGAGGACTCGCACATGTGGGAAAGCACCAGTTTGGCCCGTGCACTGGCATTTTCATGAAGGGAAAATGCTAGAACACTACCTCGTACTCACTTTACAGTGGCAGTGGAACTGACATGTTTCAAATAATATTTGTATTCTGGAGAATAGCAACATATTTGATTGGACAAATATACTGTGAATATTTGCTTTCCTGTTTAATATCAAGCACAGGTCCCAATTAGGGAACAAAACGGCCAATGCATGATTGCTCGATAATGAAACATGGTGAATTGTTAAAATAAAGGCCTTTTACTTAAGTGAAACTTTTCTGGAGACTTGGTACCTCCCCCTGAGATGCAAGTAGATTCTAGTCACGTGTACGTGTCGAATTGAATGAAGTCTCCCTTCCTCTGTCTAGAAATGCTGGTGTTCTTCAGGGTTCCTCAGAGAATCACTGTTCATCTTTCTGGTGGTTTGGGGTATCTGTAGAGCTCTCCCTCAACACTCCATTTCAAGTGACTCAATTCTTTTTTCTCTGCACTTTTGTAACTCGCTATCAGTTTCACAATTCTGAATTACACAAGGAGGCATCTTGTGCAGCCTATTTTCTGTGCTTTTACGTCCTGATGGGGAACCCATAATGCCTGGCCCGCAGTGACCCTGTGGGAATTCCTGGGTATGCTGAGGGCTCCTGACTTGGCTTCTCTCTTACCTGGTGTTGTTTTTCAGCTTGTAGTAGTAGTGCAAACAGTCGTTGCAGTGGTCCGGTCCAGGTCCATCGCAGCCGACCTCACTGCACTCAGGGTCGCAGGGACCTTTCCAGAAGAAATTAGAACAACATTTAGAAAAAATGGTTTTAAGTAGATTGGCATAAATAAGGTACTTTTTTCTTACAAAGGATATAAATAAGATACTTTTTTCTTACAAAGGAGGAATAATGTTCAGAGTAACTGTAAGCTCAGAGACTTTTGGGGGGAAAACCTCAATTACCTAAGTATCAAGACTGGAAATCCTAATCATGGCCTGGTCTTTAAAGCACGTATGGATGCTTTGTAGGAGATAACAAGTGTTTCAGGAATCAAATGAACAATGCCACTGTAGTAAGTGGAGAAAACCATTTTTTATCTTTTGCATAATTAAACATGCAAAAAAAAAAAAAAAGTCCAGAAAGATGGAACTATTGGATTTGGTGAAAAAAGCGTTCTAATAATGGGGGACAATTATAAACATTTTGCTCTACTGAACTAACTCCCTTTTTCCTTGTTCTCCATATTTTCGGACGTTTGGTCTCATAATCGTCAAACTCTTTCCCACTGAAAATTCATATGATTTTAACTAGTAATAAACATAATGCATGCAATATACAAACTATATGTCAGTGATAGTCAGTGGTGCCAGAAATGTCTTAATAAAACCTAACTTTATTTTAATCAAAAGGACTGTTGAAACGTGGCCTCCTTTAACCATTATGAGACTATGTTCTCCTTTAACCATTATGAGACTATGTTCTACAATTACTGCATCATGGAAACATGACATGGAACTGGGGAAGAATGACTAAAAATCCGGTAGTTAGCACTCATTTTCCCGGTGAGAAAACAATTTTCCAAGAGTTACAATGGCTTGCCCAGGAGCAGAAAGCTAAAAGAGTTGGGATCAACATACATCCTGATTTTCAGTTCATGTCTCTTACTTAGAGTAAGTCATCTACTAGAGATGAATGGAAATGAGTTATTTTGAAATATATTTCTGACAAATTATGCTGTCAAATGACTCTTGTGGTTAATCTCTATTTTCCTAAAAGCCTTAAAATTGACCTCTCAACTAAATTCCATAGACAGTCCAACTTGGGACAGGTTAGCTGTCTGCAATGGAACACAAGCAGAGGGTGTCTCCGCCGTGTAAGGGTTGACATTCAGCCAGCACTGGGTTCCATGGTCCCTGGAATTGAGTGTACAGTACAGGGATCTGGCTGAGCTAATGCCATCTGTGCCTCTAGCCAGCCTGACTTCTTTAGAAAGGGAAAAATCACAAAGAAAAGGAGTCACGTGTGGCCCTAAATATTCACCAAATGATTTTTATAATTACCACCCCCCCTCCCCCACAACAACCCATTTTTTTCTTGATATGTGCCAAAGGGCCCTGCATGGTAAGTTCATATGCTGTGCTGATTCTTTTATAATTTTAAACTGTCCCAGATGCAAATTTTAGGTTGCAGGGTGATAATGAAATAATTGTTTTTGTTCTCACATAAGTGCCAGCATGGACATTTTGAGGATGTAATGAGAAAAATTACAACTGTGTATGTATAACTGTTCAGAATTTTAACATTTCCAGAATTTGAATTGGAAACATCCCATAAGGCACATAGCAATAGGTTACTATTATGCTCCAGTTATGGTTTTGGATATACTTTCTTCTATCAGAGAATACAAAATTGTTTACTAGCTACAATATGCATAGTAATGTTACAAGCTCTAAGAAAAATAAGATGAAATCTAGCTCTGGCTAGTTGAATTGGATTGAATTATCCAAGCTTAATACTGACTCTGAGATATTACCTGTTTAGAATAGAAGGAAATACATATATTTAACCCTTTGCACTCCGCTGTCCCCTCTCAGGGGACATCGGAATTCTAGCATATCACTAGGATGTCCCCTCTCAGGGGACATTGCAGTTTATTAGTGATTACGGGGAATTGAGTTAATTCAACGCACGTTTCTGCCGTTAGCGTCGAGTAGCTGGTAGCCAATATCCAGAATGGTTCGGAGTGCAAAGGGTTAAGATATCCTTTTAAGGTGGTTAATATAATATTTTTATCTTTTTATCTTTAGTATCTAAAAAAAAAAAAATTCAGAGAGCTGCAAGAAAAAAAAAATTTCTCCTCTAAAGATATACTAAACTATTTACCAACAGTCCTTCATTAGAAGAAGCTTTGTACATTGTGTTATATATCATATCCCAGAAACATTGAACACGCCTGGAAAGGACAGCCAGTGCAACAAGACAGAAATCAGAAATACATTGGGAAGGAGAAAAAAAATGCAGAGGATATGGCCATAGTACCTAAACTGCCCCAGAAAATCAATTCTAAAACATATAAATTAGTAAGAGAAATTACTAAGAGTTAAGCAAAAATGGTCAGATAGATATGCAACAGCCAGATTTCCTATAGTAGGTAGAAAATATGGAAGAATATTTTCCACTAAAATAGCAACAAGAAAAACATTACATAAAATTAAAAGATTTCTTTTTACAACACAGCACAAACACTAAATTTCAGAAGCAAGTGATAATTGAGAAAATGTTTTCAGCAAATAGGAGACAGTCTGAGAGGCAATAAAATATAAAGGATTCTTATAAGTAAGAAAATTGCTGCCACTTTGAATAGAATGGGTAAAAGACAGTTTTATTTAATTCAGAGAAGAATTACAGTTAAATCCTCACTTAATGTCATTGATAGATTCTTGGAACTGCAGCAAAATGACATGTAAGGAACCCAATTTTACCATAGGCTAGGTAATATATAAGCTATGTTCCTACATCATCTCATCAATGTTATGTAATTAATGAAATGATGTTATTTGAGGACCTGCTGCACAGACAAAAAATGTTTAGATATATTAGGAAAGTTATAAAAAAGTCTTTTCTATCCACAATTTTCACAGGATGAGTGCAATAAATGCTCTCATATCTGGCCACAGTGTAGACTAGTACATCTTTGTCTAGAAGGCAACGTGACAAAACATATCGAAGCCCTAAAACTGGTTAATCCCTTTGATTCAGTAAGATGCAGTCATTCTCAGAACAGAACTATATTATTAAAAACCAATGAAAGATATCAACCAAACTGATAAGTGATGATATTCATCCAAACCTTGTTTAAACTTGTGTAAAACTCTAAGAACACTACATATACCAGATTATGGATTAAATACATTACAGCAGCGTTTTTCAACCGCTGTTCCGCGGCACACATGTTGCCTGGTGTGCCGTAGGTGCAGACAAGACAAGAATTTTATAATTTTTCACTATTTTGTTTACTTAATATTTCATAATAAAGTAATTATAAAATACTTTCTTTGTGTTTATTTGATTCCTATTCAAGAGAATTACTTTATATATAGTCAATATAGGCACAGAGTTAAATTTTTTAACATTTTCTAATGGTGGTGTGCCTCGTGATTTTTTTCATGAAACAAGTGTGCCTTTGCCCAAAAAAGGTTGAAAAACACTGCATTACAGAATAGTCATAGGAAGGACAATTATGCTGTCCTTTAAATATGTGTCCTAAGCATATTTGACTATTTGAAGAGTATGAAAGGATATGAAAACTCTCTATACAGTGTGGTTTAGCTTTGAAGAAAAACATGGATAACTGAATATGAGTATAAATATATAAATATTTGGGGGGATAGAAATGAAATATATCAGAATATGGGTAGAAGTTTATCTCTGCATAGTGGGAGGATGCATGAGAGATCCCTCCTTAGCCTTTGATCCTGGGGGAAGCCAGCTCACCTGCGTAATCCTCTGTACCGTAGTCATCGGTGGGGTCTTCGACTCGGCTGTAGCGGACACGTTCCACTTTAGGAAACTCGTTGGTTGGTGAGTATGGCTGCACGGAGGTGCCATAGAGTACCAAAGACCATTCTTTCAATTTACCTAGGAAAACAAAAATGGAACCACTGCACGACCAAATACTCACTCTTTAGCCTTATAATTCCTTTTCCCCTAAGAAAAGCATCAGTAGAATTATGGGAGACAGATTCATATGAGACAGATTCATATGAATCATTACATCAGATACTGGGCTAGAAATACACATTTTCTACTGTTTGTAGAATTATGCACTATAATTCACACACTATGTTTGTTGGTTTTTTGTTTGTTTTTTTGTAAATACAAAAACAAAACAAAACAATGAACAATATTGACAAAGACTGATAAATGAGGATATTCAGGATAGGTCTTGATTTAATCAGCATTTATAGGTAGACTAAGACAAACACACCTCAGATTGCTGGGTTGAATTTCAAATGACGGGTATTTAAAAGAATCCCAGAATTTTACAGAGATTTGTTTTTCTAGGTATAAAAGTCTTATTTGAAAAAAATTGGGGGCTCTGATTGCATGCTTATTTGGTTGGAATTCGTCCCATACACAGAGGTCAGCGGTTTGATTCCCTGTTAGGGCACATGCCTGTGTTTCAGGCTCGATCCCTGTAGGGGGCATGCAGGAGGCAGCTAATAGATCAATGTCTCTCTCAAATAAAAAAGAAATATCTCAAAAAAGAAATATTAAAAACATTTTTTGTGTGTTATCCGACTTATAAATAAGAAGACAAAAACAATGACTTTGTTCCACATGATTCCTGAAGCAGTCATTCAATCTTTAGAATACATCACTATTCAGTTATCCTATAGACCTGATGGCCACTAGATACATGTGGTTATTTAAATGAATTAAAATACAGTTCCTTAGTCACACCAACTACATTTCAAGGGCTCAATAGTCACATGTTGCCAGTGGCCACTATAATGCAAGCATAGATGGAGAATACTTCCTACATTGGAATGTTCTACTGAGGGGTTGCAATACATTTTCTGGTCAAGAGTGCCTTGAGACACGAGATAGGTGTTTAACCTCATCTGGATAGTATGCTCACAAGGGACATTTAGTTTAGTCCGTATTTGTTAATTTATTTCTTAGATGTATAAAATTAAAGTCTTTACTACAACCTCCCCACCCCCAAACTGCCGCCAGGCCATTAAGCTTAATAAGATTCACATAAGAATCAACCATAAGCAGAAGTTATTAATAAAAAACATTAAAAACACAGAAAAATGCTGATAGAAAGGACTACCCTTAGGAACCTCCTCGTTCCACACACAGTGTGCTAATACAGAGTCCAGGCGTGGTTTAGAGCAAGGGCTCTCCCACAGCAAAACAATAGTGAACTTCAGCTGTCATTTAATTCATCTATTAGCATCTATATCATCATCTAGTTGATGCTTATCATTCCTAAACTTACTACATGCCAAGTTTTATCACATTGTTCATAACAACTGGGATGTAGCTGCTTGAATTCCCAATATAGTTCATGTAAACACATGAGGAAACTGGGGCACAGAGGTTGATAACTTTCCCAAGGGCATTGAGAGGACAGATTAATATTAAAACCCTTCTAGGCGTTCCCGTTGAAGAGGGCGATGTAGGAACATCCTGATGCACTTCCTCCCACAGTTACACCAAATTGACAGCTACATATGGAACAATTTCCTCTGAAGGTAACCTCAAAACTAGCATTCCTATGCATTAGGCAAATTAAAAAAAAATCCATATCCAAGTGCGTAGGGGAGGCTGAGACACAACCTCACCCTGGTGTAATGAGAAAGTGGAGGGAACTCAAAACCCCAAGCTGCTCCATTGGAACAAAAGGTTTAAATCCCACATTGAGCACCCCAACTTTTAAGACCAGCACCTGAGGGCTGAGACCTACAAAGTTAGTAACTGAGAAGCAGTTCCTATAGATTCCAGCAGACTCGCCCACTACAGGGTGTACCACAGGGGCAGCCAACAGAAAAGCACCTAGATTTGCAGTGAAACAGGCTTATTTGCTTATCTTAAAGCATCTGCCTGGGGAGAAGGAATCTAATTTAACAGCATCTGGAGGCCTACTGAATACTGTCCAAACAGGCACCATCTTTGCACTCTTTACCTCACTCTAGCTCACTGGTATCTTCAAGAAGAGAGCTTAAAGTCTTGTCAGGCACTGCAATTTTTGTGGCTGCCACCCACAAAAAGTGGCCAGCCGGGCTTATATTTTCAGGTATCCTAGGACTGTAAACAAAATTGACAAGTCTCTAGTTAGACCCACTGAGGAGAGAGAGAAATCAAGAAAATAAAATCAGAAATGAAAAAGATGTTATAACTGATACCACAAAAATACAAAGGATCATAAAGAACAGTAAACAAATTAGAAACAAAAGAAATGGATAAATTCCTAGAAACATACACCATACTATAACTGAATCATTAAGAAATAGAAAGTCTACTAGTAACTGACCAATTACTGGGAAAGAGATTGATAACATAGGTGCAAAAATCCTCAACAAAATTATGAGCAAACGGAATTCCATAACATATTACAAAGATCATAAACTATGATCAAGTAGGACTTATTCCAGAGATGCAAGGATGGTTCAACCCATCAATGTGATACAAAACAAAGGATAAAAATCATATGATTACCTCAATAAATGCAGAAAAAGCACTTGACAAAATTTAACATCCACTTCTGATAAAAAAAAAACACCACCAAACAACTCTCAATAAAGTAGATGTACAGGGAACAGAAATAAGGCCATAAGGCAGCTAATATCATATTCAATGGTGAAAAACAAAAGGCTTTTTAAGGTAAGGAACAAAACAAAGATGTCCACTCTTGCCACTTTTAGTCAACATAGAATTGGAAGGCCTAGCCAGAACAATTAGTCAAGAAAAAGCAATAAAAGACATCCAATTCCAAAAGGAAGAATAAAACTGTCACTATTTGCAGATAACTATACACACACACACACACACACACACACACACACACACACCATACACTAGAGGCCTGGTGCATGAATTCATGCATTGGTGCAATCCTTTGACCCAGCAAGAGATGGGGCCAATCAGGGCTGCAGGAGGTTGGCTGTGGGCACACACTGCATTGAGCGTCTGCTCCCTGGTGGTCAGTGCATGTCATAGCAACTGGTTATATATAGCAACTGGTTATATATATATATATATATCCCTAAAGACTTAACAAAAGAGCTTCTAGAACTAATTCAGTCAAGTTGCAGGATATAAAATAAACATACAAGAAAATCTGTTGCTGAGTTAGCTACCTTGCTTAAATTTCTTGGAGACTCTGACCAATTCTGACCCATCTCCCAGCCTCTGTTTCCTTCACTCACAATGGCTCTTTCAGATGTATTGTTTGGTTTGCATGATGGCACTCACAGTTAATAAGCTGCTGAGCCTTGCTACAGAGGAAACTAGATTGATCGGTAGGTAGGTAGGTAGAAGAGGGACAGATGTAGATATATAGGTGATATACAAATTACTGGATGTCCTACCATGTTGAGTGGCAATTTCCCCCCCCTCGTTTGGATAGAAAAATTAGCTCTGGTTTTTCAGTAGACTGACTGATGTAATCTCCCTTGGGGAATCTGTTAAGAGTTGAATTAGTCCAGGGCAGAGCAATTCTGGTCATGTGGTCCACATGACTCTCAACATGATTGAGTCTCTCCCTGAAGACCTTTTTAAGCTGACACTATCATTAAACCCCAAAAAGAGGGCAGCAGTTCTCACTAATCAACAGAGAAACTGCAATGTGATATTATCTCATACTTGTTAGAACAACTATTATAAAAAAGACAAGAAATAACAAGTGTTGGCAAAGATGTGAAGAAATGGGTACCTTCATGCACAATTGGCTGCAATGTAAATTGGTACAGCCACTGTGGAAAACAGTATGGAGGTTTCTTTAAAAAAGTAAACATAGAACTACCATATATATAGTCCAGCAATTCCTCTTCTGGGTATTTAAACAAAGGAAAATTCAGACAACAATTTGGAAAGATATGTACACCACATGTGAAGGTGTATGTATCATATGATTGTTTATATGTGTTTATTATAAACTAGAGGCCTGGTGCACAAAATACATGCACAGGGCGGGGGAGGGGGTCACCTCAGCCCAGCCTGATGTGTAAAATTGCATATACAGTATTCTGTGCCACACTGTTTTTCTGACATTTGCACTGGGTCAGCACACTGGTGTCCACGAGGTTTGCCCTCTGCGAGCTTTTCTTTGGACTCACTGTGACTGTCCTTTTCATAATCAGGGTGCTGTATAATCTCAGAATTCCAAGTGGTGTGTGATAAGTAAGAAATGAAAAACTGCCTATAGACAGCAATGCAAAAGAGAACCCCTTTTCCCGATAGCACCTCTTGAGTGTATAGATGGAGCATATGACCCAAGGGCATCGTAGGAAATCCAATCCATGGTCACCCTAATAGCTGGTTTATTTAATTTATAATTATTTTAATTTGAAAATTTACCCTCCTAAATGCTCTGAAGAGTGCTGTCTCATAAATGATTACATCTTTTCGTGCCATTTCTGAAGTGCTTCCTAAGTCCACTGAGAGTGTCTTTTCATTTTTCACTTACTATGTCATTTTATTTCCTTAGAACCCCCGCCACAGGTTACATAAAATACTGCCATGTTTGGGCCATCATTTTTCCCCCTTCCATATCACTTTTTTCACTTGCTAAATTTGATTGGTGATTTTGCAATTGATACTGCAACTGTGCCAGGAAATAGCAGTTTAAATATAGAATGAGAAAAATTCATTCTACTTGCTAATATAAATGCAATCTGCCCAATACAGAAAATTTGAAATAGGTTTAATATGTCACAAAACAAAAAACTGCTCACCGAATCTTTATATAACATACAAATGCTAAGAAACAATAAACAAGTATAATTTTGGTTTGGAGCTAGGAACTACTATTTGGAAATGATCCTACCATTTAACTGGGCTAGAAAATTGTACACCTCCAACTGAATACCTAGCAGGTTAATAAGCATTATAGAGAGACCTTCCACCTGAGTGTTCACCATAGAAATGACAGAAATGTGTGCGTGCACTCACATACCAGTAACAGCATTAGAGTACCTCTCTTCTGGCATAAAAGAACATCTCTAAAATGAGTGGAAGTGACAGGTTAAATGTGATCATTTAAAAAGTATAAGGAGCAGCCAGTGCCACGAAACATACAATCTGGATTTTTCTGGGCCATTTCAGAGGGCTTTCAACACGGGGAACCAGACGGAACTAACTGTACAGACTCTGAACTCCTTGAGGACGGAGAGATTTATATTCCGAGCCGCTGACCCTTGCACACAAATGTCAGGTCATCCGGCAGTGTGCCCTCAGGGCAGCGTGCTCTTGCGGGCAGGGGAGGACCATTTCATCACTGACATCCTTCAGAATTGCTGGTTCATGGTGATAATAAAGAGCAGTCACTTTAAATTAGTTTTATACCACCTTAAATTCTCATTAGAAAATGCAACCCTTGTGTCCTTACCCTAAACCAGCTGTCACCAACCGTGGTCTGCGGACCATTGGTGGTCGGTGAAGTCCAAAAGATTGGCGACTGCAAGCTGCAACCCCAACCCCTTCGTAACCCAACTGCCAAGATCGTCAGTGTCTATTTCTCTGGGATCTCCCGCCACATAAAAGCCCTGTAGTGACACCAGCTGACGGATCCACTGGGAGCAGCCTTTGGCGAGGGCAGCACAGCCAGTCACCCCCACAGCAGGACAGGAGCATGGCTTCAGAAGAGAAGAGGAGAGGAGGACAGGAGAGGAGAGGACAGGAGAGGGAAGGAGAGGGCAGGTCCTGGGAACTAATTATACGATGAACCAGTGAAAGCATCCAGAAACCAGGATTTAGTTTATCTGAATGTTTTCTACCAACCCTAACCTTGTTGACAAACATTTGATTTCTGGATAAAACCTTGTCAACCATTATATTCAGGCTGCATGCTGGAAGTGAGCTGGACCCAGAGCACCTTGTGACCTTGCCACCATGCTCCTTTTAACCTCTCTGATTATGGGACCACTGTGGCCACATAGATAAAACCCAGCTCAGAATCAGGGAAAAGATGGCCAAACTGTGTGATCAAACATGGACCTCTCAGAATGAGAAACTGACTGGTGGGCCAAAGTCTGGTAAATGCACATTCGTATTCACCCTGTGCTCGGCTGGGGACCTGCTCCTCCTCTATCTGTAGCCCCCTGTACCTGAACGGTACACACTCTTACAATTAACTACAGAATGTCTGGGTTAATTTATTCTGCTATCAGGAAAGGGCTGGACTTGGATGTCAGTCCTAAAATCACTCTGAGGCCTGATTCTTCTGCAGCTGGATTAGACAGAACACTGAGAAGCATGAGTTTTTCAGACAATCGAACATATGTCCACCGCTGGGTGGAAAGCTGGGTTCCTTATCACACATATCATTTCCCACTGAGCCAAGTACTCCATAGGGCTCCATCACGGGTAGTATAGGCTGCTGCAAGGAACTGCTCCCTTTCCCCTCCCCCACCTCCCACACACACATTTTTAAGGTTAGAAATAGCTTCCATGGAGAGGGAAATAGGTCACACGCAGCAACAGGAGTCTGAGGTCAACTGAAAAGACCTTTGTTAACATAGTAATTGCCATGTTTTGTTTCTTTTAACATATCAAGTAATTTTCCATTTTCCTTAGTTTTGGGTTCAATACCATCATTCACTTTCTTTAGTGGCAACCATTGAGCTGGCACAGGCCAGCCCAATGTCTTGCCTGCATGGAAATGTGTCTCCTCGTATAACCCAGCAATTTGACCCAGTACAGGTGGACAAGGCTGGCTAGTTTATGGACAAAAAAAGTAAGGGGAGGTGGCAGAGATATGGCTCTTATATTTTGTAATATCAATCAATAGCTGTCATGTTTTATCCTGTACTCATATCTAAATATTTATTCTTTGTTTCTTATCCTTGAATTATTACCTCTGAAATCATAATCTTGAGAACTAGGATACATGCAAAACTCAAAACACAGGATTACATGAAAAAGAATGATGTTGATATATGAGTGTGAAACACTCCTCGACCGACATATACTCATTTTTTTTTTTACACAGCAAATTAAATTACAGACAGAAAGTTCTCACCTGGAGTCTTGAAGTTCCTCAGCTGGGAGGGAGTGTCGTAGACTTCAAGGATCCAGTCACCGGCGGCTCTTTCTCCCCAGCAGTGAATAGTCATGAACTCCCAGTTTTTAAATCCTTCCATGGAGTGGTCAAAAAGCCTGAGAGAGGACCATAAGTCAACATTATGATCAATTATCTTTTCAAATCCATCTGCATGTTTGCCTCAAAACTGGAGGCTATATTGCCAGGACCGGTTTGGCTCAATGGATAGAGCGTCGGCTTGGGAACTGAAAGGTCCCGGGTTCGATTCCGGTCAAGGGCATGTACCTTGGCTGCGGGCATATCCCCAGTAGGGGGTGTGCAAGAGGCAGCTGATCGATGACTCTCTCTCATCGATGTTTCTGACTCTCTATCTCTCTCCCTTCCTCTCTGTACAAAATCAATAAAATATATTAAAAAAAACACACACACAAAAAAAACTGGAGGCTATATTCATTCTGGACATCACTGATTAGTATATACAAACATGTATCATTCATTGTTCTCCCCCAGGGAACCAGGCATGGGCTGTCCATGCAATCGCAAATTTAGAAGGCACCACCCCTGGAGAACCAGGAAAATTAGGTTAAGACTTTTACCACAAGATGGGACTGTTCCACGTGTTGAAGATGTGGTGCAACTGGCACTCCTTACACTGCTAATGGGAATGCAAAATGGGCCTGCTGCTCTAGAACAGGGTCTCGTTTCTTACCACACAACTCAACACTCCCCTCCTATATATCTACCCGAGAGACTGAAGACATGTCCACGCAAAGGACAACATGTGAATGTGCACAGCAGCTCTATTCAAAGCAGTCATAAGCTGTTAACAATTCAAATGTCCTTCAACAGTAATAAAAACTAATGAACTAGTAATACCATGAATGAATTTCAAAAGCATTAAGGTGAGTCAAAGAAATCAGACACAAAAGACTACATTCTAGAAAAAGTAATAAACAGAAACAGCTCAGTGGTTGTCACAACTGCGAGGGAGGTGAGTGGGCTATGGTGGAGGTTTTAAGGTGTGATGGAACTGTTTCACATTTTGAAAGTAATGGTGCATGGTTATACAACCATATAGGTACATTAAAACTCACTGAATTGGTTACATTAAGAAGTGAATTGTATGATATGTAAATTACACTCAGTCAAAAGGCTGCCCACTCATCTTCTCCAGTTTAGGAGTCATTCCTCAGATTCTAGCCTAGACTCTGATCTTTCAGCCCTTCAAATGAATTTTTAAAAAACATGTTTTTATTGATTTCAGACACGAAAGATAGAAACATCAATGATGAGAATCACTGATTGGCTGCCTCTGCACGCACCGCCCCCCCCCCCCCCCCCCCCCCCGGGTTTGAGCCTGCAACCTGGGCATGTGCCCTGACCAAGAATTGAACCGTGATTTTTTTGTTCCTGGGTTGACTCTCAACCACTAAGCCCCACTCACCAGGCCTAGTGATTTCCTAAGGTTTTAATTCCCTACATGAAATCCTCTCCTACTTGAAATAGCTAGCATTGTTTCTTGTGAAGTAATGCTGAGGTTTGCAAAATATGAGAAAGTAAGGAAATAGAATCCTCATTAGATCAAAGAGATATCAATAGATCATGTGTAAAACTAGCACATCAAGAAATCGGCCTATCATGTATATAGGCATATCATGTACATCTGACTTCCTGAAAACACAGCCAACAGATTCCTGTGGAGATGGGGCCTAGAAGGTGAAAACTAAAAGATGAGACAAGTATCACATATTTTCAAAGAACTTTTCTTTTTAAAATCATGTGCATCTATTATTTTTATTAAAAAAAGAATGAAATAATCTGAGAGCCAGAGGGGTGGACCGAGAGGGAAATACGTCTAGCACTGTTTTAGATACAATGATGCCCAGTTACTGGGCCATCTCTGCACTTCAGTGGAGACAGATGCAGAGCTTATGGTGAGTGGATGTTGATGGTGATTTTATGTTCACTGAGCAAACTGGTGGTGATAATTTGACATCCTATGTAGTTCTCCCTTCTGGGGTAAAATGTGCCCTTTTAAAAACAAAAAATAACTAGTTTACTCTCCTTACAACATAAATATACTAAGACTCTAATTTTTTCTTCTTAAAAAAGCATACCACAGAGGCTCCTTCTAAAATGCTAGCTGGATTCAAAAGCAGCAAGGCTGGGTGACACAGCTGTAGGTTGTGTTAGGTAAATGGCTGATACCTAGCAGTATTCCCAGGAGAAAAACAATATACAGGAATATGACTTGCTGCATGTTCCTGAGCCCTTGAAACAAGAAAAATGAAAATTATTTAGTAGCATTCTCTCAGTGTCCCATGTCAGAAACTCTGGGAAAGGCTGAGTTAAAGTTGAACAGATTTCCTTTCTGGAGGACATCTCAGATCTTTGGGGTATTCAGGTATGTCATGGTAATCTCCATAATGGGGTTACTGATAGTCAGGGATTTTCAAACCTTACATGGGCACTAAGCCCCTTTCTCTTTAAGAATATCTATATGCTATCTGTAAAGTTTAGCTATGAGCAGAGAGGGGTCTGCTATTTCAACGAGGACCTCACTGGGTCTGGCAGCTTTCCCTCACCATGACAGGCATGGGATTAGTGGCTCCTTATATGAATGTGTCCGCACCTGTATCAGATCTTCTATGCAGTGAGGATGGTACGTTTGATGGAGATCCTACAAGTCACGTGCTACCATCATAGGGCTCATTTACAAGGTTATGGCTTAAAACGATCTGGCCAGGAAGAAATTGCTGAGTCACTGAAGAACTGACTTATATACACAAGAGTTCTTCACGTTAAACCTGGAAAATATGCATGCTGGGAGACACAGAGGTGGGGGAGAGGAGCTTTTCACGTTGGCAGAGACACGTTACTAACGGGAACATGTTGACACAGAAATTGGGGAAAGCAGAAAACCAGTCTAGAACCACTTCCTAGCCCACAGTCTAAGTTAGGCTCTCATTCTGGTGGCCATTGAGCCATCTGAGGGCACTGAAGCAACCACTTGTCATACCTTCCTAAGAGTGCCAGACTTCAAGGCAATTCCCAAACAGTTTAGACAGAACGTCTGGCTGCTGGCCTCACGTCCAAAAACGACAGAGGAGACTGAGGCTGCCGCCACACGAGAGGCCATCTCGTTTCCATGACCTCGACCGGCTTTTCATCCTCCCAGGTCAGCTGTTTGACTGCTGGGTTAGCTGACCCTCTGTTTCTTCCTGTCCACCCTTTCCTGTCCACCTCTGAAAACCATTCCATCGCATTTAATCACTTTTAAATCACGTTGGAAACAAAAATTAAATATACGCCAGGTGCCAGGAAGAATTATTCACAAATCAGCATTCAGACAAGTGTTTCAAGGCTGGAATATAAACAGGCTATGTCTCTCTGGCTCACCAGTTAGCCCCTGGTCTCCTCACTTTCTGCAGAGTTGGCACTATCATTAATTTCACGGGAATGTAAAAGCTGAGAAGAGGAATTAAAACGAGGCTCAACCCAATCATTCCATTTTGTTAAGAGAGCTGATGGGGAGAGACACAGACACTGATGGCTGTTGTTTTAACTAGCTGGGCATTCAGTGTTCTAACTTCACCCTATCTTTTATTTTAGTGCTGACTCAACACTTAAACGGTTCCTTGTTTATAGCACCGCACTTTTTAAAAACACCACATGACCTGCACATGACAAGAAGTCCTGTTGCTAGTCGCTAGTAGATTAGACTTGTGTTGCAAGAATATACTTGCTCAAGATAATCCAGTGTCAGATGGTGGACACCTGTTAAGGATATTCTAATTGTGTGGTCTCTGTATAGCAACCAAAAAGGCCAATGCCCAGTGTGAACGCCTCTGCTGTGCCATCAGTGGAGAAACCAGTCACATGCCAGCACCATCTGAGTGGGTAAGACGCCAATGAAGCAGGGCCAGGGCGCAGCAAGCTGGAGTAGGTGAACTCCAGTATCCACATCTCCTTTTGTGGTAAAACCCTGTCCTGTCAGAGCTGATTTCATAATAACGCGCTCAACGAAAGGAGATGTGCACACGGTGGCAGAAATGATGCATCCAGTTATTAAATGGTGCTCCACGGCCCTATCCCTGTGAGCAGTTTACAAATAAGTTATTTTGGATGAAGCCTGGTAGTACATCCTTCGAGGAAGTAACCCAGGAAATACCTTATATAATTACTGTAAGCTCCCTCCTCCCCCTTTCTCACTTAAGGAGCTGAGCCAAACCATTCAGGCCACAACATTTTCCTATGATGTTACAGCAATCGTTTAGTATAAATACTGACAGCTATGTGTACAGAATCATTTCTAAAATTGTAAATGGATCTTAATTTCACCCTACCAAACAAACAGTATTTATGTTCACTATAAAAAGACAGTAAACCAATATTTTTGGAAGTTTTCTCTGTTTCAAAACGTTTAAGTGCTTCATCCCCATTTAAGGTAGAGCATATATGCTTAAAACGCACATTTGTCTCAACTGCATTTTAGTTTTTTTATTTTCTTTAGCTGTTGGATTTTGTAAGTTTTCAATAATCTGCTTCTGAAATAGGGTATTGAAGACACACTATTGTTTTTTTGTTTTTTTCTTTCTTTCTTTCTAACCTAAATCATTTATTTAAGAAAGGTGGAGTGAAAGATACTGGTTCTAGAGGTTTGGATTACCTAAAAAGATGCGTTTTTAAAAACTTTCAACATGCATACTATTACTAATCTACCTACCCCAAAAAGCATTTTTTCTTGTGGGTAGGTATATGACGTAAGTACTTAATCTTCTGAGGATTTAGTCCATTTTATAGTCGATGGCTTTTATCGAAGTACCTGCCTTATATTTTAAACTCCTCTGTAAATTACTTGCACAGCATCTAGCACATACTGCCTTTCGTGTCTTCTGACACAAAAATGACAAAGCTGGATTATCTTTTATTTTTTTAATATATTTTATTGATTTTTTTACAGAGTGGAAGAGAGAGAGATAGAGTTAGAAACATCGATGAGTGAGAAACATCGATCAGCTGCCTCCTGCACACACCCCACTGGGGGTGTGCCCGCAACCAACGTACATGCCCTTGACCGGAATCCAACCTGGGACCCTTCAGTCTGCAGGCTGATGCTCTATCCCACATGTGTCAAACACAAGGCCCGCGGGCCAAATCCGTCCCGCCAGGCCTTGCAATGTGGCCCGCACCGCGCTGTCATCACTGCACTCCGCTGCGTTTCCATCACAATGACAGTTTATGACTGTTCAGTAAACCATTCGGCCCGCGATTTAGGCTGGATTTTAGATTTTGGCCCCTTCTCTGATTGAGTTCGACACCCCTACCTGAGCCAAACCAGTTTCAGCTGGATTATCTTCTAAATCGATGCTAAAGTGTGGTGTGTGGTCAAGCAGCCTCGACACCACCTGGGAGCTTATCAGAAAGGCACATGCATGGTCCTCACCCCAGACCTCCAGGTGACCACCTCTGGGAGAGGGGCCAGCCACCTGCCTGCCTGAGTCACTCACCAGGTGCGCGGAGAAGTGCAGGGCAATGGAGGCTAGCGCTCCCTGAGTACTTACTGTGCCAGGGGCTGTGCTGAGGACCAGCTTAACGTTATCTTATTTAATGTGAGGCAGACACTACTAGGTCTGTGTTCCAGATGAGAGCATCACCTTTCCAAAGTCAAACATAAAAACTGGTGAAGTTAAGACCAACCCAGTCCTGGCTAATTCTAAGGCCGTTTCTTCTTTTGAATGAAGGAAGAGGCCTAACTGAAATGAAAATGTTCACTGCGGAAGTATAATTTGTATCGCCAAGTCCCACGTACATGTATATAGCATGACACTTTACAAATGTCCATAGTCTGTGGCTGAACATGTGGGCAGGGCCGCAACCAAAATGATTCAAATATAAATACCACACTCAGCCGTAGTCCATGATAGAAGGCTATAGGGTTTTGCAGCTCAGAAAATGCACCTTCTCTGTACTTAACAATCCTGATTAGAAGCAGATACTCAGCGGTAATCAAATTTAGAAAGGGAGGCAAAGTTTCAGCTTTCAGTCAGAGGCCAAATTGTGGAACCCAGAGCCAATCCAGAGAGACTAACTCTAAAACTCAACGAGTTGGGGGAGGGGAGGTCCAGGGAGGGGGAAGATGATGACAGCTTTTCCTAATTCTAAACAAGTGCAATTGAAGGAAGAATCTGATAAGACATGCTTTTGTTTGAACATTTTTTACAAGGGCAGATTGTGAATGTCATAGAACAAAAGCTCCTATCTAAAGCTGCTCTTGTCTAAAAACATTTTCAAGGCCTCCCAGCTGCCCTGGCTACCCCACGGTGCTAGATCTCCACCTTCTCCCCAGAAGCAAACAATCCGGGGCCATCATTCAGCTCTGCTCTTTGTGAGGCAGGGCACACAGGCTGAGGGGAGGACCCAGAGGGCAGGAGGGCAGGGGAAACAAAGGGAAGAGGAGGCACTGCCCCTTTGTCCATTCGGGGACTCCTCTGTTTACTCAGGTTTCCCATCTCCCACTAAATCCCCCACCTGGCTTCCCAGCGGTGCTTGCCTGCTGGGAGAACGGGGCACAAGCTCAAGTTGGACTGGCTCAGAATAGCGAGAGTGCCTTCCAGGCGCAGCACCTGCAGATGCCTGGGTAAATGCTCTTTCTCCAGCAGCTGTTCTCCACGGGAGCTCCAGCAAGTGCCCTGCAGCCCACAGCCCGCACAGGGCGGCCGAGGGGCTCCAGATGGCCCAGAAGCCCTAACGTGCTCAGCCACCCACGGGGTGGAAAATCCATTCCCCAAGACTTGCTGTGCGGAGGGGAAACGCAGGATGCACAGAAGAAATGCCTCACAGAAATGTCTAGGAAGAGAAGGACTTTATTTCCTTTGGGAATTTACCCTTAAGGATAATATTTTCCGGGACCCAAGATTGTAATACCTATTTTGTCAACAGTGAAAAGGAGAACAGTCCCAGGGAAGAAGGGAGCGGCTTGTCTCCCCTCCTTATCCACAGACCTAGTTTTGCCTCATAAAAGGGGTGTGGGCTCGCTGCTCTGCACCCTCCCTCCTTGCAGCAGCCAGTCCCCTTCCCTGTGAGGAGCTGCACCTCCGGGAGGAGCAGGAGGGACCCAGTGGGAGTGACTCTCGGCTTCAGCTCTACCTCTTCACTTCAAATGCCCCCTCCCGCACTAGGGAAACTCTGTATTTCAAACCTTGCAGAATCCTATCTTTTAATTGCACAGTGTTCTCTGCTGGATGTGATCTTCAGAAATCTTGACTTCCCTGAAGGCAAGATGTGTAAACAGCGGGAACAATTGATTGCTCTCATTAATAATCTCTGATACACAAATTCCTTCTAAAACCCAACCTAGTCACCTTTTCCTTGAGGTGTTTTGCCCTGCAGACCAACAAGGAGGCAACCAGAAAAGAAGCAGGCCTCCCCTCCTCGCCTCTCCACTCCTCCCTTCTCTGTGCTGCTAGCCCTCAGGTCCCAGTCCCAGGAATGTGTTTTTGAAACAGGGCCAAGGTGACAGGACACAAGGATTCCTTGCCACTAGGCCTGAGACGGAGTGGTTTTGAGTAGAGATTTCCTCTCGTAAAATTGAAGCTTCAGAATATGCCAGGAGGAGGAAATGCCAAGAGGAACCGTCCTTCCAGGAGCCACCTCGATAGGAGGGATGCTACCAGTGTCAAGCACAGCAGGGGCAGGGGAGCCAGACCCTGGAGCACGGCCCAGTGTGGCGGCTTTGGGACCTGGGGCAGCTGTTTTACATTTAAGGAGTCAGCTGCTCAGAGCAATGTTTTGGGGAAGCCGTAGACAAATGAATTCATAACATCCTTTATGTCTCTCGGGGCCGTCAGCCCCTTCTCCAGTGTAGTCTGTGCACCTCTTTGTGGGGGCTAATTTTCCTGAGATGGAAATCGTCCAAAAGAGCAGCGGTTAAGAAAATGCTACAGCCGAAACCGGTTTGGCTCAATGGATAGAGCGTCGGCTTGGGGACTAACAGGTCCCGGGTTCGATTCCGGTCAAGGGCATGTACCTTGGTTGCGGGCATATCTCCAGTAGGGGGTGTGCAAGAGGCAGCTGATCGGTGACTCTCTCTCATCGATGTTTCTAACTATATCTCTCTCCCTTCCTCTCTGTACAAAATCAATAAAATATATTAAAAAGAAAAAGAAAAAAAAGAAAATGCTCCAGCTGAAACCGGTTTGGCTCAATGAATAGAGCATAAGCCTGGGGGCTGAAAGGTCCCAGGTTCCATTCTGGTCAAGGGTATGTACCTTGGTTGCGGGCATGTCCCCAGTAGGGGGCGTGCAAGAGGCAGCTGATCAATGACTCTCACCGATGTTTCTAACTCTCTCTCTCTCCTTTTCTCTCTGTAAAAAAATCAATAAAATATATTAAATTAAAAAAAAAAAAAAAAAAAAAAAAAAAAGAAAGAAAAGAAAATGCTCCAGACCCAGAAGCCCCACTCTGGGTGCAAATCTCATTCTCAGGAGCCCTTGACTGGGGAACCTGAGGGAAACCTCGTAACTGCCGGTGTCTGAGCACCTGAAATGCGTGTTTCTTTTTCTCCTGCACAAGTCAGGCAGCGATCTTGAGCTCAGCACTTTGCAGAGAGCAGAGCAGATGTCCGTGGTTCAAGAATGCACGTGCGACTGATGCCAGCGACTTCGTCATCCACCAAACGCCTGTGACGAGCGGAACCCACAGCTCCTCTGCTCACAAGTTTCCTCACTGAAGTCATTTTGGGGGAAGCCAACACAAAATACCAAAATGTGCAGGAGGAGCCCAGCAAGGCCGAGGAAGCTGAGCTTTCCAAGCACAAGGCAACTGCGAAGGGCTGTTTTCCCACAATAGCGGGGCTGGAGGCGGAAGAGCCCCCACATGTGTGCACCTCACAATGTTTTAACCTGGAGACTCTTTCAGGTTCCATGCAGATGAATGGTGGTGAAGAAAGAAAAGAAACAACAGAGAAAAGGGTCTTCTCTGGCTTCGGTAACGAAGGCTAGTGTGGCCTCTATTAATCATGTCACTGTGCCTCTGAAGGCCTGGCTTGCTGAAAAGAAGCATCAGGCAGGTACTTGCAATGACCTGGCAGGCGACAGTGGAGACCCCCATCTGCAGAGTGGGGAGGACCCAGCGCCTTTCTGTCTTTTGCACCTGTGCACACTGATTCGGGCTTAGCTGCGCGTCATAAAGCACCATGCCCAGACTTCCCCAGGCCGGAATGGGAGATGTCAGGTTTTAAAGAACACAGCCAGTCTTTCAAGTTCGGAAAGAAAATGCAATTGAGCATTTAGGAGTCCGTACTCCCAGTCACCTGGAAGTGCTATGTATCGCGCTCCCTTTTTCTCCCTATCCCATAGCAGATAGAATTTGGGGATTCTGAGAAGCACCTGGCAACTGCCGAGGATCACTTTGGATCTGCAGGCCTGCACTGGCTCCCAGCCTCTCACTTCCTCCGGCTTGTTGTTAATCTGCTAACAAAGAGCCCGCTGCCAGGGCCCCCTGGGGCACGTGGACAGGGAGCTGTGTCTACACACCAGGTTGGCTTTCATTTGGACTCTATGTGCCACCGATGATGAGGTTTTTGCTCCCATTAAGTGTTCCTCTTTGAGAAAAATATGAAATTAAAGACTCTTTTAGGCCCCTTTCTGCTTGTGGTTTGTGCTTTAGAACCATAATGGGAATGAGGTGTATAGGACAACCTGATATTTTCCCATCGGGTCCCACCTCTTGACAAGCACCCACGCCCACCCATGTTCTCAACCACTCAGAAAACCAGTGGGGCAAAGAAAGCCTGGGCTAGAACGTTCTGGCCTTTTCTCAGGATCCTGGCACAGGGAGTGGGCGGGGGGTGGGGGGGGGGGGGGAGTGACAAGGCTAAGAAGAGAAGACTGAGTGCCCTTTTGGGCAATAAAGTCCAAGGGCCAGCCTTGAAAATAGGGGTCAGCCAACTACACCGCTTCCTCAAGCCGCCCTCTGCCCTCCGGCTGTTCTGTAAATAGGTTTTACTGGACCGCAGCCATGCCCATCCATTTATGGCACCTACAGTGGCTTTTGCGCTCTAATGGCAAAGCTGAGTAGCTATCACAGAAACATGGCCCGCAAAGCGCAAAACATTTACTAATGGGCTGTTTGTGGGGGGAAATGTGCCAGTGCCCTTCTTAAAACAAACAGAATTTCCCTGAACTTCAGAAAGTTGCTTGGGCAAGAGAAGCCAGCTAATCTGTCCCAAATGCCAGCGGACATTTAAGGACAGGGGGAAGAATCTCAGAGGCCTCAGGAGGTAGGGCTCTAGATGTCATTTTAGGATAAGGAACAACAGGTGGCCTTGCATTTCTCTGCAGCATCCCATTCATATTCCCCAACTATCACATGTGCTACTGTTCTGTGCAGCTTCATCCTCTCTAGTTACGTATGGGCAGTGAGGGCTGTGACCACCCATATGACATCCGTGTGCCCCGCAGTGAGCTCTTAGGGTAGTAAAGAGAGAGCAGCTGCCCTTTCCTCCCTAAAGAACAGCCGAGTGTCAGTGGGTGCCACACTCTGGTGGGCAGAGGTTATCACGGTACCTGTTGGCCAGAAGCTGGGACCTTGTTCCCGAGGGTGAGGTCAGGTAGATGGCCAGGTCCCCCCTCCGGGGATGGGTGATGGTTATCCGCACCACGACATGCTCCAGGTAGTTGACGTGGTGGTTGGGGTTATCCGAGCAGCCCGATGCTTTATAGATGGAGCGCACGGCACTGTTGGGGCGAATTGTCCTGCAACAGAGAGAGAGAGGGAGTTTGAGTGAGGTCCCTGGCAGAGAGCTAGGCTAAGAGAGCCTTGCAGGCCTCGAATGATGTCGCACAATGTCATACAAGCAGCTGGTTGCTGGACACTCAAGGACGCAGCGCTATCCCCAAATGATTGGGTCACTTACAGGAGTAGTTAACACTTTAGGCAGCGGGAAAGATGCCCTCAAGAGGAAAGGGGGAATTGAGGGCCTTTTATCTTCACACAGATAGTGCCTCTCCAACCTAAGAATCTCAGCTTACAATACAGATTGCTGGGCCCTGGCCCCAGTGTCTGGTTCAGGAAGGCTGGGGTAGATCCCAAGAATTAGCATTTCTAATAAGTTCCCAGGTGATAGAGAAGTTGCTGATCTATGAATTATACTTTGAGAGCCACTGATATAGGGTACCATGGTACAGTGAAAGCTTCGGGATTAGCATGACTTTGGGATTTGACCCTGGTCTACCATTTCCTTACTCTATAACCCAGGGGCGCACACTTCCTCTTGTCCACAAGTTCCTGTCTTCTTCACTAGCTTCTTTCTGTGCCATTGCCACCCTTGAACACTGGGCTCCAGCCACATTGGCATCAGTTCAAGTTCTGGAATAGTTTTCCAACTCAGGGCCTTTTTTATTTTTTTCCTTCTGCTGTTCCTGTGTCTGACTCTACATGGTCAAAACTTAAATTTCACTCTCTGAGACTGTCATCGAACCACAGGAAAAATATGTCCCCACCGCTTATTTTCTAACCCTTGTATGTCCAACATTCAATTATTGTAACTTATATTTACTTATTTTGGGGATTTGATTCCCCCAAGACTGTAAACTCCAAAGGGAAGGAAGCACTTCTCATTCCCCTTAACATCTAGCTCAGTGCTGGCTATTCAGTAAGTGCAAGAAAAATAGTTGCCAAACTGGTAAATAAATTTGTGAATGAGTAAACAAATATTCCCACTGATCTCGCTTCCTCATTTGTCAAATGGGAGTAATACCCAAATGTTCACAAACTTTTAATAAGAAAATACACATGAAGTTTCTTGGCATGGCCCTTAATAAGTGTTCCATAAATACAGGCTCACTTTCCACTCCTTTGACTTTTTTTCTGTTAATTCTTTGCCACAAAAGAATGGGGGGAGGACCACTTTCCTTCATTTATTTCTGCTTCCTGACAATTTTTTTTGAGAATTACAATGGCTCTAGTTTTATCACAAACGAAGTCCATAAATATTTCTTTTTTCTTCTGAGAGCCAACTCTCTAAAAAAGAAAGCCAAAAGCAAAATACGAATAATATCATGAAGATGTATTCTCTTCTGTGGATTCAGCACCAAGGAGAGGCTTCCCATTCTCGCTAAGTCAACCCTGTCAGCACAGCCTTCAAGTTTGTGCAGCTGAAGCCTAGGAACGGGCCCTGGGATCTCTAAAGAAATGGCAATCTCCCCACGGTGGAGAGCTACATGGTATGGAGTTTAAGTTTCCAGAACATGCTATTTAGTCTCTTGGGGCACATTGACTTACGAAGATAACAACAAGTAGATATATTGATAGTGTAGAAGTCTTAAGAATGCCCATCAAAGGTCCTCCTCCTCCCCCCCCCCCTACAATCACCTTTTAAGAGATGCTTTTTTTTTAAGGATACCTGGGTCCTACTACTTGGATATAATAGCTTAGCATCACAGACATTCTATTAGAGTTTTATAATTACATTAGAAAAAAACTGCACGGGGTTTTAGCTTCCATGTGTAACACAGGGCTATCCTGAGCCCTTGCCTTCGCCTGCACCCTCTCAAGATACTGATGTGCTATGTACTTGCAGCGACCTTACTTGATTTGTCGGTCTGTGCTCTCCACACACACGTGCTGCTGGGGAACAGTGGTCCACTTCTCCGCCTCCATCACCATGGCTTCTGCATCCATCAGCCCAAATCCATAGAGATGGCTCACTATGAAAAGCAAGAAGCTGGTCAGCTTTGCTGTGGTCCTGAGCAACCTGTGCTATACATGTTGAGCTATAATTTCATTCAGCAGAGAGCATACATCACCCTAAGGGAGCCTAGCTTTCTTTATAGCAATGATTTAAAACAAATAAAACAAGACAAGTAAACAATCACAAGAAAATGAATGTGTATCACATTGATTATTATTACTAGTAACACGACTATCATTTACGAATTATTCTTACATGGCAGGCACAAGTGCATATTTTTATATTTGATCTTCCTAACAATCAAGATGTTAATGCTATTATTGTCATCATTCATGAATGAGAATATTGAGTCTCAGAGAGAAACTTGGCTGGGATTGCCTAACAATTCAGTGGTTGGGCTGGATTCTAACCCACATGTTCGCTCAAAGACCACTTATGATGACATCATCAATTTTGTAAGATAAAGTAATAGATTTAAAGAGAAGTGACGATGTATGCAACTTCTTCTAGTGCAATGAGTACTTACATTCAAGAAATGCCAATTTTTGGACATGCCTACAAGTTAGGTTGAATATTCCAGAAGACATAAATTGTTACCTTTCCTCTAGCATATGAAAAATTTATTAAACATTATTCATGAAACATTTGGAGGCCTCTAACTTTTATGCCAGCCCATGTTGTAATCTTTTAGTTCTCAATGAGAATTCTTATTGATCTAAAGCTGAATTTGACAGAACTGCCTCAGAAACTTCGATTGCATACAGGAATATTTTAATGATAATACAGCAAGATCAACTTGTGCAGTTCTTTCTGAAAATACTTTAAAATCCCAGTTGAATACTTCAAATATTCACCATGTATTATACTGCCTCACATCTTTATATTTAATACAAAGTCATACTTCTACCAAATTTGTTGGCTAAAACTTTTTCCTTATAACATTAATTACTTTATGCAAATATTTCTAAAGCTGCCCAGGCTTATGGATTAAATACTTCAGCTTAAAATTCAAGATGTTCTATGATATAATCCCATTTAATCTTCAAAATAAACTCCTTACCAAACCTTTTGCTTTAGAAAAGTCATTCCTTTTCTGGAGACCTGACACTCCCAGTCATATCGTGCTCATTCTGTCTTACCGCCTTTGCTCATGCTGGGCCCTTGGCCTGGAATTCCTTCACTACTCTTGATGAAGAGTTAAACTCTACTCTTACAAGTTCCTGAAGGCCCAGCTAGTCTATCATCTCTTGAAATAATCTCTAGACTGTAAAAACCAATTACTGAAATTCAATCATCTGTGATCAGTGAACTTCTCTTTTATAGTCCTATACTTTTAATTAATTTGTCAACCCATCTGCCCTTCTGCCAACTCATTCATTCAACCATCCATCTACCCACCCATCCATCTACTCACTCAGCCAGCCATCCATTCGTTCATCCACCCACTGACCTATCCATCCATCTATCCATCCATCCATCCATCCATCATTTCTTAAGTGCCTTCTATGTGCCAGGCACTATACTAGGCACTGTACTTTTTATCTATGCCAAAACTGAATTAATAATTAACTCTGTCAGCATATGTATTTTACTTCAACGAATATATTATAAACTACTTGATGGCAGGAACTGGATCTTATATTTCTTTATGTTTCATGGGATTTAGCAGAACATATACATATTGGAGGAAAAAGATAGCACACATTAAAAAAAACATTGTTCTAGGATTAAGAATTATTATTCTATTTCTGCTATTTTTTAATTACATAATTCTTGGCCAACAAGATAAAATATCTACCCTGCGTACCTTTTCCTCGTTTTGGAATATATTACTTATCCCATTACCGTTATTAAGTTAACTATATGTCCCACATGAGAAAATCTGTGTAAGGAACTATACAAATGGAAGAGCTCATTATTATAATATCAGATTCAGTCAGTCAGAACATATGAATAAAATGGAATAAAATTATCTTGCAATGGCAAAGAATTTTTTTTTAATATTTTTATATATGAACTTTTGCAACTTCTATTATAAATGAATTTTTTCTTGATGAAAAAGAAATTCATATTCATTTTAACAAATTAGTAAAGACTTCCAGAAAAGAAAAAAGTAAAACTCACCAATAACTTCATCACAAATTGGTAACTGCCATGAACAATTTTGTTAGCTTTGTTTTAGTTATGTAATACTATACAAAGCAATTTTGCCTCCTTATTTAAATAAGAGGCAGAGTGGCCCACATGGTACAGGAGAAAAGTCCAGCCTGGGCTTAAGGAAACCCAGTTGTGGAGATCTCTTGTTAAAGTTCACATAAATCCTACGTTCTTTCCTTGGGGGGAACTGAAATTATTGCCAAAGAGGCTAGATGCCAGGCTCTCTAATGCCACAGAGTACCCAAGCACCCCCATGTTAGTGTTAAGTGGCTTCCAAACAGCACAAATTGTCACTTTATCTCAGTTGAGGGGGGGAAAGATGACAGATGTGACTGGTATATGGATGTGTGGGGAAGAGGGCAGGTGGAGGTGTGGGGAGGCTCTGGGCTTTGAAGTGTTTGCAGAACTGGCCTGCCTGGGCTCCAGCTGAGCCGCTCCTCTCAGCTCCCTGCCACTCCCAATAACTGTCACCCTACAGCCACTAGGACATCCACTAACACGGTCATCAGATACAAACCAACACTTGTCTGTTTACCATTGTAGTTAAGCAGAAAAGCACTCTGAGTCTTTACAAAGGCCATGCATTTATTTCCTTCTCCAATTCAATTCCCATCCTCCACACAACACTCATGTAGATGTTCAGAAAAGAGCTCACTAGCTCCACTTAACTACAGGCTGGCAAGTCAACAGAAAAACAATGTATGACTAGTATAAGTCATAAATAAATGAGAATGTTAGATGACATCAGTGAAGGCCACTGGGTCACTAATGGAGATTTTAAGTATTTTAAAATACTGGAAATTATATATGTGTCCACAATCATGATACACAGACCACGAAAAAAAACGAAATAAAATCTTTCCTTTTTTGTGGATGGGGTGGTGATGGGGGTTGCTAGCAATATATCAACTTTGCATTCTGAGGGACACTTATTTGGTTTTTGGTAAGTACTAATGAGAAAATAATTACACAACAAATGTGCTGGGCAGATAAATTCCTTCAAAAACATGTGTCAAACATGGAAATAGCCATTAAATAGTTTGCAGGCATGAACCATTTTTTGAAATATAATTACAATTGACATAATAATTGTTAAATAGAAAGTTTTCATTCTAAAATGATCTATAAATCCACAAACACTGATCTTCCTCTGGGTGACCATTTGGTCTGTCTCTCCCATCACACTGTGACCAGGATGGGCCAGGAGGACTAGATTGCCCTCCAGTGGCCACAGAGCACCTGGCTTCAAGGTTAGCTTCTGTGAATATGGGTGAAGGTAATCCATGCAGTTGACAGGAGGCATTGTGTTTAATTTGGCATAAAATGTTTATAAGAGAATTGTAAGGGGAAATGAGGATCTATTCTTTTTTACTGTTGACTTCTATAAAGTCATCATTAACACACCCCAACATTTATTCAACTATAGAGCTAGCAGTCACATTTTAAAATTTCATGGTTATAGCAAATATACCATGCAAACAATGGTGATACAGGTTACAGGAACTCTGTTCATGCACATTTCTCATGCCACGCTCAGAGCAAAACCTGAGCCTGAAAATCACTTTATGCCAATCAAGTGGGACCCTTTTCACACACGCACTGAGTGAAATACAGAATTCCATGACGTCAGAGTACTATACATTGGTGTGAGCAGCATCCCACCGGTTCAAGCAGAATTTTTCACTGCTATGTGTGTTGGCGGTAAACATGCAAGCTGTAGTTGTAACATTAGCTAAGACTCAAAATCAATATTCAGAAAGATTACTGAGGGAACAGGCATGTATATAGAGTAATATCAACCTTGAAACAACATTATTGAAGCATATTTCAGAAAGTAAATGTATTTCTTGGTAGAATGATGTTGGGCAAGCTTAATAAAGAGAAGCTGAAAAACTTGCATAACATTATATTTGTTTTATTAGGTTGCACGACTGCCTATGCAGACAAACTAAAAAAAAAATAAAATAAAAAAAATAAAAAAAGTGGATTGTCTTATGCCAGAAGTAGAGCTAGTTTTTATTCAAAGGTATCTAAAGGTGTCTATGCTTGGACCAAGTCCGATGGACAAGAAAAGGCAGGAAAATAGATAATATTCTCCAACAGGTATATTTTCATTTTCTGATGAGATCAGAAGTGCCGAGAGAAGCTAATCGCAAAGCACGCAAGCAAATTATTGCATAGTTTGAAAGGAGACACAGTTAATTTAAATAACAGTTCTAGCTAGGAGGACTAAAAACTCATTGATAAAGGAAATCGAGAGAGCTCAGCAGAAAAAAAAAAATTAGAAGTTTCTAAGCACAGGAAACTGTAACCAAGGCAATTTGGTATATTTCCATCTCTTTCAGAGGACTATCCTTACTGGAGCCAGCTACTTTAAATCCTTTTTTCTTTTTCAATATTACACTGAATGGCCATTTCATGATGACTCTAAAATGACTATTAGCAGAGCACTCTATGTACAATAAAGGAATTGGTTAAAAAAGGATTTTTTAAAAGTTTCTGAGCTTCCCGAAGCAAGCCTTCCTGCTACCAGCTGTCAGGTGCACGAACAATGTCAGGCAGCATGCAGTGTAAGACAGGGCAGGCGAGCGACAACACCCCCTCTGAACAAGGGACTTATGGGAAATACCAAATCGTGCCTGTTCCGGAGAAAGTGCCACTAAATGACAGCCACCCATTTACTATAAAAGTCCAGCCAATTTCTCCCACTAGGGAAATAATTCCTCACCACTAGCATCCCTAAATGCCTGGCTTTGTCTACAGTGGTCCTGGTTTTAGTAACGAAAGCCCTGAGTCTCAGGGGACCCCGCATTCATGGGCAAACCAAGAGAGGGGCCCCCCTCCGGGGAACGGAGGCAGCAATGTGATGCTGTTGGGAGGGGCACAGAACTCGCACCGTTTACTATCAATAAACCAGTAACTGGTTTACAGCCTGAACTTAGATTCGTGTTTGTTAAGATGCACATAATCACCAAGGTATGGGACATGTCCATCAATTGGGTTTAATTATTTATTAGAAGGTGTCAATTTCAGATACACTTACTTCACCCACATCATCATGCCACTTGGGGGCGGGTGTGTGTGGTACATGCTCTATGTATTCAAGACAATGAGGATCCAAAAGAAAGAGAAAATAATTTTGTGTTCTGAGTTAGGCAGGGGGGATGAGACAAGAATAATTGTATGATTTCACTAAATAATAAAGAAAAGCACTAACTGTAATCCCTGTGAGTGTGTGTGTGTGTGTGTGTGTGTGTGTGTGTATATATAAAGGCTTCAAACGAGTAAGAAATCAATAAAAAAGATAACGGAGATGAAGAAACCTAACAGAGCCTGGAGTACACTAAGTACTTCATACAGTTCGGCCAACATGCAGTCAGGTAACATGACCTCAAGGCCAAAGTGACTGACTTGTGCCTTGGGGTGCATGGGGGCTTCAGGACATTCCGGGGGCCAGCATGGAGTCTTCTGGCTAACTCATCAGCAGATCTGCCTGTGGCTCACTGGGCAGCAAGGACAGGCCTGAGTGGGTGGGGTGTGGGTGAGGGGTCAGCACGGATGGGCACTGGTGGTAACGTGCAAGGGCTGAGCTAGGGAGAACGAAAAGCCAAGCCAATTGCTTGTTCTCTCGCTTGTTCTCGGGTGCTTGCCATCAGGCCAGCTGAGGTTGCTCTCATCTACCTACACGCCGCCCCCAGACTAAAAAGTAGTCACACAAATTCCTGGACGAGGGGGCTGCTTGATCTGCGGGTGCGTAGAAACTCCAACCCGAGATCAAAGGGCCCCTGCACCTGTGCAGCCCCGGCCACCTCGAGGGCTTTGATCCTCAAGGCGCTGAGCCACCTGCTCTGAAATTACAGCTCCCACCGGGGACACCGTGCCTCCCTCACCTATCCATCAACCAGGCCAAATGTGCAGAATGGAGGGGGCGTGCGTGTGAAACGTGAGCGGGCCTGCGACACTCTCCTTAGGCGCCCCGTGTCCCCCACATGCGTAATGTCAGCACACGCGTCCTGCCTTTTCAAAGTAAAGTGGAGTGGCAAATCATCACCACACAGAATGGAGGATGCATGATGATGAAGAGGGGCACGCAGAGCTCTTCAGCCTCCCACGTCAACATTTCTTCACCTAAACACGTCGGAGAGGTGAAAGCCAGGATGCTTCCAGAATGACCCGTCCTTTCCCTTCCTCCCTGCCTTTCTCCTGCATCCACCTCTCCATTAGGGATCCTTTCAGATTTCAACGTGAAAGGCATGTAATAGGCTTCTTGGGTCGTCAGCAGGACAGTTACCCTGCTCTCTCCCTCAGCACAATGCAAAGTGCAGGCTCCCCCAGGGCAGGAAGGCGGAGCAGCCCGCACCTGCCTGCCTCCGCCCGGCTTGTTGTTATTTTTCCCTCGCTCTGCCTAACATCCCGGCTCTAGTAACAACGCCAGCCAGATCCAAGTGTGCCAGCCGCCACCAGTGCTGCTGAGGACCTGACGGGGAAGGTTTCCAGACACAGATACTTGGCTGGCTGTGGGTCTGCACTTCAAAGCTCCGCTCGGGATGGGTTCGGTCTGCAGCTGTAGGTACTCAGACAGGCTCGTGGGCACAGAGACGCATTAAGGAGATTTGAGGAAAACACAGCTGAGTCATTTTCCATGTATGATGTACTTCCTTACATGTGGATCTCCATATACACTATTAGATGGTATATACATATATAAAAATGCATATTTACCATTTTTTTATTTACAGAGATAAGGTGATATGCCTTCCTTCTTTCCATTGTAAAAAAAAAGTCAAATTATTTTCTTCTTTTCTCTGGACATTCCTCTTTTATTTGCTTCAGTATGGTTATAATAAGCAGGAAGTTAATTTAAGGTAATTGACTAGTAATTCTTGAATGGAGGTAGGAAAACTATTTTTCCAACTTGGGGAGACCTAGCCATGGATCCCAGGGCATAAGCAGTTCACAACTGTGCTTATTCTTAGGAAACTAAACTTATTTGGACAGAGATGAGAAAAAGATTAAAAAATGTATTATAAGGGCTTTTGGGTAAAAGTTAATTGAAGATTGGATTGGCCATATGTCAACTCCCCAGCCTAGATCTCGGTGTACAACCTAAGCAAATAGATGCCAGACTGGGATCTTGATGAGTAGGCAGACAAAACTCTTATTTGTGTATTATTTTTAAAAAAAATTTTTTTAGATCATTCTTCATTTAATTTTCTTGTAACTTTTCTTTTTTTTCTTAAATTCTCATAAAAGAAAGAAATAGGAAATCTAGATGAATTTATTTCAAGTGAGTCCCTTTTCACACTCAGCGGCTAACAGTGGTTACAAAGATACAGTTACTTTTCACCCTTCCACACACCTGTGGCTCATCCGACATGGAAGCAACACTCACTGGTGAGGTGATGATCACAAAGCACAAAGAAGAGTGACAGCAAAGAAGAAATTATTTCCTACGATTGGAAATAACCACCTTTTCACTGGGAAGAAAGCTAACACTTATCCTTACTGTTTCAAGTACTCCATAGGTTTATTAGAACATTCCTTTTTATTTACCTAAAACTCAAATAGCTTTTAGGCTTAAGAGGCAATAAGAAGAAAATTTCTATAAAAATCTCAAAAAAATGTCAGCCATTAATGAGGACTGTATATGCTCTTAGAAGAAATACGACTAGAGATGGTTCTTAAATTCTTAAGCAAGATTTGGACTCCTGAAGGTATAAATGGAGGTCAGTCATGCAACAGGACATTGGGACTGGTGTGTCCCTCAAGGAGCTGTGAGGGCTTGAAATCATGGATAGAATTAATGAGTAGCCAATGATCAAGGAAAGGGCATCATTTAATTGAGATTCCAGAAAGCTTTAGGACACTGCTTTGTAAAAAATGTTTCATGAGTTGTTTTAGAAGTTCTGAGTCTTAAATGACTGAGGGAGAGCCTTTTGCAGAGATTCAAGATTGGTAATAGATGACATTGGTCTTGAAGATATAGAGCTGGAAATCTATATAATAAAAGGGTAATATGCCAATTGACTGAAAGGGCAGAATGACAGGTCACTGTGACACGCACTAATCACAAGAGGGCAGATGCTCAATGCAGGAGCTACCCCCTGGTGGTCAGTGTGCTCCCAATAGGGAGCACCGCTAGCCACAAGCCTTGGTCATGGCTGGCGAGCACAGTGGCCCGCCTCCTTGGCACCACTAAGGATGACCCCTCAAAGGCTCCTGGACTGCAAAAGGGTGCAGGCCGGGCTGAGGAACCCCTCTTCCCTCCCCCACCAGTGCAAGAATGTCGTGCACCGGACCTCTAAGTCATTAATAGGGAGGGAGCACTTGAAGTGTAAAGGAAGGTAGAGTTGTGAAAGAGAGCAGTGACATTAAGAGGATGTATGAGGGGGAGAGCACAAGCAGCCACTGCTCCTGCTCTTGGTCCCGCCCACTCAGCCACAGATCCTAGGGAATGGCTGATGTCAAAGGAAGGGAGAGAAAGAATCTGTAATGTGTCAAAGAAAAACAGGGCTATATGTCTGCATCATGAGAGGCAAGGAAAGGCAGATCTGGACTGGGTAGATCAAAAGCATGAAATCCCAGAGAAAAACAAGCAGCTGCCTTCTGGTTGAAATCTCAAGGAGTAATTTCACTTCAAAGGTAGAAGTGGGGGGAAAAAATTGCAGAGAATTACAGAGAACTGAATAGCAAGGAAATGGAAGCAGCTAATTTAGATGACTTAGAAATGGTTAGTTGTGTGAAGAAGAACAGAATTAAGGCAGTAGGATGATGGAACAGTTTGGGTCTCCCACCCCCAGGCTGGGGGACACAAATTTTGAAAACAGAGGATTAGGGTCCAGTTGACAGAAAGATGCATGAACACTGCTGGGAGCAAATGACTAAATGATTGACAAGAAATGGGGCTGTCTGGAGGACACCTTTCACAAATGGGATTTATTATCTAAACAACAAAAACAAAGAAAAAAAAAAAACATTCACAAAAGCCCACTGATTTGAAAAACTATTTTTCATTTCTTCTAAGGATGATACTTCATTAGCACCATTCATTCAGATGCACAGGAAGGAAGCTAATGCAATATATACAGTGGGTGAGTTGGGTCAGTGGTTCCCAAACTTGAAGGTGCATCAGAATCACCAGAGGACTTGTGCAAGCACACACTGATTCATTCATTTGTAGTTTTGAGGTAAGGTCCAGAATTTGCATTTCTAACAAGTTCCCGGGTGATACTGATATTATTGTACCAGGGACCACACTTTGAGAACCATTTCCTGAGGGTATTAGGGCTATCTAGCATCTCTTCCGAAGGGCCAGGGGCAGAGTCTCTGTAGGCATGACCCACAACCTTCCCTCATGCCAGCATCTTTTCATATGCCACACACATTTTTGCTTCTCTTATAAAGGTATTTTATGAAGATACGGTTCTCTCAATTAACCTAGGGATACATTATCTTGCACTCCTCAAGCACAAGTGGTCTAGGTATCTACTTTTTGGATGTACTTTACTTAAGGAGTTAGCTTCTATGCACTGTTAGTATAGAATAAGGGTGTGACTGAACTGAGATACAAAATCATGTTTAGTTAAAATGTTGACAATAGTAACTGCACTGAAGTTTCCATTTAATCTATTTAAATCTGTCTTACCTAATCTTTTACAGTTGAAGTACATTTAATGTATCAAGCATGCATCTCAAAATAAGATGCCTAGAAGAAATTTTTTGGGGGTGAAAATAATATCTTACATATGCATTTTGTTACGTGTTAGCTAATGAAATCTTTACAACCATCGTATTGGCAAGATATTATAGTATCATTCAAATTTTACAGCAGAAAAAAATGTAAGTCTCAGACCACTAAAAGAATTCACCCAAAGTCACAGGGACTCGATCCCAAGGATTCATAATATCTTTGTTTTATATATGTATCCATTGGTTACTGTTGTCTATAAGATACACAGTATTTATTTCAACGGAATTCTTAAATCAAGAATCAGCCTCAGAATAACAAGATGGCAAAAGGGATAAACCATTTCAGGTGTTTACCTAGAGATCACAAATAGACAGTTGGACCATGTTTATCCTCCTTGCCTTTTGCAAATCAGCGGCCTAATGTCTGCACCCTTCTTTAAAACTCATTAAAATATCATGCGCAGAAAAAGAAATATGTAGGATTTGGAAGGAAAGTTAACATCTGGCCCATAATCCTTTCCCAATTCTTGCTGAGAAGTGACCTTCTTCAGTCATTGTTAGCAGGGGTTGTAACTTAGTGTAGAGGTCATATTAATATGGAAAAGATACTTTATTTTCTACTCATGGTTAGGCTTTAAAAACATTCATTTTTATTTACTAGAGTTAACCAGGCAGGCACAGATGGAAGAATGGCACTGAGTGGCAAAGAGCAACTTCCCATTTGTTATCACCCAGCAGCGGTTAAAATGGCCTTCTTTCTGACTCTTTCAAAGTTGACTCTGGAAACTCAGGGGTGTACCTTGTCTTCTGGTCTAACACCATAAAATGAAGACTGCTGAAGCCATTACTGGGATGTGTGGTAGAACTTTAATTGCTTTTAAAATGCCTAAGGCTAGCAAGATGTGACCATGTGTAAAGAGTATGAATTGAGATTCTAAGGAAACTAAAAGTCTGGATCTATTTATTTCACAGAAGATGGATCCAGATGGATTCTGCAAAGCAATCGCCTGGCATGTAACTGTACCTCGCTAGATGCAGTGGCCTTAGCAAGCCATGCGGAGAGCTGGGGCAGGATTAATTTTCAGGATTTCTTTTGGAATCTTTGGGTCTGGTTTATATTATAAACACTGGCACCAATATCAAGATCTCCCTGGATTGAGAGAGAGAGAGAGAGAGAGAGAGAGAGAGAGGGAAAGAGAAAGAGAGAGAGGAGGGCTAAGGCCATCTTTAGTAAACTTGTGCTTTAAAAAGATGTAATCATGAGGCCCTTTTGTCTCGTGCTCATGTGGGCTACCTCCCTGCTCCTGAGCCAGGTTTCAGAGCTAGAGCTGGGCCATTTCCCATGGTCTCCGTGTGGGCACTGCCAGGGAGAGCCCCCTCCCCGCTCTGATGGGGGGTAGGGACGAGAGCTGGTGCTGCAGTTTGTGCGGGGATCACCCAGGCCAGAGTCCAAACTGATATGTGTGCACCAATTCCAATAACGGTTTCTCCTGTGTGCCTCAATTTCATCTTTCCCTGTCACACCGAAAGCTCTATTCCTGGAAGGAAAAAGAGGGTGTGTTGGGAGCTCCTTCACTAGGCAGCATGATGACGACCACGATAAAGCCTTCCACCACCGCCTCCTGTCTGTGCTCATGCACCCTGCAATCGACAATATTCACAAAGTCTCGTTACTCCAAATACAGATCTACTGGCCCCTCCATGAAATAATTACACATTTGAATTCATGCAGCTTCAATCATTTTTGGTCACAAAAACTGAGAGAATGTAAAAAGAATATGAAATGAATAATCGATTTGAGCTCAGCACTCAAGACACTCTCTTAACATCAAACTTTGTCTAGAGAGGTGGCGATAAAGATAGTGATGAGATCATCCCAGATATAGGAAAACTCTATTTGAGTCTGGTATCACCGAGTTACTTGGTTCATGAAGTTTCTGTGTATGTCCAGGGTGAAGCAATTGGCAAAGGTTAAAAAGAACAAGCCATCTTTCAATAGATACCTTTTAAAATATGCCTATGCTTTTGATAATTAAGGGAGAAATAATAACAGAATTCCATGCAACAAGGCTACTCAGGTGGGACCTACATAAATTACAGAAAGGTACCTCTTTAAAAAAAAAAATTCATTTCTGAGAGATAAGAAGGGAAGAGAGTTATAAACATCAATGATGAAAGAGTATCATCAGCTGAGCCCACAACTGAGTATGTGCCCTGACCAGGAATTGAACCGTGACCTCCTGGTTCATAGGTTGACTCTCAACCACTGAGCCTACACCGGCTGGGCAAGGTACCTCTTTAATACAGACTTCACCCCATTCTAGGCACATGGCTTGGTGAGTGGACCACAGGCTGGATATCAGTGACACAATGGCAGTCATATTACACAATCCTACACATTTCTTGCAATTGTTAGCCACGTCCTTGGATTCTTTCCTCAGATGTGGCTGAAATTTAGTGGGGGTTTTAGGCTTCTAAGATGCACAATATTGAATTTGAGAACAAAGCTGGACACATATCTTCATATCTTTTGCCTTGACTCTGAAGATACTTCTGAGGGGAAAAGATGAAAAGATGCCAACGATTTCCAGACAAAACCATCTCAAACACTGTATTAAGGAAGCTCACACATTGCAGCCTCTAGTGGGTTCAAAACAGCAATGCTGCTTTCTAGGACTATCGACCATAATAAGTTTGCTTCAAGGCCAAGAAAAAGAATAGCTACGCAAATCTTCAACAAGAGAGGAAGTAATTCCTACAATGGAGATGCTTTTGTCACACGACCAGCAACAGTCTTACAGCAATTCAAGAGGTTTACCAGAATTCCGTTACTCGCTTTCTTTAAATCTCTTCAAGGTCACTTGGCTAATACAAAGTCAGCAACTGCACATGAAAAAGAATTCATATAAGGGATGTGAAGCGGCTTCCTGAAGGTCATGGTGAACAGTAACAACTGGCAAAAAGACTTCGGTCAAAGGAAATTTGGGAAGCCACCTCAAAGAACCATTTCTGACCTGATGTTTTTTAAGAAGCAATATTAACACGACACCCTTTGCCTTGGGTTTACTAAAAAGCAATTTCAAAAAGCATTTCTTTTTCTTCTTTGCAAAGATGATTATATATCCAGCCCTGTAACTCTCATTTAGGAGGCCAAGAGATGATAAAAATTTTTCATTGAATGTCACAGTCCTGCAGTAGAAATACACAACTACAAACAAAGATAATATAAGATGATCAGTGCAAGAGAAATTTCATCCATTTTTGCAAATCAGTTTCTTATAGACATGTCATGTGGTAGGACATATCATAGAACCACTGGATTCACACCATCAGTTTAAGAAATAAAACTCTGACATCAGACAAGCAAGTAGGATCAACTTGTTTTAAAGTCATTACTGCAACTCAACTCACTTTCTCAAAATCACTGCAGTGGCTCCAAAAATTTTTTTTTTTTTCCTTTAAATCAAAAGAGAATGCCTGATTCTAGGATTCAAATCGCTTTGCTGTCAGTTCTTTTTAATTACTTTCTTTTTATTTTTTTAAATGTTTTTTTTTAATTGATTTCAGAGAGGAAGGGAGAGGGGGAGAGAGATAAAAGCATTAATGATGAGAAAGAATCATTGATTGGCTGCCTCCTTCCTTCATGCCCCCTACCCTAGGCATGTGTCCTCATGGTGGCTCAGATGTTCAACCACCGAACCCCGCCAACCGGGCTTTTCCAATTCCTTTCCTCATCACACCATACCTGCCCGTTCTGCACAGTGAATCCTCTTTTCCCTCACCCTGTCCGTTGCACTTTTGCCACAGCTGTCTCATCCCCAGTTTTAATCCCCAATTTTTCAAGAAATGCAAATCTACAAAACCTGTTTAAACCGAGTAGATGCTCTTAAAACTATTTCATACAAGCTTCGGATCCCAACAGTAACTCAAAATTCTCAAACATCTTCCACCCTCTTAGACGTATGTATGTTTCTGATCTAGGCTATGTATATGACATTAATATATCTCATGAGTGAACAGCTGGTTATGCTTTCTCCAATACGTTAGAGCCCATTGATTGTTTATTGAAATCTAAGCAGTATTACAGAAAACAACAACAACAGAGAATGCAATGAAGAAAGCTAACCCTTTAACTATAATCACTGACAAATGAACACTATAACCCAGATTAGATAAGAGACCACAAAAATGAGAATAGAAGTGTTCCAAGAAATGTATGAATATATAGTAGTACACCTACAATTTGAAAGTAATAGGGAGCGTTTCATTTCTAAGCTATCCACAGCATGTTAATGGCCACGACTCATACATACACATGCTCAATTTTTATCATACAAAAATCTTAACAGAATAGTAACTGCTTATCAATCCAATACTAAATGTTGTTCAAGAAGGATGCGTGACAATGCAGATGACAATTTTCCCTGAGTGCATACTAGGTTAAATTCGGTATAGGATACCATTTCCCTCCTTCTTCCCTTTGTCCATGCCATGCCAAAAGGATGGCCTCCTAGCTTTTCCCTGACCCAGACAGGGTCTATGCTGTACACAGGCCTGCAATGCTCTACATCGGCTAAGCCATTCGGATTGCTTCCTCGCGACTCAGGGTCTCTATGAAATTAGAGGGCCCTTTGCTCACTGTCGGATATTTAAAAAGTTACAATTTGTCCACACAAATCATTTATACAAGTTTTACAACAACTCCAAACTAGAAACAAAATCGCCCATGAAAAAGCAAGTACACAAATTGGGGTCTAGTCCAATTGTGAAATACCATTTAACAATAAAAAGGAATGAACCCCTCACATATCTAATGACATGGATAAACCTGAAAAATAGTATATGGAGACAAAGAAGCCAGTTTCGAATTACTCTACTTATATAAAAGTCTTCAAAAGACAACCTAATCCAGTGGTCAGCAAACTCATTAGTCAACAGAGCCAAATACCAACAGTACAATGATTGAAATTTCTTTTGAGAGCCAAATTTTTTAAACTTAAACTTCTTCTAATGCCACTTCTTCAAAATAGACTCGCCCAGGCCGTGGTATTTTGTGGAAGAGCCACACTCAAGGGGCCAAAGAGCCGCATGTTTGCCTACCACTGACCTAATCCATAGTGACAGAAAGTATGTCTGGTTGCATAGGGTAGGTGGGGGTGAGGGCAGGGGGAGCTAAGGGATAAGAAAGAGCACAAAAGAACTTTCTGGGTGACAGAAAGGTTCTATACTTTGATTGTGGTGATGGTCACATAGATGCAAACATTTGCATGCTTAAAATGGTGTTTTTTTTAATCATATGTGAATTTACTCCAATAAAGGTGATTAAGAATGTATGTCGATTAACCAGACAAATTTGTTCATAAAGCCAAGATTCAATCCCAAGTGTATGACTTGGGAGCCCATGCGCAGAAGCACTACACTGAGTTTTTTGTTTTAAATACATGCAAAACCTCTGGATCTATCTCATTCATCAGTTTATTTTGTTCCCAGAGACACTGAAACATGCAACAGATTGATGAATTTTCATGGAAAGGGGGGTGGCGAGAAGAGATTAACCAAAGAATTTATATACATATACGTGTAACCCATGGACAGACAATAGTGGGGTGGGAGCCTAGGGAGGGGGCATGAGCAAGGTAGAGGGGGTCAATTGGGAGAAAAAAAGGAGACATGTGTAACACTTCCAACAATAAAGATAAATAAATAAAAAGTACATACAAAACTTCAAATAAGAAAACAATAGCTAAAAGTCTCTAAAAAAATGTGTGTGTGTGTGTGTGTGTGTGTGTGTGTGTGTGTGTATTTTGATAAGACTACCCTGCTTTAAATTCTTTGTGGGTATCTTATTTTGGAACCGGACTCAGAATCCAGTTATTAGTGATTCAATGAAATCCACGTCATTACTCATCGTCACTACACACTTTTGACACAGCACTGGCCCTCATTGGTCACCCCCTGTGTCACTGGGTTTAGGGCTTGATGAGTTTCATCTTTGCCTAAAATATCAAGATTTGCTACTGTTGTAGAGCGAATGCAAGTTAATGACCACTGAAGCCCAGATCAAATTAAAATTTAGGGGGCCTTTATTAGCTCGCCAGGCAAGCAACTAGCCATTCTCCAAGCAGGGAGACCAGCGAGCAGCAGCGACCCTTTGTGTAGGACTGCTTTTAAGCACATTAATCACATCCTGTTCTTGTAGAGCAAGCAACCCAAGACAAAACAGTTTTCCCAAGCAATGTCAGATTCATGCCATTGACGACCGTGTTATTCACAGGGTCATCTTGTTCTTCAGAAAGCTGACAGTGTTCTGTGAAAGAAGGCCTACGTGCTGGGAAGGGGCCATGAGACCCTATCTCAAGGCCTGGCCTGGTGTCAGCACTGACAACTCTATCTGGGACATAGTCCACGGCCTCTCTGGAATGGGCAAAAATTCCCACTCTCCAACACTACCATTAAGAAGGGCCAGATTCACTTGCTGAAAGAAAATTTTAACACCTGGGAAGTCCAGCCTCATTAGAATTTGTAAAACTGAGTTTCATCAGGTGATCACACGAAAAGAGACATCAATTTTATGTAAAGTGTACAGGCTATTGCATATTGTAAAAAAAAAAAATCACATTTTATACTCAGCGCTTTTACACTGTGTGTTAATGACTAGAAAGTTGATAACTGCAGTTAGTTCAGATTTCTATCATGAATTCCTATGTTGAAGCAACTATTTACAACTTTTAAGATTTAGTAGGTCAAATTCAAGGTAACATTTAAACATTAAGACTAATTTTTAAAACAGAATATATGTATAATTGTGCTTGACATGTGGTTATTGCCACTGATAGGTGGTGATGAGATACACTAGTATTATCACAGAATAGTGATAATTTTATTACAAAATTCTTAATACTTTTTCTCTAGCCCACTCAAGAGAATTTAATTATCTTCAACACCAAACAGCCTTTTAACAATATAGTTCCGCATCTGTATCCTCATTTAGGGGAGCATAAAGTTGTGGTGTATGAACATATACTTCTAAGGTTCTTCATGTTTGGTGTTTTCCATTTTCAAAGCAATTCTCATTCAACTCAGCCTTCTCATTATGTTACCCACATTCTAAAAAACTAAGTACAAAAACTTCCATTAGTTCCCATCAAAGGCCAAAGAAAATATCAATAACAGACTCTCTCTTAGAGAGAATTCTAATGGTTCTTAAGTAAGACTGGGGCAAAACCACAAAACTACTCCAAATGTTAGTCTCTTCATTAACCAATTATATCTGGTACAGAGGTAGCAGTCAAATAGTGCCAAAGTCCTTTTCATTCTAGTTTGTGTGTGAAATCACATGCAAATTTACATATAAAACTATGTACTTGGGGATGAAAAAAGATAACAAAACACCCCAAAGTGTAACAAATCTAAAATTACCATTCAAAGTCCAGCACAAAGAAAAAAACAACGATTCTCATTTGTAGAAAACATGTCTAAACCTCTCAAATCTGAAGGCAAGACGGGGCAAGTGGGCATTTTGGATATGAGACAAGATGAAGCGAAGTCAAGCTGTGTGCTGCCAGGGGATCTGTGTCACTCTCCTACGTAGATGTTTAGGTGAACTACCGGCCAGGAAAAGACAACAAAGGTGGAGTCTCTAAATAGTGTGAGACTGGGATCTTTTTTGTAACTGAGCAAGCAGATAAGCTCATTCTTCCCCAAAGTGGCCATGGGCGACCTCTGAAAATGGTTCGCTGGTCACTAGACCCAGGAAACCCCACGAAATCATGCACATCAAGAGGCTCAAATCTCCGTGTTTACTTTAAATAACACCCGTGAAACTGCCCAGGCCATCAAGGCTATGCACATTCAAAAGCCACCAAGTATCCGAAGGATGTCACTGGACAGAAGCAGTGAGTGCCATTCCGTTGGCATAACGGTGGAGTTGCTAGGTGTGCCCAGGCAAAACGGCGGGGCTGGACACAGGGTCGGTGGCCCAAAAAGAGTGCTGGATTTTTGCTGCACTTGCTTAAAAGAACGATGCTGAACTTCAGGGTTCAGATGTAGATTCTCTGGCCATTGAGCACATTCAGGTGAACAAAGCTGCCCAGATGGGGCGTAGAACCTACAGAGCCCATAGGGAGATAACCCACATGTGAGCTCTCCCCGCCACAGGGACGTGCTTCTTACTGAAAAAGAGCAGAGGGTTCCCAAATCAGAAGAGAAGGTGGCACAGAAGAAAAAGATATCCCAGAAGAAACTGAAGGAACAAAAACGTATGGCCCGGGAGTAAATTAAATAAATCTAATAAAGTAAATCTAATAAAAGTAAAAAAAGAAAAGAAAAAAAAAAAGAAGATAAGCTCATATATACAGTGGTCAATAAGTACAAAAAATGAATGGTTTTAAGCCAGTGGTGGGCAAATTCAATAGTCAACAGAGCCAAATATCAACAGTACAATGATTGAAATTTCTTTTGAGAGCCAAATTGTTTAAACTTAAACTTTTTCTAATACCACTTCTTCAAAATAGACTCGCCCAGGCGGTGGTATTTTGTGGAAGAGCCAAACTCAAGGGGCCAAAGAGCCGCATGTGGCTCTTGAGCTGCAGTTTGCCGACCATGGTTTTAAATTAATACATAGTATATGAGTATGAGTGCCTAGAGCATGGTCTACAAAACCTTGAAGGAAACTCAGGTTGCATTTCCAGTGAGCAAATTTTATTAGGTAGAATCAAAAGCATTTGCCCCTTCCCCCCTTTTCTTTGCATTACATAAGAGAGGAACTAGGGGCTCATTTCTGCAAATGAGACCAGGGCTGGAGTAAGGCATCTGATTCTATATCGGCTCTGACACGGAGCAGATGGGTAGCATTTCACCTTGACCTTTCTCCAAAAGCATGATGTGCAGATTACCCATTAAGGCGCATGATGTGGCTTTAATCATAGCTACCAACATCACATCAACATGCGAGGCAGCAAAGATGACATAGTATTTGTAGAGTGGAAGAATAAAATATAGCTTAGCTTTTTACCCTTCAAAACGGTAACACATCAAATATCACTTTATACACTCAAACCACATTTCAAAATCTTTAGTTTCAGCACATGGCATGCTTAACGGTTACAGCACTTCTAACGCTTTTTAATGTGTTGCAAACTTATTTTACAGACTAGTTACAAAGCAAGACAGGTAGGTATTAAAAATGTACCGGAACGTCTTACAATTACCAACCCTACCGGTGCAAATAAAATGATGGCAACAAAAGGTAATAAAGGTTATTAAAAGTTAAGGCCTTGGAGGCAAAGAAGTCATGTTAGACTGTCAATTGTTTTCCCCATGGTGGGAAATCAGTTAGAAAATTAAAAAAAAAAAAAAAAATCTAGTAGTTTAGTTGTGGCCACAGAAAGAGTCAGTGGGGATGGGGAGGTTTCAGCAACATGCTGGTAGAAAAAAAGAGACTTACATAGTCTGGGAGGGCAGTGAAACGGAAGGCGTGGTAACCTCGCTCACTTAGTTGTCATTGTTGATTTTCAATGACATTTTTTTCATTCTTTCGCCTAGTAAAGATGACAGAAGGTCCTAATTTATTATCTGACGTCTATTCCTGCTCTTAGATTTAAGAGCGTTTAGCTGTATACAATCATATAATCCAAGAAGCTTTGGAAAAAAAAACACAAAAAAAACTAAAGCACAGATGTTGCATACATTCATTTATAGTTATAACTGTACCCGAAAACCAGAAATAAGGATGGGGGGAGGGCGGGAGAGGGGGGGGAGGGCGGTCTAGGGGGCGGTGGAGAGTCAGCTCACAGCCTAGGTCATGGGGGGAGACAGGGGCCCTCTGACCTTTGATTAAAGCCATAGAAAGAAGGGAGCAGATTACCACAAACAGCTAAGTTCTTCCTGAAGTAATACTAGCTATGCATTCTTGAAGAATGCAGAATGAAAGTCCTCAGCATGGCTCTACATATCCAATGTACACACACAGAGCTGGCCCAAACGCCCATCACACGCCACAATGGTGTCTACATTAGACGCTTCATGCCACTGAGGTTTGGGTATATTTTACATGATGAGAAAACTACAGGCGACACTTAATTCACATGACCTGGTGGATCCCTGGGGCTTGCCTGGAGGGGAAACAAAGGAGCAGGCCAGTCCGTTTCTGCATGTGAATCCTCCCACGGCTGGATCAGATCAGGCAACACCAAAGCCAGATCAGATGGAGCAACGTCACGGGGCCTCTGACACTTCCTTCCACTTCATTCAGCCTGGGTTGGGCTAGCATGCTGAAGGTGCTCGGAGACAGTTATGAATAAATAAACGAAGGGACCACAAGTTCAATTCTATGAAGAAAACCACCCAGATCGCAGAAGCCCTTGCTTCTACAGCTGATTTGTACATTTTAAGGAGCACAGGGGAGTACGGGAGAGGAAAGAAACATAAAAGACTTTTCATCAGAGAAAAGGGAAGGGATCAAAGGCAAAAAAAATAACACTGGGGAGGGAGGGGAGAGGAGAAACACACCAAATAATTAAATGCCAAGGTCATCTCCAGGCATTGCCAATGCTGGTCAGTAGCAACATATTGGAATTTGGGGTTTAATTCTGCAGTGGCGCCATCACATCTGTTCATCTGGCCTCACACAAATACTTTCCTATCCTCTTGCATAATCTCAGGTGTATTCTTTAATAGGTACATGATACTTATTCTATTTACTTTTAAAGAAATAGAGAACTTAATGTCAAAAGGTGTCGAAACTGAACTAGGATTATTCACAACAGATCAAATTAGTGTTTAGTCAGTTTCCATAAGTATGTATTCACTGGTCTATGTTTATTTTGAAAACCAAATCCTAAAAAACAAACAAAAAAACCCCCATCTCATCTATACTCTAGCAGGTAGTTGTTTATTATTATTATTATTATTATTATTATTATTATTAAAGAAGCAGCAGGATAGAATAATTATTCAATTAAAATGGTTAAAAATGAAGGTGCCATTAGCATGATAATGCTGATGCCTGGCTGCCACCTTGCTCCCTGTGCTGTGAACTGCTCACTGTGGGACTGTTTACAGAGGGTGATTACAAGCAAGAGCACAGAGGAGGAGGAGGAGGTTTTGTGCACCCGGGTCATCGGTATGCAACTCCAGGGAAAAGCCACTCACACTCTGAGAAACACAGACACGAATCGGTCGAGAGCCACCATTTTCACTTTTGCAAGGCCAGCCTCCCAGCCTGAATGAGAACCTGCCTATGCCAGTCATCAGGAAGCCAGTGGCTGCTTCTGGGAGAGGGGCGAGGGAATCCTGTCCATTTTCCAAGTCCCAACCCACGTGGATGACGGTGGATGGAGTCGGCCTTGGGGACAGGCCTCAACAACCTAGATCATCAGTTCTCTGCCTCGCAGGGCCCACATATGGGTACATCTGGAGAGATGTGCAAACTGTGTGTGAAATGGGCTTGGCAGCATTTGGTAAGTGGGTTACTCTTTAGGGTGTTCCCTCCTCTGAAGTTACCAGTGATAAGTAAGATTCTCAAGTCTATGGATGGTGAGACCCCAAACCAAATTGGCTGCTACTCTGAGCTGCTTTGATAGGAAGGAAATTCTGATGTTGATACTGACTGTACCCACTGCAGAAGAATACCCACCAAGCCAATTTGTGAAATTATTCTCATTAAAATAGAAAAATGAACACACTCTTCTAACAAGTGAAATTGTCCAACAGGAGGGCACAAAAAGCAAGCCCCGGGCAGCACAGGTGTTTGAAGTCCATTTCATGCACATCCCACTGGGCACTGGGACCGAGTGCTTGGGAAGAGGGACAGGACCCGGGGCTACACGCTTCTGTTTGGAGGCAACTTCCCTTTGCTCGTCTGTGAGGAATGTTTGGCCATGTGTTCCTGCTAAAGAAGGTCGGCGAGAGCAGGCTGACCTAATTTAAAATACGAGCTCTCGCTGAGGTCTTGTTGCACGAACCTCTTCCAAGTATTAGCTATTTTTTTTTTTTTTTTGGTTCGTTCAGTTTTTATTTCATAAGAAGTCAGCCCATCTTTCTCCAGTCCCAGTGACCTGCATTCTCTCCTTCCCCCAAGCACATGGCTTCTTCTGCTAGCCTCTGTCTTAATCACTTTTATTTGTGGGACACTAGGGAGGGAATGGTAATGCTTAGAGTAGGAAAGAAAATCACTCCCTTTTTTTGGGGGGGGGGGAATTCTTATTATGATCATGTTTAGATGAAATATGGGGCTTGCCATCAACAAAATTACAAAACAATTCCACTGGGAGTCCGGACCGTTCAGGGTAATTCATCTACGAAAAAGCGAACTTTAATTGTTACTCTTGGCAGAGAGCTAAGAGGAAAGTGAAATATTATACTAAATATTGCCACGTGCGATAGTAAAAAGCTCTCTCCTCCCTGCCAACAGTAGTGGACAGCCCCCTTCAGGATCGGGTTTGGATCTGGCGATTTAGTCTAAATCCTGTTTCCCCCTCTCCAAAACCAACAGAGGTTTTCAAAAGTGTTGCATTTTTTATTAGAACCATTTGCTCTTTCTAAGTTGCCAAAAAGGAATAAGTAAAACTAAGATTTTCATTTGGGCTAAAGTTGATTCCTCTGCTTCATGGAGGTCAATGTACTTAGTCTGTGAACTTTCTGCTAGGGAGTTCACTGCAGTGTTGAAGCAGCCAAGCTTATATTTTGGTCCCGCCCCATCTCTCTCCCTTTCTCTCTCCCTGCCCCCTCCCCACACACACAACCCTCCACCCAACTCCACTCTCCAGCCTCATGGATTCATATAGTAGGAGCTGGGAGCATGTGGAAGCTAATCAAATAAAAACAAACAAGTGGCAAAATAACTGAATTTCTAGAACAATAGAAATTTCAAATATTTCTGATGCTGCACATAACAAATTGCTATTTTGGGATCAAGTGTCCTGATTTGGGCTACAGAAAAATGTGATCCCAACAAGTACAACTTTTTAGATTAAAAGCTCATTGAATACTGATATATTATATACTTTATAAACATGGAAAGATATTCGATAACACTCAAAAGCAAAGGATATTCTTTTTCTAAAAACAGAGGGAAGTCTTCAGTGAAGATGTTAGTCAAACAACTATTCTTTAGGGCACTGCCTGCCTGGTATATATATAGGTGTTGGCTAAGCATGAGACTATAATAAGCTTTGTGCAAATAATTTTTAAATTGCATTTTACATTTCCAGCACGAATATTTGCATACATCAGGTATAATTCACTAAGGGCATATTAAAGTCATATGTAAGATAACATATAATATTATTCAGCTTCTAAAATGGTTAAGTCGGGGAAGTTAGGGCTCAGAAAAATTAAATGATTGGCCCAGGATTATTTAGCATGTTACCAATGATCTGAAGACCAAAAGTTCAATTTTTAAGTAGATATTTTCTATGCTATGAGATGTTTTTCATCCTTAGAAATATATAATGATATTAAGATTATTTGAAAGTAAACTTAAGTCGTAGATATGACCAAGAGCAATCTTTGCTGTAATTTAAATTAATGGATTAAAATTGCGATCATCTGAAACCTTAGTACATTGAGTAAACTTTAGGACATCTGCTTTACCTAATTACAATATTTCCAGTTTATTATAATATGTTATGAATGACAACAAACACAATGGCTACTGTTAATAAGACAGTAAGAGGAAACTATAATCTCTATCAGCCATAGGGAAAATACTTAGCTTTCAAATATATATTAAGCACAATTTCATACAGACTGCACATTATAAAGCTTCATAAAACTTTTAGTTTATATAAAGTAATGCCTTAGAAGTATGCCTGTTTTTCTGTTTACAGAAGTTGCAAAACAAACAAAAACAAAATGTATAGAAAGCCTGGCCCAGCAACTAACAGTACTACAGTGAACAAAATACTAGTGTACCGATTATTATTTAAGAGAAAGTAAATAACTACAGAAGGTGAGGAATTTAAAATACATTATTACAAATAGGATTCAGATAATCAATGTCAGCAAATAAACCAATCAGGAGCCTCATAGGTGACTATACTTGGGGTTGGTTATCTTTTAAGAAATTAACATATGGTGTGGGAAGCCAAGGTCATCTGTCTTATAGGTATTAATTTTTTTTTTTTTAAAAAAAGAATCTGCCTTTGATTTAGCAAAAGATCAAGCTCTCCATGTGTCAGCACACAATTGAAAGTTTCTTTTGAGGGGTTCTATTTCCTGCTCTCCTTTTAAAATGGAGGGGGGGAGGGGGAAGAAAAATATTTTGCCTGTGACAGAATATGAAAGAAGTTCTCACCCTTAAAACCAGCAGCATTGGTTTTCCAGTCATTAGCGTTCAAATGTCCTGCACGGGAAGTCCTGACAATAACATGCTGCACGTCTCTCCAGGTCAGAAACGGACTGGGGAAAGACAAGGTAAGAATCATTGTACCAAAAAAAAAGAAAAAGATGGGGGAAGCAGAGTCACAAGCAAATTTTAAAAAGCGAAAGCAAAATGGCAAAGTCCTAAAAACAAAGGGTCAGCGATTTGGGTTTGGGCTAAGCAAATGCCAAATGCTGCTCTTGTTCTCGACATGGAGAAGGGGCATTCGTCTGAGGGAAGCAGGTAATGGAACCTTACATCTGTCATGAGGAGGGTGGGATCAGCCAGTGTCATTTCATTTTGAAAAGGGGGAGGATTTCCAGTCTCCTCAACAAAATGGCTCCCAATTCTGGCCCTGCGGTCCTTGTGGTAAAAGCTCGAAACATCATGGGAAATCTACAATAAAGCTCCGGTCACAACGGGAACATCTCTGGTTCTGATGGAGAGCCGGACAATTGCCTTGTAATCTAACGAAGAACTTAGCAATGTTGAACACTCTGCACGTACATGTGGGACATGGAAAAGTGGGTGACTAAAACCAACAAATCCCCATTTTCAGTTTCTTAACCTGTTAACCAAGCGGGACCTATAAATACGTCAAACATAAACACTATCGGGAATGGGTAGGACATATGAATACGTCCCTGAAATATATGTTGCGCCCTGAGAGGGACAGTATATATTTTTTGTAATCTTTATAATTGTTTGTAAAATTTATAATTTTTTATATTTTATTGATATTTTACAGAGAGGAAGAGAGAGGGATAGAGAGAAACATCGATGAGAGAGAATCATCAGCTGCCTCTTGCACACCCCCTATTGGGGATGCGCCTGCAACCAAGGTATCATACATGCCTCTGACTGGAATCGAACCTGGGACCTTTCAGTCCACAGGCCGATGCTCTATCCACTGAGCCAAACCAGTTTCGGCTATAATTTTTAATTCGATATTTCCATTTTTTTGTTGGTATTCTTTTCTATTTGTTTGTAATTTTGTATTTTCCTTTGTGCTTTATATATAAATAAACAAAAAATATATATTTCATTTATTTTAATTAAGTATAAATAAAAAAAATAATAATATAAAATTACTTCCGCTGGGCGTGACGTACTGACACGTCCTAGTGAAAGAGTACGCGTCTGTTGTACGTTGTGTAATTAAAAAGGGAACTCCCCGGTTAACAGGTTAAAAAAAGAGAATGTGGCACAAGGGCCCAATGCTGGGTTCCAAGTCATAGGCAATGACGGGGAGGGGAGGGGTAATTCTGAACTTGCAATAAGTAATTATAATATGAAATGATTTGGTACCTATTTCTCATGACTCTCAGCACTGAGGAGGACGATGACTATAGGACAAAAGATATGTTCTCTGGAGAACTGCAATGCTAATCTCAACACACAGAAAACAAACCCAAGTGCATAGGCACAGACTTTTGGTCTTTTTTTTTTTTTTTTTTTTTTTGAAGAATACATAAATGCTGGACAGCCTCTGACTTAGTGCACACATGGAATTCTAATCAGGACACTTGTTCAATTTAGTCTTGAATGTGAGGTGTGACAATCTCTTAAGTAGGAAATATGACAATCATCTTGCAACGTGTGCAGTTATTTTCCTTCTTGTCCACCACCGCCATTTTAGAAGGATACTTGCTAAGGAGGGGGTCGGCACATTTGGGCGAGGGAGACAATGACTCACTGCCTTCCTTGAGGTGTGACAGGGGCTCATGGTGGCCTCTGTGCCCTGTCATATGCACACAGATGGACACTGGCATGTCCCAGGGAGCAGGAGAGGCTAGTATCTTCCTTGTAGCTAATTTTCTTTTTTTTTAATTTAATTTTTCAGTTATGGTTGACATTCAATATTTTATAGTAGTGCCAGGTGCACGGCATAGTGGTTAGCCAATCGTATAATTTAATGAAGTGATTAACCCCAATAATTCAACTGTACCTAGTTTTCAATGCTTCGCTTTATGCTACACTTTCCCCACCACTACCACCATTCACGTTTATGTGGGTGGTCTCCTTACGAGAGGGAGCCCAGTGTTCAGATTCTGGCTCCTTCATTTTCTGCCGAGGTGAAACTGACTTCCCAAAGTTTCCCCACATAGAATGTAGATGCTAATATCTACTTTACTTTATCGTACCGACTGAGTCAAAGTAATGCCAAGTACTTAACCTATTTTCTGGTGCAGAAGGAGCATTGAAGAAGTGGTAGACAGTACAATGTTTCGCTAAGTTACGAACCACAACTCCTACTTGGTGGCTTGAAAATGAAGAAGACCGGAAGACAGAGGTCTGATGCCTATATTTTTATGACCTCTGATTAAAAATGAAAGGCGAGTTATTACTCTCATTTTCAAAGTTTTCAGAGGGGGTAAGACTGGATCTAGGCTATTTTGTAACGTTGCATTAGCAAAAGAACCCAATATTAAGGAAGTTAAGACCCAACCACATGAATTTTTAAAATACGAGAGCAATGCAAACATAATCATTTGTGTTTTGTTCTCATACAATACTCATTAGGAAGCAATTTAGAGCCTGGAGAGTCAGGAAATGCTGAAGAAAGGGAGGGAGGTTGTGTGATGCATCCCTGGAAGCAGGAGAGTTCTGCTTCTAAAACAAATAGCATGCTTTGGCCTTCTGCTGACAATAGGGAATCTACAGGATAATTCGGTACACTCAATGCACCACTGGGAGGGAAATCAGGAAATGAGCCAAGGGGCAGTTCTGAATGTTAGTCTCTAGCTCCGCCTGAGAGGGGGTGCCAATCTGCTCTTTCCCAGTGTAGTTACTGGGGGAGGGGCTAAAGCAACAACAACAAAAGCTCTGGATAAACATCCCAGCCACTTATTTACGATAAAGCAGAATACAGGAATATGATTTTATTTTCTCATGAGCAAATAGCAAAACACCTAAAAGTATACTAGGATTTGACAAATATGTCTAAATCAACCTAGTGATTTTAAAATAACATTTAACACACAGTTAAAACGTCCATATTCTAAATCTTACCCTTTGGGGGAACAAGAGAAGAGAAATAAGTTTCCCATATTACCCTAGGCGCCAAGCCAAGAGTCCTCAGAAATATGAAGTACAAGGTTTTGACTTGGGAACTTAAGTGCTAAAAATATAATAATAGCCGAAACCAGTTTGGCTCATTGGATAGAGCCTCGGCCTGCGGACTGAAGGGTCCTGGATTCGATTCTAGTCAAGGGCAGGTACCTTGGTTGTGGGCACATCCCCAGTAGGGGGTGTTCAGGAGGCAGCTGATCAATGTTTCTCTCTCATCGATGTTTCTAACTCTCTATCCCTCTTCCTTCCTCTCTGTAAAAAAAATCAATATATAAATAGTAACAGGGCCTTTATTTTGGACCATAAGCAGTTATATTCAGGCAGACTTGGGAAGACTTCTGCATTCAACTCAGCCTGAAGAAATGAGTTACTTGCTCTCATGCTGAGTTGCAAAAGCTAGTCCTTCTCAGAGTGCTTATAATTAGAGGGAAGAAATTAGCTTCAGGAAATTGGAACGACACAGGGAACGAAGCAGGCATTTAAGATAATCCTACTCAAAAACGATTTAACTTCTGAGGAGAGCATACCACTTCAGAAATGATTTAATTTAAAAAATTCCTGAATTTCACCAAAACAAAGTGAGAAAGGTAATATGGAAAACCAGTGGATTTGGACTCAGTGGTGTCCCTACCTGTGGAAGGGTAACCAGCTCAGGAAAAGGCCACCAGGGAACCTGCTATCCTGAGAGAACTTCTATTGGTGGAGAAGTCTGATTCGTGTTTTATAACCCATGCATACTTATGCTCACAGGGATCACATAGAGGTGAAGAAGTCCAACTACCAGACATCTGGTAAACCACAGACAGAGTGAAAGCCGAGAAGTGCCAGGAAATCTGCAGTTGACAGTAGTAGTGTAGGCCTGGGCCCACACTTCACTGGCCTCTGCAAACCAAGACCCCTTGCACCTCCAAAAACAGGAAGACTGAGCACCAAGAGCTTAGGGGCCAGCAATGATCTAGAGGCGACAAGCCTAGCCAACATGGAGAAAGAGAGCACGTTTCTCTCAGCCCTGGTGACCACTGTCCCATAAGAAGTCACCAGCAGTAATGCCACACATCTCTCAGGTCCCTTCTTGGTCTTACTGCAAATGACCTAAGAAATGATGATATACACCAGAAGGGTAACATTTATAACTGCCTGCACAGTGTGACCTTTCCAGGCAATGAAACACACATAATTTTATGGGGAGTCTTGTATGTGTAACCTTTTCCTGTTAGGAATTTTTTGCATCGTTTAAGGACCTTGTATAACCAACATTTAGTAAGCACTTGGCCAGGCCCAGGTACTGTATGTGGGTCCACGCATTACTATAGTATAATTTGAAAAAGTTGTATCATATAAGTAAACTTCTTATTCCCATTTCATAGATGTCAAAGCCGAGGCTTTCAGCTACACACAGTAACTCCAGTACATAGGTAGTAAGTGGTAGCACTACAATTCAAACAAGCAAGCTATACTTGGCTGAAGAGCGTATGCTATCAGTCACTTTTAAAAAATATATATATTTTATTGATTTTTTTTTTTTTTTAAGAGAGAAGAAGCGAGAGAGATAGAGAGTTAGAAATACTGATGAGTGAGAAACATTGATCAGCTGCCTCCTGTACACCTCCCATTGGGGATGTGCCCTCGACCAAGGTACATGCCCTTGACCAGAATTCAACCTGGGACCTCTTAGTCCGCAGATCGACGCTCTAACCACTGAGCAAAACCGGTTTCAGCACTATCAGTCACTTTTTGACACCATCTCCAGATGGTCCCACACAGGTGAAATTGACATACACACGGTCAGATGGGTCTTTGACAACTGGATCAGGAAGCCAAGTGTGGTATATCATGTTCTCACAGCCACACAGTTTTTGTACCCACAATGTCTCTCTCAACTCACTTGTCTAATTTTTACCACAGAATTCAGGAGATTCTTGAGTCTTAATTTCACTTTAAGGTTCCAAAAGCCCAACATGAGCACATTCCACCAAGGATAAACAGATATAAAACTTGGAGAAAAATCACCTTATTTAAAAAATATAGTATTTGATTCTTATACCATGTACTAACATTATTCCATTACTTCCTAATAGTATTGTTGTGACCTTGTCACCTTGCCTGACAAGCTCACACGGTTTGATGTGGTTTACAGCCTGGTCAGGGAGTCTCAACGGAACCTCATCCCAAACCCTTCGGGTTTCCAGCTGCAAAAACATGGTAACTGAGGACGCTCACACTACCTGGTGTTTTCATTACATTTTTGCTCTGAGCAGTTCACAGTATTTCATGGGCCCATCAGTGGGTTTAGAAGAAGTAGGACGTATCCCAAAAGAGAGATTCTATCTGAGTCTTTTTGTTGGGTTTCTAAGTATCACTGCTAATTTTTAAATTAAAAAAAAAAAAAAAATTTACTCCCTAAGAGTTTCCTCAGACAGTTCTGCATATGTGTGAGTGTTGGAAATAAAACTGTACTCGGTGTCCCTTAAAAATAAGGACCAATACTGAATCTTGGGTGACTAACTCAGCTGCATTAACACCCCCCCCCCGCAAACAAACAAACAAACAAACAAAAACTAACCTTCCCTTCACCGTTCCCCCGCCCCCAATGGTTTTTTAAACATAAGCAATTGAGAAAAAGGACAACATAATTACATCTTAATATAGAAAATGAATTTATCAACAAGAGGAGTGACAGCAAATCCTGATACTGAAACTGTTTCCTAGTCAGGGCAATCTGCTTTAAATTCAAGAGTGATTCTGCTTAATACAACGATGGGCAATTATGTGGCCAGACCTGCGGGGAAATTGCACGACCAATCAGCGGTCATCCAAATATCTGACTTACTAAGTATTCAACAAAGTATCTAAGACAAAAACCAGTCTCTTTTTATGTTTCTTAAGACTCTGTAAAATAGAAGTGGGAACAAGTAGCCAGAAAAATGATATCATTGTTGACACGCTAAATAAGTCACTATGTACGGAAAAAGCATTGGCGGTGAGCTGGAACAGCACAGATGAGAGGCAGAAGGTGTTTGAAGCATGCTGGGATTGGTAGGAGCATTAGTCTGGCTGCAGCCAGTGCATGCCAATGATGATTCAAGAATGATGTGTAGACCATCCCACAAAGGAAACCAATCTTCTCTCGCTGGTTAATGAAGACCCAGAAAGGACTGTCACTCCCAGGGTGAGCAGGAGTGCATATTGCTAATGGGAGTGCATTTGTTCTGTTCTGTGTCCTATATTAATCCAAAAGTTCCAGGGCTAAAGGGGGGCGGTAGTAACAGAAAAACACAGGTAACAATACCTCCAGATTTGGAAATGTGACTTGTATTGGTATCACTGGACACCTACCTAAGACCCCTCCACACCTGGACCAAAGCAGAGAAGATAAAAGAGGAACTTGGTGCATGACTACCCACAGGACATTTTTATTACACTCTCCTATGAATCCATTCACCGATTCCCTGAACTTAGTGTACACCAAATGTACAAAATTTGGTCTCTAAACTCACTTCAGAGAAGAACATATCTGGCATTTAGACTGAAATGCCTTCTCTCACTTTGTAGATCCTTGCTTCTCTCACTTTGTAGATCCTTGCTTATCTGCAGGATTTGTCATTATACCTAAAAGACATCAATTAAGTGTGAGCAGCCCTTACAAACAAATGGTATTTTTGTTTGCAAGCGCAACAATCATTTCCTTGAATACTTTGCTTCATAAACGCTTGTGGAATAAAATTTCATGAGTGGTCAGACAGAGATACACTAAGTTGAGAATGCATGTATTGAAATCAACTCAAAGCCAATGAACGTTTCCACCGGCTGCCTTGTCCACTCAATTCCGTCCAGCAATATTACCCTGAGACTCTAATTCTGGCTATTCTAAAGAGCCCTCCCCCTCTTTTTTTTTTTTTTTTTTTTAATATATTTTATTGATTTTGTACAGAGAGGAAGGGAGAGAGATAGTTAGAAACATTGATGAGAGAGAGTCATCGATCTGCTGCCTCTTGCACACCCTCTACTGGGGATATGCCCGCAACCAAGGTACATCCCCTTGACCGGAATGGAACCCGGGACCTTTCAGTCCCCAAGCCGAAGCTCTATCCATTGAGCCAAACCAGTCTCGGCGAGCCCTCCCCGTCTTTATGCAAACCTGGAATCTAAACCTGACCCTCTTTCCTCACCCAACCCCAAGCTTTGACATTTTTGAAGTAAACAGAATGTGACCCTATGACAGCTTCCTCCCTAAGCTCATCCCAGTCAAACACTGAGAAACCCAAGTCTGGGCAAGAAGCTCACTGCCCCTTTTTGTTTTATTTTGTTGTTGTAGACTGCCCAGCACATGGCATGAAGAAATATGCAATCTTAAACTAACTGACCCGGGTCTATCAGAAGACACTGTCACCCCCATTATTTCTATTTTTCATTTAAATCTGTTCTCAAAATAATAATAAGTCAAAATAATAATAAGTGGAGTCTCTACTCACATGAGAAAGGTGTAATTATGCATGAGAGTCAGGACCTACTACCAAACGGCCCTGTAACCCTGGGCAAGTCACTGAACCTTTCTGGGACTCCATTTTCTCAAGTGAAACGTGGAGCCATCTTATAAAGTGGCTGTGAGGATTTCAGGTAAGGAATATGAAGTGCCAGGCCCAAATGGGCTCCCAAAGACAGCGGTCATTATGACTTACGAACTGGACAACCTTCCATCTCAGAATTCGCAGGACCATTTCTGAATTTATACTAGCCTTGGACGAATACCCTCTTAATTACGCTTTCTTCTATGCTCCTCAATTTTAATAATGTGGGGTTTTTGTTGTTGTTTTTTTTAGCTTCTGTAACATACGAACAAAATAGCATTTTCAACACCTTGGGATAGGTTTGCTTAGTGAAAGAATAATGCTAAGATCTGTCAGAACGATTGGTTTTAACAAGCCAATGGCGTGGGTGGAAAGCTGAGAAGAAACTGTATGTACCCATTGCAGCAAGTCCTCTCCTGTGGGCAGAGCCTCCCACTTGATGGCGGTCACTGATGTGAGGCAGAGGATGGAGAGGGGGAGAGGGTCTGGGTTTGATAGCGGAGTGCTTTATGGCAGCACATATTCCAATGAGGTCTTCGTGCATAATTATTCACATCACTGAACTGCCCGATTGAAATGTTTTTGAAATTTCTACACAGTTTAGGGATTCGCAGAATTAAAGCCTTGGACAAGCAAAAAAGATGAATCCTTGGCTGTATGTCTGTTACTACTATTATTCTAAATCACAACATTTTTCTTTTTTTATATAGTGGGTACAAAGAATTGAAATAATGCTTTCTACACACTTATCAAAACATATTTTTAAATAAGGATTTTCAATGTTCTGCTTTAATTTTAAACTTTTAAATGAAAATCACTAAACATTTTGGATTCCAGAATTTTAAGTAAATCTTACTCTAAAAACTGATTTATTATGTCAACTTCAAATAGTCTTTTTTTTTTTAAAGTTCACTTTTTTAAAAAATATATTTTTATTGATTTTACACAGAGAGGAATTGAGAGGTATAGTTAGAAACGTCGATGAGAGAGAAACATCAACCAGCTGCCTCTTGCACCCCCCCCACCACTGGGATGTGCCCGCAATCAAGGTACGTGCCCTTGACCGGAATAGAACCCGGGACCTTTCAGTCCGCAGGCCAACACTCTATCCATTGAGCCAAACCGATTTGCCGATTTGGCTCAAATAGTCTTTCTAATTAGACATCAATAGTAACAAAAATATTTTTTTTAAATTATAGGTTGTACACACACACACACACACACACACACACTCACACACATTCACACACATGCAGAGGAAAAGATTAAGTTTAACAGAAAACAATGACAAAAATATGGCTGATGTGACTGGAATGAGAAAATAATTTTTAACTGCGCCACATTTTACATTAAGAAAACAAAGCTGGCTTATCACTTAAAGAAAAGGGTGGGGGGGGGGGGGGATGAACAACCTCCTCCCAAAAAATCCACCTCAGCTCTGTTTCCCTGTGTCCTGAATTAAAGACCCAAGATATCCATTGGCTAAAAAAAGCAGGCACATAGTATTCTACTGGACAAGTCCCCCTTTTATATTTTCAGGACAGCCCACATGTTAATTCTGGTATCTCTCCCATCCCTGTTTTCAGAGTTTCAACTCCAGGAAGTATGGTAGGAAATAAGGGGTAAATTCCAATGTTCTTTTTCATTGTCTCTCCTACTCTGTACCTTGAAATGCCAAAATCATGTTTTCCCAGACACGCTGATAGTGCGTGATTGAATGCACAGGACACAGTGTTCTGAACAATAAGTGGAACTCTCCTGGCATTTCTGAAAAAGCCTCTGCGTTCCTGCTTAGGGACTGCCTAACCCACCTTCATCCTTTCCTTCCTCCTGTTACCTGGAGGTGGATATGACGGCTGGAGCTGCAGCAGCCACCAAGAAAAGATGAAGAGAACACAGACGCTGGCATCGATGGCCTTGAGCTTCTGAACCAACACCTTAATTTGTGGACTTCCTGTTGTACCAGCCTCACCTTCTTGCTACTGAATGTAATTCCTCAATGATGTATCTCCAAAAGTGCAAAGTTTTAGATAGCATTTACTGAGTGCTCACTGTCTACCAGGCATACTCTATATTCATTATTTCATTAATTTATTATTTCATTATTTCATCCTATACAAGTACTCTATATTCATTATTTCATTAATTTCTCATGACAATTTTGTGAGGTACTATTATTACTTTTATTACCAAAATAAGGGTCGTTAAGCACAGAAAGTTTAATGATGCCACTCAGGGTCACATGACCTGCAAGAGCTGGAATTGGCCACGGACAGTCTGATTGCGGAGCCCTCAGTACCAGTGGGGCCACAGAGGGAAGTCAGGTTAGCAGTGCTTTAAGAACTGGCCGACAAATCTCCAGTTTTGATAGTAGGGTAGGAAAGGATACCATCCTCACCCTGCAGATTCATTGTGGAGGGATGTCTGCCAGGATCTCTGAATTGATTGAAACATATTGAGTCCTTCATTCCACCCCGTCCAATGGCAGATGTAAGTGGATCTGTGCATGGATGCTGAGAAGAGCAGGGAAAGCATCACACAGTGTATGACGCCAGAGTTTCTCATTGAGAGTCAATAATTGAAAAGAATAAAAAAAGCCAAAATTGGAGACAAAAGAAGAAAGAAAAGGGAAACACATAAAAAGGACAGGCGAAAAAAGGCAAGAGAAAGAAAAAGTAAAAGAGAGGGCAGCAGAGAAGAGGAACAATAATGTAGAGCCTATGGAAAGAAGAATGCAGAAAAAAGCAGTAAGTCAATCAATAAAGCAAGTTGGAATGGCAAAATAGAAGCGAAGAGAAAGAAAGATTACAAAGACTGTGGGGTGGTTATTAGCAAAAGCAACGTTGGTTCTGGAGAAAGTAAACTGATATGGGTATGGATATTGTGGGATTGATAGTGTGGAAATTTTAGTTAATAGTGTGGAAGATAATGAGAACTTCCAGAACGTGTTTCTAGGAAAATAATTAAGAGATGGCAAGGAAAGACAAGATGGTAGAGTTGGAGGAAAGAAACAGAAGCCCACTTTAGGACAATAGCTTTGTTATCCTCTGAGGACTATCTACTGAACCTTACTGTTTACTCACTAGGTGCTCTCCTGGGTGCCCTACATAGTACATTACTTCACTTGACGCACACAAAAAATCCCATGAGGGAGACAGCATTATTATTTCCTTTTTTTTAAAAAAAATATATATTTTATTGATTTTTTTACAGAGAGGAAGAGAGAGGGATAGAGAGTTAGAAACATCGATGAGAGAGAAACATCGATCAGCTGCCTCTTGCACACCCCCTACTGGGGATGTGCCCGAAACCAAGGTACATGCCCTTGACCGGAATTGAACCCGGGACCCTTGAGTCCGCAGGCCTATGCTCTATCCACTGAGCCAAACCTGTTTTGGCTATTATTTCCATTGTATAGGTAGAGAAACTAAAGGTTGGAAAGGTTAAATATCTCTCTCAAAGCCAAAACAGTGAGAACCAGAACAGGTTTCGAAGCTAGGTCTCTCAGACTCCAGGGCCCAAGCTCTGAGGTCTCATGGTAGATTTTACTAGTCATTGCAGATAGGCTGAAAGGACTCAATATGTTTCAGGAAATATTAAGTTGTGTATTCCCTAGGCTCATCCTTAAATTCATATATTTTCATTACAAATACAATTTTAAAAAAATCCTAAAAACTGTTTTTTAGGATGAAAATAAAACAGGATTTTTTTCCTACGATTTTCTCTGCAAAGCTAATTTCAGTAGACAATGAAAAGAATAGTTAGGCTATTGGAAGGAAACAAACCCAAGAATGTTATACTAAGCTCTTTGTCCTTCATGAGTAAATACAGAAGACATACAGCTGCAGGACTGAGAAAGTATACGAATCCACCTCTCTACAAACAGGCACTCTGCAAGCCACAGTAAAACACACAAATAATTTAAAGACCCATTTCAACAGACAAATAAATAAGTCAAAACTAAAGACCCTAGAATGTGCAGTTGCTACAAACGACCTACTGATGACCCTAAGGTAGATTATGCATAGAGTTAAGATTTAATAATTGAAAGAATGGTAAGAAATAAATTTACTAAGGTAGTCTGTTCCATAAATCCTGATGATAGCATGAAGGATGGAGAAATGAGTATAAATAGAAGTGGGAAGTAAATGTAAGCCAAGTTTACATTTAGTGAGCACTCAAGGGGATAACTTCCTTATTATAAAATATATTTGTTTTTAGATATCAGCTTTATTTTTTTTAAATGAACATTTTTAAAATTATCAAAATTATTTAAAAATACACTTTAAGCTAAAACATGAAATATATAAACTAAAAATTAAAGTATACATAGACTTTCCCACAACACAACAAAAATGTATGAACGGCAAATCAGTTGCAAACATTAAGACACTTGAGACAAAAACAAAACAAAACAAACACACAACAAAACAATACCTGTAAGGGACAAAGAAGTACAATTTAGGTGAAAGATAAGATGCTGTCTAGCTGAAGCTGGTTTGGCTCAGTGGATAGAGTGTTGGCCTGTGGACTGAAAGGCCCCAGGTTTGATTCCGGTCAAGGGCATGTACCATGGTTGGGGGGACATCCCCAGTAGGAGGTGTGCAAGAGGCAGCTGATCCATGACTCTCTCTCATCGATGTTTCTAACTCTCTATCCCTCTCTCTTCCTCTCTGTAAAAAAATCAAGGAAAAAAAATATTAAAAAAAGCCAAAAGCTAAAAAAAAAAAAAAAAAAAAAAAAAAAGATGCTGTCTATAATAAATATCTAACTGCATGTAATTTCTGCATCGAAATCAGTAGATCAAGGACTTTAAGAAAAAAAGAAGTAACTGATGAAACAACAATAGTGTTCTGGTAGCTTAATCCATTTACTAGTATTTCAGGAGAAAGAATACAGAGGATTTGTTTACATAATAGATATAATTTAATAATATTATATACCCTACAAGAGGAATATTTAAAAGAAAAAGAATTCATGGATCAACTCAAGAGTTTTGAAAGAAAAGGTGAATATATAATGTGCCAAAAGGAAATCTCATCAACTACCCTAACTAGAAACACCTCACAAACCACCAGTGTGGCTGAAGATCGAACCTTATTATCTGACCATAATGTGGAGGAAAAATAAAAGTCAATAATAGACCTCAATAAAGTTTGTTAAAAACTTAAATTTTAAACAACTGTCATTCTACCAAGAGGAAGCCAAAACATCATTAGAAAATAATCACAGCCAAAAGTATGTTCAGAGGTAAATATATTGTACATCTTTAAAAAATTGTATTACTGTAAAAGGAAAAATAAATGAACCATGATTCAACCAACAAGATTCACAAAAGGACAAAAAGTTATCCTAAGGAAAATAGGAAAGATATTAATGAGATTTAAAACAGGACAAATGAAGAAAAAAAGTATTACTAATCAACAAATCCAAGAATTGGTCTTTTGAAACAAACAAACACCTAACAAAGTAATAAATAAATAAATAAATAAATAAATAAATAAACACCAATGAAATAAATTCTAAAGATTTAAGGAATCCATAAAAACCAATACAAGGGATTTTTATAGTATTGGAAAATTTGTATCTAATCTGTGTCTATATAACTACATGTAACAATTATATTAAATGTAATTATGTTATAGAAATATATAACTACGAGTATATATAATAATGGGCCAATAAATGAAAAAAACCTTATGAAATGGACGTGGTTCTAAATAATATAAATGAAAACTTTGAAACTGAAAAATTTACCAACGTATTACCTCTTAAAAAGGCTTGAGGGCCAGATGGTTTCCTTCAAACTTATAAGGAATGTGTCTCCAGAGAAAAGAGAAATTGCAAAATTTCACAATTTATATTGTGAATTTAACATCACTTGATACCAAAAATTGGCAACGATAGAGGACAATTTCAAGGTCAAATCAGACTTAAGAAGCCTGACTCTTCATTTACTATCAGTGCTACCTTATGCATGAGGAATAAGTGAAATGAATCATAAAGAAAATTTAGCCAAAACCGATTTGGCTCAATGGATAGGGCGTCAGCCTGGGGACTGAAAGGCCCCAGGTTCTATTCCGGTCAAGGGAATGTACCCTGGTTGCGGGCACATCCCCACTCCAGTAGGGGGTGTGCAAGAGGCAGCTGATCCATGTTTCTCTCTCATCGATGTTTCTAACTCTCTATCCCTCTCTCTGTAAAAAAATCAATAAAATATATTTTAAAAAAAGAAAGAAAATCTAAAAGATGCCGTTTATCTGCCATAAATACACAGTGTTAGGTAGAGATGCTATAACAATAATATAGAATGGCACACACACACACATTTATTCAGCAAAGAAACCTAAAAATCTTGCTCAGAAAAATAAGCATAAAGGCGTAAATAAACCAATAGCATATTAGAGAAATAAATTTGATTCATAAATATAAGATCTATTATTTTAATAAATCTTATCAACAACTTTATTATGAGAAACTATTAACTTCAACAGATATTGAGAAAATACCTAAAACACATTCCTAATAAACCTTTAAAAAAAATGCTACAATATAGAGAAGCAAAAATCAATTAAAAAATGAAACAAAAGGTTAAAGAAAATTAATCCTGAGAAAATCAGGACCTAGACATGAAAGTTTATTTTCATTCTTGATATTTAACAGTTTTGAATGGTTGGCTAATATAACAGAAATAATATTTTATTTTTAATTTTTAATACATCCCCTATGTCCAAAGTCATTTAATCCTAGCAACAATCTGGTGATTCTAGATTGTTACCTCAAATTTCAGATGAAGAACTGAAGCTCAAAAAGATTAAGAAACATAATTTTCATTTGTTCAAGGCTACCCAGGTAGTAATGATATGGAGGCAGGGTTGAAACTGAAGTCCACCTGACTCCAAAATCTGACCTTATAATGACCAATTGTACCACATTTCAATAAGAGCAAACATGAAACGTACTCAACTGAACAAAGATAAATGCTACCAACATCAGGTACCACATATATACTCTAAAAAACAAGTAAGGCAATGAGTTATATAGCATCATGTAAATTAAAGTGGCTAGAGAAAAGAAAAACATACAAAAACAATGGCTCTGGTATAAATAGCATGATGGTAATAGTAAAACAAACAGATACTATTTCAAAAAATATCTAAACCAAAAGTATAGAACTAAAGACATGCCTCAAAATTTATTAGGCCAGAGTCCTATTTTTTTGAAAGAAAAACTAACTGTTATAAAGAAGCCAAGATTCATACAAGTGCCATAAATTGTCCCTGGGGTTGTTTTTGGAACATGGCAAAACGTTTCTAAATTTTATCTGGAAAAATGAACCGGCAAGAATGTTTTAGAAAAATGTTTAGAAAGTGGAGTGATACTGTAATGTCAAAAGAATTGACAGAATAATAGTACCGAAAACTCTAAAACAGACCTTTATAAATGCAACAACTAAAAGAATGCAAAACAAACTGTTTTTGGAGGAAGTAAGTTACTTAACAAATGACAATGGGCAAATGGGACTCCCATGAAAATTCAATTTAGATCCCCACATTCAACACCAAAATAAATTCTAGTTGGTTAGACATTAACATTGGAAAGCGAAAGGAGAAAACACTAGTTGAAAATGTTAGTTGGTAATTAATACATTTTGAGACAAGAAAGGACTCTCTAACCCAGTGGTCGGCAAACTGCAGCTCCAGAGCCACTTGCAGCTCTTTGGCCCCTTGAGTGTGGCTCTTCCACAAAATACCACGGCCTGGGCGAGTCAATTTTGAAGAAGTGGTGTTAGAAGAAGTTTAAAAAATTTGGCTCTCAAAAGAAATTTTAATCATTGTACTGTTGATATTTGGCTCTGTTGACTAATGAGTTTACCGACCACTGCTCTAACCTAAGGGTTCTAAATTCTTAATATCCCATGGCGTTCATTGATTACTCAATGGCACAGCAAAATTTGGGCAAATTTTAGGGAGAAAGCACACATAATTTTCATAAGCATACTTAAATTTCTACAGGAGGTACCAAAAGATGAGATATGGCTAATTGAAGAATTTATAAAGGGCAAATATAATTTGACTAAATACAATTACAAATAAAAGTGTTATGAAGCTATAAAACAGAAAGATCTCTTACCCTTTGAGACAGGGCAGTATGGAGGGACCTGGAGAGTATTATGCTAAGTGAAATAAGCCAGTCAGAGAAAGACAAGTATCACATGATCTCACTAGTATTCGGAGTCTAATGAACAAAATAAACTGATGAATAAAATAGATCCAGAGACAAAGAAGCATAGAACAGACTGACAAGTCTCAGAGGGAAGGTGGGGGTGGGAGGTGAAGGGAGGTTAACTGGGGAGCTTATATGTATATATGCACAGCTTATGGACACAGACAATAGTGTGGTGAATGGCTGAAAAGGGTGGGTGCAAGGTGGAAGGGGTCATTGGGGGGAAAAGGGGGATATCTGTAATACTTTCAACAATGAAGGTAAATTTAAAAAAGAAAAAGAAAAATGTTCTCTATGTCAAAATAGTATGAAGGAAACTTGAAAGCAAATGATAAACTGATAAAATATTTTCAATAACTATGGCCAAGGGATAATGTAGTATTTATATATTGTTAAGAAAAATATTAACATAAATTATTAGTAGGTGATTTGTAGAGGATTGATACTCTTTTGAATAACTTTGAAACAAATTCTGATGCTCAATTTTAATATCAGTTTTTACAATTCAGGAATTTCTTAACACCCAAATTCCAGCTACTAAACAAAGACCATACCCACAAAGACCTGAAACCTTCTTTAATCTAATCTTGCTTGTTGCAAGTTGGATAAAGCATTATTTTTATTTTATTTTTTGGTAAAAAAGGATGATAAAAACGAATGAGGGAGGGATGACAAAGGAACAACAGGATCTGAAGGAAAAGCAACATGCAGATTCAAGATAATAAAATAGAAAATATTTTGCAACAAAGACATTTGTTAAAAATATTTGGAACAGGCATCATAATATTAAGAATGACTGCACTGTTCAAGCATAAAACAGCCACCAAGAGTTAACTGTGTAGGGAGGCTTTTGAATTTGTTTACACATTTCTGTGTGGTTTATATTCCTTTCTACAAAGAGTATGCTAAGAGTATGCTAATAGTCTAATTTTAATAATGGTTCTATTGCATCCTGGCTGGTTTGGCTCAGTGGATGAAGCACTGGTCTGTGGACTGGGGGTGGATTGGGGGAGGGTCTCAAGTTTGATTTCAGTCGGGGGCACATGCCCGGGTTGTGGGCTTGATCTCCAGTGTGGGGCGAATGGGAGGCAGCTGATCAACGATTCCCTCTAATTACTGATGTTTTTATCTCTCTCCCTTCCTTTCTGAAATTGATAAAAATATATATTTAAAAAAATTGTTCTATTGCTAACAATATTGTTGGTTAGGAGCTTGCTCTTTCCAGGTTATCCCAGTATTAAGTATGTATTTGCTTACAAGAAGTTAGGGGCAAATGGAATTACTGGGTTGTTTTGCAAGCACCACTAGGATAAAACACAATCTCAAACCTCTGAATTTCAAAGAGTAGCACATTATTTTTAAATTTACTCTTACCATTTGCCACAGCATGGATGGACCTGGAAAGCATTATGCTAAGCGAAATAAGCCACTTGGAGAAAAAATAAAGATCGCATGATCTCACTTATACGTGGAATATAATGAACAACATAAACTGATAAACAAAAATAGATCCAGAGACATAGAAGCATCGAACAGACCTCAGAGGGAAGGCTGGGGGTGGAGGGTGAGGTGTAAGAGATCAACCAAAGGACTTGTATGAATGCATATAAGAATGTGCATGAACACAGACAGTAGGAGGGTGAAGACATGTGCTGGAAGATGAGAACAGCCTGGGAGAGGTCATTAGGGGAAAAAGGAGACATATGTAATACTTCAAACAATAAATAACTTAAATTAAAAAGAAATCAATGGAAGATTGGTCATGTTTAATTTGGGCAAATAAGAATAGCATTGTTGCCCTAACCAGTTTGGCTCAGTGGATAGAGCGTCAGCCTGCGGACTGAAAGGTCCCAGGTTCGATTCTGGTCAAGGGCATGTACCTTGGTTGTGGGCACATCCCCAGTGGAAGGTGTGCAGGAGGCAGCTGATCGATGTTTCTCTCTCATCGATGTTTCTAACTCTCTATTCCTCTCCCTTCCTCTCTATTTTTTAAAAAAAGAATAGCATTGTTTCATACAATTCAGAAAATTTTATACCAAATAGTACACAATTTTCAAAGAAGTTGCTTTAAAATAAAATAAAAAAATTACAAAATACACTTGCATTTTTAAAATAACTTACATTACCATTATTATTCTTTGCCTGACGATCCTTGAACACACTCATTCAATAACATTTCTATAGACCAGATGGTCTCTGGGCAACCTTCCAGTGTTGTGATTTCTCAGACAAACTGAAAACAATTATTTTGTATTCCAGGTAATCACATGTAACTGAGAGTTTTAGCACGATGAAAATTATAAAATTGAATACATCTGCCATGGAAAATGAGGCTATTAGATGTCCATTCCAATGGCACCTAAATTCAGAGCCATGCATGACTAATATGATCACTCCCATATCATACTCCTCTCTCCAGGAAGCTCTCTACAATAGCCTTTCAAGTCGGCTGTAAAAGTTTCCAATAGTGAAATAACAGGCAAACTCTTCTAAGAGCCTATCTTAAATTTCACTCAATTTTCTTTCCTCCTTCCAACATTCCTTGGTTGTGTACTGAGTTTTTTTTCAGATAAACTAGAGTACCCACCAAAGGTAGAAAAATAAATTTTTTACTGTATTCTTTCTGACAGGATGAGCAATTTTCATTTTGAAGTGATACCCCACCAATTTTCCATCATATATGGGCATGCTCCTAAATTTGTTTTAGGAATAAAAAAAATATATATGGGTCATTCAGGCTTTCGTTCTTTCATTTGGCCTTCTATTACCTAAGGCTTGGCTATGATTGTAAGAACTTATTGGATAAAAAAAGATGAAACTTGGTTATCTTGTGATCAAACAACAACTCAGTAAAGACTCACAGAAACTAACTATAAGCTGGATCACTTATATATAACTCCAATTTCAGCAAAAATGCTGTAATTTCATTAATGATAGCCTTATGCTTTCCTTAGTTGTCATTATTCACCATTTGCCTACCCTTATCTGACCCTCACTTTCTATTACAATTATTATCCTTTGTTTTCTTTCTTAACACCTCTAGCTTCAGGTGTAATTATCATTACTCTATGTCTCCCTGACCATTGTTCTTGGGGATATTACTTCATACTCACTCTCAAGACAGCTTACAGATGGAGGGGGTTCCTAATTGTGATCTATGGGCCATTGCAATTAAATCCCCAAGTATGTTGAGGGCTTTGAAATCTGCACTTTAAAACAATATTCTGTATGACTCATATGCAATGGAAGTGGAAAGAAGAATCTTCAAAATATAGATCAAATCACTCTCCTTCTGTCAGATTTTCCTAAATCATCCCTGTTCAGGGTTTTGGCACCCTTCTCCATCTTCACAGCCTTGCTACTTCATAGCACTTAGGTATAACTAACCATGACTTCCTACAGCTCTTAGAAGAGAAAGGTGATGCAGTATGATGGTGGGCTCTGGCATCACACAGCCTTAGTTCACTTTCCAGATCTGTAAGTTACCATCTGTGCAGGTTCCTAAGCCTCACTCTCCATATCTGAAATACGGTAATAGTGACTACTTTATGGTACTGCTAAGAGGTTAAATGAGGTAATCAATGCAAGCCATCAGCTCAGTATTTGGCATAGAGTAAGCATGCAACGAAAGCTGACTACTGTTTGGTTCATTTCATCATTTTATTTTATACTTTACCGTTTGCACCATTAAGCACTATTCCCACACTCAGTTTGGGGCTAATGGCAAGAAGAATCTTTTTGTCTCATACACTGGACGCTACAGCCATGTGCTATGATCTTTATTGGTTAGCATTATACTACCAGGCTTCATAGGTGTATTGTTTTTCTGTGATATGCAAATAATATAAAAGTTTACTTTCTCTTAGTTACACATAAGCAAAGAATATAAAAGTGTACTTCACCTTAATAAAATTCAGAAGCATCATGAATACAGAAATGAAAACTTAACCCAAGATGGTAAGAAATAACCCAATCATTTAGCCACAGAATGTCTTTTGTGTGTTCCCTGTTCTATTCCAGGTATTAGTTTATTTCACTATGAATTTGTTGCTTGGAGCATTTGACACATCAAATGCCACAATCGACTTATTGATGTCAGATTGAGTAAATCTTATATGCTAGTGAAATGATAGGCTTTTCATTCTGTCATCTGTATTTCTCTTATTCCCTTTTCTCTCATACTGATGGAAAAATGTACTGTGATTAAAAATTGCTAAAATGAGAGAAATAGAAGAACGCTGGAATCAGCTAAAAAACAAAACAAACAAAAACTGTATTCTAAAGGAGCTAGGAACAATTACATTCTTCTGAACAAACTGCATAAAAATGCCCTAGTAGTAAGAAATTACCGGTCAAGACAATGTGGGCATAGGCAAGCCTGACTTCAAACTCAGCCCATGATCACTTGGTATAAAACTAGGTTTGAATTTTCAACTGAGTTTCAATACAGAGCGTAGCGATACACCTGAGAATCTTCAAAATATAAAGGTAGCTATAGTTGATGAAGCCATACAAGTCATTTTGCAGATATGTACTGAAATATGCTTTGTTAAAGTGATTAAGTAGCAGACTATGGTGTGAAACTATAATGGATCTTGAAAAAAAGTCAGCTCTCTTATTCCTAGCAAGGAAAATTATATTTGATAGTATTTGAGGTGTTACCATAGACACTATCAAGAACAAAACTTTCCTGGCAATAAATAAAATCCAGAAAAACCTCAAGAGACTAAGTTTTATAAACTTCTTGTAAACCCGCTAGTAATAACTAGATATTCTAGTAATCTTATGGGTAACTGCATAAAGATTAATTTACTATTAACACCTTATATAAAGGACATGGCAGTACATGAGTAATTTATAATGCATATTCCATATACTTTATTATTTTCTTTCTCTCTTTTTTAATATAAACTGTGTCAGTCATTTATAGCAATCATGATCTCAGTGAAAAACATTTTCCAAAGATTAAATAAACCACTGGAGGAGCACAACCAAAGCACAGGCAGTCACTGTAGAAGAAATTTGCTGCAGGTTTGTAGGCTCAGGGGTCTTGTCCCATTGAGTATTTATGCTTCTTTTAATTCTCAGAGCCCCATGAGAAGAACAAAGGGTATCTATGTCAGCACATGGTGTACAATCTACCCAAGATTTTAGCTATGAAACTAGAACTCAGCCCTGAGCTTTTCCTTTTCCCTAAGATATACTAGCTTATTCTTTCCTTGTTTGTTGTACATATGTGTGTGTGCGTATATGTGTGTGAGTGTGTGTGTGTGTGTGTGTGAGTGTGTGTGTGTGTGTGTGTGTGTGTGTGTGTGTGTGTATATATATATATATATATATATATATATATATATATATATCAGATCAATCCACTTCCCTCTATTCCAATTACCATCATCTTGACCAGGCTACCCAAACCTCTTCTGAACTGGCTTCCCAAAAGGTTTACCTGCCTTGCTCCCACATCAGTACGTCTCCTAGGAGACAAGTCACGTCTCCCTCCTTAAAAGACCCAGAGATCTTTATCATGCTTCATTGCTATGATGCTCTATGTGATCTGGACTTTTCCAACCACTCAATTTACACTAGTCTTATGTATCTTCCTATTTCTCAAATCCAAGAATTTTATTCCAATTACACTGTCCTCCCAACTAGCTCCTCCCTCTCTTTAGAACTCTCAGTCTAATTCCTTCCAAGGCTGGTTCCTACTCTCATTTCAAATCTCAGCTAAAAGGTCAATTTCTCAAGGAAAGAGAACTTTCCTTGACCACTCTATGTAAAATAGTTCCATTACTCTGCTCTGTTTATGTTTTTCTTAGTCCTGATTATTTGCTTTTTATAGCCTGTCTCACCAAACAGGATGAAAGGTATACATCTGTCAATCCACCAATCAATTCATAATGGGTATCATGGAACTAACCACTGATACATGTCTGTTGAATGAATTAATGATTCTGTCTAAGGTCTATGTTAGCAGCACGCATATTCTCTTCCTATGCCTTTCAGAGATAAGAAAAATGAGATGACATATAAGTTTCCTTCCAAAATCCCTCCTTACACACTTCCTTTTTGTTGTTTTGTATTTTTGCTAGACTTAGCTGGGAGAAACTTCCCAGTTTATATTTTCTCAGAGTGCTATCAGTGTTTACTGGATTCCCAGGTATTGTATACTTTGAGATAGGATTCTAGTCAAGGTGGTACAGAGAGGGCAGCATAACATAGATGATGATATAATTGCCATGAAATTAATTACATCTCAGAGGACATTGTAGATATTTTCCATCTCTAATTTTTAAGCATTACTGCCTACATTAAATCACAAATTAGATATTTGCAACATGAGACACTTCTAACATATAACATAGAACACTTGAAAATGGCATTTGACCAGCTACGCAAGGAGAAACTCTGGGGATTGCAACAAGACGGAGAACTACTCTTTTAAAGAAACAACCTTTATATCATAGTAATAAGAGCAAAACATTTTCAGTGAAGAATCTATTTTTAAAAACACAGCTAAGCAAAAAGATAACAATGACCTAATGATAACTTCTCTGTCCTCAGTTTAGTCCCTAGGCAACTCAACTATCCATCAAGGTCCTCAGTCTCATCATCTCAGGAAGATGGAAAACACTGGCTAAATGTCACCATAACAGAGGGTGAATGAGTCTGTTGATTAGGGCTTTTCCAGTAATACAGGATACCTTTGGAAGCTGCATTGCTTTAAACCATTAGAGTACAAAGTTGAGTCCAGTGAAAATTGGCTTCCAAATAATTTGAACTTGAAAAGTGTTAGAGGACACAGTGTATTGTCTGTGTGTATGTAGACATAACAAAGCTATTTTCATGCACAGTCCTGGCAAGAGGCCCGTGGTAACTGCTCTGTGGGTCTGGTTACAATTATTTCACTATAGGGAATAGTCCAGGACAGTACATCCCTTCTCTGTCCGCTTGGCCTCCGGTGGAAATGTGTGCTGTTTTTACCTCACAAACCTTTCAAATCTCCTCCCTGATTACATTTTAATTCTCCTCAAGCTATAGACCCCAACAGCTCATGCCAGAAATCTCAGCTAAGTTCCAAGCCCAACCCACAACACTATAATACACAAGGAACTCGAAGAGTTTGTGAAAGGAAACAAGTATGTGATAACTTCTTTACCTTTGTAATTATACACAATGTGGGCATCCATGCCTGTATTCTATTTGTGCATCTAATTTAAAAAAAAGTATTGATGAAGTAACTAAAACTCTTCCAAAAGAAAAGAGCTGGTGTGGTGACACTCTGCTATTTTACCTCAAAATCAAATGTACTGTATTTGTGCTCCCTGCCCAGTGCCAACTTTTCATACAGCTGAATGTGGCCCTTGGGAGAAATTTTAATGGAACATTTTATGCTAAAATTGAAGATAAGAACAGTTTACAAGAGATCAGGACTATGATGCTAATCCCAATATTTAGAAATGTTTAGGTTTACCACGTCCTTCTTATGTGGCCTCTCTCCAGGATGGCTAGTTCCAGGACTTTGAAGCCCTTCAATTAGTGACTTGAACTCAGCTTGTTAAGAAGTCCAGACTCACTCTCAACTGTCCCAGGAATTAACTTCTTACAATAATTCTATCCCCCATACCTTTGGCAATTCCCCATGCTGGACATAGACATAGATAAGAGAGACATTGAATGCAAAGCAAACATAGAAAGGTGGATCAATAGGAACCATGTCAAGTTTCTGTAGATGGGCTTTCTTTAGTTTTTTTAAGAAATGCAGATGCTAAGTTTAATTTACCAAGGAAAGACCATCTGGGGATGGCGTTTTGAAATCATCAGCATGTGGTGTGAAACATCCTGTGGCTCAACACATCTTAATTCTTCACACTTTGACCTTTCCATGTCTGGAAGTATCCCTGTCACTCAAGATCAAAGGTTGAGAAACTTCTGGAAGCTAAGAAGGGAGGAGTATCACCCCTTTATTATGCTGTGGAGCCAGGTGAAGCCCAGCTCCAGAGAATGCTAAGTGAACAGGGAAAGAAATGAGTTGAGACAGTGAAGGGAGGTCAAAATTATTTAGAGGAATGGAAAGGGAAAAATAATAATAAAATTCAGTGATTTTGTTAACTTCATTTCCCTTATACAAAATATTAGAAGGTTGGACTAGAGAATTGACTGTGTTCAAATATTAGACTTAGGTGTCATGGAAGATATGAAAATATCATCGCACCAATATTCCAATTTGGGTTGTTATGGAGGCTATTTCTATTTTTATCCAAGTCCTGCACTCTTCACTACCTTTTCCCCAAAACTATTTCATTGGCTTTCTTAAATAATTTGTGTATATGTGAAATGTATGCTAATAAGTACTTATTAAGTGTACATTTGCCTCTATAAGGAGATTCTAAGATCCTTTGAAGGCAAGGACATATTTTGCAAATTATTTAAGCTATGCCTTACCTAATTCACTTTGCTCCTAGCATGATGCTTAAATTTTTTTTTTAAGTTTGCAATAGACATTTTTATATACACATAAATAAATGCCGTAAAGTACAATCCTTAGTCTCTAGGAGTTTAAGACTCGTTTGAAAGATAATCCATACAAAACATCTATAGTACAGTTAGAGAAATTTTCTAAATTATAAGAAGTATATTCACTCTCTATATATTCTATTTTACCTCAAAATCAAATACCTATATGGTATGTTCTATAAACCAGTAGTAATAGGACTATTGAAATAGGAGAAAATAGGTAATAAGAAGAAAGTAGATAAACCTACCAAGAAATAGTACATGTATGTAAATACTACTTAGAGGCAGCTAATGTTTAACAGGTACCAGGTATGTTTCCAGTACAGAATAACAGCTGTCACCCCAATCTGTTTATTTCCTAAATTTAGATCAAGATATGTTAGGCATTCTCAAGGGAAGATAACCCTGTGTCCACTGAGATATAAAACTTGAGGAAAAGGTTTTTGGGTCACTTAAAAACAAAAATTTGTGTAAGATTCTTTATATAAATTCCTTCTAAGTCCTAAATAACTTCAGAAGTTTCTACCCAATTTCCCCCTTTTATTTACCATTCACTATGCAATATTTCATGATTACTAATATTTCACTTTTCCAATGAGAGATTACTGGCAATTCTAGGCCAAAAAGTTTCCTTGGTGAACTTACATTTTGAATTTCCCAAGCTAATGCTGATAATTTAACATACAAAATACTCTCCTAAAATAGCTTTTCTTTGCTAATAGTTGCAGGTTCAGATCAGGAAAGCTTTTGGTAAAACATAGTTTATGATTCTGAACATTTATTCATATCAGTTATTTCAACTCTACTTAAGACATTTTATATGAATCATCATTTGCTAGCAACATTTTATTTTTTTCCCACAGGTCTAGAGTACCGGTGATATATACTGGCCTTGAGACATAAGGCGACTTACAAATGGGACTTGCCATTCTTCTAGATTGCTCATCTAAACTATTAACCATGTTACATCACTTCCTTCACTTAAGAAAACTGCACCCAGACACTCATTTTATTTGACCTTTTTGAATTATGTGACTAAAAACGATTATTATTACCAAATGGCGATTAGTTCCCTCATAACCACTGATTACATACTCCCTATTCATTCAGCTGAAAAACCAGAAAACAACCCCAACATCCACACAATCCAAATAGTTGAAATATTAATAAACTTCTGAACCAATACATATGGTGGCAGGGTACCCCGACACAAAAAAAGCCCCCCGTTGGAGATGACAGCATTTTCCCTTATTTGATATTGCTCATGATTTTGAGAAGGGTAAAGGATTCAGAGCTCTCCGCACCAGGGAAACAGCTCTGGGAGCAGGAAGAAATTGCCTAAATGACTAACTGCGGCAAAGTTCATGCTCAGACTGTCAGAGGCGGCTGTCGAGCTTCCTGTCTTGGGAGTAGCACGCTTTTACCCGAGTATCTGGGGCGGGGGTGTGTGACAGTGGAGTTGGTTGCAACACATGTCCTTACATACCCCGTAGCAAAGGGATGGTCCGGGAGTCCTAGGAGCTGTCACAGCGGAGGTAATTCATGACTCAGATAAGAGATCTGGATACTTCAAGCTTATCTGTTTCTATGTTTTGTATTTGTTTTCTTTTCTCCTAGTTTCCTAAGAAGGTTTTTTTGGAAAAGCTTTGACCTTAGGGGAGCTGGAAGAATTAGAATGGCAGAGAGGCTCTGGCCGGGATGGCTCAGTTTGGTTGGGCTTCATCTGGTCAGGGCACATGCCTGGGTTGTGGGCTCGATCCCCTGTAGGGGGTGTGCAGGAGGCTGCTGACTGATGTTTCCCTCTCACACCAATGCTTCTCTCTCCCCCCCTCTTCCTTTCTGTCTCTCTAAAAATCAATAAGCTTTCTTTTTTTTTTAAAAGAGTGGTAGAGAGGTCAGTGGTTGCCATGTATCCCAGGTAGAATCCACCGCCTTATAACCCAGGCAAATCAATCGGCTGGTGCAGGCAAGCACCTGGGGAGGAGGTGAGGATTGGGAGTCTCCCCCGAGTAAATACTGTAAGCCAGTGAAATTAGGGTTAAGGGTGCATTGGTTCTTGTGCAAAGATAGCCAGGACACACATTCACCAGGGACTGGCAGCCCCTGTTCTTCGCCTGACCGCTCACCCTCACTCACTGACTCCTGTGACCCGAGCAGGGTGCCCATGTGCGGTGCTGGCAGTGTCCTGAGCCAGAGGTCTCTCTTCTCTCTTCTTACAAGGGAGGACCTTGTAGATGCAACTTGGGAGAGTCAAGGCTGAAGCTCAAAATACCAAGGTTAAGTGTTGTGGAGATGTACTAGCTAGCCTCTTGTAAGAGGAGACTGCCAGGGCCGGGGCTGGCTGAATGGGTCAGGCTTCTTTGCCAGGGTTAGGCTTAGAACAGTAACAATCTCCGCACTCTGCTATTTGAGAGCCTCACTACACTTTCCTAGTTTTAGACCCTTTTTATTCACGCTGGAGGCCCGCTGTTCAATGATCCCTGCGTAACATCAACACCTGACCCGTGCTTAGCTCCCTGACCACTTTCCCTCAATGCACAGCTTCACTTACAGGCACAGAATGGCCTGTAGCACAAAGCAATGGAGTGCCAAGAAAAGGTTTATTGTTTCTCATTTTGTCAGATGATTTACTCCGTGCTTTGGCCCCACAATCAATGAGGCTATTTTAAAAATCTTAAAATACAGCAGGTTTTCCAGGTAAACTGTATCTTGGGACCTTCCTTCCACCCATCACAGTTTTGGCAAAAATCAATCTTTAAAAATGCTCGAAATGCAAGGGAAAGAAAACAGATGCGGCCTCTCGGTGTGTTCTCAGCCACCGAAGGACGGATTCAACCGGAGGCTGTTTGAAGAAGAGAGTAAGGACTTTTCATCTGAACTGAAGGCGTGGTTAAAATAATTACTAAAAATATGAGTGCTGTAGCAATAGCTCAAGAAACTGAGTATCATTTAGCCACAGTTATGGTACTGGGTTGCCAAGTTTGAGATTATATATTTTTGGGGGGGTGGAAATGGGAAGTGCAGGAAGAATTCCTGATTTTCTTCCCCCTTCAATATTTTGTGGACAGAAAAATATTCCAGAGAAACAATCTAGAATTACAGAATGAAGATGATATATTTTTCAAAACTCCCAATTTACAGCCACCAAATGAAAAACACAGATACTTCATCGAGACGTCTGCCCTGAGAACAGTCCAGGGAAAAGTTGTAAAATGAGAATTTAATAGGATTAGTGCCAGTTCCTTGCTAAAACCAGACTTTTAACACTTTAAAAGATATGGTATATTGAAATGATTTAATATTTAACCTCATCAAAAAGAAAGAAAGAAAAACATTCATGGGAGTCAAATGATAGGACACCTGCTATGGTCTCAATATCTGTGCATCCCCCCTCCCCTGCCCCATTCATATGTTGAAAATTAAAAACCAATGTGATGATCCTAGGAGGTGTGGCCTTGGGAGGTAATCAGGCCATAAGGGTGGAGCCCTCATGAATGGGTTTAGAGTAGGGGTGTCGAACTCAATCAGAGAAGGGGCCAAAATCTAAAATCCAGCCTAAATCGCGGGCCGAATGGTTTACTGAACAGTCATAAACTGTCATTGTGATGGAAACGCAGCAGAGTGCAGTGATGACAGCGCGGTGCGGGCCACATTGCAAGGCCTGGCAGGACAGATTTGGCCCTCGGGCCTTGTGTTTGACACATGTGGTTTAGAGCCTTGATAAGCAAGAACCCAGAGGGCTCATCTAGAAAGTGGGTTCTCCCCAGACACCCTCTGGCATCTTGATGTTGAACTGCCCAGCCCCCAGAACTGTGAAAAATACATGTGGTTTACAAGCTACTCCATTTATGGTATTTGGTTATAGCAGCTCGAATGGACTAAGATAAGATCGCCCATATCCACAGCCTGTGTTGGTATGCCTGTGTCAATCCAAGGAGTTACCTAATTTAGCCATTTACTACATCCATATTACATTAAAGGCCTGACTGCCTTGCCCCAGGCCTCTGCCTAACAGAGGGGCAGCAGGAAATGTTGCGAGGCCACCTCTGAGTTAAGAATAAAAACTGCCTTTTTGCTATAATGCCCGAGTATGTTACGATTCTTGTTTTCTTTTCCTTTCACCTGCTATTGTTCTACACCAGGGTACGCTAGAGGAGATAATCTCTCCATTCCTCCTTAGGACAGGCATGCAAGGCCGTTTTGGGAAAACCACTCATATCATTTCAATTCCTTGTTGCTATGATTCTCTTGTTAAGGAAGGCCTCCGAGTACAGGCCCTTAACCCCTTTTCTAAAGTCCTTGCACCAAATGTATTTAAAATTCAAAAATTTTTTTTCAGATAGCTTGTCTCTTGCATGTATTATACAAACTTTCAATGAGGTCTAAGCCAGCACCTCATAATCCAATACATTAATATTTCTGTAGTGAAATATAGGCATCTTCATGATACATAGGACTGCCAATAGTCTCAAATCAAATCAGGGCAAACTTTGCAATTAAATGAGTTTTGGTGTTAATTTTGCAAAAACAAAAACAAAAAAAAACCAAAAAACAACAACAACAACAACAACAAAACAACAACCCTTGAGCTTTCTGGGAATTTGGATTTTAAAAGGGAGAGTAAGAGTATAGATTTGCACTGGGCTTTCAGAGTTCAGACAGATTGATCTACTGGTGCTCAGAGAAAGAAGAGATGGGACGCATTGCAAATAAGCTCCGGGGACCTTCCCAAGGGCTCTTTAGTCACAGAATTTAACTACATTGAACGGGATTTAAGGTAAGAGGGTCGTCCTTGTTCCTGGGCCCCTGCCATGTTAACCTTAAACCATTCTGTCCCGGAGGAGGAGTCTGTGATGGTGCTGTTGTCATGGGCTCGAAGCTGCCTCGCTGCTCTGCAGGGAAGGGGCCCAGAAGCGGGCAGACCTGCCCACTCTAAGACTCCCAGGAACATTCCCAGACTAGAATGAAAACCTCCACAAGGCAAGCGTGCTGGAGCCAACTGGCACGCTCGCACATGACTCCCTGATAAAGTAATGCCACAATTTGATTTTTTAGGGAATATAAAAACTCAAAAAGAAAAAGGGCCTTTTCCCTTAATATAGGGGGAAAAAAAGTGTAAAGCCCTAATCTTGGAAGTCTTCAGGTTGGGATTGGGAAGGTTACATTCTGGGTTGTGCTGGGGGACTCTATACTAGGGAGCGGGTAGACTGTCTGTGAGGTGAGGGGCTGTCGCCAGTGGAAACAAATAGACAGAAAGGCTTACTTGGCTTCCAGGGCCAGCGCGATGATGCCCGCGGCCATGGGGGCTGAGGCGGAGGTCCCCGTGTGGTTGTCCGTGCACCGCTGCCGCAGGTCCGTGGTGATCTAGAAGGCAGAAGCGAACACGTTTAGGGTTCTGGGGTCAATGTGAATCCCATGCAAGTAGAAAGAGACTTCCTCATACTGAATAACTCCACTTTCTCCCCTCCCCCTGGCACTCTCTGCTTCTGTGAGTTTGACTACTTTAGGTACCTCTTAGAGGTAAATTATAGCATTTGTCTTTTTTTGTGATTGGCTTATTTCACTTAAAATTCTATCCTCAAGGTTCATCCATGTGGTAGGATTTCTCATTTTTTGGGCTGCATAGTATTCCATTGTACGTATATCCCACATTGTCTTTATTAATTCATCTGTCAATGGACATTGGGGTTACCTCCCCCTCTTGGTATTGTGAATAATGCTGCAATGAATATGGGTGTGCAAATAGCTCTTCGAGATTCTGTTTTCAATTATTTTAGATATCCACTCAAAGTGGGACTGATGGATCATCAAAAAGGGATTTCTACTTCATTTGAAATTATGTGTAAATGTGTAGCCTTATTTTCCAAAGGCCTGATCCCTAAGTCAGTGCATAAACAGCCCAGGAGCAGCCGGTTTCCCTGTTTTTAGATATGCTCTTGTTGAGAGATGGCCTTGCTGCATTCTTCCCATTTTACCTCACCCTCATGGTCACGTCCCTTTGCCAAGTTTCATTTTTTTTTTTTTTTTTTCAATGACTTGTGCCTGGATTCAAGATTTTTCATGATGTTTTCCCACTTGGCTCCCTTTACTTATTCTTCAGCTGCACCAGACACTTTCAATGCACAGAAACAAATCCAGAATAAACACTCCAAGTGTGTGTTGCATTTTTGAGTCTAATAAATAACCACCTCTTGCCAATCCCAAACATGAACAATAAAAGTTTTAGGATGTCGGGTTTGCAATGGGAATTTGCCCTATCTCTCTATATATACACACCAGGTATAGATACCTATATATTATATTATACATATAATAATAGACTTAAGCAAAAAGCTACTCAGTGCTTTTACATATAAACACCAATTTAGTGGTAAATGCTATAGATATAGGTAGGACTGCAGAATTCCAATCACCACTGTGCTTTTATTGCCCCTTCCTTCCCCCTCCCCCTGCAAACACTTCAAGGAGATGAAACTTGAGTAGTGAGCAGGGGTGGAAAAGGAGTGAAACAGGAAGGTGATGGAGAGGAGGAAGGAATGGAGAGAAAAGAAACAAAAACATCCTCACTCCCTTCTCATGCAGCCTTAAAAATTCCAGCTGGGTCATCTCAAGAGGGAGTTACTGTCAGTGGCAAAGATATTTAGGTGTAAATTACCAGAAAGATCTAAGGCAGAGTTTTCATCATTAAGAGTAGCCTAGTACCGGAGAGTTTTTTTTGTGTGTCTATCTTTAGAAAGAAAAGGCAAAGACCACCAAGGAGCATGCAATCTTAAAGAAAAATGATGTTCTGAAAACTGGAGCCTCACGGGGTAACCCCATTAATCATAAGGCATGCATACAAGATCTGACACCATAATTTAAAGGGAAAGTTGCACCCGGCCCACATCTCGGGGCAGGGAGTCCCGAGATGCTGTTATGTGAAAAGGAACAATAAAGCGCTTCACGTGTAGATTCCACCTTAAAGCAAGCCTCGGAACCCGGTCATAAGTCCGGCAGCGTGTCTTGCATGCTCCAAATTCCCTCAATTCACTGCCCAAATCAGAAACAGAATTTCCCTCCTCAGAACCTCTCCGATTGCTCAAGAAAATACAATTTCTGCCCATCAGAGTGAAGAAAACAGGAGATGACACCAGGCCCCAAGTCAGATCAAAGCTGTCCTGATCGGCAAATTAGATTTGCAGCCTGTCCCAGGATGTGCAGCAGATGTTTTTTTGGACTCTACAAGGTTAGGGACATCATCCTCCGATGGTGAGAAGGGGTGGGTTTTGTTCAGGCCCAGCCCGGCTTCCTTGGAGAAGAACCATCCCTTTTTCTCATCCTAAACCTTTATTTCCTAATCTTTCATATTTCATTACTGGAGCTGATTGAATCTGTTACGCTAGCCTGTTGATGTCATTCTCCAGGGAATCTCTGTCCAGACTGACTTTGGCCGCCAGCGAACAAGCTTTTATAAGCAACCCTCCAGTGAAGAGTTTTTATCTCCGGGTTATCTTGTGATCTGTTTTTATTTTGAAGGTGCCATATTGTCTCCTATCTGGAAAAAAAGTGCAACTGAACAGATAGTTTTAAAACATGAAATGAATTTGTCTCTGGTGTTGATTTTCATTTGGATTAGCAATGTGCCCAGAAAGCTGTTTCAGGCACAGCTATGAGCGATAAGAGGAGAAATGAAAAAGCCTTAAATGTGTCCACGGATAAAACAGAAGATGCTGATTTATTAAAGCACAGCAAAATAAAAAAGGAACCAAGGACCAATTAATGCTTTATATGTTCACTGAAGTCACAAGGACTGGTGTAAAATTCAATCACCACTGACAGGTCTACGCGAAATTCCACTCCGTGCTGCTACAAGAATCTATAAATGCGAAGTGCAAAAGTAAGGCTTTGCTTACAAATGTGAGATTGCCATCACTACAGAAAGATGCCATCTTACATCATGCCCACATCTCTGTCATGTCTGCTCGGAGCTCGTAATGTTTGGTAAGGGACAGCAGCACAGTCCTGGCTAAGCGGAATTACTGAAGTCAAGCTCATCTGTACTCATTTCGTTCTGCACTTTAAACTCTCCCACTTATTAGGAAAGACTTCAAGGTTACTTCTTTCTGAACTCTCCACACAGAACTCACATAAACTTGTAAGCAACCTACAAAAAGTGTGTGTGCCTATGTCTATATGCAATCCGGGGGCTAAGAAAAGGAGAGCAATTCCCCTTCCAGCTCCTATGGCTACCACCAGCTGCCCTGCTTCTACAGCCACCACCATGGGCAACCTGCAACGAGCGAGGCAACGGGCAGTAGGGGTGTGTGTGTGTGTGTGTGTGTGCGCGCGCGCGTGCGCACGTGCTTTCATGTGCATGAAAAACTACAATACATTTAGTCCCAGGAGAATGCTCCAAGAAAAATACACTATTTATTAACTTAGTAGGTGGAGGCTCGGGGAGGCTAACTCGCCCAAGCACTAACAGCTACTGAAGAGCTGGTAGGTGGTGAAGCAGTAAGTCCTGCAATGGCAGAAAAGAAAAAGCTGAGTCACGGAGTGTGGGCCTCTGGGAGAGGAAGGGTGACCAGCAAGGACAGCGGGACCTGGGACCGGCCCCAGTCAGCCTGAGGGCACACCGGGTCTCCTTTGGGCCACAATCAAATTCAGAACTTTTCTGGAACAACTTTACTTTCCTCCCGCCTCCCCACTCCCATTCTCTAGAGACTATGTACCAAACTTCCAAACAAACGAAACACACCTGCATTTGCTAGTCTTTCACTCGTGAAAAGTGACGACAGTGCCGGAATCAAAAGGAGAAACAGAGATGAAAAACAACAGTACCTGTCCTGAACAATTAGCTGAGTATTGGGGAGTGCACGCTGTTTCTGCCAAAGGAAATGTGTGGCTGCTGAAGAGCATTAAAAGCAATAAGATAATTCCTCCACGTGGAACTGGTGGTTCAGGCCAACCCCGATCTACCCTAGGCAGCAAGTGTGTTGTGAACACAAATAAATAAAATGACATCAGGCCGAGACCGGTTTGGCTCAATGGATAGAGCATTGGCTTGGGGACTGAAGGGTCCTGGGTTCGATTCCGGTCAAGGGCATGTACCTTGGTTGTGGGCATATCCCCAGTAGGGGTGTGCAAGAGGCAGCTGATCGATGACTCTCTCTCATCGATGTTTCTAACTCTCTATCTCTCTCCTCTCTGTACAAAATCAATAAAATATATTTTAAAAAATAAAATGACATCAGGAGAGGCTTGAGTGGAGCATATATTCTCTCAACTTTGGCTCACAAAACTCATCCCAGGAGGGATACCCGAATTCTAATCACCGAGTCAAATTACTACAAAGGTGGGGAGGGGAAGGGGGAAAGGCAAAGACTCAACTAGTCCCAAAGGCAAGAGATAATTTAATGATGAGAGTGATTGGGAAAAGAGGGGAGCTTCGGCCCCCAAACAGAACTTGGCAGAAATGCTGGGGCGTAGTTACAGACTGCATCTTTCATGGTCTCTGACACTAAGAAAGGTAATATGTTACAGCTATATCACGTCATAAGATGGTAAATGGACTCCAGGCAATTTTCGACGCTAAATATATTGTCGAATACCCTTTGCCTGTCACCAACCTATCAGCAGGAGCAGTTTCTCTTAAAGAAACACAACACCCCTCTGTCTTCCTGTAAACACTCCTAAAGCTTCCATCCTTCCAAATGTCTGATTAGTCATTTATGCCTAATTAGTTATTAAACTCAGGCTCTGGGAAGATCAAAACAAAGTCTTCAATCTCAAGTACTTTCCATTCTAGTGTGAAATACAGTCAATAAGAAAATGTACAATCTCCTGTTAAGTAGCTCCGTGGAAACCAGAAAGGAAATTGAATGGGATGAGAGTATAATGGAGGGAAGAGCCACTGTTTCAGGGGAGGTGACGAAGAATATCCTCTCTAAGGTGAAAATTGAGAACAGACATAATAAAGAAGTGGTTTCTGGCCTAACAGACTTCACTTCTCCCAGGACAGAGCTCTGAGTTGAATATCACACAAAACAGCATATGCTTGGAAAGTCTGGTGCCCACACGGTGCTGCAGGCACAAACAACTCAGATTGGCAAAGAGTTTTAGGTTTTTGCAAGAGGACCAATTGTCTGGGGGGGGGGGTGTTATAAAAAGGTTTCATGAAAGTACAAATAAGTGGGCCATGTAGTAAAAAAATAAGGGGGGGAGGGGGCAATTGTCATTTAGCCCCATACTGGATGTCCCCGAAAAGTATCCAGGGCATGATAGCATACAGGCTGCAAGGTGGATTTGGGGGCGTCTATCTGATTTTGGTTGTAATCTGGGCTCTACCACCCACTAGCTTTGTTTCTCTTAACCTTTGGAGCTTTAGGTTTCTCATCTGTAAGGCAGGGAAAACACCTGATCTTCCTGCCATGTGTACTGAAGACATGATGAGGTATGCATTCGATGTGCATAGTGCAGGGGCACACATTAGAGGACCACAGTGTTAGATCTGGGACATTTTAAAGCACCATAAACATATTACATATTCAACAAGGACTAAGATGTATACACGATGGCTAATAAAAATATTACTTCATAACATGGCTTTATAATAACCAGTCATCTCCTCTGGTTTCTGCTTATCTTATAGAGGAGCTTCTTATTGTAGTAAGCTTGATATTCTGGTGCTTTATCTGTTGTAGTAATATGATATAGGGCCACCCCTAGTCGGATCTGATAAGGCATGAGTAGAATACTCATCCACAGTCATCCAACAGTAGTGTCAGGAAACCAAGAGATGGATGGAGACCTCGCTCTATTTTGAAACCCAGACAAGGATTTCCTGCTTGCATACTGCGAGAAGGCATTTGTTGAGGACAAGGCCACTTATTTAACAGAAGTGCTTTCCTGGAAGCAGAGAGGAGATGTTTCCTTTCTCCTGGGTCCCCAGCAGCTGCCTTGGTTCAAATCACAAAGGTGCTGTGTGACTGAGGAATGATGAGTGTGCACTTCTGGAGGGGCTGCAAGTGACAAAAGGAAACGAATGACTCAGGGAAGAGAGCCCCGAGTAGAAAGGGAGACGTTGCCATCACACTCTATCACAGATGCCACTAACAGGATGCGATGCGGGCATCTCCGAGGGGCCACCCAAGTCTGGTTCAAAGTCTAACGAAGACAAGGTCCCAGGAGCAACACAGGACTATCTGTCATCCTGACATCTAGAAGGAAAAGGGGTCAGCTGGACCATAAAAGGCTGATGTGGTTGCCAACTCTATTCATGTTCACTCTGTTAACATGTTTGCCATCAAAGCGCCTTTCTTAATGGGGTGGGTGGAACAGATTTAGTATTTTATAGATCGGCAGAACTGGGGTGCAACAAGCACCTCTGTCAACAACAGCTGGGAAAATGACCAGCCTCGCTTCATTTCTGCAGGATGCAGAAAGCTACACTGACTCGAGGAACCATGGTACCAGCCACTGACTGTGCCAGGTGCTGTGTAAATATCTTATATCTCATGCTTATTCTCTTCCTGAAAATCTGTGAGGTTGATGCTGGTTTTACGTCCATTTTATGGATGAAGGAACCAAGACTCTGTGAAGGCTGCTTAGCCACTGCACAGTCTGAAGCTAGACTATCGTTTGAAATAGCTCCCACATTTCCTCTCCATCTGAGAGTAATCTGGAGATTCATGCAAAATAAGAGAATCTGAGAACCAGATATAGAAAATTCCTAGTAAGCTGCTGTAATGAAAATGGGAGAGATTAAATAAGAATTAGAAATGAGTAGATGTTAAATACAAAGTGAGTTAATAAAGGTTTTGATATCAAAAGCAGCAACTCGGGAAAGGTAAAGTACAGGACCCGAATCAAGGGTATGTCAGTATCCACTTCCCTTTCATGCCTTATCCTGGACCACCGAATGGACCAATCTGTCCATCCATGAGAGAATCCTTAATGACCACCCTGTCATGGGATCATAAAAGCTACTGCACAATCACAGCAAATAGTGACGAAGGGACCAAGAAGGTCAAGTCTAAGGCCTAAATCTAACAGTAGCAATTTTGAGGTCCCTCTTTCCACATTGTGTTCGCCCATATGGGGCTCAGACAACCCTTCCTTTCTTTTGATATTTTACCCTTTGGATTATAAGTTTCCCTTAAGGAAGACAATTATGGAATTTAACAGTATCCCTCCTCCAACCCCAGCAATCAGGGATAAATTGGACTAGATGGGCCTATTTATTTTGAAGCAAAGGTGAGTTTCTCTCATATTGCATTCATACTTGAGCAGTATAAGAAGGGGATCCTTAGTCCAGAGACTTCTGTCAAGATTTTCATGATGCAGGACTGACTGATGCCACTTATTACTAGTGGACACTGATCATCAGTTCTGAGAAACAAGGTCTTCATATTTGAAAGCTGCAGGAACATTCCTATATCATAATATTTGCATAATGAAGCTAACAAACACATCACAAAGGATCATGGTCCCACTAAGAAAGCTATGAAACTTTAAAATGTATTCATCTCTGTATTGTCTCTATTCTCATTTCTCTGTGGATTGCAGAGTTATGTTTACTGATGACTGATGGAGGTTCTTAAAGGCAGACCCATGTGTATATCTTTTAGCCCAGCTATTGTAGAGAAATTAGGGAAAGATGGGGCCAGATGGCATCTGTACATGGGTAGGCAGTTTTTATTTAAATCCATCTGCAAAATGTCACTAAAGAAGGTCTTAAGAAGTAACTGAAAAAAATCAAACACAAAGTCATATAATAGCCAGGAATCAACCCAAACAGGTATGAATAGAGAACGCCATGGATGAGGTAGTGTCCTCTATCACTGTCATGGAAAAATTAGATGTAGCATTAGGGAGTGGTCCAAATTCGCATGAATCGATAAGACCCGAGAGCAAGGTCTTGGCTAAAGGCTAAAAGGCAGCAGGCATAGCAGCTGAACTCCACGTTAGTAAGACAAAGCCCTAGACTAGGGGTGTCAAACTCAATCAGAGAAGGGGCCAAAATCTAAAATCCAGCCTAAATCGCGGGCCGAATGGTTTACTGAACAGTCATAAACTGTCATTGTGATGGAAACGCAGCGGAGTGCAATGATGACAGCGCGGTGCGGGCCACATTGCAAGGCCTGGCGGGACGGATTTGGCCCGCAGGCCTTGTGTTTGACACATGTGCCCTAGACAGTTCACAAAACCATGGTCAGGAAAAGAGCAAAGCACACAGGTGTTTGACATTTAGAACCAGCAGCACCGTGCGGGGTATTCCCAAAGCCAGACCTCTCTGGAGCACCAATGGGTCGGCTCATGGGAAAAGTACTTTTTATGTACTTCCTCATAATCTCTGTAATAACTCCACAAACTATGAACTATTCAATGTCCCCGTTTTACAAGCAAGGGCACTAAAAGAGAAAAATTCAGTAATGTGTCTAAAGTTACCCAGCTAGTAAATAGTTCAACACCCAATGAAACCCAGGCAGGCTGGTCCTACAACCCCAACTCTCGCCAGTCCTTTTGCTGTTTGCACAGGGAGTGGGAGTGTTAGCAAGCAGGAGATCACACAGGACTCTGTGCTTTTCACTCAGGCCAACTTGGTGAGGAAATATTAGAAAAGCATCTTTTGTATAGGTCTAGCTCACGTAAAATAGAGTCCAACTGGAATCCTGGGTTTCCTCCTATCCTTTTGTTTTTCACTCTGAATCAGCTCTCTTTGGAAACCAAAGCCCTGATGCTAAGGCTGAAAGGCAGTGTGGGGACACAGGGATACAGGCACCGGGCTCAGAGTCAGATTTAGGTTCTAGTCCCTTCCTGCTACTAACTCACTGGGTGAAGGGGAACCGTTCATTGGTTCTCAATGTAACTGAAGTGTAATCATGCCTAAGGCCACATTAAATGCAGGAATGTCATCACCTGGACACGAAATGGTAACATTTACAAATACTTGTATTGAGTAATCAGCTAATTAGACTTTCTATATCCATATATTACAGGTGCATATGATTTTCCACCCGACTGGAGTGGCTCAAATGGTTGAATGTAGGCCAGGCACCAAAAGGTTGTTGGTGAGATCCCTGGTCAGGGCACATATCTGGGTTTCGGGTTTGATCCCTAGTTGGGGAGCATATGGAAGGCAACCAATCGATGTTTCTCTCTTCTTCTCTCTTCTCTCTCCTCTCCCTCTCCTTCTCCTTCTTTCGAAGCATGTCCTCAGGTGAGAATTAAAAAAAGGATTTGTGATTCTCTGTCTGAATGTCAAAGCGAAAGATAAATAAATACATCATGGCAGGCATGCAAATGGCACGTACTATTTTCTTATCATAGGACTCTCCACTGCTGTAGGTTGTGGCCAGTGTGGAGGAACACTCTTCCAGGTACCACGGCTTCTTTCCGCTCTCGGCGGTGCTGCTGATGGAGATGGTGTAGATGCTGTTGGTATAGCCGTCACAGGAGCAGTGGTCTTTGCTCCTCCCGCCATTGCCTGATGCCCAGACAAAAACAGAGCCGAGGCCTCTCCGCCCCTGTTCACAAAGACAAAACATTAAAGAGTTAAGTGATGGAAGAGGAGGATCCTAGGCTCTAGAGGGGAAAAGTCAAAATTGACAAGACAGAATCAAATATTTGCAGGAGGTTGTGATGCTATTTTAATAACATGTTGGGTTTAAGTTATGTTTTGATGTAAGAGGAGTTACTTGTAGAAACTAAAATAATCCAATGTAATGTATAGCATGGTGGCTATGGTTAATAATACTGTATAACATATTTGTAAGTTGCTAAGAGAGTAGATCTTAAAAGTTCTCATCACAAGAAAAAAAAATTGGTAACTATGTGAGGTGATGGAAGTTAACTAGACTCACTCTCATGACATATCACAATATATACAAACATTGAATCATAAACGCTGTACACTTGAAACTAATATAATGTTATGTCAAATAAATCAATAAAAGAAGAAACTAAAATAATCTTTCTCACATGGCTCAGTTCTAGAAGTAACAATAGCACCAATCTGTCTATATATAAAAACCCTAAGCAACCGGTTGACTGTTCAACCTTTGACCAGTTGCTATGACACACACTGACCACTGGAGGCAGATGCTCAATGCAGAAACTACCCCCTGGTGGTCAGTGCACTCCCTCAGTGGGAGCACCACTCAGCTGACCACTGAGCGCCAGACGCTGGGCTCAAAGCTGGCGAGTGCAGGTGCAGCGGTCCGCCTCCATGGCAGTGCTACCGAGGGGGGGCGGCAGGTGCAGCAGAGCGGGGATAAACTGTAGTGGCATCTCAGGCTCCTCCTTGGCCGCCTGCCACTTTGTGCACTATTAGATCTCTTAAGTGGTCCTGGATTGAGAGAGGGCACAGGCCAGGCTTAGGGACCCCACTGGTGCACGAATTTGTGCACCAGGCCTCTAGTGATGACAATAATAAAGGCTAACATTTATTAGGTACCTACTCTGGACCAAACACAGTTCTAAAGTTTTATGTGAATCAGAATGAATTCTTCTAATAACCCTGTGAGAATGGTGCAATTTGTGTCCCCACCATACAGGTGAATAATTGAGGTATAGAAGTCCAATAACGTTCCTAAGGTCATACAGTCAGTATGAGGAAGGACAAAATTTTATTGTAATCTTATTAATTGTAATATTATTAATCACCAATCACCACAGTCAAATACCATTGCTACCAACATTTACCCCCACCATGAAGGGAGTGCTACTGTGCACCCTCATTTCACAGGTGAGGAGCATGAGGTATAGAAAGGTTATGTATTTATCTGAGATGACATGTCAGTGAGTAGCAAAAAACGCCCTATATCCTTCCTTCTAGAACTGTGCCTCCCCTGTGCATGGTGTGGACACTAATAATAATAACTAAGGATTATTAATGGATGCAACCAGAAATAAAAGGATTTCAAGAGATCAAATATGTTTGGGAACTCTGAGTTCAGCAAAACTAAACAGGTTCCCTTACTGCAGAATTTCTAAGAGTCTTTAATAGTGGTTGGTCATTTCAAAACTCTAAGGGGGTCAGGGCACATTCTGAAGTAATTTTCAAACATATTTGATTGCAGATGAGATCTTCAACCAGACCCACGATCTTACATAGCTAGGAGATGGAGTCACATTCTTCCTTGCCAAACCTTGGCATAAATTATAGCTATCCTTAACATCATAAAATAATCAAGAAGAAAAGTAGAACATAGATATATTGAAGCATAAGGACTATTTGATACTATAAGATGAGGTCTTTGGAGGAAGCAGAGATAAGACTAAGTGAAGAATATTTCTAGGAATAGTTATAGCTGAGTCTGAGAGAAATTTTACCATTTTAAAACTAGAAGGCACCCTGGAGGATACCTGGGCCAAATATAACATTTACTTTGTAATTAGGAAGAGAGAACCAAAAATCACAAAGGGATGGCTGAGACTTTTCCCTCCCAGGCCCTCACTGTCTGGTCCTAGGTGTAGTGGGAAAATATTTGGGGTGTTGTCTTAGAATTTCTAGAGAAAGAGCCAAGACGAGAGACCACAAAAAATCAGGAGCACCTGGGATAAGCTGTCTCTGACCTTGAATCCTCAAGGAACAGAATATTTATGACATGATTTGACTGACTTGAGCATAGATTTCCTTTTGTCCTTCAACGTGGAAAAATGCAATACGATTACACAGGAATGGGAAAATTCATGAAGAGACAGGAAAAGACACTTCCGGATGCTTCTGCCCTGACAGCTGGGCCTGGTTTACCTTCCTTCAGTTTCCCACCATAATATTCACGAAACATAGAAAGATGCAAAAATCACCAACCACCACACACCAAAGACTATAGTCAATAGTTTGGCAATCCCAGAATTGCCCCTCATTACCTGTGGGTGGCCAGATTGAAAAATTCCAGTGACTGACTTACACCTGGACTTCAGAAATAGACCATCTTAGCCAAAGAAGGAAGAAGGTTCCAGTTCATCACCAAAATGTAGCCTCTCTACTACACACCAAGGGACTGTATTGTAGGCAAGAAGCCTGATCACATCAGAGCCTTACCTAACAGGTCGACAGGACACGTAAAAGAATGCAAAACCCACTTGGTCGAAACAGCACCATTAAGAGATAAAACCACAAAACAATGAGAAAGCACATGTGACACATTTATATATCTATGTGAAGTTATGACTATGCCTGTGTATAAAACGCAAAAAAAAAATCTTTAAAGACTAATTCAATTTTAAAGAATGTTTAATAAGAAAATATTCAGGAGGTACTTTTATGTTCACGACGTAGAGACAAATGTAGAATACAGAATGATAGAGTATGGTCTCCGTTTAGGAAAAAATGTATGTGTATGTAAAGAAGTTAGTGTGCATAAGGTTATATGCATAAAGCTACCATAAAGTGACCATGTAACAGGACTTATACTGTTTGGTAAGCATTTTAGGAGAGATTTTTATTTTATTTTCATACCATCCTTTGGCAACTGTGTATGGTTTTTATAAACAAATACGTTTATTCCTCTATGAGGACCAATTCTTAAGAAACAATTTTACTTTATGATCAAGAGGGGTTTTACACACAAAGGTCCACTGTATGCTTAAAAACAAAAGAGCTAACATTTGTAGAAACTTACTATGTGCCAAGCACTGTCCCAACACTACTCTGCACAAAGCGAGTCTATATTATAATTTTACAGATGACCAAATGGGGGCTCAGAAATGCTGACCAATGCCAGAGCCAGAGCTTGAAATCCAACTGGAACCAAAGCCTGAGCCTTAAGCCCTTATAGCAGTTTTCTTTTGGGCAAAAAAGAGGGCTTATGTTTGCTATTCTGTGTTTAGCCGAAACTCCTAAGTCCTCACTGAAGCGTGGCATTAGGATCTAAGAGCAGGTCAGCCTCCAAGTTCACTCCAGACTTGTAGAATCAGTACTCGGGATCTCTCCCGAGTGTCCCCAAGGTTAGGACATAGGTCCTGACCCCAAAGACCCCCTCAAAATTCCTACATCATAAGGGCTCCCTCAGAAGTATGACCTCAAGTCATTCTATCCTGGCAGTATCCACAGATGACAGTACTCTGGAGGACAATGGCATTGCTAAAGGCCCTGTGGAGATCCACTGAGTCGGGATAACAGTTGGTTAATAGGACAGTGAGATGCTGCTACCCTGAAAATGTCCCTTCCAGAATATTGTAAAGAGAAAAGAATCTTGAGACACATATTTTTCCCAAAGTGTAGGAAATAACATTTTTTAGTTTGGTAATGTATTGCGATTATAATTGGTTATTTGAATATGGCTTTGGATGAGAAGAGAAAAAAAGAAAAAAAGAAAAACCTCCAATTTAATTGAGTGTTAAAAGTTAGTAAACTAACATAAGACAAAATATACTGTGAAATCCACACAGGACCCATTTGACCAAACTCTATATACTCTCTTTCATTTTATATTTCATTGTGCATGTGTTTCTTCTTATGTATGCCCTACAAAGATCAATTTATGATACCTCATAGAGTTTTTATTAAAGGCTAGAAAGGAACTGGATTTTCTTGTGGTTCCAGAGGTCAGAAAAGGCTCCTTTATGCTAGATTACCAATTAAATTGTATACCCAAGCCAGTTTTGAGAGCTATAGAGTTTAGTGGAACTAAATTTCTTTCTTTAAGTTAGTGTGATAACTTTTCAACCAACGTAGTTAGATGTTACTTGGTATTTTAATATTACTTTATTCTCCCACATTATGTAGAAAGTATTATTGATCTCTTAGAGAGAAGAAGGTAGAGAGAGATCTAGAAACATCGATGAGAGAGAAGCATCGACCAGCCACCTCCTGCACACCCCCACCAGGGATGTGTCCGCAACCAAGGTACATGCCCTTGACTGGAATCGAACCTGGAACCTTTCAGTCCGCAGGCTGACGCTCTATCCACTGAGCCAAGCCGGTTTCAGCTGTTCTTAAAGGACCATGAGTAAGTGCTCAGAGATTTCTTATAATACAAAAGAAATGTGGTTGGACACCATGCTAGGTGTTTTCACATATATTAGTTAATTTAGAGTAATACCAGTAATAAAGCAACTTTCACTTAACTCACCTTCCAAGAACAGCCTGAATACCCAATTCTCCAAAGCCCCTCACCAGTCCCCAGCTTTTGCTGGCATTTGTTCCCTCTGTGAGCAAAGAGCACAGCCATTTATTCGGTTCTCCCATACACAGCTCAGAGAGATAGGGGCTGACACCTGTAACTACTCAGCAGCTGAGACATGGAGAGAACTGCTCATCTTTTTAAAGCTCAAAGTATAGCTGGAGGAAGGAAGCCAGTCTTTCATAGACAGAGCATAGTAGAGCATCTAGTAGGAAATAAAAACCAGGTGTGTTTACAAAGGGAAGTAAATACACTTTCAAGCAAAGAGTTTGATTCCTATTAACCTTTAGATGTTCCGTTCATTTAGGAACTTCACATAATAAACAACTGGAGCCGAATAAAGTGCTATGGATGTTATCTAAAGCTAGACACACGAGAGGTTCACAAAGTGAAATTCTAAATTTTGACATAAGGAAACGAAGGAAATGAAGTAAGCAGACCAGTTAGTGGCTGGGCTAGGACCGGGTGGATTCTGTCTCACCTCAACCATTGCTGATCCTCACTGACCAGTGCTGACACTGGGTGTTCCTACAAATGCTTAACGCATGGTTTAGGAAATACTGCTTAATTAACAACTGAGGATTAGAGGAAAAGACCCCCAAACCTCCTCCTGCCTTATCTCTTGCTAAATCAACAATCCCAAAATAATTATCTATTTTGTATTTTCTAGCTGTGGCTAATTCATATTGGCCAATTCCCATTTTCCCCCTCAAACCCTGTCTCCCTTATCTGACACACTAAAGCCTCAACAAGACTCAGGTTATTTACTTCTGGTCTCTCCCAGAGCTCTCCCAGCTCGGAACCCTGATCCAGATGTTTCCCTGAGGCCTGGGGATGTAACACTGGCTGGGAGGAGGAACATGTAGATCAGGCATCTCATTCCCCATTCCAAGCAGCTAAAAAAGTATATGTGAATCTCATATGCTCTCTGCAGTAAAAACAATCAATAATTAACAGAGTACCAACACCACTGTTCTGGGTACAGCCGCCATCCCATGAATTCCATTTTGGGGAAATAAAAAGGACATCCCTGCCAAAAGCTTCTACATCTCAAATCATCCCAAGAAGAAAGGCGAAATCATCTGACTTTCAGGAGAGCCAGGTGTGTGAAATTGAGGGTATTTCCAATATCCATATTAATTACTTAATTTAAAATTGCTCATATAAATTTGAAAAAAATTCCTTTCATAGAGAAGAAAAACATTATCAAAGGGGGTATGAAAGGAATTTATTGTAAATGTTTGGGAAGGCAATTAAAAAGTAGGATAGAGGAATACTCCAGCAATAATAAAAGTTTATACTCCTTTTGAACTTAGCTTTAGGTGACAGAATGTCTCACGAGGGACTAGTTCCAATGGCCAGCTCAACTCTGAAAGGGCAACACACAAGCTGCCCCTCTCCAAAGCCCACCAATGGGGCCTGACTGTCACATGCCTCTAGTCCACTAAACTATAACCTTGACGTTTTACGGAGTAGCTCATAATACAGAAAAAATCAGCCCTCTACATTATCTTCCCATAAACACAATCCTGATTTAAAGCAGATCATATTTTTTTGGGGGAAAATTATAATTAATATGAGGCTAATCTATATATATATAAAAACCTATGTAACCATCCAACCATTTGACCATCCAACTGGCCAGTACAGATGATGCACACTGACCAACAGGGAGCAGCCACTCAATGCAGGAGCTGCTGAGCTGTGGTGACTTGGCAGCTGAGGTTCTCCAGTAACACACCCTGAACCAGAGAGAAGGGAACCCGATTCCAGGGTGTGTCACCAAAGAACTGTTCTCTTGCAATCCAGGACCCCTTGGGGGATGTCAGAGAGCTGGTTTTGGCCCGATCCCAGCAGACCAGGCTAAAGGGACCTCACCTTGCACAGATCTGTGCACCGGGCCTCTAATATTATTTATAAGACTGTGATGAATACCTTGAGGTCCTTAATAATGGGTCCAATGGGGCCCTTCCTCTGGGGAGGAGACCAGTAGTCGGGGTGAGCACTGTACATGTGAGATCTCAGCCAGCCTTCACAACAGCTTTATAAAGTATTATCATAGCCTTTTCTCAGAGAAGCAGAAGCTCTTGATAACTTAGTTTCTTGTCTCATATCAAAACTCTAAAGAAATCCAACTAAGGCTTCAACCCAGGACTCTGCGACTTTAAGGCCAGTACTTTCTATAATACATCATAGGCTGCATCCAAGAGACATATAGTAGTGAAGTTCAGAATATGCCTGGATGGTGAATCCTCTAGGGTAGGGGTGTCGAACTCAATCAGAGAAGGGGCCAAAATCTAAAATCCAGCCTAAATCGCGGGCCGAATGGTTTACTGAACAGTCATAAACTGTCATTGTGATGGAAACGCAGCGAGTGCAGTGATGACAGCGCGGTGCGGGCCACATTGCAAGGCCTGGCGGGACGGATTTGGCCCGCGGGCCTTGTGTTTGACACATGTGCTCTAGGGGTTCAGAGAAGGGAAGAGTCTCCGTGGCAGTGTTCACTGTGGGCTGGAAGCTGAGGGTGCACAGACAGGCCACAGGATGTGCTAGAGAGGAGCAGGCAGCACCCAGCACAGTGACCAAGAGCACGGGCTTGGGAGAAGACAGGCCCACATCGGAACCACAGCCATGCTTTCCAATGGCCAGGTTGCCTACTTTGCCTAGAGTTAGTTTCCAAATCTAGAGATTTGGTTGAGACCAATGAAAATATTTATTCGATGCCCACCTTACTCTGCTATCAGAATTACAAAGCAGGATAATGTTTACAATCCTGAATATTAAGTTTGATTGTTGTCATCTTAAAGATGAGGACTCTAGGCTCAAATTAAGTGGAAAAAAATCTGCTATAAAAACCACATAGTTGATATGATATTATCAACTCAGTTCAATTTATCCTTGTTTATTACAGAGTGGCCTTTCTTTTCCAGTTACTGCCATGTTTCGTAGCAGAAAATGTACCAGTCTGCCCTCCCTAGGAACTTTCTCAAATCTATGTTTAGAATCACAGAAACTCAGGATTGAAACAGACCTTAACGTGACCTAATCCCATTCCTGTATGATTTTCTATCTTCCCCATAAAACAGGGACATCCAGACCCAACCAGAGCAAGGCCTGTGATAAGGACTTCACTTACTCCCAGGCGGCCCAGCAGTCACTATAAATAGAACAAAGCAAACTAAGAAAAAAGAGGACTGCTACTGATAGCTGGTTAAGCCGAGAGGAGAACGTAGGGATTTGGAATGGAATTTGCAGCAGTTAATATAAACTATTTACAGAGTTACGAATGGATCCCTAAACTAGAACTGAAAACAAGGTGACAATAAATCTTCGACATTTGCACCAACACAAAACTAGAAGCAATCTGTGCTCCTTCCCGGACAAATGCATCCCAGTTCACAATAACAGAGTACTCTAACTCTGACATTTGGTTATCACGTAACTTTGTAAAGATGACAGAATTTATGAAAGACAAATTTCTTTATTTCCAAAATGGATAATTTTCTATTGGGTCCACTAACAAGTCACTTCATAGCTTTGTTAAAACTCTTAAACTGTTTCATCCACATTGAGTTAGCTCCAAAGGGAGGGTTCTTTAAACAAACCTCAGTTCAAGTCAATTTTCATGAAGTGAAACCAACACGAAATAAACTCTCTTGTTTATCTTTGCCTACCAGTATACCATTCCAAAGTTTTACATTTGCCAAACAATTTAACAGCAATCTGTCATTTATTAAAATGTAAACTGGTACCAATCCTGTTACAGCTGGGTGTCTGTATCAGATAAAAACATACCCCTCCCGAAAGGAATGGGTTAATTATATTATGATCATTACTACTGTTTTTATTATACAAGCTCATTACACCCCTTCTCCTCCTTCTCTTTCTCCTCCTAATGAACATATGCCTTTTATTTTAGGGTGCAGAAATGTGTGCGTGCGTGCGTGCATGTACACGTACATGTGCATATTTGAGGCAATCTGTGATTGTAAAGCAATCTTGTGCTTTCAGCAAATATACTAAATATCCAATCAGTTGTAAAATCTGGTGAATCAAAAGGAAATGGATGATGAGAAGGGCATATACTAATCAGACTTCCTAAGCTAGGCCTGTGTCAACAGATGTTCATCAATTGTCCTGTATCTCTCTGGACCCCCAAATAGACTGAAAAGTGGGATAAAAGACACAGTTCCAACAAGGGCCAGAGACTATGATTTCACAGACTTTTGTGCCCCACCCAAAATCTAAAAAACTCAAAGAAAAGTGATGTGGAATTGAAAGTTTACTTGAAGATAAAATGACAAAGCCAACACTCTAAACTGTGATCCTACAATATCTACAATGAGTTAGATCAGTGGTCGGAAAACTCTTTAGTCAACAGAGCCAAATATCAACAGTACAACGATTGAAATTTCTTTTGAGAGCCGAAAACAGACTTCTGCACCTGGGCCATGAAGTTTCAATCGCACTGTATGTTTCAATCGCACAGATATTTTGCGGAAGAGCCACACTCAAGGGGTCAAAGAGCTGCATGTGGCTCATGAGCCGCAGTTTGCCGACCACGAAGCTAGATGATTTTTCCAAGTAAAATATTAACATCAAATCAGAGCATGTTATGTAGTGGGCACTTCAAAAATACTTATGGAATAAAGTAATAAGGTAAGTACTGGTAACCTTAACATAGGATTTTCTGATTATGAAGAAGGAAAAGGTTTGATTTCAAGTTTTTTTGAGCATTTTCTATAGAATAGTATTAAACACACTTGTCAGGAAATTGTGAAATAGTGTCAATGCATTAGGTACCTGCAGATGAATATCAAAGGCACCAATTATTCTAGTTTCACAACCCAAATGGTACAGAAAAGACAGCAACAAGACTACTGGGCTGCACCCAGTAAGTTTTGTTATTGTGTGATTTTAGCCTGTCCTCCTTAATGCTTATCAGAATCTATTCACTGAAGGGACTTTGGGAGTTTGCTTGCATCTTACTTGGAACACCAATTCATCATTATATGGTGAGCTCCCCTAAGACAAGTGCTGAGTGTTACTCATCTTTCACTGTCACCTAGCACAGGAATATTATAACCGCCCAGGGAATGTCTCCTAAATGCAATCGCGGATAAATGAATGAGGGAAGACGCTGTCAAAGAAAACTTTAGGCAATTAGCTTCTCATTCTGACACCAAACCCTGGGTCACCTGTATCTGAAACATTGTCAGTTGACTCCTCATTTATAAAATTGCTTTCCTAATTAGAACTGCCCCCTAAGGAAGTTTTGGCCAGTCATAAGGAGCAAGGCCAAAGGATTGCCATGCCAAGTAGAATCCTGTCAGTTTGAATGAGAGTGACTTTTAAACTTTTCTTTCCCAAGATAACAAGTCAGATTGTGATTCTGAGACTGAGAAGGCTAACCTCTATTTTGTAAAACTGCCGTTTGAAATTCTCTGCTGTTTAGATAGTCCCTTATTCTGTCAAGTCAACACTGCCATTTTTTAAACAACCCCTTATTCTGGAAAAAAAAGAAAAAAAAGAAAAAAAAGAAAGAAAAAAAAATCACTTTGCTTTCCAGCTTGCTTGAATAATAAGATAAGCTTAGCTGTCTGACCTTGTAGGCCAGAGACTAGATACGCCCATACTCTCAATGCCATGCCAGATGTATTTTTTAATTGGATAGAACTATGTTGTTTTCAAGGCCACCAGCGAGATAACCACTAAGCACACGCAGGGCTGGCTCTTTAACAAAACGTAAAGTTCTGCTGGTAGCTCTGCTTAAAATTTGAATTCATTTTGCTCTAAGCCCACCAGTGTACATTAAAAAGTGTAATTCAAACTCTCTGCATGTTGCTTGGTTTTCTTCTCTGGTCTTCTGCAACAAGACCCCTCGTAAAATTGTGAGAGGTCAATGTTCCCTCCTCAGAAGTTTAGAATATTCCTTGTTGGTCACCGGGGGCGGTGATGAATTTTAATACGAAGACACAAGAAGATTTACCTGTAAGAAATACCTCTGTGGCTGTGTTAGCAATGCTAGTTTGAAAGTTAAAGCTCAAGCTGGGAGGATGGAAGTTTTGGAAAGATGCTATTGCTGCCCAAGTCCATATGAGAGATGGTGGGTCGCTCTGTGAGGAAAGAGGACAGATTCCATAGACTTTTAGAGAGTAGCAAAGGAAAGAAAGACTTATTAAATGACTAGGATGAGGAAAAGAAGAAATCACAAGGTTAGGAAGGGATAATGGGTGGGCGGTAATAACATCCACAAGTACAAAATACAGAAAGAAAGTTTGGTAAAAGCAACTCAACTGAAAATTATTTCCAGTTCTAACATTCTGACTCTAAAAGTCCAGTGAGTTTTGCTGAATTTTCATAAAGGAGCGCCAAAGAATTTAAAATAAAATTATTTTAACAACCGTTAAAAGAAAAGTCATGAAAATAAAAGCTTCGGTGTGTTCACACTTTAGGTCACTGATTAAATGAAGTTAAAATTTACTGCAGGAGTTCTCAGAGCCTTTAATATATTTTTAAAATTTCCTATGGGAGAATATAATGAGTGGTGTTTCTCAAGTAATTGGACAGCAAAATTCCTCCACCCTTGTTTTTAGCATTTTATTAATTAGTGTCTTATGGGTTAAATTAAAAAAAATACCATTTTGTCCCATTTATTTTATCCATTTCTTAATAATAAGCACAAGTTCATACACTTACCTTCCCAAAGGATCACTCAGCAATATGGACTTGATTAAACCCAGAGATTTCGAACAATCAAGACTTTTTACAGTATGATGCATGACTAGTCAGTATTTCACTTTTACTACTCTTGCCTTTGCAGTAGTGATAATGATTAAAATTTGTAACAGAATTAGAGACTTTCCTATGTTTCAGGAACTCTGCCCCATACTGTATAGGCATGAATCACATAATCCTCACAACAGTCCTAAAAAGTAATTACTAGCACTTAGCTCCATTTTATAGAGGAAGAAACTGATCCTCAGAGGGGCTACTTAACTTGAACAAGGTAAGAAAGTATTAGAACCCACCAGAGTCTGATTCCAGAACCTGGTACAGTCATCACCAGACTATACCATATACGCTAATAACTTATTTCCAAATTATTCATCAAAAAACAATGCAAGTGTGGCCCTTAAATAAATTCATTCAGTATATGCAACAAACTGGTATGGAAACTATTCACACATTCATTTACACATTCATTCACTAACTTCTAAGCAGACACTGTTTTAGGTACTTGTAATGCACAGAGCACAAGAGTCAAACACTGTGGGCTTTTCTGGAGAAGATAATTAATCAACAAGTAAATAATAACAACTAAAAGCATCAGAATTGGCAAGAAAGGGTCCTAAAGGGTTGTGAGTACATGTGTGTTATATTGTAGTTGGGAAGAACCAGGCAGGCCTCCTTGTCTGTCTAACTGTAAGAGTTCAAACGAGAGCGCTGGGTTTTTATATAAGGAGGTCACTGTGACCTTGACAAGAACAGCTTCGAGGGAGTGACAAGTCAGAGCCCTGATGTAGTAGCATCAAGAGATAATGGAAAAAGAGAGCTTGTAGAGGGAAAGTATGAACAAAGTTTTCAAGGAATTTTGTTCTAATGGGAAAAGGAGAAATGAGACCATAATTGGAAGGCTATAATGAGACAAAAGAGGGATTCTCCTCTCTTTCTTTTGAGGTAGGGGTTTAGCAGTATGAATGTGTGTGGATGGCAATAATGCAGCTGAGAGGGAGATTCTGATGATGAAGGAAAAGAGAATTAATTGGGCAGTATCTTTGATGAAGTGAGAAAGGGTGGCATCAGTGAAGAAATGGAGGAGGTGGACGAAGGTAGAGCATGAGCAATTAGTTCACCACAGTAACAGGAGGAAAGCTAGAATATGTGGTCACAGATGAAGGAAGGAGGTCAGATGTGACAAATACAATGACAACATATACAAAAACTTTTTGGATTTCTTAGAGGCCCATGTTCTGACTTCTTTAGCTTTGCTAAATATCTAGTTTCTGTAAAATTGTGGAAAACAGTATCTAGCTTATAAGATTATTGTGAAGATTAAAAGTTACCTATTTTAGGGATTCACCAAGTGACTATAGTATAACAGAATGGTAAATGTTAAATGTTTTTTGCGTATCATCTGTAACATCATCATTAGCATCAGCATCATCAAGTATATGCAGCCCAAATTATCATGCCTCTAATTCTTGCACTTAATTTTATAGCTTCTCAGCACCACATAAAATGTAACCTTTGGAAGTGCAGCAAGTTGTCAATTATGACACGGTTTATTCAACATGGTTTCTCTAATGCAATTTTGGTACATTAATTCTAAAGGGGCTATAAATTGAATCAATTCTGATTTTGTTAAAGTCTTTAAAAACAGTGTTACAGTCTACAGAGCCAAATGCTTATCTTATAGTGAAACAAATAGAAAGCATTCTGAAATCCAATATTTGCCACATTTTTTGATTAGCAAGAAGGAATGGATGCAATCAATACTTGGACTCCCTGAGCAAAACGTATTTATTTCCCTTGTGGAAATCTCTCTTGATGCCTATGCGTCTCTCTCTTGCCACCGATCTCTCTGGGTTGTCTTGACATTGTTGCCACTGTAGTCCAACTCATTATCAACTTAGCCGGGCCATTTCCACCTTCCACTCTTGCCTCCCCAGCCTCACCCCATGTATTCATTCTTTACAGAGCAGTGATTTTTTTAAAATTGTGTATCCCGCCAGGCCAGGACTCCGCTGAAAACCCCCAATGGTTTTCTATGACAGAATAAAATGCAAACACACTACATGGTGTAGAGAACCCTGCAGGGCTGGCCCCTGCCTACCTCTCCAACCCATCTCCCCTTGCCGGCTTTTTGTCCATGATGCTCCCACAGCCCAAAGTCACATTCGGTTCTGTGAGTCTCCCACACCATTTTCCACTCCCAGTGCTTTGTTCTTGCCATTCCTTCTGCACAGAACGTTCCTTCCACATTTCTTCACATGATTGGCCTTTGTCATTTATGTCTCCATTCATGCATCACTTCCTCAAAGAAGACTCTCCACCTTCCTAATCAAAGCAACTCTGTCCTCTCTCAGTCACTGGTTTTATTTCACCCATGACCCTATCCTTAGCTCATATAATTTTGTTTCTGTGTGTGTCATGTTGCTAGAATGTCGGGACTTTTATATACTACATATAAAACTTAGATGCCTTCTTTACTCCTTTATCTATGCTGTCTGAAAAGCGAGAGTTCAATACATTTAATAGAAAAAAATGAATTCCAATTGTTTATATTTTTGTAGATGATGTAGTTAAAACCTCAAGAGGCCATAGCAATTTTAAACTATCACATAGGCCCTGGCCAGGTGGCTCAGTTGGTTGGAGCATTTGTCTCATACATAGTTCCCCACTCCTGCTCTAAAGTCATATCCTCAGGCTGGATCCCCTGGGGTTGGGGGTGGAGGTTGCAGGAGGCAACTGATTGATGATGTAATTCTCTCATTGATGTTTTTATCTCTGTAAAATATCAATAAAAAGAGAGAGATGATGATGATGAAAGGAAAGGTTAGGCCCAGATCATGATTAAAATGGATGCTTTACGTTGCCCAAAGTTTCATTCATGAGAAAGGAGATGTGCTGGGAACCCCACTTCCTTCCATGGTTATAGGCACACAGCACCCTTATTTTTCACTAACTAGAAGGCAGCAGGATTTTTTTAAGATCTATAATTTGAAATAGATGTTTTATAACATTAGATTATGTGGTCAGTTTTGGGGGGAATCGAGGAAATCAAGTGACCTCAACCTCAGGAGTAAGCTGCCCAGTTAGGGAGGGAACTTGGGGGCCAGCATAAAAATAACATTGTCCTGCGACAGAGGTGGGACTAGGGAGGGCTCACAAAAGAGAGACACTGAGACAGGCTTTGCTGGATGATCTATCCACACCAAATGGAGAGTTTCAATATCTCTACTTCTGAATCTCACGGTCCCAGGAATGTATTCCTCCAAATGTAACATTAACATATAAATGAATGCATTTCCTTTGAATAAATCTAAGGGTCCAAATATACCTCTATCCTTTTTAAAAAATATATACTTTTCATTGATTTCAGAGAGGAAGGAAAAGGGAGAGAGAGATAGAAACATTAATGATGAGAGAGAATGATCGACTGGCTGCTTCCTGCATGCTCCACATGGAGGATCGAGCCCGCAACCCGGACATGTGCCCTGACCAGTAATCGAACCATGATCACCATGCTCAACCACTAAGCCACACTGTTACCCCTCTGTTCTTGTCAAGGGAAACTATCACTTAACTCATTTGCAGAACAGATACAATATGCAATCCCAAATCTTCTGTATCTCTTTCCATTAACCTGTGTCCTGGCTCTGTCTATGAGCTCCACCTAACCCTCTGAACTGGAGGATCAGAACCCCCGTTTCACAGATGGCCTCCCATGAGAATCATTTCCCCCTCCCCGCGCCCCTGACCGACAAAGCATGAAACCTACCATCCTGACGCCGTTTTCAAAGGCCTGCCGGGTGAGTGGGGCTGGGCCGTCCACGGTCTTGCCGTCATCGTCGGGGCCCCAGCTGGCGCTGTAGATGTGCACGTGCTGGGGGTTGAAGCTGACGGACTTCGCCTCCACCATGTCTGTCACATCCCCATCCAGCATTCGGACTCCTTCAGGACAGACGGGAAGGAGCTTCATTAGAGGCTAACACCCAAACAACCCAACACCTACCGTGGTTACAGCATTTGGGAGGGAGAGGGTGAAGAAAGAATAATCTTTTAATCAACACTTGAGGGAGCATAATTTCACCAGAAAAGGACAATTCCGATTTTTCCAAAGCTTTCTTGGGAAGATAGGAAGTTATAGTGTAAGTTACATGTAAAAGAGCAAAACTTCTTTTTTTAAAAATTATTTACTTATTTTGTTAAAGAGCACAACTTCTTTTAAAACCTTTCTGAGCTATTGTTCTCTTTCCCTAGGTTTCCGTCATCTCTCCCTTCTCTTTATCCTTGTCTTAATGGAGTAGTTGACAAAGAGAGCCTCAAGCAATCCATCTTCCCTAAACTTCTCTTCATTAGATCACTTGTGTTCCTAATTGGCAGAAAGCATTCTGACCTTGGCAGTCTTACAAAACTTGGAGAGCTGCCAAGTCAGGTTGGTCTCATTTCCTCCATACTTAATATTATTTCCTAATCTGCGAGACTGATGTGAATGTAATATATTACTTCTTTGCCAAGTTATTTATAAGTCAAATAATAAATGAGAATGCTTTCTGTGCATGTAAGACATCAAATAATTCTCACAAGGTTTTAGCAATGTATAGTCATTAATCTTTATTTAAGCATATTCCCGTCAGACAGATAGGAATTTATTATTAACCTTAATTCGCAAAACTAGACACAGATATTCAAACATAAGTTATACGTCATATGCCAGGCTTTCCTTGTATTTTTGAGATGCACAACAACTAATTGGGAGCTTAAAAACTCCTTCAGCTTAAGCCAAATACCATCCCTGACACACTGTATTATTTTAAGAACTAGAGGCCGGGTGCATGACATTTGTGCACTGGGACAGGAAGTGGGGGGGGGGGGGTGTCCCTCAGCCAGGCCTGCACCCTCTCACAGTCTAGGACCTCTTGCTCCTTACTGCCCACCTGCAGCGGAGGTGGAAGAGGCTCCCACCACCACCACTGGGCTCGCCAGTTATGAGCCTGAGTCTGGTCTCTGGCCGATTCATGTGCCCCCAGGGGCCAGCTTCTGGGTTGAGCATGTCATGATGGGTGGCTCCACCTTTCGGTGGCTTTGCATGTTAGGGTTTTTATTATATAGGATATCTCTCTGCAGTCCAAATTTACTTCTTAGGAAAACCAGTTATCTGGTAGGATTTCAAGTTTGTATTGATTACCACTAAATGGGGATTAAGTAACATAACCCCACATCAGGTAGCATTACGTACTATGGGGGTTTGAGGTGGAACTTGTGGTAGGAAATAAAAATGTTCTTTAAGAAACTGTATCTTTTCTGTGTTGTCAAAGGTGTTTAACTTTTAACTACAAAACTTACATAGAAAAATAGAAAGAATGACAATAACTTCTGATCCAGCCACTAGTAGACAACTGTTAAAAAGTTTTGCCACATTTTCTTCATCTAAAAACACACATATTGAGCTGAGCCATCTTAAGTTACATGGCAAATATGATATTATATCCTTTCACATGTTTTACCAAAAAATAATAGAAATAAATGCCCAGTAAATATTAAATTCGCCCAAAGCATTCCTAAAGACATGGCATTTGGTTGTTACATCTCAACTGTCTTTTCCTCCAGACTTTTGGCTTCTTAAGGATTTTTAAAGGAACAGGTGATGTGGGGAACAAAGGTTAAGAACAGTCCCTTTAAAAGTTAGGCAATGGGAACTGTATTTAGAAAGTCTCTGCAGTTTCCATGGAAACAGAATACCCGGCATGGTGCTTTGCATGGGCTGGGTCTTAAGAAGCCAATGGTTTTCATTTGACATGAATATTCAAAATTCATCTGCGTGGTTTTTACCAAAGAAAGATGAACTACTTCATATTCTTATTTTCTAAATAAAAGCACATAATGAAACGATTTTACTGATATGAGGAGGTCTGAAACTAACACTGGACTAACCAGGATCTCTAAATGCCAACATGCAGGAGCGTCTGCAAAACACCTGGATACAGTTTCTACACTGTGACTCATAGGTTCACGTGTGCGCACACACTGAATGTAAGATAAAATAATATCTACATGGTAATATTAATTTCTCGATCAAAAACTGACAAGAAAGAATTTGGTGTCAAGTTTAAGGAGGAAAGGTTGCTTTTTCTTCATTTGACTACAAGCCTTCATTCCTTGGGTGTGTGGGGTTCAATTTATAATTCAGAATGTTCCTGTTTTCAGGATGACTCATTGCCATACAATCTTTAAAAAAAAATATTTGTGACTCATTGCCATACAATCTTTAAAAAAAATATATATATATATATATATATATATATATATATATATATGTATGTATGTATGTATGTGTGTGTGTGTGTGTGTGTGTGTGTATTTTTTTTTTAATTGATTTCAGAAAGGAAGGGAGAGGGAGAGAGAGATAGAAACATCAATGATGAGAGAGAATGTTCTGCATGCCCCATACTGGGGGAATCAAGCCCACAACCCGGGCATGTGCTTTGACGGGGAATTGAACTGTGACCTCCTGGCTCATAGGTCAATGCTCAACCACTGAGCCATGGCAGCTGGCCACCATACATTCCTGTTTTTACTGAGGGTCCTTATTCAGTCAAGTCAGCCAGTCGTTTATCTGTGAGGGTACACAAGTTCATTTTTTTATTCTCTCAAGGTCAGTGAGTGCTGGGTGAGCACTGAAGAGTAATGACAGGAACGAGGCATGTGTCTGTGTATGTAAGAGCTGTGTGTGGCCTGGAGAGCAAGGAGGATGAACCGGGCAGCCCCTGGAGCCATGTGATTCTCATGAGAAGAGCAGGGGCCTCCCAGACCCTCAGGATTCTTCAGGAGAAATCTGTGTCTTCTCTCCTAGCTCCTCCTTGAACTTCTCTTCCCTTCGACACATAGCATAGGCTCTCAGGGTCTAACTGTTGCCTAACATGCTACCACGTTCTAGGAATTCAGCGTGAAACAGAGGAAAGGGACAGGTCTAGTTTACTGAGGGCTGACATTTGAGGCAGTCTCCAAAGCCTTTTCTCAGCACCGTCACTGACTATCCCAAATACCTCTGTCTTTATCCTAGAAAGGATTGTCATTTTTATTTGTTTAGGTCCAACCTTCTTTATCATTCGGAAACAAATAGTGTGTTGGAAACAAAGGTGTCATCCTGGTCCCATTTATCTCATAACACCCTTTTAAGAATCCCTTCCAGGGGACACCTTCAAAGCCACTAACCAGGATCTATACCATCTCTTACATTGTTTTATTCCCATCTGCATGTGGCTGTGGCAGCAGGCTATCCTAACAATAATGATTACAAACGGGAAAAGTTAAAAGGTTGCTTTTATTAATGCCTGGATTTAAACTGCCGTGGTTGGGTCCTTACAGTGAGCTTATGTATATTTGAGCTAGTGCATGTGTGTGCATACAATATGAAATTATTAGTAAGAACAGACTTGTTGCACTATGGGACTACACAAGGAGTTTTTGCCATTTATCATTTTCATTTAAACTAAAAGGCCATGTTTATAAAGCCTAAAGAAGAGGGGAAGAATTAGATATTCTGCTTTAACATACTGTATTTTTCGGACCATAAGACGCTCCGGACCATAAGACACACCAGTTTTTAGAGAAGGGAAATGAAGAAAAAAAGATTCTGAAACAAATAGTGTCCTAAAATATTTTATGTGCATTAAAACCCAACATCACAGTCATAAACACATGTAATCAACCCTGTAAACAGCAGCATTTAGAACCATTTTAGAGCCAGGCAAGCACACAGAGACCACACAGAGCCAGGCAAGTAAAAAAACTTTTTTTTTAAAGTATATGTGTAGGCTATATTTGGACCATAAGACGCAGGGACTTTTTCCCCCCACTTCTGGGGGGGAAAAAGTGTGTCTTATGGTCCGAAAAATACGGTAATTTCAAATCGTTCTTCCTATAATGACAGAGATATTATAGCCTGGTCTGGCGTTTCTATTATTAGTTCTTTCTGACTCAAGCGCACCGATTGTATCGTTCTCTACAGATGTCATTGGCATCATTTTCAGGATTGGACCATCTTGTTTAACGTACTGGACAACTCATTGTGGGGACTGCTCCTGAGGTCGTTAACTGTATTCAGTACCACGTGTTAACACGGTCCTTTTGCTGTCAGCAACAGTTGGACATTATGATGCAAACAGATGCCTGTTCAAAACGGGGTTCTGAAAGTCAGTGAGCACGAGCGCGCTTGGCTCACTTCTACAGCCACATACGATCGTTTCCCATACCTCCGATCTTGGCATTGAAAGCAATTCCGACTGTGCAGTGAGAGTTGTTTGCTGCGGCTGCCACTTCTCCAGCACAGCGGGTCCCATGCCTGCAGGGAGAACACACGCACTTTCTAAGTAAGACACTCCATTCTCTCTAAGTCCACACATCATAGCTATCACTCAGGCTCCAGATTGCTGAAGAATGTTATCAAGCTGGGGGTTTCCTCCAACTTCCTACGCAAGTAGTGCTTAATCTGCCTGCAGAAAATGTTTAGCACTTAATTACATTCTGCTTTGGATTATATTCCTGATACGTTTATTTTTGATATCTTGCTTGCCGAACTAGAAAGTTTCCTTGAAGGCTAAAATCAGATGGTACGTTTCTTTGTATATCTAAAATACCACTGTCAATAAGGTAACCCCCAGCCATATGTGGCCACTGGGTACTTGAAATGTGGCTAGTTTGGCTTTATCTTGTTTTTTTAATTTAATTTCATTTTAATTGGATTGAAAACTAGTCCCCAGTTCCATTCTTAGAAAACTCAAGAATGTCAGTATGAGACTAATTTTTAACTGTAAATTTAAATACAGATCAAGTATCTCCAATGGGAATTTATCACCAAAAACTGGACTGCTGAAAATACACACTGTATTTCAAAAAGATTTTATATAAAATACCAAGAACAGGAAATATCCCATTAATAATTGTTTTATAACAATGACATGTTGAAATATCTTATTTAATAAAATATATTGTCAAAAGTTATTTCATTATTTTACTGCTTTAAAAAATGTGACTCTTAGAAAAGTAAACCTTCCCCCCCCCCCCCCCCGCCCCCCAAAAATAATCCCTGTTATTTCTCACCACAATAACTTAGCTCCTTGGTCAAAAATATTTTTTAGCTGAAAAGACTTCTAAGATCATCTTATCCAAGGACGAGAAAGAAGTTTCAGATGTAAAGAACAACCTGCTCAGAAAAGGTTGCCTAAAACCCTTTTAGGTGTGGAGAATTCCAAGGCCTGGCTGAGCTGTAGAAAGGACCCTAAGACTGATGACAGCATCTGCTGTGGCTGCAGAAGAGGATGCAACAACCATTGTAGCCGATTTGTCACGGCTAACGAAGCCCACCGCCCACTGCCCTTCCCTCGTGTTTAAAGGAGGAGGCCCTGATTTGTAAAGAAATCTGTCAAGAGCAGCCAAAGAGTGACTAAAACTCCGGCCCCCCAATACCATTTTAGTGCTTTTTATTTTACAGTGCAGGTGCCGCAGACCACACGTCTCAAGGGATACGGCTACAGTCTGGGCAACTATAAACAAGTTACTGCTTACATCTGCTAGGTACACAGTTTACACATGTCCTGCTTTCCCCACTCAGTATGTCATGCATATTATTTCCACGTAAATATTAATGTATATATAATTTAAAAGGGTAGTATTGTATAACATATTCTTTCAAATTATATCTATATAAGTATAGACACACATCGCAGTCTCTTTAACAAGCCATTTACTCCTCTACTCCTAGAAATTTGCCCAATTTTTCAAGAATATTAACAAGGCTCTAAAGAACAGTCTCAAGTATATATATATATCATTTTATACATCATGACAAATTCCTAAAAGTGGAATGACTGGATCAAAGAGTAGAAAATATATTGTCACACTGTTAATAGCAGATAAAAGCAATATAACCAAGCCTCATAAAAACTGCAAGAGTAACGATTATTACTACAAATCACCAAATTTTGTGCATGGCAAAAATTAAAAAAAGAAAGACCATAAGCCAAATTGAATGACAATATGAAAAATGGAGAAAAATCTGAACAAACCTCTATGTACCTAATTCCCTATTATGAATTTTTCAATCTTTTTCATTCTTGCTGATCTAACATGAAAAATGTTACCTTGTTACCTCACTTTTTATCCTCTATGACTAAATTTTTTTAAGTTATTATTTTTTAATCCTCACCCAAGAATCTGTCTCTACTGATTTTTGGAGAGAGAGGAAGAGAGAGAGATGGACAACCTGTCTGAGAATTAAACCCGAAAACTCCAACTGAGCCACCTGGCCAGGATGTACTATATTGTGTCTGTTTTAATTACTGCAAGTGCTACTGCAACATGGATTTTGGTTTTTAATTTTGTTCTAGTTTAATCTGGCCCATGGGTTATTTTATTAAGAAGTATGATTTAGCCGAGACCGGTTTGGCTCAACGGACAGAGCATCGGCTTGGGGACTGAAGGGTCCTGGGTTCGATTCCAGTCAAGGACATGTACTTGGTTGCGGGCATATCCCCAGTAGGGGGTGTGCAAGAGGCAGCTGATCGATGAATATCTCCCATCGATGTTTCTAACTTTCTATCTCTCTCCCTTCCTCTCTGTCCAAAATCAATAAAAAAAGAAAAATATTAAATTAAAAAAAACTTAAATTCAAAAAAAAGAAAAAAAGAAGTATGATTTAAAACTTTCAAGTGAATAAGAGTATTTAGTTATGTTTCTGGTATCAGTCAACAGCGTGATTTCCTTATAATTATAATTTTTTGAAGCAACTGTTTGAATTTTATGAGATTCACACATGGCTAAGTATATGATCAATTTTTATAAATGTCCCATATGCTTGAAAGGGTGTATATTCTTCAATTGTTCTTTGTAAGTCCACTATGTCAAGCTTGCTCATTATACTGTGAATTTGTTAATGTTCTTTGCAGTACTATTGATTTTTATTCATTGAGAATGGAATTATTTAATCTATTAAGTAATAGATTAAGTGACATAAACCATTTATAAATATGTAGTAACACTTTATGGCTCTAAGATAAAAAAAATCATCTGGTTAATATTTAAGTTTTTTTTGTTTTGTTTTGTTTTGTTTTTTACCTGTTTGCTCCTTTTGCTTTCAAACATTCTGTGTTCATATTAGTTATATTTCTTATAAATAGAGTGTAATTTTTTTCAAGATAGGCTAACTTTGTCTTTAGCCAAGAGTTAGTCCATGTACAGTGACTGTATCTATTAATATATTCAGAGTCTAGATTCAGCAATGCTTTTTTCAACTTTTCTCAAACAATATAGACTTCAGAATGTTTTAACTCGGGTTATCCACCTCTTGACACATGAGTCCCTGTGATTATAGGTATATTCTGTATTTTGTTACTGTAGAAATTACCCACTATGATTACTACTTTAAAAAATCAGTTTGTTTAGATTTATAAATACATTTTTTGCTCTATTTCTTTCTTGTAGCTCATACTTCCTTATGAAATTATTGATTTCTTTCTGAAGAACATTCTTAAATGTAACCTCCAAAGAGTCTTTTGGTAGCCCAAAGTCTTTTGGTAGTCCTAGAAAATAACTTTATTTTACTGTTATTTTGTTTTTTGAAAAATAACTTACTTGGGTACAGAATTCTACCACTAATAGCACTTCAAAGTTCCACTGTCTCCTGGATCCTACTGTTTCTGGAGAGAAATCATTAAGTTTATACATGGTTTTGTTTGTTTTTTAACATGTTTTTCTTGAAACTCCTAAGCCTCAATTTAATGTTTAAATCTTTAGGAGTCTTAGCTAATAACTTTGAAGTCTGCTTTTACATTATTCTCTAGGTCTCCCCATCAGAATCCCAACTAAACATACATTATATCTTTATATCCTATCTTAATCTTTAATCTCATCTTTAAGCTTTCTTATCCTTCTCTCTCTGGTCTGCATTCTGGTATTTTGCTCCATTCATTGCATTATTCATTTCAATTATTACATATTTCTTTTCTTTTTTTTTAAGTTCTTTATCAAGTGTGTCGGGCTAATTATGCTTTTTTTAAATAGTTTTTTTTTTCAATATTCATGTCTTTTTTTTTAAAGAGTTTTTTATTTTTTATTTATTTATTTTAGGAAAGAGAGGGAGAGGGAGAGAAACATCAATGTGACATTGATGGGCTGCCTCCTGCACCCCTCCTGCTGGGAATCGAACTTGAAACCCAGGCATTGCTCTAACAGGGAATAGACATTATATGAAAGCCAGCAACCTTTCAATGTACAGGATGATGCCCAACCAATAATAAGCCACACCAGCCAGGGCTTACTATTCATTTCTGGATACAAATGAATTATCTCTAATAATTTGAAAACACGTGAACCAAATTCTGTTTTTGTTGCTGGCTTTTTAAAAAACAATATAATTTTATTGATTTCAAAGAGAAAGGGAGAGGGAGAGAGAGACAGAAACATCAATGATGAGAGAGAATCATCTATTGGCTGTCTCCTGCACATGCCACCCTGGGGATCGAGCTCATAACCCTGGCATGTGCCCTGATGGGGGATCTAACAGCGACCTCTTGATTCATAGGTCAACATGCAACCATGGAGCCATGCCGATGGGCCTTGCTTGTTCTCAAGGTGTTGTTTTCCCCAGGAAGTTGATAAACTTTCCATTTGGGAAGTCATACTCTTTGGACTTTTATCTATGTAAACTTTTTGAGGCTGGTATGGATAACTCATTATTCTAAAGATTTAAAATTTGCTTCTACCACATATCTGGGCATATATCACCCAGAACCTGTTCAACCAAATTTGAAATTTGCCGATATAAGTAATATGAATTACAAGTACTAATCCCATGACTATAGCTAGTAATTCTTAAAAAGTAGTTATTTATTTATCCTCCTGTCCCATCTATTACCTATGTTGAAAAGTAGATTATGTCTCTCTGTATAAGTGTTCCTCCTCCTCCTCCTCCTCCTCCTCCTTCTTCTTCTTTTTTTTTAAATAAAGTTAATGTACTGAAGGTGGTGTCTCAAGGATTCTGTTTTACGCAGGAGCCTTTTCTCAACCCACTGGACCAAGGCCTTGTCTCCTGTCATCCCTGAGAATTTTTTAAATCCAGCTTCAGGCTGACTGAGATTGGATGGTTACCCTGGAAAATGCGTAGTGTCCATCTATTGGCCACCTAAGCTGATATATTTGAGCTTTCTCAGAGAAATTCTCTTGGCATTCCATGAGATCAAGAATGCACTAAAAAGTTCTTTAATATTTCCTGAGGAGTTTCAGATGTAGTGTAGAAGAAGATATTTAGTTGAATACCTATTCTAGCATATTATTAGAAAATGGAAAAACTAACTTGCTCTATATTCCAAAACACAAGAAAGCCCTGCACATACATATGCATCATTAATATACAGTGAATGATCGTAAGTGAAGAACAGTGTGACTAATTCTTTATAAAAACATTCCTTACAAAGATTTCTGTACATTGCTCCATATCCTAATGTATAAGCCATTTTGGGAAAAGAGGGAACGCACCACTCTACCGTTGATGCATATACTTTAAATATCAGGTAAATAATATATTGCAGCATATGGTAATTGAGGGCCCAAATTGCTGGCTCAACTACATTCAAATAGCAACTCTCTTCAGATGATAATGATCATTATCCCAAGTACTGGTAAAGTACCAGTCATATTTAAATTTTTAATCTTAGCTGGACTCACGTTAAGATTACATGGATTTAAAATAGATCATAGAACAATAGATATCACCATGATCTGTTCAAGTATGTGAACAAGATTCCATATATTACTTCTTCCAAAGAACAAGGGTGTTTAGCAACAATAATCATGATGTATTATTTCTCAGATAATCCCACCTGGAAAATTAGTCACCTGTGTAGCTTTTTTTGCAGATGTTCATAATATTACTAAGATACAAATTTTCTGGAACTTCTAATTCTGAAAATTATAAGGATATATAGATCATTGAGTGGACATCATGTAAAATAAAGTGAGTGTACTCAAACTAGGAATTTAAAACATACCATTTCTCTGATTCTCTTAAAGTTGCTGTCCTTGCTGCCTCAGGAAGTTTAAGATGCTTAATCACATAATTTTTTCTTGAATAAACCATTTTCTACCTTAAAGAGAACTTTGATGTAAAAATCATTTTAGTCTTTGTCCTACTGTTTTTCTTACAGGGAAAAAAGAAAGTTTTCTGATCTGCTTTATTACTTATTCTTAGCAATGTATCATTGTAATGAAAAGTCTCAAGAAGTTTACTTTGGCTGATTGAAAAGATGGTAAATTAGAGAGTGCCTGTTAACCCATTTCTATGATATTGAGAACATAAGCCACGTAGCCCGGAGTATAGGATATAAATTCATGGGGGCTATTATATCTTGCCAGATGGTAAAATACTGTCTTCACACCTTCCTTTACTTTCTCCTGGTCTCACTATTTTGGGTCCTTTTTCTTCCACACGAGTTAGTGGGGATAGCAATATTAACTTCCTTGAGCTCTACCACAGACCTTAAGACAAGATGCTAATGAGCTCAGCAATGAATCTGAGATATCAGGACACATGCAGGAGGAGACAGTAGTCACTGCAGTGCTTGAAAGGCAAAATTGCACTTGTATGGAACCCAGCTATGGCAATTTGGAGAAAGATGGCTTTCTATTTCACTTCTTTCTTGGAACAAATATCTGCAGCTGTTCATAGATCTCATCTACCCCTCACTGTTTCTATTCCCTTCTGACATCCACTGTGCCTGTTCTCTGGCATATTTTGATTTTGTCTCAATCTCAGTGAAAACCTTCCATTTAAGTCCACCTCAAAAGCCCCATTAGAAAGGGAGAGGAGAGTAAGAAAGAATTATGTATTTTCCAATATATTGCCTAGAACTGATATTTCTGACTACTTGTGTTATTCCTGATAATATTACCACGTGATGTTTATATCACACTCTCCAATTCTCAACTTATTTTAGCCTCATCTGATTCGCACTACAGCCCTGAGAAGTAAGTGAAAACAGGTATTACTTCTCTTGTTTTACAAATGAGAACAGTCAGAATGTGATTGGAGGGCATAAAACGGGACAGGGCACAGGCTCGACCTGGGTCTCCTGGGTCCTTATACAGTAGAATGCTTTTCACTTCCAGCAAGACTCACAAGGATCCACACTCAGTCTTTGAATGATTGCTAAGATTTCATGACTTCTTTGCCCACTACCCTCCTTACTTAGTGAGGTAGAGGTGACTTTATTCCTTCATTACTATTAATACAGGGTATTTGACAGGTATGTTTTATAGAATCTCCATGATAAATTATTCAACTTGAGCTAGAAAGAGGAAATGCTGGGAATCTTAAAAATGAAAACTTAAAAATAAAGAACTGAAAAATTGCTGAAAATGGATTTTCACCTTGTCTTTATATTAAGAAAAAACAAAAAAGAAAGGTAAATTTAAAATTTTTAAATGCAAAAATGAAATGACCCAATCTATTTTTTGGTGATTAGTTTTTGTGAGACAATTAAGATAATAGCTACTGAAGTGAGTGCAATTATACGAGGTCCTGGAGGCTTCAATAATATTAAAAATGTTTTATTATACTAGGAAGAAATTCAGGGAAACTCATTGAAAATAACTGCTGTGGACTGAATGTTGGTGGTACCCCCTAACTCATGTAGAAGCCCTAACCTCCAATGTGGTGATATTTGGAGCCTTGGGGTTATGAGGGGGGAGTCCTCATGATAAAATCATGCTCTTCCAAGAAGACACATGGGAGAACCTGTTTCCTTTAGTCAGTAGGCCGATGATCTATCCACTGGGCCAAACTGGCTTGGCCAAGAGAACGTGCTTCCTTTCTCTCTGCTATGAGAGGATGAAGGAAGTAGAAGGTGATCTACATGCCAGGAAGAGGGACCTTACCAAAACCAAATCTGCCAGGACCTCAAACTTAAGATTTCCCAGCCTTCAGAACTGTGAACAATAAATGTTTGTTGCCATTGCCGGTTTGGCTCAGTGAATAGAGCATCAGCCTCTGGGCTGAAGGGTCCCAAGTTCAATTCTAGTTAAGGGCACATGCCTGGGTTGCAAGCTCAATCCCCAGTAGGGATGGTGTGCAGGAGGCACCCAGTCAATGATTCTGTCTCATCATTGATGTTTCTCTCTCTCTCTCCCTCGTCCTTCCACTCTGAAATCAATGAAAATATATTTAAAAAAATAAATGTTTGTTGTTTAAGCTTCTCAGCTTATGGTTTTCTGTTTCAGCATCCTGAACTGACTATGGCAACAACAAATAGAAGAAATGATATCAGATACAGAGATCCTTTGATAACCTGATATTGAAAGAATCTTAAGCATGAACTTGAAGCTATTATAGTATCTATACTTGGCTAGACACTATGAATCCTTTTACCTTTAGGGATAGATAAACAATAGCTAAAGAAATTAATATAAGTTACCATTTCCCAACTGCTCCAAAGTCTAACAGATTATGTTGTAGACTAGAAAATAAAAAATATATTTTATAATATTGCCAAGTAATTGGTCAATACTGAGAACTAACATCAGTTGTATCATAAGTGAATGATTAGTATTTTAAAAAGCAGAAGCATATTTATTTTGGGGGGTTAAAGTATTGTTAATCTGACATACATATATACACACACACAAGTGCAAGTAAAAACTGGTGAAATTTTAATAAGGTTTGTAGAGTGTATTAATGCCAATTTCCTGGTTTTGAATTTTCCCTATAATTTCATAAATTGTTACCATTGTGGGAATCTAGATAAAGGGTATTGGGGACCTGATTTTTGAAACTTTCTGTGAATTTTTAATTTTAACAAGTTTTAAAAAATTATGTAAGTATAAATAATTCCTAGTTATTTGTATTACTGGCTGCCATTCAAGAATATTTCACTCAGAACACAATTATAGTAAAATATATAAAACTCTAAAGATCAATATCCTGCTTTAAAAATCTTTTCTTACCTCTTCTGTTTTCTCTCTTCCTTATTCTCCCCAGCCTAGACTTTTAACAGTTTTTTTTTTCCCTTCTCTTCCTTTTATCCACCCCAGCCTAGGAAAAATAGCTAATTTATTGTTAACTGAATTCATTGTTAACTATGTATTCCATGTCTCAAGAAAAGAATACATAGTGTATTTGAGGTTCTTGCTGATGAAATATATCAGTTATGGTGCTAGAACAAGATCCTTTCTCTTGGCTCCCTGGTTAATACTAGAGTTAGCCTCTCATGCTTTTAGCTCACCTTTTTCGCCTTTAAAGATTAGTTTTCCATGTGTTACTTGATCTTGTTTCTATGAATTCAGATTGCCCAAAATAGTCTACATCCCCTAGTGATTCCATGATGCTATTCTTCCCCACTTTGTGGAATCTATTAAGAGCCCACAACCTTGCTTTTCAAACTCCCTAACCTCCATCAGAGGGCTCTGTTTAGTCTTTGAAACTTAGATCTACTAGTTTTTACCGCCATGTAATTGGGGCTTTGGAAATGGCCTGATCTCCCTTCCAGTCTTAATAGAAGACTGAGAAATTGTCTCCCTTAACCCTTGACTGTGCACAGACAGGTCTGTGCTTAGTGATTTGGGAATCAAGTTTACAAATGTGGATCTGGAGGATCCAAGACTCCACTGGAATTGGAGGGTACAACACAATGCCCATCTTCTCCATTAGACAAATGCCTGCTTTACTGGACAAGTATTACTTATAATTCCAGAAAACAGAAGTCTAATACTTACTTTTAAGTAAGCAATGAACTGTCAGAAATGCTAATATTATTTTCTAGAAATTATCAAAATACCTCCTAATAATTATTTTAGTTAATATTAGTGCTTCCTCAATCCTTCCCACATTCTTCCTTTCTCGAGTCCACAATTTCACATCCTATGTCATAAGGATCTTCTAAGCAAGGGACATACAAAGTTGAAAAATCAAAGTCTGGGTGCTCACAATCTTGGTGGAGAAGATTCTCAGTAAACGTTTATAGAGGTAAAAATGAACCCTGATTGGTGTGTTGGCACGAACTGAAAGGTCTGTGGCCAAGACCATAAATATCTGTCTAAGAAGTCTAGGCTTTGAGATTCTGGGGGTAGACTCTGGAAGTTGAGTATGCCCTTGAAGCTATATTCAACAGCTATTGTAAGAAATGTTCCTAAAGTATGGGGTTTCTAAAGCAAAATGACTCTCATACCCACCATGTAGCTCACTCCTGCACAAGTGATGTGTCACTTGTGGTGGTGGATTAGGGGAAAAGCAGAATTTAGTTTGGAATCTGGTAAGCACTCTTGCTGAAGAAATACACCTGACTGTTTCCCTGCTAGAACATTGTTTATTCTATCTTCTAATTACACTTGTGGCCGAATGAGTTCTATGAGTTTGACTTACCAACTGAACCTAAGACCACTGAGAGGGATGTTCTAATTTTATGCAAATAATTAGCAAGTATTCAGGTACATGCTAATCAAGGTTTATGGACAAAGTGTTACAGGAATTTCTGCTCTAAGAGTTCTGGCTTCAGGTTGGTGTTTGCAAAATTGCTTGGTATGCAATCTAAAGAACATACTCTTCCTCACACCTGAACTGATTTTCCTGTAATTTCACATCATCATAATTAAAACAAAATTTTATAATTAGAAATCGCTAAAGCATGAAATATGAAGTATGTACTCAGTGCATAAACTGAGAGGCCGAAAAAAGATCTATAAAGATAATTAAAGAAATAATGACCTGTATCAAATTATAATTTAGATTTTTTGTGGTCTATTTCTTTCTATACATATTTCTCTTTTCCAAATTTATATTGAAAACTACCCCATACAAGTAATTAAAAAGTAGCAAAAACAAGAGACCAGGATGCTAGAATGTACTCTGTATAGACAATATTTCAATTTCATCTGTACTCTTTTATATTTTAAGCTCCCTTTTATGAATATTATTATAATGATCTCGTTCCATGTCCTAGCCCATAGTTACTTAACTTTCTGAATCACTCATTCAGTAAATATTTGTTAAATATCTACCACATGCTGAGCAATTGGATTACTATGGATTCCACAGAAAGAAAACTAAATATGATATCATGGAGTAATTTCAATGAACTCCACTGGCCTGAAAATCCTGAATAACAGGCAGTAATCCAGAAGTCCATGTTCATTTAGTAATAATCTAATGGTTTATGCTTCCATTTGCTTTTGTGAAAATATTTAGGTAAAGATACCAGTCAATGCCCATACATTGTGAAATAGGCTAAAAATACCTGTTGTTTTCTTAAACTCTATTAACGACTGATGAAGGTGATATTTTAAATGTCTGGTTTCATTCACTTGGTTTGAAACTGCTTCCAGATCATCAGCAAATGGACAGACACTTCTGAAGGCACGAGTCTTACTTTGCAGAGGGTAAGAACCTAAAATTGGTGACTCTCACATAATCCTACTTGTCTACACTACAAGTAAATGGTGGACACAACATTCTGTCTTAAGGGCTCCCCTGGTGTCCCTTCTGCAATACACTCTGGGGTCTGAGAAGGTGGGTGGCACTTGGGCCCAGGGTCCCTAGGCACTCTGAGCAAGGGCTCCTAAAGTAAAGGTAAGTAGCTCAAACCCTTATAGTTACTAAGCTGTCATCATTTCAGCTTAGCTACACTAAGCAACTGCTAGCCCTTCTGTTTATTGATAGCTGTTCCCCATTCCCCTTGCTGACTCCATTAAGGCCCTTTCCTGACACACCGGAAGGTTCTCAACATTAGGGAAGTATGAAACCCACAATTAAGGAACGCCTCTCTCCAAAGCATATAATTTATCACAATCCCTAACTATCAATTCAACATTTTAGAATATATTGAAGATACATATTTCATTTAGAAATAATATGAGATAGGTATTTATTATGATCATATTTGTATAAGTTTATGAGTAGGGGTTGGCAAACATTTTCTGGAATGGGCTCAATAGTAAATATTTTAGGCTTTACAGAGTCACATAGTCTATCACATATCCTTTCTCCCTCCCCTCCCCCCTAACCCTTTGAAAACATAAAAACTATTCTTAGCTAGAGAATCAAGGGCAGATTTGACTCACGGTCTATAGTTTGCCAATCTGTGCTTTCTAGGCATGAAGGGTAAATACAATCTTAGCCACTTATGCCTTCTTGGGAACGAAAAAAAAACCCACATATGCTCAACATTTTTTGCCCCCATTTCTTATGATTTAATATTGATACTGAATGCTGTTTTAGGTAATGCAGTCAACTCTACAACAATGACATGTAATAATTTCCATTTGAAAGAATGCTTAATTCCATTTGCAGTTTAGACATCAAATCAATGAAGGTGGTAAGGATCACTGATTTATATCTGCCAGGAAGTTTTGCCTAGGATCTCATATTTAATTTACTCTCCAATAATCTTGCACTACATGTACTCTTATCCCTATTTTATACGTAAGGAAACAGATTCTTACAGGTGACCACCAAGGTGATACGGCCAGTTTACTGCAAAAGAACTTGATTGAACCCAATACCAGGTCCTAGTGTTTCCACAGAGTAAATGCAAAATATATTTATGGAAGACCACACATGCTACTTCAGGCACACACACTTAGCAGGCCCAGAACAAAGTAATGATAATTTGTGACCTTTTCTGAGAAAAATGCTCAGCAAGTTGCATTTTTTAAGCTATTTGGATCACTGTTCACAGGTACTCTTTTATTATTATTCATTTTAGAGAGAGAAGAAGGGAGAGAGGAAGAGAGAAAGAGAGAAACATCAATCAATTGCCTCCTGTTTGCACCCCTACTGGGCATTGAACCCACAACCTAGGTATGTGCTATGACCGGAAATCAAGCCCACAACCTTGAGCCACACTGGCCAGGTACTTTTTAACAGGGTCTCATAATTATTAGGTTTCCTAACTGAGCAAGTAAGAAAGATAACAAATGATCCTGCCACTAATGAAACTAACTGCCAACTCAAGCATCCCTGTCCTTTTCAGGGTCAAGACTTTATGTCTGTGTAAATATAAAATGCAAACAAACAACACAAGGCATTTCAAACAAGTCAATTGTCTAATGAACTTTCAAAAGACACAAGATTTTATACAATCAATGAAAAGAATATTCGAGAATAGCTTCCATCACCCTGACAGCGTTGTTGAAAGAGGGGCCCGAAGAGTGAGATTTAGTAAAAATGGAACGAGGCTGGCGACATGACAGTGGCTTTAAATGAGAATGATTTGTCAATAAAATGAGTCCAAATGGCCCTTGGAAAAACCAAGAGATTTTTTTTTTTTACAAACTGAATCCATTTATGACTCTACTAAAATTCAAATTTCATAATATTACAGAAAAACTACAACTTTAAACATGATTCATTTCTGTTTGATGTGAGAATGGCTATAGCTGCGTGTGCTGCTGGATAATAAACTACATGTATTTTCATTATTTTCGTTTTATTGTTAAAATAAAACACCATTTGCATCGTTCATTACAAGCTTAGCCACAATTTAAGTGGATTCCTTTATAATGTTTTCTCCCACCAATACCCATGAGTGCCCCCTGCACTGCTTCTCCAACCAGGAAGGCAGCAGATTAACGAAGAGAATAAGGAACCTGCTTCCCCCTCTTGAAAGAGCAGAAGCAGCTACTGAGGCTGTATCGCCACCATGTCCACAACTGGCTTGCTACCTTGATCTTCCCTGCATACATTCCACGCAAGTCCCCTTCTATACTGCAAATACTTTTTGCTTAAGTTACTAGAATGCATAAGCTGTTTACACCCAAAGTCATCAAAATGATCTTTTCCCATGAATACAATGTGATCATAGAAAATGTCAGGCCTCCCATTACATGCTCAGCATCAGTAAGATCCCCCTGCAGTACTCATCAGTTTCCTATATCTAGATAGGATAAGAATCTTATTTCCCTAGTTGACTAGTGACTTGATTTAGCTAGCCGTGAGTCACACTTTGAGACTCAGGGGCAGACCGTGGCTGGAGGCCATTATGTCTTGTTTTCCATATTAGAGTTAGGCCCTGGGACACAGAGAACCTCCTCTCTGTGCCCCAAGAGAAGTGCGTTCCTAGAACCACACTGTGTGATAGATATTGAAGGAGTGGGGTCACATTCCTTCCAGATCTAGTATCTCAACATCTTAAAATATGAAAGAAAACATCATGTTTTAAAGCTATTAAAGTTTATTTTAGCATTCAGATTGTTTCCATTTTTCAGACTCCCACCACAAGACAAAAGAAAACTGTATTAACTCTCAAACATTATATGTGAAAGCACTTATTTATAGTTTTTTTTTCATTATCTTTCCTATTGAACAGCTCCAGAAAGAGTGTAGTTATAGGCAATAATCTCAGAAATGGAAAAGCCTTAGGGCAAAATCAACTAACACTCTCTCATCAGTGAGAAGTTTTCAACTCACACCTCTCCCAAGCCCTTTATCAACATTTCCCCCTCTTCAGGTTGCAGATCAGTGAGATCTTGTAAATGTCTCCTTTCAACATTTTGACCACTTTCTTGTTCAGTGCCCATCACCAGGACAGCAGGTGGACTTCCAGGAAGGCAATCACAGACCAGTTAAATCATAAAAAGGTAAAAAAAAAAAAAAAAAAAAAAAAAAAAAAAAAAAAAAAAAAAAAAAAAAAACTTTGTGAAGAGTGGAAAAGACATTTAAATCGATTGCTCGGAAAAGGCACTGTTGGAAGTTGTGTGTGACTGATAATCGTCAGTCAATAGCTCAGATAATCATAAAACTGTGTCCTTTTTTTTCTAAGGGAGAAAACTAAAATGACTTGGCAAACATTTCTTTTCCTCTCCCTCTGCCACTTTAAAATGGAAGAATTCTGGATCCTTGCTGTTAACCAAATGGCATTTACAGCTCTCAGTTGGCATGGGGCAGCTGAAAATCTAAAACGAGGAATGCTTATTCCATTTCCATTTCCATGGAAACCAGTCACCAACTGGTGAAAATAAGGTAGATCAAATTTTGAACAAGAATGTTGAAATGGTCGCTGTTTTAAAACTTTTCTCTTGCATCAGGGTAGAGAGAGCACAGTGTAATTTCAAGAACACACAAAGGTGTCTGTGTGGATAACAACTCATCGCTGCCTTATTGCTACAGCTCTTCCTAACTGCAATAATTACTGCAGTCACAAGGGCTTTTGGTGGAAAGAACACGTTAGTATAAATCCAATAAATATATCCTATAGGAAATAGTGAAATTAAATGAGCTTTAAAGAGATTTTTGTCAAGGAAGCCTTGGAGTAATCAAGTAAACCTAAGAACTCCTTTCAAAATTTATGATGATGTTTCTCTTCTTCTATGTTCTCTTAGCAGATGCATGAGGAAAGACGTGGTTTTTACAGACTGGATGGACTTACAGTCGTTTTTCTTGACAAGGTCTACTCCCTTTTTTAAACTCTACTATGACAATCTGACGTTGAAAAGGCCGCTGAAATAACCAATTGTTACAGAGTGGAGAGGGCCTCTGTAGCTCTTATATCCATTTACCTCTCCAGGAAAATTTCAGGCCCAAGCCCTCCCTTGCCAAAAAGAATCCAGATGCTACTTCCACTGTTAGCGCAGTTAGCATATAAATGTTATAAATTGAGTGGAAATAATTTCCCACAGAAAAACAAGAGGATGAAAAGTGCCAGTGATTCATTTCACTTGCAGCTTAGTCACTAGGCATTCCTGGCGACAAAACCTCTAAGTTAGCTCTAATACCTTGAGTTATTTCCAGGCTAGTAAGGCCTATGGTATCCTGAACATTCAGAATGCATTTTCTGCAGCTCATTACAGCAAACTGGAGACAATGAAGTCTCCCAGTAGCAAAAAAAAAAAAAAAAAAAAAAAAAAAAGACTTACCCCAAGTTATTCCTGTTATCATTTAGCTTATTGCCTCCTATCAGACTTTCACATTCACAGACATCCTGCTCAGATACACTTCCCTATTTCTAGCTTGTAACCCCAATTCAAAAATATCTCCTTGTCTATTTCCCTTCTCATTAATTCGAATCTCCTCTTATTAGTAAAAGATAAATACATGCAGAAATGTCTGACCTCAATCATTGCTTTTTCCCGAGTATGCACAACTCATTGGGTTATTTCTAATTTCTCAGCTAAATTCTAAATCTGAAGTCGTTCCAATTATTTCTGATTTGTTTCTTTCCTACATATGCAAAATATTTAAGAGGTTTGACCTTGATTTTTTAAAGATCAACATTATAGTTAATAAATCAGAATACAATAATAACGAAAAGTGTGTGTGTGTGTGTGTGTGTGTGTGTGTATACACATGACAGAAAGAGAAGAAGATGATTATCTTTAGATTTCAAATCACTCAAGGAATTTTCTCAGAACTTTTGCTGCTCAGTAATTATATGTGCAGGGCCCATTTTCTCTTTATTAGCCTCCAGTTACTTAGTAAAAACATTTTTTTAAAGTGTACACTACTTGATTTACATTCTTATTTCAAGAAAGCCCAGCACATAATACCTAGGGAAAAAACACACACCCTAAACCAAAGGTTAATTAATTTATAATTTCCTTTCTGACAGCTAAGAATGAGAATCAGATGATGGCTAAGAATGAACACAGCCCCATGTAACTTGCATTGTAAATTATACTCTGTGTCCCAGAGTGTTAAGTGGCAGCTTCTTAATTTTAGCTATGGAAAATACTCGCAAAAAGTATTCAGTATAAAGAAAAGTGTTTTCCTCTAATTGAAATTGTTATCTATATTCATTTGAGATGAATAAAAACAAAGATTAAAATGGCAGAGGAATGTTACACAACAATTTGGAATATGAGAATAGGAACAAATTAAAATTCATTTAAAACTTTTATTACTGATTTGCTTTAAAGTCATCCATAAAATCTGAATATTCTACATCTCATGGCCTTCTATCCTTCCCTGGTTTTCTCCATTACAAAGGGGGTGTTGATCCTGTCACAGAGCAGGGAGGCAGCGCTATTTGGCTTCCAGCTGTGGGTCAAATTAATAGAAATCAGAATGCACATCGAGGTCACAACTTACATTTAATCATCTCATAGCACGACAGAATAACAGTATAAATCACTTACTGAGTGCCTTCTGTTTACCAGTCTTCAACACAAACAAAGCATGTTATTTTCAGACAACTGTAAAGTTGAAGCTAGAGTGGAGCAGTGTGAATTTAAGGGTGAGGCTAAAAGGTAGTGGGCGTAGTTATAAATTTTTGCATACACATAAAATGTTTGGACTTGGTCATGAAGAGTAGGAAAATAGAGAAAAACTATGTTTGGATTTGAGGTTTTTGATAAAGGAAGAGCTCTAGAGGAAAATAAGAACATTCCGCTTCTCTTCATGCAAAAAAGAAAAAACACACAAAATGACTAAATAGGATGCCTTTTATTCCAGAGCGTGTAAGGAGCTCACTGATACCAAGACACGTTTGCCATCACAGACATTCTCTCAGAAATGATTATTCCATTTCCTCAGTCATTTTCCAAGACTCACAACAAATGTACCACCTGCAGGATCCTTCCTGGGATTTCTGCCTAGCTCCAGTGCCAACTCTGAGCCCTGTTTCTACAATCTGTGGCACTGGTTTTGTTTTCTAACAACAGAACTTTTTACTTTAAGGAGAAATGCCATCATCCAAAATAATTTTAAAACCGTTTTTAAAAAGAGGTTTAGCTGTAGAACGAGGAGCTACAACCATTCCATAGGGCCTCCTGAGTGATGCTTGGGCCCTCTGTGAGATCTGTTAGACTCTACCAAGTATTAGGTAATGTCCATAAAACACTATTGGAAAGCCAATGGTCTCCAAATCATACCTGCCTAAAGGTTTTCAATTGTTGTACTGAATTAGCTAAGTGATGGGTCACATGCTTATTTTCTAGCCCAGCCAACGTGACTCAGTGGTTGAGCGTTGACCTATGAACCAGGAGTCATGGTTCAATTTCTAGTCCGGGCACATGCCCAGATTGCTCACTCAATCCCCAGTGAGAGACATGTAGGAGGCAGCCAATCAGTGATTCTCTATCATTGATGTTTCTCTCTCTCTCCCTCTCCTTTCCTCTCTGAAATCAATAAAAATATATTTAGAAAAAAATTTAATGTTCATTTTCTACATACTGAAAGTATATCACCAGATTCATTTAAAATATATATATTTTATTGATTTTTTTTTTTTTTACAGAGAGGAAGGGAGAGGGATAGAGAGTTATTAAGAAACACTGATGAGAGAGAAACATTGATCAGCTGCCTCCTGAACACCCCCTCCTGGGGATGTGCCTACAACCAAGATACATGCCCTTGACTAGAATCGAACCTGGGACTCTTTGGTCCACAGGCTGATGCTCTATCCACTGAGACAAACCAGTTAGGGCTCACCAGATTCATTTATAAGTGCTATTCTCCTAGTCAGTATTCAAAAAGTCTTTCCTGAATGAAACTATAGTTCATTAAATAAGCACTAAAGTCTCACAAACCACAATGATTTCCATGGATCAAAAGTATCTATTGCTTATTAACAATATATAGTCTATACAGTCATGTACTGCTTAATGATGGGATGTAATCTGAGAAATGCATTTCTAGGCCATTCGTTGGATTATGAAACCATCACGGAGTGCACTCACACAGTCCTAGACGGTTCAGCCTGCTGTTACTGGACTGCCAGCCCGCCCAGCATGTTATCATACAAAACAGCACAGGATAAATCAAGCACAAGACAAAATGGGGCAATGGAGAGAGATGGTGAACACGATATGGATGAGGTGGCTGCTGGTGAAGCACAGCATACTGCTTTAGAGTAAACTTTTTCTCATAAGTAAAAACAGTACACTGTAAAATAATGATCAGAAGTATAGTATCGTAAATACATAAATGAGTATTGCAGTCTTTATTACTATCACCAAGTACTAGGTACTGGACATGACTGTATGTGCTGTATTTGTATGTGACTGGCAAAGCAGTAGGTCTGTTTACACCAGTATCACCACAAACACGTGGGTCTGCCTTGTGCTACGACATTATGACAGCTACAATGTGATCAGGTAGTAGGAACTTCTCAGCTCCATTATAATCTTATGGGACCACTGTCAGATGTGCTGTCTGTCATTGACCAAAATGTTGTTACTCAAAAGAAGAGCATTTAACACTATGTCCCAAATTACAGAGAGCTCTGTGAACCTGCCGTGAATGTTGCCTTCTTCCTCTGGAAAGAGAGGCCCCACTAACTTTTCATCTCGGGTTCTTTCCTGTAACTGAGTTAAGCACAACAGTGGTTTATTGAAAGGCTGGGGGAAGCTCAGAATTGTGGGAGCATAGAATACCCAAGGTGGAGCCAAAGGATCAAGAAAAATACCTCGGAAAGACCTACTGAGAGGGAGAGGGAGGAGAACACAGGCGGAGAGCGCTGACCTGCTCTTCTGTCACCAGCATGAACAGGTGCTACTGGTTGTTAGAATCTAGACCCCAGGCCTATGTCATCAACTAGAACAGTAGTCGGCAAACTACAGCTCGCGAGCCACATGCAGCTCTTTGGCCCTTAAGTGTGGCTCTTCCACAAAATACCACAGCCTGGGCGAGTCTATTTTGAAGAAGTGGCGTTAGAAGAAATTTAAGTTTAAACTATTTGGCTCTCCAAAGAAATATTTTTGAAATATATTTTATTGATTTTTTACAGAGAGGAAGGGAGAGAGAGAGAGAGCTAGAAACGTCAATGAGAGAGAAACATCGACCAGCTGCCTCCTGCACACCCCACACCGGGGATGTGCCCACAACCAATGTACATGTGCCTGGCTGGAATCGAACCTGGGACCTTTCAGTCCGCTCTACCACTGAGCCAAACCAGTTTCGGCTCTCCAAAGAAATTTCAATTGTTGTACTGTTGATATTTGACTCTGTTGACTAATGAGTTTGCCAACCACTGAACTAGAGCAAGGGAGTATGAGCAAGGTACTAGTATCTGGCACTTCCATCCACTGTACTGGGGAGTAGTCTTGGCTCCCCCCGAAGACTCCGAAGACAGACAATCCTTACACATAAAAAAGAACTCAGATCTGGAGGACCAAGAGAATTACCTAATACCTATCTAACATGAACTTTTACAAGTCAAGTGAGAATATATGTAAAAATGCTTCATGAACGCTAAAGTTTTAGAGAAATTATTATTCTTAGTAAATGGCTCCTCTATATTTGAGGAGGTAAGATCTGAGATGACTTGGAGGGACTAACGCCAGTCAAGGGAAGCAGAAAACCCTTTTTTTTTTTTTTTTTTTTTTTTTTTTTTTTCTCCTTCTCTCATAGAAAAGCTATTCTGACCTGGCTAAACTCTATTTGCTGAGTTTATAGCCCCAGGCAAAAATAGCCAAGGTTTCTTTAGAGACCAAAGTTGTTCTACCCTCTGCTCTCCAAACCATATACAAAGCTTCTCAAAGCAATAGAAGTATTCAGAGGAAGACCAAATAAGTTTTAAAAATTATTACAATGACCTAGCAATAACTTTTCAAGTACGAACATGTAGTGCTTGTCCATGTATCAGCATAAAGCATGCTTTTATAGGATGTTGCTCAAAACATTCTCTGTGTATAAAAGGATCATTTGATTTTATTTAACAACTTACCTAGCAGTTACTTGGTCTCCCTTGCCCTCATACATTTTTTCCATTTGCACTCCAAATATATGTGGGAAATCTATATGTGTTATATTTATACAGATTTCAAAAAGCTACAAATCTCAGAAAAATTTGAATTTAAGAGTAACAATAGTTAAAATGTTTACTCTCTTAGCATAAGAAACAATATCTCCTGAATCAAAGACCAGTTAAAACCATAACAGATATGAAGATATGAATATTCTGTTTCAACTAGGATGAATTAAACATGAGTGTCCCTTATAATTGAAATAAGTTTTACAATGGGGATTCTAGCAAAAGCTCATAGAAACGCAATGGGGAAATCAGATAATGATGAATAGAATCAACTGATATAAAAACAATATGAGTGATCATAAAATATAAAAGAGTAATCTCATAATTTGCAATGCCTTATCTGAATCTCTTCTCATATTTGCATTGAAGCTGCACAGATTTCAATACAAGTGAACACTCCTACAAACACAACAGTGGAAAACAATGGGCCTTACCTCCATAAATTCATGTTGTGGAACATGGTTTCAGTAAAATAGCGCCACTAGTAATACTCCCCAGAGGGGGCTGAACAATATGATAGAAATTCAACCTCTACAAGAATTAAGTAGAGTTGCTGTGGCATTCCCCCATTGAGAAAAACTAGTTACAGTAGCAGGGGCCTCCACTGTCCCATAAATGGTATGCATCAAAGTGTAGGTGATAAGGAGCTGCTTCTGGGATTGCCCTTCATTCTAGGACCCCCTTTGCCTCCATTTGAATTAAATTTCAAAAAAAGTGAAGTCCTCTACTTCTTTGATTTTCCCCCCCTCAATCAAATTCCAATTTCTTCTCAGATGCTCCATTACTCAACCTCCCCCAATACTCCTTATGTGATATGAAAGATGGGTGATATCAAAGATAGAAAAAAGCAATCAGCTATTTTAGTTTCAAATATTTCCCACTCTCTGAAAAGCATGAAAGGGACTTGTCATTCTTTTAGGAAGAAAATAAAACAAATTCTATGAAAGAGTTTGATTATCCAATATAATTAACAACACAAGTCATTAATTAAAACTGCTGAACAACTCCAGTTCCAGTTAGATCACCTGGTATAAATTATGTAAAACTGGTGCCAAGAGTGGCCAGTTGCTAGACACAAACGTGTGCTTCTTGCTCCGCATGATGACATTACGCTAGAACCCACGAGCTCAAGGGAAGATTAAGGTATCGGGACGGTGGAAAAAGAAAGGGATCCGTGGCAACCTGATACAGGGGCTGCTGGAAGATCGGGGAGAAAATGAGAATCTATATTTGGTAATTGGGACAGGTGTGGGAGGGGGGACGGGGATCTTGTGAGGATGAACCTCTCAAGAGGAGGAAAAACCAACCCAAAGCAAAAAGGTCATATACAATCTTGAGCAGTCAGCTCATCTCGGCCCAGGATGTCACCACACGTTATTAAAGCTGCAATTCATGCAAATTCAAGCGCATTTACTAGCATATATAAATTATACGCAGATGGTGTAAGGATATCTAAAAATGGAATGAGGCAAATTCTTCTAACAAAGGTCAGTCTTTTCTAAAATTCATGAGATGGCAGCTTGAGATGAGGACACAGGTGGAGGAAGTGGGGGCTTCAGGAGACACTGGAAAAATCACAAGCAGCCCCCTGGCCGGTCTCACATCCTGGGAGCTATTTTCAGGGTCTACAGGCAAGAGGAGTCACATAACTCCCCAAAGCAGAACACAAGGCTATAAACCCTCCTGAGGGGAGGAGGTTCCAGATGTCCATGGCTCCCCTGGGGTGCACGCTTTTCCTCCTACGGAGAATCTTTCTTCCACAGCCTTCATGTGCAGAGTACTCTCAAGGGTTGTCATTTAAGTGCAAAAACATTGGAAAGCATCTCTTAGTTCATATCACTCCAACCTCAAACAGTCTGTATCTCCGTGTAGAGAAATGTGAAAGCTACCTGTCCTCTAAGACTTAGTCTAAGTCTTATTACTTATTCTTGTCCTTAATAATAATGTTGATAACATCCGTTCCTGTGGCACATTTATGTAGTTTCCAAAACATTATGACCACCTGGTACTTGTCCAAATTTGTTTCATTCAAATTTAATTAAAAAACAAAAAAACACTGTTAGTAAGTACGAGAATTGCTTGAAAACAGACACCCAAGTTCCAGCTTTCCCATGATAACACCTGATCAGACCATACCTGAGGCTGCCTCTCTCTCTTTCTCTCTCTCTCTCTCTCTCTCTCTCTCTCTCTCTCTCTCTCTCTCTCTCTCTCTCTTTCGCTCTCGCTCTCTCTTTCTCTCTATGTGTGTGTAATTATACAGCTTTCCCAAGTCTTGTGTCTGCCTTCAAGTATGGAAGCTGACTTCCCTGAGAGAGTAAGTTCTGATAAACAGCCTCCAGTCTCACTTGAGTGGCCTTCATCTATTTCCACAGAACAATATCATGGGGAAGTTTGATCTATACAATCACTTTCTGTAACCAATTATCTTTGTTACTTGTTCAAAGTCACATGGACTTAAGGTATTGGCAAGCTTTGTGAACGAACCCCCGCTCTCGAGAGAGACAGGGCCCTGAGTACCAGCATGTGGGAGAGCCAGGCCACTGACTGTACTGATCACAGTGGAGCACCCATCTGGTATTACAGTCCTCCCAAAGGAATAAACTTACTGAAGCATGTGCTCCACACAGGAATTAATTTCTCATCTACTCAGCTACAGATTAATTTAGCTCTGCAGGTAAATAGATGCCATGGGAACAATAAACTGCCCCTCGGTGACATTAGGCACTTGACTTCCCCTCTCTCTAAGCATTATCTCTGAATGTGGGTGGCTGTGAGCAGTAATGAGACAACATGCAGATATGCTAATGTTATCCTCAGTTGCTTCCACTGCATTCAAATATATTCAAATAGCAAGCCAGTAGTAGATCTGCAGATGTTTGCCTGTTCGTTTAAGTTAAACAGGGACACTGAGATATTGATGTGGCAAGGAAGGCTCTGCTAAGAACGCTTCCCCAAGGCCACAGGTGGAGCCAACAAGGCAGGCACCTGGTCTCTCCCGAAAGTAGAGCATCGTTTCCTGTGTGGCTTTGCCTGCTTTGCAGGCCTCCCCCATGAGAACTAGTCAAATATGTTCTGACCTGTCCACCTTTATTAAGGACTGCAAATATCTTTTCTACCTGTCCACCTTTATTAAGGACTGCAAATATCTTCTGCTGATATTAAACTCACGCTTATTTTAAATTCAATAGAACAACAGGCTTCTACTGCACCTGAATTGCTAAAACAGAAAAATGTCGACATGTCTATTAGTGTATAATAACACAATTTTAACGTTAGTTCCTTAACTTAGAAGGCATTTGGGTTGAAGAGAAGGCAACCAATATGTTACTATTACCCGGATAATGAAATGAACTATCAGCCAGTGTGCAGTTTCATTATATTTTCGGTACGTTCTCCTGGAATCTGTACAGGGAGGGTTAGATACACAAAACAAAGGCTTCTTCGCCCCTCCCCTCAGTTTGCCTTCTGATTCAGCATCTAACATGAAGGTCCAAACATCACATTCAAAAAGTCCTGGATGCCTTCTCCAGTACTCTGCAATAACACATATTGTGTAGCCTAGCACTGACTTCTCAAGGCCCTCCTAAATTTTACTTATTTATGGGCATAAGGAAACAAGAGAAAAATATAAAGGTCCAAGGTGGAGGTTAGAAGAGAAGATTAAGAGAGAAAGATAAATAAATACACTTGTCTAGAAACCCTGCTCAAATACTTAATCCATTATTTAAAAAGGATACTTCTCTCTTTCCCTTACTGCAATTTCCATCAGCTGTAGAGGCCTCTGGAATTGGTGAGTTTGTTTTTTAAATAAGAGATTTAAATTGAAGCTACTATTAATTATTCATGTCAATAGTGCACTGGGTAGGCATAAATTATACCCAAATATCACTTTAACCTAGAGCATCAATCACACCCTTTATCAAAACTGTTATGAGAGCCCCATGAGAGTAAGGCCCCAAATCCTTGAGAACACTGGAACTGACAGAGGGAAGAACAAAAGAGTCTGAAGACTGAATTATCATGATCATAAGCCCCAAAACAATAAAGGCAATGTTTTATAAAAAATTAATATTTATACATCAGGTGACAGGAGTAAGAATGGAATTCTAGGTTAGATTACCGTTTTCTGTATTTATTCAGCTCTCATTACAGACAAACCCTATTTATATATCTAACTAGAGGCCCGGTGCAAGGATTTGTTCACCAGTGGGACCCCTCAGCCTGGCTTGTGCCCTCTCACAACCCAGGACCCCTCGGGAGATATGGGGCTGCCAGTTTCAGCCCAATCTGCAGGCTGGCCTGCAGAAGATCAGGCTGAAACCAGCAGTCGACATCCCCCAAGGGATGTAGTAGTGCGTAAAGTCTGAGCCCAGGCCAGGTACTGTGCCACTCCCACTCATCCCAGCCCCACTGCGCCTGCCGCTGTAGCCACTGGGTAGCACTGCTGCAGTGGCAGGAGAGGCTCATGCCTGGCTTCTGGTGGTCAGCGCACATCATAGCAACTGGTTGTTCCAGTCCTTTCAATCGTTCCATCGTAACGGTAATATATATTATTTTCTATCTTAGGGGTGTCTAAACATCCTAAAGGTACTAGGCTCAAGGAGTACCATATCTCTGTCAGTCAAGGGCCAAACAGGAAACATGGGGCTCCTTCATACTGGATGTGAGAAAAATGTATTCAAAGGACTCACATAAAGATGCAGAGGTTTGGGGAAACCAATAGGGATTGGATAGCGACACTGCAACCCCTAACTTTAAAGAGCCTTGGAAAGGAAGCGGTTATTGATACCCACAAAGGGCAGCTCTTAGGAGGTCAGCTATAGGGCCACCTGACAGGAATTATAATCTTCTGGGACACAGCTCACCCCAGTGCCCCAGCAAGGAGCGGGCAGAGAATCAATACCCCTTTTCTCTCTAGAGCACATGTGTCAAACACAAGGCCCGCGGGCCAAATCCGTCCTGCCAGGCCTTGCAATGTGGCCCGCACCGCGCTGTCATCACTGCACTCCGCTGTGTTTCCATCACAATGACAGTTTATGACTGTTCAGTAAACCATTCGGCCCGCGATTTAGGCTGGATTTTAGATTTTGTCCCCTTCTCTGATTGAGTTCGACACCCCTACTCTAGAGCATCCCACTATCTCCTGCCTGAGTCTTCCATTGGCCAAACCCAACTGGAACCCAGAAGGCAAGGGAGCCCATTAATACAGTGCTTAGAGATTAGTTTTCTTCTCTGTAGAAAGGTAACGGGTTAAAAAAAAAAAAAGTGTAGCACGAGGTAAAGGCCTATATAAAACTATAACTATGTAACTAACTTTATATAACACTATATATAAATATATACATATAAGTATATACATGTGTATATAAATATATATACATACATATATATAAATATATATATATATACATACATATATAGCTATAACACCATTTAATAGGTTACTACTTTGACTGGGATACATTTTGCTAGTTCATCTAGATGAGCCAATCAAAGTAGACACTCTGATAATGATTATAAGTAAAACTAGACATTTTATATCCTGGAAATCATCTTCTCAGTAGCTGGTCTTGCCTCTCGCTTCCCCACCTTGGTAAGTGTGACTGCATCCACAACAGAAAAGATTGCATAGAAAAGTAAGTTCACAGGTGCCATGAAATCTCCCTGGAGGGCAGCCAGCACGGATGAGGGGGGGGGGGGGGAGCACAGGCACCACAGGGGATCCCACACGTGCTGAGGGGGGAGGAGGGAATGTGCAGGTGCAGCTGGTGGAAGGCTGATCAGTGGCAGAGCATTTGGGGAATTCCAAGACCTGACAGGCTAATAAATAAACCGGGAGGAGGAGAGGACACAGGGCAGAGCAGACTTAATGAGGGAGGAGCAGGGTCCTGAAAGGTCTTGTGTTTTTAATGAAATTTCAAGACATTAAAGGATGTTAATGTTCTTACTTTGGTTTAGAAAGACCCCTTAGCACGATGGGGTGAGACTGGAGACAGGGAAGCCTGGTAAGAGATCTTATAAGGAGGCAGGTGAGAGAAGAGGGAAGACTAAGGGAAGGCTAGTGTGGAGGGATGGGTGGAGGTGTCTCTGGAGAACTATCACAGAGCAGGACTTCAATGCGGAGAACTGTCAGCACTTGGTGACTGATGACTGTTGAGGGGAAGGAAGAGGATGGCTGGCCTCTGGTACTACAGTTTTTTGTGAGGCTCCAGCACCCCGAGAGCCTTCCCAGAACCAAAGAGATATCAAAACGTATCTCGACGTATTGATTGCATCAAGAAGCCACATGATAGAAATGAGTTTTCTAAAATATTAACTGGAGGCTCTTTCATGGACATAAAATCTATGGCTGTATATGAAAAGTGTCAGATGTTTTTCACAGCTGTCTGTTCTGTGAATAGTCAGCATCTGGCCTGTACATTTTGTAGGGACAACATTGCGTAAATCCACTTGACAATCACCGATGAGGCAACTACCCGTGGTATATTGGAGATGTTGTTTTGCAAAAGGCTGAGGGAAAATTTTGAAAATATTTGGAAAACAAATCAGCCTCTGATAATGACTTGCTTTTCTTTGGCAGGTTTTTTCCTCACCTACTTAGCTACAGGGTGATTTTATCTTAATATGTTTAGCTAAATCCTGTGTGTAAAGAAATGCTGCTGCTACATTAAGAAGTATTAAGGTCACACAGCTATTGATCACAGACCTAAAGTGTGCCGTAGTCTTCTTCTTCCTTCTTCTTCCTTCTTCTTCTTCTTCTCCTCCTCCTCCTCCTCCTCCTCCTCCTCCTCCTCCTCTTCCTCCTCCTCTCCCCCCCCCCCTCAGATTGGATTAATATATCCGTATAATCAGAAAACACTGTCTACATTCATTGGCCTGGCTTTGGGTCACTCCTGCCTGACAATAGTCCATCTATAAGAATAAGAAAGAAAGACCACAAACACTTGGGTTTCTGCAACATGGCGGCATTCTTTTATTTATTTAAAATATATTTTATTGATTATTTACAGAGAGGAAGAGAGAGAGATAGAGAGATAGAAACATCGATGAGAGAGAAACATCGACCAGCTGCCTCTTGCACACCCCCTACTGAGGATGTGCCCTCAACCAATGTACATGCCCTTGACTGGAATCAAACCTGGGACCTTTCAGTCCGCAGGCCGACGCTCTACCACTGAGCCAAACCAGTTTCGGCAGACATGGTGGCATTCTTAAAACCAAAAATGATGTGTGAAAGGAGACTAAAGGACCAGAAGAAAGGTGCTTCCATCCACCCTGGCTAAATCTTCCTAGAAACAGAGATATGCAACAAAATGAAAAATACATTCCTTTGGGAAAATGAGTCTTTCACCTGTGGATTGGTTTATTTTTAAAAAGGGATTAGATTCAGGGCCCATATGTGTTACACTCAAAATATAATGCCATGGTCTCATCTCCCACTAAATATGTGGCTATGACTTTTAAGCAGAGGGAACATTTAACGAGAAGCAACCTAGGGAAGGGACAATCTAGCTCAGACATCAATAATTCATTTATCGGAAATAGGAGTCGTGGTATGAAATGCCAGGAGGCAGTTTCATTTACAGGGAGGCATTTTCTATTTTAAAGCCTAGAACAACGCAGTCAGCTTTATTCAGCAAGCTAATATGAATGGAGCCATAGCTGAACTGGAGGACTCGTTGTATGGTCTTCCCTAATAATGCTATTTCTTGAGAATCCGTTATTTAGGTTTGACACACTACCATCTGGGGGACTTGAAAAAGTAGTAAGAAGTGGATTTTTATAACTTTTGTATTTCAGAAGTGATTACCTTCACTCCAAAGCTTTAGGACTAGAAATGCAATCCTGTGAGTCTAAGAAACAATGATTTGCATAAAGTTGTGAGGGTAGATTCTCTTAGTCCTAGAAGCCCTTCAGGCGTTACAGCTTCTTACTGAGTCATCTCCCAACTCAATCCTTTAGTGAGTAACCTTATTACTTCCCCACAGCTTCCCCCCAGCATTTAGCATAGCATCATCACTCACAAAGTGGGGCATCAATGCACACCTTCTGAATGAATGAGCAAATGCTGCCACATATGAAATAATTTCAAATATGCTCTGAAGCCTACTGGTCAGACCATACAATGAGGAGGCACTTGCATAGCAAATCCCTCAACTTCCTCGTCCTAAGGTTTAGAAATTCCTCCCCTTTACTATCTTGCATCAAATTCAAGGACTCCTGATCCCTGAGAGAGATGGGGAAATGGAATTAATGAACAGCAGACGTATTATAGATGGAATGATTCATAGCGCCCAGCCCCTAAAGGACCAGAAAGACCTAACTAAACCCCTAACCTTGGAAATGAAGACCTCCAAGTCATAGTTTAAATTTTAAACGCCCATATGCATATTTATGTTGAGGTAATTATAATTTTAACCCATTACTTACCAAGAACTGGATAAAGGAATAAAACACATAATTATAATAAAGTCTATAATTATCTAGCACCTGTTATATAGTCAGCTTGGTATGCTTGGTGCTTTATATACTTCACTGCTACTCTGGAAATATTATGCCCATTTTACAGATTTTTTTTTTAAAGTACTAAAGTTCCGAGTAGTTAGGTCCAGAGACTATAAACTTAATAAGAACCAAGGCAAGTCACCTCTTCTAGACTACAAACCCACTCTTATTTCCTGACCAAGTGACCTCTATTCAAACAGAACTGTCTGTCTATGGATCTATGCTTATAGGCAGATCCATCAATCATATCTATAGTTATAGTGTAATGAACAGAGAAGATATTTTAATTGTAATCTTAAATGCATGACTACATGCTTATGGTTGGCAAAGATAAATAAATAAAAATCAGGCAGCACTATGAAAGGAGATGAAGGGACATCTGATAGCCCAGGTGACTGCTGACTTTCATAGAATAAAGGTAGGCAGTGCTGGCGCTGCACCATGGAAAATGCCACATTTCTCTCTCAAGACTACAAACTTAAGCATACATCTGGACCAATTCCCATATCCCCTAATAATCAGATTCACACTACATTCAATGGGCCATGGACAGTGCTTAGAACGGGTCAAAACAGGACCCCAGAATACCCCAGTCTGAGCAGAATGGCTGTGATTCCTCTTAAAACAAAGGCCTTGGGGAGTGGCCAAGTTGAAAAGGAAATCCTCACAAAGGATACCATTTTAAAAGACAGACTGTAAAGAGCCACCAAAACCAATACTTAGAGAATTATCTTTACATATAGACTTTGTGATCAGCGATGTTAGTCACAGGTCAGGACCACCACCACCCCCCACCTCCCCTTGAAGAACAGTCACTATCACCACGGACGGTTTCAATGCAAAACTCAGTACATATAGATTCAGAGAGAACTGACTACAGGGCACAATATATTTTCATTTTCTACCAAGAGACCCTCTTGTCCCTCCACACTGGATATTAACATGATCTAGATTTTCCTGTTTCTTTTTTCTCTACATAAATGTTGATGGGATAAATTTAGCTAAAGGATATAGTATGGTCAGTTCTGCTATACTGCTTGTCTTGATATCACAAATGTTTATTTGTTTTGTTTTTAAAATACACATATTTTGATTGACATATCTAAATGATCAATCAACAATGACTGATACATTAAAGCAGTGGTCAGCAAACTCATTAGTCAACGGAGCCAAATATCAACAGTACAACAATTGAAATTTCTTTGGAGAGCCAAATTTTTTAAATTTAAACTTTTTCTAACGCCACTTCTTCAAAATAGACTCACCCAGGCCATGGTATTTTGTGGAAGAGCCACACTCAAGAGCCAAAGAGACGCATGTGGTGCGCGAACAACAGTTTGCCGACCATGGCATTAGAGAATGATTTGAACATATGTGAAATTTGCATTTGTTGATTCACGATTTTGCCCCAGAAACTCTAGATAGACGTATGAAACACACCCAGTGGCACTAAGTCCTGAACACAGAGTACACTACCCAGAGCTGCAACCCAGGAGCACGGCGGTCCACACGTGTCCATAGCCGGGCTGCTACTTCCCAGGATTTCCCATCACCCTCTATTTCATAACTTGCAGCTGCCAGGCTCCTGAAGGCTGAACTGGCAGTATACCTCACTCTGCTTCATTGTCCCCCTTCCCTCCAAGCCTACGTTATCATTGTCCTTTCTAGTCTCTGACCTTTGTAGAAATGTTCTTCTTTCTTTTTTCCTCTTATTCTTTGACTTTTGCACAGAGTGCAGGCACATTGATAGGAATCGATCTAATGGGCACACATGTCCACCAGCAAACTTCAGGTCTTTATGCAGATACAGTACTACATAGATTGTAGTTTTACATATTTCTTGCCCACTTTCCATGGATATAATGGAGATTGTTTTGAATCATTTTTGTGTGTATCACTGATTAAGTTTTTGAGTGCTGAGCTCCAACTCCACTTGCTTTTTACTCTGTGGTTTTAGATCTTGCAGAGTGCAAGCATTTTTAGGAATGCATATATTGCATTATAACAGAATAGACTGATCTTTATTAGCAATGACTTTATTGAAGCTTCAAGTTTTTTCTTTCGTGTTTCCTTCTAACTTGCACATTAGGTTAAATACAGTAGCTCAGGATCTCAAATTATAATCCTTTGTGTGAAATTCATCATAACTTCAAACAGTGTAATCTAGACAGCAATGAGCAGGTCTGAAAGGAAACTACCCAGTTTAATTTAGTTCCCTTTCTCTTTAGAAAGTTCTAGAAAAGTCTATCTACATCAATTTGCATATTAATGTTTTCACCACTAAAGGTAATTTATAATATTAACTTGTTTTTTAATATTAATAACCAGCATATTTTCCAAAGTAACTCTTTTGGTAGATGGTAAAGAGAAAGAAAAAAAAAATCCCATGTACAGTCACAATTATCTAGGTCAGATAGTTTTATCTAAACTTATTGACTTAATCAAATAATGCTTGCTGAGAAATTCTTCCCTAAGGAAAAACACAGGCTAGGAACAGTACATAATAAATGGGCACACCACCTCTCTTTGAAACTTCTTCGGAACCTCAACTAAAATATGTAAATAAGAATTCCAATGATAGTATCTGAATCACAGTATTATGCTGGAGGAGCTTTGCAGTAAAAGGAAAAAAAGCTAATGTGATCTAGAGATTAGAAATAACTAGAGCCTTTAAAAAAAAACCCATATCATCGTAAGCAACAAATACCATTTCCATTTACTTTCTGAAGAATGTTAAGATATCCTACCTTATCAAAAAGATGTGCATTTTCATTTGCTTTCATAAAAACTGCTGTACTAACTGGAAAGTGTAACTGTAGTTAAATGGGTTTCTAAAGCTCTTGACTGTGGAGATAAAAAATGTAATGTGTTCCACACATGGCAAACCTTCTAAGTGTGTAGGTCTATTAGTGGAAAACGCCATCAAGACAGGAGGAGGAGAGGAAAGAGTCCTCAAGCACAGTATTCAATCAAGTTTGTTGAACTTAACAGAGTAAAGCAGCTCTTTTGGGAGATACTTCCTCTGCCTCTCCCTTTAGCACTTCATTCCTAAACAAATATTGGTCACAGGGTCAATCACCACTTGAACGATAATTACTAATATTCCCCAGCTCTCCTCTCAAAATCTGGAAATAGAATCATTCTAGAGTGTTCTCTCTCTTTCTCTTTGCAATGATTCTTACTACGTAGACCTCTCCTTTTTATTACCTAGAAGCTTCAAGTGGAAAGACACTTGTTTATCCTGGAGCAAATTCGGGATCATCTGTTACCAAGGAGTCCCAAGTAAAGTATTTCTCTCAGCAAAAGCAAAGAGCAAGGCTCCCTGCCAGTCACACGCCAGCCAGCCTTCCCTTGGGCCTTACTTGTTCTCGTTGCTTGCATCATAACGAGGCATTGGGTCCAAGTCATTCCCATTCACGTCACAACTGGCTAAAGCATCCTATGGCCACAGAAAAGAGAGAGAAAGGAGACAGATGGTCATTAATTAGCCATTAACCTGTAGGCTCATGCATTCTTAAACACATTTCTGCAAGAGAGTAATTAGATTAAATAATACATTTATGGTTTGCTAGTGTCAGGATGCCTTGTCCAGTAATAATCAGTGTCGTCTTTTCCCCCCTTAGAGAGAAGAAATACTCTTCACAGACCAAAGATGTGTCTGGTCGATTCTTGCCAGCACTGTTCCTCTTAGACAAAGAACTGGCCTCTTACCCAATTTCTTCAAATATGTCCTCAATTATCACCTTTTCTGTGAAGTACTCCTACAGCACCTAGAACAAAGTGGTTTATTCCCCATGGACTCTCTATCTTCATTATTTGAATGTCAAATCCCTTACCATAATTCAAACACTTTAAAAATATATATATTTTATTGACTTTTTACAGAGAGGAAAGGAGAGAATAGAGAGCTAGAAACATCGATGAGGGAGAAGAATCAATCAGCTGCCTCCTGCACACTCCCTACTGGGGATGTGCCTGCAACCAATGTACATGCCCTTGAACGGAATCGAACCTGGAACCCTTCAGTCCGCAGGCTGATAGGCTGATGCTCTATCCACTGAGTCAAACTGGCTTCGTCAATTCAAACACTTTTGAAGATAAAAATCATTCACAAATAATTAGCAGGTCAATTAAAAGTCAATATTAAAAATTTACTATATCAGGTTATTTTAGGATCTCTATTAGGCAATATTTGTCTGGTTTCAGGTGTTTTATCTACTATAAAAGATTCTATAATTCAAACTTTTTACTAAAATCCAATAGCCTTGTTACCCAATCAAAAGAACCAACGAAGTGTCATTATATGTCAAGGTTCAAAATGAGGCAAAAATACCTCTGAAGCAATTTTATAGCACTCTAGATAGAACTAATTTAGGATCCTTTGAATTTTCTGATGCTTTTTGTTAATTCCTGATTTTGGTTTTAGTGAACGTAGATTTAATCTACGATATATTTTCTATCTTATCAAAGGCTCTGTTTCTAAAAATAACTTATGGTACACAGACTCTGAAAGGTGTGGGGGAATTAAGCAGAATATATGCATTACATATAAAGGTGCCAAGTCCCTGCTTCCTGGATAAAGGGGGCATGTCGCCCTGCTCAGTGTCACAGAGCATGAAGGAGTGCAGCTAGTGTAACTTACTAATTTTTACATAGAAGGAAACAGAGGCCAAGACAGGCTAAACAACCTGGCCAGAGAGGTGAAGTAACCAACTGCCTGGGAACCAAGACTTGAACCCAGGCCATCCAACACCCCACCCATTGTGCCTTTCTCTGCTCAGTATAGGTCTGACATTAGAACTGAGAGGGTGCTAATGGCAGAACGATGCTAGACCAATCAGTATGAGGCACTGACCACCTCTTGATCCCTTTCTCTGGCCAGCAGGCTCCGACTGCCCAATGGTCACCCACTCCAGGGGTGGGGCCGGCAAGCAGGTGGGAACAGCCAACTTCTTGGTCCCTTCCCCCATATCAAGCGCGGATCACCAGATGGCGAATGGGGAACCAGGGTTGGGTAGTGGCAGGGGGCAAAACTAGCTGCAGGCACCTAGGGAAGATGGCCCTGATCACAGGTCAGGCGTAGGGACGATACCTGTGCACGAATTTCATGCACCGGGCCTCTAGTATACCATAAAAACAGCATGCAAATGACAAGAAAGACTTATTTGCTAAGAGATCCATATTCACAGTTCTGTTCTATCTACAGTCTGGGTTAACTCATTTTAGGTTTCAGGCCTCATTTTCTAGCCTACCAAATGAGGAGACTGAACTGAAGGTCTTTTTTAGCTCTAAAAGTCTATGCTGTGAAGAGACAAGTTTATCTGAGTATGTTTGGAGGCAGGGTGAGAGCAAATACTCAAGTGCTTTGCTCAAATGATAACCAAATGAATTTCCAGCAAGCGCTCGCTCTCTCTCTCTCTCTCTCTCTCTCTCCCTCCCTCCCTCTCCCTCTTAGAGAAAATCATCTAATTTTGGGAAACTTGTTTCAGGATTTCATTACAAAAATTAATTTGTGAAGTTTCTTAGCCGAATTTTTTTATCCTCACCTGAGGATATGCCTTTTATTAAATTTATTTTAGAGAAAAGAGAGAGAAAAATATTGATGTGGGAAATATCAATTGGTTGCCTCCTGAATGCATCCCAACCAGGGATTGAACTTGCATCTTGGGTATGTGCTCTGGCAAGAAATTGAACCCACCACCTTTTGGTGTATGGGCCAACGCTCCAAACAGCTGACCATACTGGCCAGAGCACTGGCTGATTTTTTTTCGTAAAAAAGAGTAATGAGGCAGAATATTGGAAGAAAACATAATTGAAGTTGATAAAAGTGTGAGGCGATACTGGGTATTCTGTGTGAAGGAAGATTCTCATTGGTCAGAATCTAGGGTGACTGCTGGAGACAGTAGTAGTTTCTGATGAGCAAGGAAGTGACTTGAAAGTTCTTTATTTGCAAACATAAAATGGAGGGTTTTCAGGTTTAAGTGACAAAAGGAAAATTAATTTAAGAGAAGTTAAGTGTCATTAAATAAATTAAATTGAACAAACGAGAAACACTGAAGAGAATATATGGCCAATTCTAGCCCAATTGTTTCATGAAAAGCATGAAAGTGATAGACACTGAAGTGGGTCTATAGTGATGTCGGTGTTTCTGGGTGGAAACAGTTGTCAGCAAGAAAGAAGTTAGAACAGAAGTCAGGAGGCATGGGTGTGAGTGAGACACACCAGGAGTTTCTGTGAAGCCGTGACAGGAATCAGAGTTGTTATTTGCAGGTAACAGGGAGTCATTGCAGGCACTTGAGTAACACAAGAAATATTTTAGGGAGAATACTAAGGTGTCAGGAAGCCAGAATTTAGAGCAGACAGAGAATGGCAAATCAGCAGATAATGATGGCAGTTTTCACCAAACTTAGGGAGGAGGAGCCCAGGAAGGGATAATTCCGGAGAGCAGAAGACAGGGGCCATTGGCACACTCCAGGGCAGTGACTATCATGGGCGTGGAGGGGCCCTGAAGGCCCCTGGAGCAAAAGATCCCAGGGCCTTGGAACAGGGTACCCCCCTCCCCCAAACACACACACACACACACACACACACACACACACACACACACACACCGTACTCCCTACGTGGGCACTGGGTATCAAGATCATGAGTTTTCAATGAAAGTCCTAAGTTTCAGCACTTTTGCTTATTCTATGACTTTGGGCTCATCTTATGTTCTGTCTGAGTCCTGGAATTGCGTTGCCTTCTTAAGAAAGAGAATTCATTGATCCCTAAGGAACACCGCTAGGGTGATCATGACTGTCCTTAAAAAAGGCGAGCAGCCGAAACCGGTTTGGCTCAGTGGATAGAGCATCAGCCTGGGGACTGAAGGGTCCCGGGTTCGATTCTGGTCAAGGGCATGTACCTTGGTTGCGGGCACATCCCCAGTAGGGGGCATGCAAGAGGCAGCTGATCGATGAATCTCTCTCATCGATGTTTCTAACTGTCTATCTCTCTCCCTTCCTCTCTGTAACAAATCAATAAAATATATTTCAAAAAATAATAATAATGAAGGCGAGCAATAGACCAACAGAATAACTTGAGAAAAGTTCCGAGTACACTTTTCTCAGTAAAAGAAACAGCAGTCCCTGGCTGTGGAGGAGCTGAGAAGAGCTGTTGTTGTTGGAGCAGGTGGTGTTAGTGGTGGGGTTCCTGCTCCCTTATCACCTGCTGTGTGTTGTCAGCACATCAAAGGCACGCAGGAGTTCAAAGCGTTATCTCAGGGGTCCTGGCCTCTGAGAGTGCCTCTCTTACCAGGCAGGAGCAGTCCACAGACCATTGGATCTGGATGCTGCATGTTTTCAGTCCTTTCCCCCCTTTTTGATAATCCTACCACGAGCTCCCTTGCTTCCAAGGAGGCAAGGCGCCCCCCACAGCGAGCACTCACATAGTTCTGCATCAGGTCCGGATGCGTCCTCTCAATGCCGTCGTCCAGGATGGTCACTACGACGTTCTTTCCCGTGTAGCCTCTCTTCCAGGCCCCTTCAATGTTCATGTCCGACTGGCAGGGGTGCGTGTTGTCACTGCAGTGCTAACGGGGAAAGAGGGAGAACGGGATATTGCGGGTTACTCAGCAGTAAGGAGGGGGGAGAATCACGTGCTTGTTAAGATAATGCAACCTGGAAGCATGGGACAGACTGACAAATCCGAGGGAAGGGGGAAGGAGGGACAGGAAGAAAGTAGAAGCATGGATCTCTAGCATAATAGGGGGAGGCAGGAAGGTGAGATATGGGAAAGGCAAATGAAATCTCTTCCACCAGTTCTACTAGTAACTTGTTCTCACACCATTGATCCTTTGGAAAAACATAATAAAGTCTATTTCAACAGCAGAATAATGGATGTACCATTTATTGTTAGCATGGATTAATGACACACAAAAGGCATTGTACGATGTCATTTATAAATCCACACTAGGTAACTGAAGAACATGTACTTTATAATTCCAACCGCTTACAAAGAAACCCATCTGCGAATGAGGACCACCTCAGGCACCTCTGGTAGTGTCAGCCAAAAGGGTGCTACTGTGAGAAACCCATGAACAAGAAAAAAGAGAACAGTTTTTAAAATCTTCTTTCAGTAAGTTAACAATGACTATTGTACCACAGTTTGTAGTGGTTAGACACTCATTCAGCACTACTTTGGTTTTTTGTTATTTTTTTATCCTCACCTGAGGATTTTAAAGGGGGAGAGGGAAAAGGGGAGGGGGACAGGGAAGAAGAGGAGGAAAGGGAGAGGGAGGCAGAGAGAGAGGAGGAGGGGGAGAGGGAGAGAAACATTAATGTGAAAGAGAACATGGACTGGTTGCCTCCCATACACACACTGAATGGGGATTGAACCCACAACCTGGACATGTGCCCTGACTGGGAATAAAACCTGAGACCCTTGGGTGTACAGGATGATGTTCCAACTGAGCCACATCAGCCAGGGCCTCCTCCTTGAGGGAGAAGAACAGTGCAAAGTACAGAAACACGACATGCTAGGAAAACGTGCGTGTGGGCTTCAAGGGGCAGGCTGCAGAAACATTGAACCTTAGCTCATTGTGTGTCATGATTTCATTCCCCAATGGCTACAACATACACACAATTAATCAGAAGCTCTTCCGGATGTAATTTACTAGCATTAGTCCAACTCACATAATTATTCCTTCAAAGCTCATCTCTTTGAAATATCCCTTTGAGTGATGTTGGTTTTTAGCTTCTGAAGACCCCATAGAGGAACAAAGAAAAAGAGATGTACTGTAACATAATGCCATAGCGACTCTAGCCCCCCACTTCGCCCTGTCTTTCACTATACTCTATTTTATTCCTGCTTTAAAACAGTCCAGTACTTCAGGACATAAGCTTTGTATGTGCAAAGCATAATGGAGACTGGACTGCCATTGATTCATTGAACACCTACTTTATTGAGCAACTACTACATGCTGGGCTCTCCTAATGATCCCTCTAAAGCAGTGTTTCCCAAAGAGTGGTACACATACCCCCAGGGTACGGGAAGAGTTTGGTGGGGGTACGCGTTGCAGCGGAGTTTGGTGGGGATATGCTCTGCACCGTGCTTTGCTGCGCCTAATTCTACATTCTCATGAGTACGAGGGGTACTCAGCGTTACGAAAATTATACAATATAAGGGGTACACATATGTCAAAAGTTTGGGAAACACTGCAAAGGGATAGCACAGGTAATAAATAAGACCATGCAGAGCATTCCTTAAGCTTTAAAGGAATTAAACAGGATGATAGATAGTGAATACTGAGGGGTGTGAGTACACCACTTAGGTGGGATGGTCAAAAAAAGCCCCAAGACTCAGAAAATGAAATGTGAGCTGAGATGACTGATGAGAACTGGTCTGCCCAAGGGCCTGAAGACCGGTGTCTTGGTAGAGGACACAGCAAAGGCAATGACCAAAAGGTGGGAAACAAGTTAGCACAACGAAGAAAGAGGAAGAAGGTGGGGTGTTGCCGAAGCTTAAGCGAAGGAGGGACAGAATGGCATGGGCAAATCAGAAGGCAAAGCGAGCTCAGATCTTCCAGGGCCTTGTAGTCCGACTCTGCTTTTATCTGAAGTACAACCTAAATGGAAGCTCATCTCTTTTCAAACTTCATCCTTCAAAACCAACTGCTAACTAGCAACAGCTACCTCCAATGCTCCCCGACATGAATTTATTAATTTATTCTCCAAAGGAGATAGCCTTTTGTTGAATATTATAAACATACTTGAGTAGTTTCATTCTAACAAAGGGTATACCCACTTTTTACTACAGGTAAAATCTAGAAGATAGGGGTTTATATATTCTATGAGCATTTGCACCGTTTTCTCACCTTGGCTTTGGTCTGGTACTCAAGGCCTCTCTCTATATCTCTCCCTTCTCCTCCAACCTTACCTCCCCTCTCTACTACTACTACATACTGATCCAAATCCCACTCTCCCTACCTCTCCCCAGTTTTGGGACACAGCTTAGAAGTACCCCCTCCTATAAAAAAATTCTTTCTCATGTTCTTCATCTATTTCATCCCTTCTCTGAACTGAGGGACACACACACACACACACACACACGCACACGCACACGCACTCTATTCTACACATACAACCCCTACTCACTGAATTCTACTGAACTATTGTTGACTATTGAATATTATGTGTGGATTTTGTCTTAATTGTAAGCCCTTAGAAGACTATGCATTAAATTAAGCCTAACAAGGATTTCAGTAAATACCGGCTGATTAATTACATTTTCAGTAAATGTTGGCATTGATATACCCCAAAATGTGAGCATATCCTCAACTTTATGTCCAAGTTCACAACTGCTCTGACCTCATCAGAGAAACCTAGCCAACTAGTGCTTGGTTAACAGAAATGATCATGAAAGAAATAGTAAAATTATCCAAACACCTATATTTTTCAAATGTCTCACTCTGGCCGAGAGTGAGTTTGGGCCTCTCCTCGCCAAATGCTTTAATTTAACACAAAGCAACCTTGACAAGTTTCATTTAATTTTTTTCTTCTCCCAAACCTGCTCTGGCCACCTGTGCTATCGTTTCTGACATGCAGTAATGTTAATGTGGCCAGGAGGTGGGCGGGAGGAAGGAAATGCACAGGAAATGGATAACCCACAAATGGGATAACCGTTCTGGAAGGAGGGATGCTGCCTGAAATTGTAATTATGAAAACTGAAGAAAACCAGCAGTCTATGGAAAACACATGTTTTAAAAGTGGAACAATTAGATTTCTTTCTTCCATTTCTGCTTCTGTTGAATCTGACTTTACTATTAAATATTTTTGTACCACCTTTTATTATTTTTCTTTTCACCCACCAACATGGTATAAATGGAAGGAGAAGGGAACTATTCAATGGATACTTTCGCTTAGATCATCTATTATATTGAGTAGCCAAAAGGTCAAAGGGTGAAAAAATACTCAGACCCTGAGGTGTTCCTTGCAAAAAGAGAGATAAGGTCAGTAGATGCTTAGATCAGAAGCCTAAATCCTGACAATGAACCTTAGATTGTAAATACATATTCCAAGTGGTCTAAGCTTTCAAACTTGTTTTCAATATAGTTGTTTCATATACCAAAGTTATCCAAAGAGCAAAGATTAACAGCAAATATTGATGCCAGACAACACTGACCAAAGAGGGGAATGCATTGATCATTTCCTTAACTGCCTGATTGAATGGTTTTTAAACTGTGCTCTATTTACATGACAGGAATCTGTATAATAGCAAAACCCTTGATTTGCTCATAATAGTCAACTGTGTTGAGGAAACCTGCCAGAGCTGGGACTAAAGACTAGTTTCTGGAATTGGGTTACCACATAGACTGGTATTCGCAGAAGGGGCCAGTCAGAAACTTACCACATCTTTGATGCTGAAAAAAAGCACATTTGTATACAGCATATGCAAGGTAAATATTTATAGTAAGTGTATGCACCTTCAGTTCTGAATAACATACTGTATTTCAATGATAGTGTGTGCAGAGATGACTAACTATTGAGAAACAACACAAAACATAAAAGATCTGCAGAAACAATGGATACCACATAGGTCTCTCACATCCTTATCCATAAAAGCTTGTATTCCTTTTCGGAATGAAATTATAGAGAGACTGTTCTGTGAGTTCCAGAAAGGGCCTTTTCCACACCACGGTTATGAGCTATTCTGCTTATAAACCACTCTGGGTGTGTCCACTTCTCTCATGCTTCATCAGCCTATCACAGCGTTTGCTCAATGAAAGGACAGTTTATACCCAAAATAAACACCTTTGCTATATTTTCACCACCATTTTCTTCCTACAGGCATGTGTCGTTGGGGACAGGGGTCGGGTGAGAGATGGGGGCAGGGTAAGACTTTAATGTCATTCTCTTTAAATTTCTCCAGGTTCTGAGCAACTTATATGCTGCCAATAGCCTGCTAACACTGAAAACATCTGTGACATTGTTCATTGTTTTTAATACAGTAGCTCATAAGACTGCATCTCTGACCATACAGTGCTAATAAGAAAACACACTTAAATACATTAAAAAATCAGTTTTATAGACAGATCCAGAAACAAGCCAGTCAACTTAGTAAAGTGTATATGTACTTGTAAAGTTTGGAGTCCAAGAGTTCTAAGATTTTGAAGAAAAAAAAACTGATTCTCCCTTAAGTGGAAATAATAATTGACATCTACTAGATCCTTACCATGGCTAAGCATTACACTAATAGCTTTAGAGGGACTAGCTTTATTTAAGACTCAGAACTACTATTTGACAGAGGCACTTTTATCATCTTTCATCTCCTTTTAAGAGATAAAGAAGTTTTGTTTTATTTTTTTCTTTGTTGGTTCAGTTTGTACATTTGTTGCTTTTTGCAGGTGGTGGGCACTGGAAGCCATATTATAAGGTTTTATACCGGTTTACAGTGTTATTAACCAGTGTAACCCCAAAAAGTTAATTAAAAAAAAATAAAGAGACTTAATGAGCATATGCAACCTTTCATAGTTCAAGCAGCTGGCCAACAGCCAAACAGGAGACCACTGAGCTACAGAAACTCATCTGTTAAAAGTTGAAACAGAAAAACTGGGGTGGGGTTAGGGGATACTTGCATATTGAGATGAGGAGTAGATAAGGAGTGGATGTCAAATAATATAGCACCAGAAAAAAAAAATCAAATAACAGAAATTTCAATGGGCTGTGCATTCAAGTGATAAAATGAAATACACTTGAATAAGACTTTAGAGATCTTCGAATTTTCCCTTATTCCATTCAATGTAACTCAGTTTTTAGGAAACCACCAAATTTCTGTTTGAATAGTTCCAATGACAACAAGTTCACTTCTTTATTGAATAGCCAATAATGTGTTGGTAAACCTGTTCTTAAAATAAAATCTCTTATTTATAGTGTTTGCTCATTTTCATGATGTAAATACTAACTTCATAGCCAATTTTAAACTACCACGCTCACAAAATTCTTGAATGTGTAACAATAAGCTTTCATGAGCTGTTAGAAGGCAGATCCAGCATACCATGGCAAACAGCTCACTCCATTGTTAGTCTTGCTCCATTTCTGATGAAGTCATTCCTTCCAATGGGTCTGACATCTGCTCCTCAGAACTCGGGAACTTCTGGGAAGTATCTAGGCTTAGTCCTCCCCTTCACACTTTCAGACAATAATTTTAGTTCCTCTTGCATTTACTTGCAGAGCATCTTTCTTTAACTTTTCTTTCTCAAGGCCTCCCAGAATGAAATTGGACTTAGAACTCGCATGAAACCATAAGCTGATGAGCACTCCTTGGGATACAAAACAGATTCTGTGACTCCAAAATAAACAATGCCTTCAAAAGATACCCATGGACAAAATAGGTTCTATGCCCAATTATTCAAGGATATTATTCAATTTGTGGATTTTCCAGAAATTCCAAGATAGCCCAGTATGTTTCAAGAACACCAAATTATCAACATAGCAGCAAAGGACACTAGCTAGGACAATCAGGCAGAGGAAAGGTTAAATTCCACCTTTGCTACTTTCCAGCTACATGATTTGTCAAGTTACCTAAGTTCTTGAAATCTGATCTGTAGTTTGAATGCAAAGAGTTGCTAAAAAGATTAAAGAAGATAAAGTAGATAAGAAATGACTGCTGTTATAATGTTCATGTAGTTATTGATTATAGTACATTCATGGGCAGTAGCATGTTCCTAATATTGGGTCGGCAGCTAAGTAATTGCGGGTTTCACACACATATGGCTTCAGTTGAATTTTTAGGTTTGCAGACGTAGTACAAATGTAAAACACATTTTGTTATTTGGTAGTTGGCTATTCAGCTGTTAATCAGTGAAAAAAGTTTTTTGATCTGTTTTGTAGTTTTCGTTTGGCGTTCGTTGAAAAATGGAAAATCAAAAGGAACATTTTCGTCATATTTTGCTTTTTTATTTCCACAAGGGAAAAACGCATTGCAAGCTCATAAAAAGTTATGTGCTGTTTATGGTGACGGAGCCTTAAAAGAACGGCAGTGTCAAAATTGGTTTGCCAAATTTCGTTCTGGTGATTTTTCACTCAAAGATGAAAAACGCTCTGGTCGTCCAGTTGAAGTTGATGATGCCCTAATCAAAGCAATAATCAATTCGGACTGTCACAGTACAACACGTGAGATTGCAGAGAAGCTTCATGTATCACATACATGCATTGAAAATCACTTAAAACAACTTGGCTATGTTCAAAAACTCGATACATGGGTTCCTCACGAACTGAAAGAATCACAGTTAACGCAACGCATTAGCAGCTGCGATTTGCTAAAGAAACATAATGAAAATGATCCATTTTTAAAACGACTGATAACTGGCGATGAAAAATGGGTTGTTTACAACAATATCAAGCGGAAAAGATCGTGGAGCAGGCCAGGTGAACCAACTCAAACAACATCAAAAGCTGATATTCATCAAAAGAAGGTTTTGTTATCAGTTTGGTGGGATTACAAAGGAATTGTCTACTTTGAACTCTTACCACCCAACCGAACGATCAATTCTGATGTCTACATTGAACAACTAACAGAATTAAACAATGCAGTTGAAGAAAAGCGGCCCGAATTGACAAATCGAAAAGGTGTTGTATTCCATCATGACAATGCAAGGCCACACACATCTTTGGTCACTCGGCAAAAATTAATGGAGCTTGGTTGGGATGTTTTGCCACATCCACCATATAGTCCTGACCTTTCACCATCTGATTACTTTTTGTTTCGATCTTTACAAAACTCCTTGAATGGTAAAAATTTCAATAATGATGATGATGTCAAATCGTACCTGATTCAGTTTTTTGCTAATAAAAACCAGAAGTTTTTTGAACGTGGGATTATGATGCTGCCTGAAAGATGGCAAAAGGTCATTGATCAAAATGGGCAATACATTACAGAATAAAGTTATTTAGTTCCATGAAAAAATTGTCTTTGATTTTCTTTAAAAAATCCGCAAGTACTTAGTTGCCGACCCAATAGTTAATGAAGGACGAATCTGGTGGGGGGGGGGGGGGGGGGAGAGTGAAAGGGAGGGAGAAAGAGAGAGAAAGAGAAAGAGTGAAAGAGAGAGGGATAAAAATAAAGAGATAATGGTTTTCTTCATTGTCCGGCAAATGTGAAAGGGCAACTGATCAGTTATAAGGATAGCTGAGATGTTCTGAATATTTTATATCTGGGGCTGGGGTCTGGAGACTGGGAATGGGGTATAGGAGGAAAGAAGGGTGTATAATTATTTTCTGGTACATTAAAGGGCCTCCAATGAATCAGCATGTTTTACTGCACACATTTATAACTAGCATTCCAACTCTGCTAGAACCATGGTTCACATCTACTCCAATTTTGACAGAATAATTTTACAGTTACAGAATTTTAAGGATGTCCCTCATGATACTAAAGAAACATCAGAAAATATCAGATGTTTGGAAAAGAAAGGATATGGTGTATAAAATAAAAAGAAATCCACTTCTTAATATTTTACTCAAAACTGAGGGTCAAGGAATAGAGGCAATATAGTCAAAGGCAATCAATGAACCAAAGGTAGTCTTTTCAACAAATGGTGCTGTAACAACTGGGTGGCCACATGCAATAATCCTATCCTATATAATAAAGAGGTAATATGCAAATAGTCATTATGCTGTGATCACCAGGAGGGTGGGGCAGTGAGCAAGTAGGGAAAGCTACAGTGGTGGTGGGCAGGGCAGCCAGCTGAGGCAAGCAGCAGCTAGCTACTCTCGCGTGGATTCATGAGCAAGGCCACTAGTTAATAATAATAATAATAATAATAATGAAAGAGAAATAAAGACATAGGCCACATAACCTTCACAAAATTTAACTCAAATAGATCATAGCCCCAAATGTAAAATGCAAAATTAAAACTCTTTAAAGATAACACAGAATAAAGCCTGAATGACCTTGGTGATGACTTTTAAGATATAACACCAAAGACATACTCTGTGTAAGAAATAATTGAAAACCTGGACTTTATTAAAATTAAAAATTTCTGCTCTGTGAAACACAATATCAAGAGAATGAAAAACCAAGACACGGACTGGGAGAAAATATTTGCAAGACAGATCTGATAAAGAACCATTATCCAAAATATACAAAGAACTCTTATTAAACTCCATAAGAAAACAATCTGATTAAAAAGTTGGCCAAAGACCTTAACAGATATCTCACTAAAGAAGGCACACAGATGGCAAATAAGCATGTACAAAGATGTTCCACATCATATGACATTAGAGAAATGCAACCTAAAAAACAAAGAGATATCACTACTCACCCATAAGAATGGCCAAAACCCTGAACACAGTCAATAGCAAATGCTGATGAGTATGCAGAGCAACAGAAGCGCTCATTCACTGCTAGTGGAAATTCAAAATGGCACAGCCACTTTGGAAGACAGTTTGGTGATATATTACAAAACTAAGCATACTCTTATCACACAATCCAGCAAAAGCACTTCTTGGCATTCATCAAAATAAGTTGAAAACTTAAGTCCATACAAAAACCTGTACATAGATGTTTACAGAAGCTTTATTTATAACTGCCAAAACTTGGAAGCAATCAAAATTGCTTTCAGTGGGTAACTGGATAAACTGTGGTACATTTGAGCAATGAAATATTATTCAGTACTAAAAAAAAAAAAAAAAAAAAAAAAAAAAAAAAAAAAAAGAGCTATTAAGCTATGAAAATACGTAAAGGAAACTTAAATGCATATTATTAACTGAAAGAAGCCAATCGCAAAAGGCTAAATATTGTATGATTCCAACTACAAGACATTATGGAAAAGACAAAAGTATGAAGAAGGTAAAAAGTTCAGTGCCAGGGATGCCAGGGACGGAGATGAGGAGATGAGTGGGCAGAGCACAGAGAAATTTTAGGGCACAGAAAACACTCTGTATGATAATATAATGATAGGAACATGTCATTATACATTTATCCAAACCCATAGAATGGCCAACATCTAGAATGAACCGAAAGGTACGCAATGGACTTTGGGTGTATGCCTGTCAATACAGGCTCATCAACTGAAATAAACACACCACTCTGATGGAAATACTAACAATGGGGGTGGCTATGCATGAGTGGGTGCAGGAGGTAGATGGGAAATCTCTGTACCTTCCTCTCAATTTTGCTGTGAAGATAAAATTGCTCTAAAAGTAAGTCTTTTAAAAAAGGAACTGAGGGTCAGAGCAGCCAAACAACTAAATGCTCTATAAATTTAGTTAAGTGAACACAATTTCTCTTATTTGTAAATCGTGTTGTCCTCCTCTGTGAATCTTTCCAAGCTGACACACCCTGAATTTGAGACTTTCAGTCCTAAAAAATACTTACAAAAGTAAAAAATCAATAAGCCAACTAACAAAGCTTGCCTCCTTGAAGAAATTTCCACATGTCTTATCTTAAATGTGGGGAGAACCGGTTTTAACTCTCTTCCCCTGGCCTTGCTGCTGAAGGGTAACCAGGGTCTCTAAAATGTACTGGACATTTCTGAGACGGTAAGACCAAACTATATGTGGATAGCCACAGCACCTGCCAGGGTTCACGCCCTTCTCAAATACATCAGGTCTAAAAACTGAGTCAAGCCCTAACTGGTTTGGCTCAGTGGATAGAGAATCAACCTGCGGACTGAAGGGCCTCAGGTTTGATTCTGGTCAAGGGCATGCATGTTGGTTGGGGGCACATCCCCAGAAGGGGGTGTGCAAGAGGCAGCTGATCCATGTTTCTCTCGCACCGATGTTTCTAACTCTCCCTCTCCCTTCTTCCCTAAAAAAAAAAAAAAAAAAAAAAAAAATCAATAAAATATATATATTTTTAAAAATGAGTCAAGTGTTGGTAATCTAAGGCTGAAACCACCATAATCCTTTAATATTGACAGCACCTTGTGGTTCAAGCCACTGACTCTGATCCACTATGTCTAACCTAGTTTCTAACCCAAATTATGCTTCCAATATATCCCTCTCTCATTTAAGAAAATGTTTTTATCAAGTATTTACTATATTTTGGTCACTATACCGTCCATTACACACATCCTATGCTCAAGTCCTTGAAGCCTAGTCTGTTGTGGCAAACAAGGCATTTTACAAAAATATGTGTAAGTATCACAGTAGGGGTTTCTCAGGGTTCTGTGGGAACATGGGACCTAGAAAGGGGGAAATGTGGGAAGGTTGACAGCACTTCCTAGAGAAAAGGACATTTAAATTTAGCCCCCAAATATGAATTGAGTAGCCAAAAGGCAAGCTGGGGAAGAAGAAGATGTGTTTATTTTTGGCAAGGATATAGGATAATTAAAGAGAGAGTGGAGTGTCAAAGGAATGGAAAGAAATTCAGTGCAGCTCCTTGAAATAAGAGAGAGGTGGTGGGTAATGAGAAAAAAAGGCAAGAGATGAGATGAGATTTAACCATGGGCAAGACAACACATGTTCTTATAAGCCTTTTTTTTTTTTTAAGTTTGAAGCTCTATCATAATTCAATGTAAAATTATTTACAAGTTTTAAAGATAGTGATTGATGTGGTTTGGATGTCTATAATCCATCTCAGACTTTAATTCCAAAGGAAAACATTTGATCTCCCCCTCTGTGATTCCTACAAAATTGTACATGTCTGGGGTTCCCTGTTGCCCCCACACCAGTATATGGCATCTATGGCTCCCCCCCTTCTCTATAAAGGTCCATCAGCAAATCCTTCAAAATTAGCTCCTGACCCTCCCACCTCTCTTCACATCACCTCCCTGGCTATACACTGATTCTAGCCACTATCACCTCTTATTTCTCTATGGTTTCTTCTTCATACAGCAGTCAAAGTAAGCATTGTAAACTATGCTAGATTTATTCTCAATAAATACTCCCAATAATTCCCAAGCTCCAATGTCATTCACTTACACTTCCAATAATATCCAAGTCTGTTTAGCCGGGACCGGTTCAGCTCAATGGATAGAGCGTCGGCTTGGGGACTGAAGGGACCCGGGTTCGATTCTGGTCAAGGGCATGTACCTTGGTTGCGAGCATATCCCCAGTAGGGGGTGTGCAAGAGGCAACTGATCGATGACTCTCTCTTATTGATGTTTCTAACTCTCTATCTCTCTCCCTTCTTCTCTGTACAAAATCAATAAAATATATTTAAAAAAAAT